>NW_026869848.1:3149602-3779522 GCF_018135715.1 Danaus plexippus | reverse complement strand
TATGATAATAAATTGTAGCACTTGTGTACAGGCTATCTGACTTTTATTTCACATTATTATAAAATATTTGAGGAAATACGATGTCTCAATTTAAATGATTTTTCAGTCAGACTTTGAAATAATTTTCTTTCTAAAGATAAGAAAAAGCCGAAATTTACATTCCAATTATCAGAAAGATTCTCTGGTCTGGGCTCCGTGGGTGGTCCTAATTTATTTTCTTATATATTTGAAATAAATTCGTGGGATTCACAAATTGTTATAAAAATTATTCTTATCGGTATTAAAGTTGTTGCTTAAAACAGGTTCTGATTTTAATCGTACTGATTAAGCTGGATATTATTGTTTATAAAAGAAAGTGAGTCAAGTAGGGATATCGGGTACGTTGAGTGAATTAAACTAATGAGATTTCTCGATGACTCCAGCACTCGCTCTGACTACTGATGCCTGTTACTAGGTCAGTGTAAGGAACAATGCAATTGAATTATTTCTGGAGTGCAATATAACGATGAATATTGTTCATCTTCACTGCGCTTTCGAATCAATAATTAGCAATTATTAAAAAGGTACTCGCATTTTAAAAAATTAAATGTTTAAATTGCTTTGTTAGTATTTAAAAAATATATTTTTTTATTTATAATGTCGTGGTGGCCTGGAGGTTAAAGGCCCGCCTCTTACACGTGAGGGCGCGGTTTCGAAACCTGGCAAGTACCAACGTGATCTTTTCATATGTACTTTCTAAGAGTAGTTAGACACCACTGACAGACGGTGAAGGAAAACATCGTGAGGAAATCTGGTCTTATATTTTCAAATTATAAGATTGAAATCGCCAACCCGTCTTGAGCAAGCGTGATGATTAATGCTCTAACCTTCTCCATGTGAGAAGAGGCCTTTGCTCAGCAGTGGGCTCCGATAGGCTGATGATGATGATGATGATTTATAATGTTTAGCGTAATATAATCTATAATGATTTTATGTCCGTGTAATATTTATCATCGATTTAAAAGATACAAAGACACAATATACCAAATAAGTTGTTATATAATTTTTTACTTAATCGCTGAAATTAATCGGAACTCCATATATAATACAGCTGTTATTGGTGTTAATAAAATAATGTGACGTTTATTAGTTCGGACAGTTCGCCGTACAGGGAATAAAATGACGAGACCAGCGAAACAATTAATTCCTTTTATAATCTTTGTATCGCCAAAAAGTTTTTATTTTTTTATTCACACAAAGAAAAAATCTAAACCTTCGTTGAATGATACCATAAATTCTAATACATATTCGAGTTAGATTTGTTCAATACCTTTTGATTCTAGATATCGACTAAATACTCCTAAATTATGGGAGTTCTAAGCCTTGTTATATATAACGTATTAGATTATATTAAAACGGATTCAGATCGAAGATCATTATTCAAATTCGTTTATTGCTCATACATTACAAGGCTACCAAAACAGAAAATGTGACCTTAAAGCTTTCACCATTTTGGTTTTAATGATATAAAGATCGGAGGTTATTTAGTAACTCCGGGTAGGCTAAACTATTAAAAATATTTAATAATTAATGTGCGGAATCCTTTAGCACAGGGACATATGTTATTATGTTATATAATTAACCTACAATTCCTCATGTGATTCGAATGCGAAAGTTTGTGAGACAGTTGCATGTGTGAACGTCTTTTAAACTTATGGGTCAAACACTACTTAGCGAATTTTATATGGAACATTAATTATATATTAGCGAAAATGTATCCATAGCACCACTTTTCATATCGAAAATTTAATACTCTAACTGTCCGTTTGAAGTAATTTTTTATTTGTATGTCTTTTGATATATTTGTATCTCTGAAATATATCAATGAGAAACCTGATGACACTGACTGCTTCTAGAGATACGAAATAGTATATAAAGTGGCATATCTTTATAATTAACAATGGTACAACAATAAAACCACATTCATATTAATCTAAACTGTGTCTGTTACTATATTTTTAAAATATATTACTCTCTAGTTTTATATTACGAAAATTATCAAGCTTGAATTTTAAATGCTCTTTGTTCAGAAACTTCTCACCTTTAGTTCGTTGACATTTGTTAGCATTATATAAATAGTCTATTATGTGCTATTACGTGTAATGTGACGTTGACATATATTTACGTTAACTCATTCATCAAGCTCTATATTATTTGTATTTCAACTATGATAGATGGAAAAAACAAGCTCTCTTGATATATTCCAATTATCGAATGAAAAGTTTTATTGATTGTCTTTAAATAACAGTTTATACAGACTCATAACGACGTTATTTAATTACTTGTCTCTTGGTTTTGTTATAGTGATATAGAAATACTAAAGAAACATAATTATTCGACTGATATACATGTACAGATATGTGTTTTGATAAATTGTTACAATAATATAGATGACACATTAGTACTGAGCACCAGATTTGGATATCGTCCTACTAGTCATATTTTGTATGAATTCAAGTGACACAGGCTATACCAGAAAAGAAATTGCCTATTGGCTATTATATATACATTTCTTATTCGCGCGTTGGTCGTTTCTGTCTAAACCCAATTTAAATACTTTTTCGAACGATATCGCGTGCAAAGCCTAGTCTTACAAATAAAATAAAATTCAAACCCTTCTATGTACAACATGGCATTGCTAACAGTCTTATCAAACGGAAGTGCTTTTATCTATTAATATAAATTTTTTTGTTGTTTAATCGTTTTACTAGATATTAAAATGACATTTAAAAGATATACAGTATATATTTTTAGAATATATTTAAATTAAACCAAAATTTTCTTTTATACTAGACGATATATCATACTATTTTCCATTTTAGGCCATGGTTTATTTATTTTATAGCAGCTGTGATCACGGCAGAATATATGAAAATATATACAATCAAAAACCATATTTTAATCTTAGATATAAATACGATTTAATATCTTCTAACAGCCATTTTAAATTTTAATCTAAACATACATATTATAAAAGTAAACCCATTCGTATCAATAAAAATATTTTTTTTTATTTATTAATAAAATGATTTTATAAATTCTTACCTGTCGTATGGAAACTTCTTCCTGACCGTATGTCTCAGCGACGACGAAGTCTAATGAATGGCCCATGGGAGCTAGAAGTTTTTCGTTCACTTCATCTACTGCCATGGAAATTGCTCCTGTTAACGAATTTCACGATCAGAGAAACTTTAGCTTTAAATAAAACTTTCTGTTCCAATTAATGTTTTTTTTTCAGAAATAATCTTGTAAAAACAACTCCTATTTCTTTTATCCTCGAGTAAAATTATGGAAATACAGTTAGTTATTGGATTTGAAATAATGTTTTAATTAGAGATATCTTCGCCAGACCAATTTTAATTATATCAGTAGTTGAGACAAACATTCGTCTCAAATAGCACATGTTCACAAACAAATTGAAATGGTTTTTATGTTAACGTACAAAGTTTATTTAATATACATACTTAATCAACTCAAAAACTGTATTCTTTATAAAAACACGATACATTTGGTTGGCCACCACTTTATAAACATCGATCGGTTCCAATACGTCATAATCTCTTTCAGCAAAATGATTTTTAAAAGCTGTTTATAAAACACTGTATGATTGACATGTACTTATAAGATACACCGTACCTTTCGTATACATTATATGTTATGAAAACAATTTATTTTTGTACGTAAAATAAATATCTTTATATTTTCTTTATACATCAAGGGATCACTGAATAGGGAGTCGGGAAGGAGGCTGTGAGGTCGAGATAACAGTGACGAGATTCATATAAAATTCTTTGTCAGAATAAGCCTCGCTGATTCAAGTTAAAATATGCGGATAATTTGATATGAGTATGTTTATATGTTGTTTATAATTGCATGTTTACCTGAAATAACTCTGCCGGGCATTTGATAATTCAGGTCGCCAGGCCGTCTTTGTGACCCTGTTAGGTATCCGAGTGTGAACTTCTCCCCATGGGATGTGTCCAGGGTAACTAGTAATATGAAGCACCAGTGCCACTGTGAACAAAACTTATATTACACAATGTACAGAATGATCAGCTAGCTAACCACTTCTAACTTTTGGTATACTGAATAAAAATACTAACTTAATAATAATGGAACTCATAGTAATGCACAAAAGAAGTATTCAACAAACATATTACACTTCAAACATGTAGTTTATTACTTATATGTAATAAGGTACCCCCTGAATCTTCGTAAGTTATCACCTATTATATAAATATAAAGTACTGAGACCGAGCCATAGAATCTGAACTGTGGTCAGCAAATGGGAATAAATATTATTTTATTCATTGGATGCAAGGATATAGGATTGTGTGATGACCCGTACTAAGTTCTAATTTGAAGTTATAGTCGCCAACTGTTCCGACACACGTGCGAGAAACATTTTTCCAATATTGTCCGCTCGTAAAGTGCTTTGAAGTGCAGATAGCTACGGCATTTAAACGCACGCTTCAGACTGCTATACAGCTTGGTTATAACAAGCGATTTATTGCTGACGGAATCGTTTGTAAAATTTCTAATATTAAATTAATCTTGTATATGAATCTGTCCATATGTGTCGAATAAATATTTATTACTTTTTGTAGCGTTATTGTGGAAACTCAATATAATTTGTCTCAAGGGTAGGTTACAAACAGTTTGCTGTATACAACAATTTACATAATATTTACCAAGTATATTATAATGAATATTCCAATTGAGTATTTTATTAATTGAATCAACTCAACGTGTCATTGATTTGTATGATCCTTTGCGCAATGATATAATATGTTAAGGCAACATTATCGAGCACCGAAACTAGTTTGCTTGTGACAGGTTCAAGAATGTATAAGAACTAGTTGCTTCAGACAGCTCTGCTCGGACGGGGTTTTTTTGATTTTCCTTAATATTTATGGAAAAAAAAAAACAAATAAATACGTAGATTTTTTTTGTTTTTTGTTAATCTAGAAAAATGTAGAAGTAAAAATAATATTTATTGTCGAATATTAACAAACATCCGTAAATACATCAAAATTTACATACGTGCATGTTAAAGTATGCCTTGAACTGTATTGTGAAAGTAAACATCTCGCGTTGGTAATTATAGTCCAACTCGAGATATCTTCTGTTATACTTTAAGGGCACATTTGTATAATTTTCTAAAGGACTTCATTGTGTCCAAAAGAAACTTAATATCACTTATTTAATGACATTTTACCTATAACTCATCCTAAAATCTATAGGAATTTAAGAGAAAATTTATACCAAGCAAAAAAATATAATAAAATTACAGTTTTCGTTAAAATTCCTAAAAGCTTTTTGTTTCAACGCTAATAATATTTTGTTACTTAAAAACTGGGTATAATTAATGCTGAATTTGGCACGCGGTTCAAAACTAGACATGGGACATTTTGTAGTTTATTGTTAAAAATAAAACCGGTGGGAGATATTTATAAAACTATGACCCGGTTAAGAAATCGTGTTTCATTAAATAGGGTTTAGTATTTGTATAATAAACATAAATGTAACATTGGTACTAAACTTGCAATTTTACATATATCTGCGTAGGATGTAGATACATTTTACATGCCAAGTGTAGTATTTTAATTTTTTTTTCCAATAATATTGCCATTTTATGGAAATCGAAATGCAAATGAAATACATTTGGAAGTATTACGTGTATTTAAATTTAAATTTCATAAAAATACTCCGTTAACAAGAGCACGAATTTTTGTACAACTTTTAAGATTCACATGATCAGGTCATAATTTTGACTAAATTTTGAAGGTTCTTTAATCAAAAAAGTTCGGCTAAAACCGAGTGGAACATTAAATCAAGTGAATCCACTTGTAAAACAGCTAAGAAATTAGAAGAGAAAATTCTAAACCTTCAAAGAAAAGTTTACCTAATTAAAGTTCTTTAATATAAAAAATTTTAGCTTACAGACGACTTGTTGTAAATAAAGTTAGTAAAAAAACCTGGTATATAATAAATCAATGTGAATTATTTTTTTTATTTAATATAAAACATGCACTATGAAAATGTTATTTTTTTCCAATTCATACCATATACTTTAGAATTAATATTCTAAAAAAAATCTTATCGTGCAATTTTAAATCAGTACTATTTTACGCATCCCTATTTGTATAATCAATGTTCTGTTAACAAAATTAAATAACAAAGTGGAATGAAAGAAATTCGGCAACAATCTGAAAAATGTTTGCTCGGGATGGTATGGAGAATGTACTCATCTCCCAACCCGAGTTCCGCCGACACTATCGGAATGTTTACGAAGCGTGATTGAAATTTACCCAAGAGCAAGCAATTTTATACTCTTCCGTTGTCAAAGACGTATATGCTTAAAAAACACATTAACCTGGATACAGTAAGTAATTCGAGTTGATGATTATAATTTCAAATTAATCGCATTTTAATTTTACTTATTTTCATCATATTTAGTTTTTGAATACACTGTTAAATATATCATGACTCATAACCACTACATGTCCTAAATCTATATGCCACTACGTAGTTTATCTCTGTATGGTAGGGCTCTTTGGAAAGCCACTCTAAATATCAACAGAACAATATAGATTACGTTAAAACAATGAGATTACAAATAGTAAAAACATTCTATTTATATATGAAAGTACATGTACAGTATTTCAGATACAAATTATAAGTATTTTTGTTATAAAATTCAACAGTGAGTAAGCAGACAGTTGATTTCTTGAATTTTCCTCGATTACAATGTAAATTTGGAGGACTCAGTCTTGATGTTGTTTTCCAATAATCGAAGAGGTCGATAAGAGTTAATGTTGATAGTGCAGCGGTAATACTACGGCATTGACATAGTTGCCGCGTCACTTCGTCAACGTTCCGCGCAAAAAGTACTGTGGACACTCGCAAAACAGGCCCTTCTTGATAATAAGGATAATTTGTTTATAGATACATTCAAAACAGTGTGGATGTCTATACTGAGAATTACTAAGAGAGATTACTATTACTACTACTACTAAGATATTTACAGTACATGAATGTGAGAAGTTTGTGTCCCTTCAATGTTTACATATACTACGTTTATTTATACGTTTTGAATTGAGTACGTTGAAAAAGCTATTTATGAATTTTCTTAATATTATTCATAAAAGTTAACATTTTTTTATATGTATAGTTCTAGTATATTTGATAAATGTTAGACGAGCAAAAAAAGGAATATTTGAAAAAACAGCTGCTAAAGAAAAATAGCACTACGTTGATATTTCGTTTGATGAATAAAACAAAAATACATACGCATAACAATTCATGACATATTATTTTTTTAATATAACAAAGTATAAAACGACGTACAAATCACTGAATATATACTTACAATAACCATTATAGTTATAATCGAAATATATACAAAACGAATAGTATTTACTTCAGTTTATTTTGCTTCTCGGTAAAATAGGGTGAAAAAGAGATGAGGATCGAGCAGGGCCTTATAGCCTCTAAATCCACGCTTGGAATTCTATTAAATTATTCCCGATACGAAACTGCGTGTTCCAGTATTTACTATTCTAAGTTTCTTATTTTTATACAATAATATGATATATGTATATAAACTTGCGGTATAATTTGTATTATTAAATTATATCACAATATGAAACAGTATTATGTATATAAAAAACAATGAAAGTTGTTATTTGAAATATTAAGAAATAACTTTGTATGATATCAAATAATGCCGGTGTGGTTTTTGGAAAGATATTCATTGTCGCAACTAAACAACTAACTTATAAAGAAAAATTATAAAAAGTAGCCCACAACGAATAAAAAATAATTAAAAAGTATTGAGAGCCTCCTCTTACTAAGACTATAAGAAAACAATTATTCAGCGCTATTCTTATACTGTATACGTTGAGTTTCCATATCTTATAAACGATTACCGTCCAAATATCGTGTAGTGTTATCGAAGTTTTAGTGAAAAGCATTTCACTTGTATGTAATTTGTATTCACATCAGTCCGTCCCGCAGCGTGTAGAAGGTTTGAACCCGCATCAATAAACAGCGTTGATCCCGGCGCCCGCGCAGCCTTCTCGCCATGTGGCCGCGCCCGATACATAGTAATGCACTGTTAAATGTAGCTTTTAACGTTGCTAACTCTGATTTTGGTATTGTTCTAACAAGGCTATTCAGGATTGACTGACGGAATAAAACAGCAAACTTTTTTGGACTTCTCTTTACTTTTACTGACTTTTTTACCTGGAGTTTTTTTATATTTTTACCTCGTAATAAAATTAATTCTGAAACTTTAACGTTTATTTCCAGTTTCCAATCCTACGAAAACAAGCTAATTTTATCTTCCTCGCAAAAGTATATTTTAAATACAATACTAAGTCGGACATTGGATGGCGCAACTTCATACATAAATTCATTAAAAAAATATATTTTGCACCTACATAAATGTACAAATAATGAGATCACAAAGAGAACTTATTCTTACTCTTAAAGAAATTGTGCTTTTTCTATCCATAATATGTATTTCTTGTTACTAAGTAATCTGCTATAAAATACAAGACATATTTATTGAGATAGTATAGAGTAAGAAATTCCCATGTTATTTAAATTTTTTATATGTTTAGTTTCGATAACTGCTTGAGCAAAATAATATTTTATATATATATCTTGTTATATTTCGGTAAATTAAAAAAAAAAAAACATTTTTATATCATATTTATATTTCAAATTATATTGTATAAGTTGTTTTATTTTTAAACGTAAAGTATTGTAGATTTCAGAACTTATTACGATCACGTAAATAGAACAATGCTACATTAGTACATTTATAATACATTGTAGAAACGACGTATAGAAAAGTCGTGAAATTAAATTCTTTTATTTTGATTTATAATACGATTAACTACTAATAACGCGTATTTTCTACTCGTTTTTATAATTGAGATTCATAATATAGATTAATAGAAGTCTTATTTGTAAGTGATTAAGCTTGATTGTATATATGAGACTTATTGGATATAAACAACTAAATGAGATGTAAGACTCTTGCAGTATTCATTTAAATAAACAACTAAAGATACAACTACGAAATGGCTATTAAAAGATAGGTTGAAGAAAAAAGTTGTAATATACGGTTGATTGAATGACTGACTCATACTCGTTTAAATCTCCCTAAGACTCCTTTTTCTAAGAGAAATCTATTTATAAATTGTATATAAGATAAAAGCGCATTCAGCTTTGTCGTTTTTCCAGTCAACATTCTCATATTGTTTAAAGTGTATTTACTCTACTATAATAACGCGTGGATTACTTACAAAGAAATGAGAATTCCGAAGAAAATAAAAACACATAACAATACTTATTTTACGCGACTGTAGAACGAGGACTTAGTAACCTTAATACTCTTTAACGTCATAATGTAGTAATATACCAAATTTTATGGAAATTTATCTCGGAGTTTCGAACAATCCTGTGGCCGGGGCCACATACAAAATATAGCTAGATTAAGTTGTAGATTATAAATTATTTTTTTTATTCCATTTTATATTACAAAATGCTATTTTATATCTATGTTTAATAATAGTAACAAATTTTACGATTTGTTTGATCTTGTTCAAAGATTGTTGGCATTATCTTTAATAAGAGAGCGGATTGTAATAAAAATTTGAATGATCATATGACTGCTTAAATACTTAATAACAATGAGGAAAATATCCATCGCTTTAAAAATACTTTTCTTTCATAATTTTCTTTATCTATGTATCCTAAAGTTTTATTTACTTTTTAGAAGCACACTATTTGTAATCATTTACTGATTATTGTTAATTAATAATATTATTTTGAAGGAGATATATTTTTTCTTTTGTAATATATCCGTTTTCTATAACAAATACACTATATAATTATCATTTTACATAATTTTTGGATAAAGCCTAAGCTCATGTCTTCCGAATCTCATTATTTTTATTCATTTGTACAATAAATTTGTTAAAATAATTTAAAAAGATAATATTCAGTACATAACGCAACTATATTTAATTAAAATTCAATCATATAAGAAACATATGTTAATAAATGTATATATACACTGATAAGGTTTTATACAACTTTTTCTGATCCTAAATGTAAAAAACTTACATCAGTCCCACTAAAAAGACATCCTATCTATTAAGAAAAATATGATTCTAAATTTCAAAAAATATCTTTAAACACACTTACCATAGCCCACTTCCAATTAATCATTTTTGTTTAAATGACTTCAGATATTGCCACTCACAAAACATGTATTATTCATATTATGTATAACTTTTTATAAGCAAAACACTGCCAATTATTTTCGCGCCATTACGCTAAAGTTCCCGCGTCCGCATCTTAGATGCGCACAACGTTCACAAACCGTCGACGCTGGTAGACTGACTGTTTAGTGTTTTTACTTTTTACGGCTACGTGTGACTAACACTAACTATATATATAAAGCAGATTATAGTAATTACATATAATAAATCAAACATTATATTTGAATGCAGTGTGAGGTTAACAGTCTAACAAGAATTTAATGTCTATATTTTGAATGGTAATTATTTTATGATGACATAAACAAACCAAAGATATATTTAAGGACATTTCAACTTTATAAGTCAGAACCACAAGGTTTATTTAAAAAAAAAGTAGTAAAATAACGTGATTGTAAGCATTAAGAAAAGAGCAATTGATTTTTTATTACACCCTAATGTTAGATAAGACATAATCGTCAAAATTCCAGTATGAATGAACACCCAAGTGAGAAGTAAACGGTCAAGGTAAACCACCATGAGTAAAGTATTAACTGCAAATTTCTGTCTACACATGACGTGTTTTATATCTGGAAATTAATTTTAAAGAAGCAATTTAAAACAAATATATATTTTTTAATTACTTTAAAATTATCGATTAAAGTTGGATTTTAAAATAAGTGTGTTTTATTATTTTTTTATATATATTTTGCAGTTTAAGAATTATATGAAGTTGCGTGACATGCACCCACAAATTTAATATTTATAAATATATATAATTAGTAAAAAAGTATTTTTATAGAATACATATACATAATATTTGTTTTAAGTTATATTTTATATAGAGGTAAAATTACCTTGACAGTTATTAAGTTCTACTGGTAGGCTAAGTACTAACCTGGGTTAAAGCAATGTCGCAACACAGATCCTGGTCCTGGTAAAAAATAACAGTGCTAAAATTTGTTACATGTCGTAGGTACTTATGTAGGTTGGAATTTGTGCGATAATTTGTTACTGTCAGCCACATGCCTGTATACATTGTTTATTTAGCTGCAGCTTTTCTCAGGAATGTTACAGATTAATATCTCTTTAATTACAACAATATTGTCATTGAAAATAATATTTTTCAGATTTAAGGGAGGAAAAAATGCCACGATGTCAAAAATTTTCTTATAATTTATTAATATAAAATATGAGATCGATATAAAGGAGCTATTAAAACTAAATTATTTTGTATATATTTTTTTTTAATGAAATTTTAGATCTCATTATATATTTTTTGTTTATACATAAACGAATAGGTTTTTTTTAAAGATTTTTTATTAGTTATAGAAAATGCAATGTGTGTTTCATGTATGTAAAAGGGAAAGGTAATTAAATAACTAATATAATACTTACATATTGCGTTTAATTAGTGGTAGAGGATAATGTACACATTAATGTTTTAATGTTTCGAAGGCGGCTTTGTGAATGTATTATTATAATACGTGAAGCGTTTCTTAAAAGAAACAACAAAAGTAGACAAAAATTACTACTGATTAGAAATACATAGTTAACGTAATTCATATGAACGTATTATGATATTTGTAGAGAAACGAACTTTATGATGTTAATTCATAGGCGACGAAATTCGAGTTACAGCGAATCTATTATCTGTGGGGAGGATGACTGAGTGTGAAAATGTAAGATGTGTTAATACAAAATCGAATACTTTCCTTTTGTAATGTATTGAAGGTTAGCTCTCATTCTAGACTTTCAATCGGCGCTACTTTTGGGAGATACAAGAATGTAGTAGTCAATATTATCACATAATTACAATTCTAGTATAGGTATATACCTTCAGTTATCTTTATTTTAACATATATATAAAGACAATTGAAATGGAACATTAAAGGCACTTGATGTTTACGTCAAATAAAAAATGTGCCTCGTATGTTTTCGGAGAACAAAATAAAAAAGAACAGAAGTTTATACAAAAAATTGCTTTCATATAAGCCTCAGCTTCTTAAAGCGTGATGAAGAGTCTTTCTAACATCCTTTAGAACAAATGGACCATAAAATATGGATTTATTATCAATAACTTGTGTGATATACAGTTTGAATATATGTATGTCACATGCATACGTATATGTTTATGCATACGAGTATATAACTGAACCTATTTGGCTTCTGTCGCCGGAGTTGTACACGGACATGTACACGATAATATAAATTATTAATTGTTTTTTATCAGTTAACCAATGTAGGACATTTTAATAAAATAACATTTAAACTTTATAACATTTAATTAGTATATAGGAGCGTCTAAAAAAACAGGGTAAACAATTTTTTTTAATACAATTATTTACATCATCACAGACGGTATTGCGTATACTTCTTTTTAGCGACTTTCTTGAGAAGATCATTTCAATGTCATTGCACTTTCTGAAAAAAAAAAAACTTATGATATACAATTATAAGAGTTATATATTTCTAAAATTTTCTTACTTACCATAGTTATCTCCGGAAATAAAGCGCTTAGGTTAAAGTTAGCTCGAGATGCTACTGGGAAGCTTGCCAAGGAACGATCAGCATTAGCCACGCCCTGCATGTTGGATGGCATTATATGGCTATTAAAGAAATCTGGCTGATACTGAGTTGGCATTTGATTTCCCACATAGTTCGGAAATGGAATTTCATCTGACATTAAGTTTTGATGCCGTTTGGATGGCGTTTTATTCTGCCAGAGCAAATGGGAACTATCGTTCCATTCTTCGACTTCGTTAGTTAATTTTGGTCTTTTACTTTGATATTTTTTATTGGAATCTTTCTTCGAACATTCCAATTTATGTTTGGCTGCAGATTCTCTTCTTGAACTCTTGTAATTAGTTGTTTCTTTATCCTGTTGGAACGCGGTTGTGTTGTTTCTCATTTTGACCTCGTTATATTTGTGGTTCGTATAGTTACATTCCATCGTCTGGTTGTAATCAACAAACTCGCTGCTGAAAGGCGCTGCCGTGTAATTTCCCGACATCAAATTACTGCTTCCCGGCATGAAATTGGAGTAAAAAGAATTTGATATCGTGTTTGTAGTTGAATTGTATAATGCTGTCCCTGTGAATTGCTGTCCAGTGTAGCTGTTGTCGGAATAGTCAATGATAGATGGAAAATGAGACACTTGGGCGACTCCCGAATCTTGGATGTTAAAATCGTTATATTTTTGAGCGGGCATCATAAATTTGTTACTGGAATGGTCTTGTAGTTTTTGATTGTAATTTGTTCCACCACGTATCAGTGCTTCGGCGGAATAATTATTTTTATGTGCCTTTGCATTTTTTTCGGGTTTTAGGGAAGTTTTTGATTTATTTTGTAGAAATTGATTTATATTTTCATAAGAGTTAAGTGCTTTCGAGTCGTTAAAACCGTAACCCACATTCGTCTGAGACGTAGTCATCGTTTTTCTGTTATCATTAACGATATGAGGTAAATTTTGTTTCGCCGCTAGGGATTTCTGATCAGCCATTAGCACATTAGATCGCTGTGGCATATTTTCTGTGGTGCGATTCATTAACTGGGTGACAGATAGGAAATTTCCACAGTTTTGTAAATCGGAATGAGGAACGGATCTGTTTAGAATATCAGCCTTCTTCTTGTCATGTGGACCAAGTGCTAGATCTCCAATTAAAGTTGGCAAATTTATCGGCGGCGGATCGATACTTATTTCTGTAGTGCCAGCGGGTCGAGCTGTCGGCCATACTTGAACATCTTCGTGATTAGCTTGAGTTGGGAAATGGTGCATATTGATAGGAAAATAATTGCTTTCATTTTGTGGAATTTGTTTTTTTGGAAGTTGCTCGACGTGGGAATATGGTAATTTGGTTTCTTTCATTTCCGCTGCTGTTTGGTTGCAATTATTTTGCATTGGTCTTATCTCTGACGTCATCCAATTAATATGCATTTTGCTTGGAGACTTTTTGGTATATTTTTCAACCACTTGTCCCACAGCAGTCGCCGGTTTTAAGTTACTTTCAGTCGCGCTTTCTGATATATGTTTCGTATCAAACTGTTTGGCTGTGCTCGTTTTCGTATGGACATTCGGTTGTAAATGTTCCACGGGAAAATAATTTTGTTGCTTCGATATAAAATTCTTCGAAACATTACTATTTGTGTATATAGATGATACTTCGTCAGACCATAAGTTACCACTTTGGGAATAAAAGTTTGTGATCTGATCGGGGAATGTAGTTGTCTTACTGATAAGGTTTTTCTTATTAGAATTAGGAACTAACGGGACGTGGAAGTCTGGATTGAACGGATTATAGTTTGTAGAGAATGGCGTGGACACAGTAGTTAATATAGTATCTTTGTGAAACGTATTCGCGCTGGTTGTACAATTGACGAAATCGAAACTTTTGTGAGACCATCCTAAATCAATGTCATATGTCAGCCTCGATGAATTTATCTTCATTAAATTGTCCTCAACGTTGGTCAGGTCAGGCTTATTTTTGTTTGAATAATTATCCATAGCGCATGGATACAATCCCAAGCTATTAAATTCATGTCCAGACGATATACTGCTGGTACTATAAATAGTGCTTTTAACTGCATTGAATGGTTCACTTTTGTACATAAAATTGTTAGAATTACTGTGTGATGTTGTTATTGTGGTACCAGCTTTGGTGACGTGGCAATCAAAATCAATACCAAATGTAGCATCGGCTAGATTGCAACTGGATGATATTATTGATGGCAGAGGTAAGTTAAGAAATGGATTATCATTAGCGGTTGTCACACTTGATATAGGCGCAGTGACTTTTACCTCTGTGTTTTTTAGATTGCTTTCATATTTTTGTTGTTCGGCTACCTTATTGGTATTTTGAACTGTGGTGACATTCTGTTTGATGGAAGCTTTCGTTTTACTATCGGATGTGTTAGATTTATCAAAGTATGACACCGGCTGCGCTATTTCAACGCGTCGATTGTCCTTTGCATTTGTATTATTAGCTTCTTCAGCAGGGCTGTCCGCTCTGTTGCCACTCACTAATGGGAATGACATCAAAAAAGCAGCTGTTGGTGAAGCGGCTAAGAATTCTTCTGCTAATTCCAATCTTGCATTACCACCATCGACGACATTCTCACAAATAGTTGGGTCAATTATAGGTGGTAACTTATTATCTTTGTTTTTGTATTCAGCGCCTAAAGTTTTCTCAACAGGAATTTTGTCACATTTGACATTATCCACTGACACTGTTTTTGGTACATTTTCTGGATGACATGCAAGATTTGTTGGGGCTATTTTAATATTATTTGGCTTATCCATTAATGGTTCGACTATTTTGGGCGTTTCTGTAATTTTATTTAAATCGACAGTTTCTTCAGAAGGCAGATTATTGTTTGTCTCACAGGCAACAATGCTGGTATCGTTTAAGTTTGGTGCTTCTTTCGGGCTTAGTTCTTTATTTGAATTTGATTGCTCATTTATTTCGGCAGTAGTTTCTGTGTCTGAGGCTTTCAGGTCACCAACGGCTTTTTCATTGTTACCTGGATTGAGTTTATCATCAGGCTTTTCTTCATTTTTATTATTTTCTGCAGGAGTATCATTGGATTTTGTTTTTTTACCCCCTTTTTTAGGCGAGTTATTTTTCGCCTTACTCCCCTTTTTTGATTTCAGGGCAGACAATGGACGTGAATATGCTGATATTGGTAACACATTGACCATTGTTGTTCTAGTGATGTCATTAGTATTTCTATTGATAACTGGTATTGTTGTTGTTTTGTTAAGTGTTTGAAGATTTGTATCTACCAAAACTATAGTTGGTGGTTGAGGAAATAATACTGGCCGTTGGGGAAATATATATGGTGTAGCTGGCAACATAACAATAGTATTTTCTGAAAAAAAGAAATACAAATTATTGTGTTGAGTTCCTTTATATTCTAATTACATTAAATAAGGAAATTGATTTATAATCTAAATTTACCTTTTTTCATATTTGTTAGTGGCAGTAATTTTGGTAACTTTGGTGGATTTTTGTTTAATGTATTTGTATCTATCTTAGGTTTTGTTTTTTGGGTTATTGTTTTTTCCTTTTCCTTTCCATTGTTTTCTTTTGATTTTTGAAGCATTAATAATTTTACATATTTGTTATCTAAAATAGAAATAAAACAATTCCTTACAGGTTACTAAAAATTTTTTTTTTGCGAGCAACATTAGATGTTAGAAAAAAAAAATTAAATCTGAATTACCATTAACTAAAAAGTTTAATTAAAATTGTAAACAATTAAAAATATATACACCTACTGCTTATTTTAATA
This sequence comes from Danaus plexippus, assembly GCF_018135715.1. NCBI lineage: Eukaryota > Metazoa > Arthropoda > Insecta > Lepidoptera > Nymphalidae > Danaus > Danaus plexippus. Next base: position 3,762,918 of record NW_026869848.1, on the reverse strand, counting down.
TATGCATTAAATAGTTTATATAAGATCAAAACAGGATTATTATAAAGAAAGCTGTTTTCATTTAAAATATAATTTCTAGATACTCACTTTGACTTTTTTTGTTTAAACCAATTGTGACTTGAAGTGATACATCTTTTTTATTTTGCTTTTGTTTCTCAATGGCTTCTAATTTTACTTCTAAAGCTAGAATTTCAGCCTCTGAAATTAAAAAAAAATAATTATGTAGTTTGGTAACTTTAGAAGTAAATATCGAAAGTTATACACTATATGTGTGTATTAATACATACTTAATTGTGTTTTTTCATGCATTATATTTGTCAAGCATATAATTGCTTTTTGAACGATTTCAATTTTTGGATAGTTGGCATTGTCAAGCTCTTCACCATTCATGTGACTGTTTGCTTTGTGTATAGATTTGACGATATCTCCAAGTTTTGATATAGCATCATTAAATTTTATACGTCTTTGCTTTTCCCATTCTCTACAACGGCTGTAAAATTGAACTTTTCTGTTACAAGAAATTCGACGACTACATGATTCTTGATGAATATTTTTAATAACATATATGCTTTATTAGGAGACTAAAATGAACACACGCACACTTATGTTTTGTGTATCAAGTATATAAATATTTTATTAATCCTATATTTATACAATTATTTCTATTATGAGTATAAAATTTGTTGTATCTTTTTATTTTTAGACTTCTTATTCGAAAACACAATATGTATAAGATTAAACATTGCAATTTTTTTTTTAATTTTATAATATTTAAATTATGATTTCGCATATGCTTAATCTCTATTAGTAAAGTGAATTGTAACTCAGATTTAAGAACATAATAAAGCGACTTCAATAAATTGGTTTGTTTAATTTTTACCTTGGAGTACGTTTTTTATTACTAGAAGGTGGATCCATATTTTCAAATATTTCACAATATACAGTTTTATTCTAAATTATATGTAATCAATAAAAACACATTTTATGGTTTTAACTTCCTAGATACTAGATACAGTAGATAGTCAACATAACTTTAATTGACGTTTGAGTTTTGACACTGACATTTACCAGAATATGTTAACAGAATTCAAATATTGTATATTAGTGCAATACAGCGTAGATGACATTACCACTATTAAGAGATATAATATAAAACCACGCCTTCGAATGTAATGAATAATGTATTTCAATTATTACTTTTTTTTTAAATCATCTACCTGTTACGGCAGAGTTATTAAAAAAAACTATTTATTTATACTGGTATTCTTCATGATATTATGACGTCATAATGTGACATTTGTGCTGGGAAATAACAGATTAATGAAAAAAAATATTAAAATACTGTAGTATCGTAAGCGCTAGTCTGTACACTCTCTACTTTGAAGTATCATTTTACATTTTGAAAGTTAAAGTTTTTGTTTGTGTCTCATACGAACTGTTAGAATTTTTCTTCGGAAACATAACATTGTATTGTCTGTATCCGTCAGCCATTTGTTTTAATTTGTTATTGCTTTGTGGTACTTTCGAAGCCACACCTTGAGGTTACTAGAAAAATATAATTCTGTCGCAATAATTTCAACTTTATTTCTTACTGTTTTAATTGTGAATTAACAATATAAAAATGTCGCTCTACCCATCGCTGGAAGATATGAAGGTAGACAAAATGGTTAGAGCTCAAATGGCTCAAAATCAGGCTCCATCAGGCTATCCTCCTGCTTATCATCAACCAGGATATCCTCAGATCACTGCCCCTACTCCTAGTGTCCCAACAGCGATGTATCCGGCTTTGGGCGAATATATGGGACTGGAGCTATCTCATGATGTTATTGCCCTAAATATGCCCGAATATCAAGTACAAACTGTAAGTTCGTAATTTAATGGATTTAAGAAAAGATGTAAAGAATTCTAGTGTAAGTCAATAATTATTTTATAGCTTCAAGCTGGAGGAGCAGGAAGTAATTTGATTGCTCCACTTTCGTCTCAGTCACCTAGTCTGGCAAAGGCTATAGTGACTCATGGGATAAGACAAGTCATTATGTGTAAAGACAGAGATGGCAAGTGCGGTTTAAGACTTCACTCTGTTAACAATGGTGTATTTGTTTGCTATGTGGCTGCTGGGAGCCCAGCAGCACTCGCTGGTTTACGATTCGGTGACCAAATCTTGGAAATTAATAATGTAGCTCTAGCTGGTATGTCTATGGATCAATGTCATGCTATATTAAAGAAGGCCCCCACTAATGGCATTACAATGGCTGTCCGTGACAGGTAATTGAAAGCAATTTTGTATGTACTGATCTGAAATAAAGAACCAACTTATTTGTTAATGTCTCATATTGTTTTTAGGCCATTCGAGAGAACAGTAACACTTCACAAAGATTCCCTCGGTCATGTTGGTTTTCAATTCAAGGATGGTAATATTGTGGGGCTAGTGAAAGATTCATCGGCGGCACGCAATGGCCTGTTGACAGATCATCAGTTATTGGAAATAAACACTATAAATGTGGTCGGCATGAAAGATAAGGAGATATCAAGGGTTATTGAAGCGAGCCCATCTGTTGTTAACATAACTATAATTCCGCAGTATATTTACAAGCATATGATAAGCAAGTGAGTCAAATGAAAATGTTATTATTCAATTAAATTTTTCCTTGTGATTATGACTCGCTATTGAGTCCATAACTAGCCTTTCTCTCCTATGACTCATGGGGTTTTTGAATAGTCCAAGGTATAAGCCAGAACTCAAAGTAATTTAGGTCATAGATTTAAGACAATATATATTTGTATTTCACATGGAGTAGATTTAAACATAAATCTTTATAGAAATAAAGTATAAACTGTCCTTTGTTTCAGAATGTCGAGTTCATTGTTTAAGGAGATTGATCGCACACCTGCAGTATAATATCCATTAAGGGCATATTTATTGAAAAAAAAAAATCTATACCTTTATGCAGCAAAAACACACATTTTACTGTCACATAACTTTAGATCTATATTAGAAAGCAAAATTAGTCAGTAGGGCTGTGAACTTTTTGATTTGCTAACATTTTAAACAATATATAATCTTAGTTATTAAGTGAGGAAATTATTATAATTTAAGTCATAGTATTTGATAGATTTATATGTATTTTACATTTAATTTGTGCCTTCGCAGTCACATTTATTTCAATGTGAAATTTCACTGGCTTTTGCACCTGTCCACTGTTGCTCATGTGGATTGTAATTTAATATCTTTATCATGATATCTAAGATTTTCTTAAGGACACATTTTAACGTAACTATATATTTGTGTTATATTTTTTTTCATGTTTAGTGTTATACATTATATAAAAAAGTATATAATTTATTTAGTTTTCATTAAATATATGTATACCTAATGCTGAAATATCTGAATATAGATTAAAAATTATTATATGATATAAAATACCAAAATCTTTTAAAACACTAGTAAAAAATATATGAATTGTTTTATTACGTTATATCAAGTATTGTCTTAACTCCACATTCCTACTTTTCAGTTATAAAGTATATCAACAATGCACCTTTGAGTTTCGAGTGGGAGGTTTAGTTAGAGACGCATACATATATACACAAACGCAGGCACACACTCATACAGACAAGAATATATACACATATATAACGAGATAGTTTTTTACATATACATAAAGATATAATAGTTATGTTCTCCATTCAAAAGAAAAGGCGTTTTTTAATACCTTTTCCAATAATTGTAGATTATATTGAATGAGTCCATTAATGTATCGGGTACTGAAAATATATTATTCCATACGTAATTATAATTTTATGAAATAATATGCAATTATTTTAACTTGATGTATATGGCCATATTTATACAATGATTTTGTTAAGTATTGTGTTATTTTTTCTTTTTAATTAAGATATTTTAACTACACATTTTTTTCTTGTATATTATATCCGTTCCATTTTTAAACATGTCGCTGTGGGTTTTTTTTGTGTTTCATATTTTTTTTGGTATATAAATTATTTTACCGAATTTAGAATGTATTTGCTCATGTTGGTCAATGTTTCAGTCGTATTATATGTTTGTAAATCAAATGACGCCATTTCAAATGAGAATTATAAATAAAGACTTGATATTTTACAATATTTTGACATAGATTTACTATATAATTGTTAGTTTTATATTGAAAACTTAGTTTTGAAGAAATGTATTAAGTTGTACCCATAGAAATAAATCTTTTATTACGATCGTACATTATTATTTTTCCTTAATTGATAAATACTTCAACAAATAATCGGAACTGAAAATAAGTGAATATTAAAATATCGTTTTTAAAACACAATATAGTATTACAAATTTTTATGAAATTCTGTTTTCTACCTTCCTAAGAATAATATCCATCTACCCTACAGTCTTTGTCAAAATAACAATTTATTATAGTAAACTATTCAGAAATATATATTTTTTATTTTATTTTAAAAGAGTTTGATAAATCAAAGTGTAATCTAATAATATAACCTTTGAAGAAAATGTATTAAATGAACACCACGTTGCTTTATGTTGCAATTGATATGAGTTTTAATATATATATTTTTATTAGACAATTTAAAAGCGAAACACAAATATATATTTGTATATATTTGCACAATGAGCTAGGTAAAGGAAATCATTGAATATAATACAATTAAAAAATAATGTTGAAAGGATTTTGAAATGCCCAGTTTGGTTTTAAAACCACTTCAGGACAGGACCAAGATTTTGGAACGAAGAAATTGTCTGTTTCTAATTTCGGGCAGTTCTTTCTTGCGAAATATTCCATTGCATACAAACTCCACAGAAGACCTGTAATAAAATTAGTTAGATTAAAATGAAGTTGGTATTCTATGTTGTAAAAAAGTTGGAAGTGTTGTATATTATTTTAAGACTACACTTATTGCTGAAAAACGGTAGGCTTAGCATTGGTTTACACCCTCACATTGCATTTGAAGTTACAATGTTTTTATTTATGAAACTTGATACTATCATGAACGAAGATGCAATCCTGTTATAAGGGTACTGGTATTGTTATATACTAACTCTCGTATGTTTCTTCGCTATCGTTCCTAATAGAGCCTATGTGTTATTTGTATACGATATAAAATTCCGTCAAGAGTGATTCAGTCTTAGTGTTTGAAAATTAACTTATGTGGGACTAACAAAACAACATTTATTTATAAGTGGGATGGGACGTTTGTTATTTTTAGCTGATGAGTGTTTTGTTTATAATTCATAATAGATTATTGTATCCTCATGCATTCTTTTGAAACATTGTTTCGAACTGACTTATCTGTCTTATCTGTCGTCATCATTTTTACTGTACCTGGTTTAGCGAGGATGTAGTAAAGATTAATTACTGATTTATTTTGTGTATCGTCGTATAATAATCAGATTAGCTTCAGCTTGTTTATAGCTAGTATTTTATCTCCATTTAAGACTCACAAAACGAATACAAAAAGTTAAGGGAATCTAACCATTTCCTATGAAAAGCACCAGCCACATCAGTAAATTGTAAAGCCTGGGGAAACGTCGTCCACTAGCAGTCAGCGGTAGCATAAGGACTCCAAAGACACCGAATTCCACTACGAGCACAGGGTAGAAAAACCCAAAGGACAATATAAGTATGACTTCATGAGCAATTGACGATACCTGTAAAAAAAATTGTGAAAAACGGATTAGTACTTTGTAGTTTTTTTTTTGTTAACAACTACCTACCTATAAAGCTGGATTTTGGGTAAATTGTTTATTTTTGAAAATTATCATAATTAATACTTTGCAATATTCAAATAATTTTTTGATATAGACTATAAATAATTATTTTAAGGACATTCCTTTGATTGTTATCATTGGTTAATTTTTTGCTCTCGATGTTTTGGGCCCCACTTATAACTAATAAATTAAACCATAAACTATTTCTGAAAAAAAAAAAAAAAAAAAATTCAGAGGTTAATTAAAAACATTTCAATGTTCCTGGTAAATTGAATCCGTAGCAAGCAAATAATTAACACTGCAGCTGTATGTCTTCGCGATATCTATTCCTTTTATTGGCTAAACGTGGTTGCTATAGTACAACATCATTATTATAATTAAAATTAAAACAATAGAGAAAAAATAGAAGGTGTTTTAAAATAAACATTAAAGAAAGTAGTTATAAAATAGGTTACTAATTAATGAGGACTTATAAAAATATCCGAACATCTTTTGTTGTTAAAGAAAACAAAAATGTTTTTACTTACAAGAACAGAGCTGAGGATGGCAGGTCAAGGTTCAATTGGATCTTTCGTAGCCGTAATTGAGCTCAGTGGAGCGCAATCATTAGTTCGGAAGTTTTAATTAGCTGCTTAATCCTTATCATAACTTAAATTGATAATGCTCAGTAATCTTTGAGTATTTCTTTAGTGGTACGAATATTCTTTAAGTATTAGTTATTATTTTCCTAACCTTATATAGTGATGGCTTTATCTTATTTAGAATCATTAACAAACGTATATATTCTCGATACATATATACACAAATCTAAAGACGAGAATTGAAAATACTCCGGGTATTTCTATACTATTTGTAGCTCTATTACTTTTACTTACAAAAAAGACGATGAAGGTGGATATAGCGCGACCAGCTCGAGGCGCCAATGGTTGGTAGATATGAGTGCGCAACCATGCATGCACAACGCGATTCCAAGCACGATAGTAGTTTGAAAAGCGGGAGGTGGTCCACCAGTCCTAGAAATAATTATAGAAATTACTACTAAGTTAAAACAATGTTTAGGTAGTAGTAGTAAATTTAAAAGTACATTTTAAAAAGGTACATCCGGAATATGCTATAATATAAAATTACATTTAATTGCGTAATATTCATTTAATTACACTACACAATTAAATTCCATACAAAACTGATAGTCAAGATACCGAGGTTTTGTGTTAATTTACGCAGTAAGGTAATTAATATAAACATCTTGATCAAATTTCTGAGTTATAAGTTTCATTTAATACATTTACTTAGAAAGCCCTTAAAATGGATGACCTGAAAATAGTTATTCAAAAATGCTTTTCAATATATTCTTCCTATTAATCGTTAGTTTCTATAATTGCCATACTTATTTAGAAGGGTTTGAGATCTTTGAGACCTTTAAGATCTTTGCATTAGGCAGTTAGGCTTTAGTTAAGCTCAGCTCATTTAAATTAGATTTCGGGGAGTATTTAGAAAGCTTTACTGAAATTGCATTTACGTAGGTACATAGATGGTTTGTCCCCTTATGCCCCTTACTTATTAATTTAAATAAACTTTACAGTTAAATTTAAATAAACAATTGAAATGCGAATGAATAACAAATATTTTTACACACATCGTAAACCGAAACTGAAAAGAAATTTGGGTAAGCTACACTTACTTGCTAAATAAATAAGCACGTTTAAAAGTTTCCAAATTTCATGTGTAGTACCAAAAATTACTTTTGAATTAAATATCGCCTAGTCTCTTTTTAAACAGAGCGTTTTACATTTATAAAAGTGTTAAAAAAACGGCGCCGAAGAAAATTTTATCCTTAAAATTAACATAATAATATATTTCCTAGAACTATTTTTAAAGCTGTAAAAATTCTACTACGGATATCCTACCAGTAAGAGTCGAAAGGATGAGTCGGATGTAACCAATCCAAGAATAACCCATTCTCTGTCTGGCTAAAGACTTAGGGCAACGCTTTTATACACTTCCGCATTTCCATTAGCGAGTAAGTTTTTGGAACACAAGTCATCCCAAATTGCCTTCTTGATTTTTAGCCAAAGTGATAGATTCGACTTTAGATCACTTGATACATCACATTACTGTACATGTACCTAAACATTACGTGTATGTCACTAAATTTACTGTCTTAAGTTTAAAAGTTAAGTACCTCGTAAAACAGCCTGTCTCCGAATGTGAGCATTTCAGCAAACGCGTTATGCCAGGCGTGCAAGAGGAGATAAAAACCACAGAGGAACGATATCACTCCCGGCAGTATACAAGCGAACATACCTCGGACCACCAAACCAGCTTCCACCTAAACGTCATGAAACATTGATCTTTATATAAGTAATAATAATTTTCATACATTATAAATAATAAGCAAAATGTTACCGTTGGTTCCTTCCCGTAATTAGACCAATATGGTAATATAAATCGTTCCCATAGAAAACTATTGTAAAATATTATGGCCGTAACTTCTAAGAGGTGACCAACAACTACGCCCCATCTAACTTTTTTGGTTCTGAAAAAAATAATAATTGAATTTTACATTAAAACCAATTGAATTTCAGCCTAGGTTTTATGAAATAATAAAAAGCAACGTTATTTTTGGTGTTTGTATTATATGAAGAAAGTTTTTATGAACTTTGAAATGTAATCACGTGGTTTTATTGTTTGAGGCCTTTCATTTATCTTATACCTTTTGTTTTACTGTGTTCTGTTTCAGTAACGTTTTTCTGAAAATGGAGTGCTATTATTCTACTCAAGTCTTTCTAATACAGGTTTTAAATGTTGAAACTTAGAAAAGGTCTAATATTCCTAACAAAAGATGCAGTTGTCAGATTTCTAGGAACTAATAAGTGATAGTGTATGCAAGAATAATATAAAATATGCTTTTTTTTATGAGTTGCGTTAATAAATAATACGTTTTAACTTACCTGGGATAAACATCTTTGTAGATTAACGTTGGTGCGAATAAAAAGTAAACATAATGAGAAAAAGAAGGTACTGGTTTTATTCCGTTGTTACATCTTTCAGCCAATGCAACAGCTACAGAGCACATTTTCATAGCAAAGCGAAACTAAAATTAAAAAATACACATTGTACATATTTTTAAATAGTAATTTATAACTTAAGATTAGGTAGAGCTTTGAAACTATTTTATATCATCTGAGTTATGGGGTCGATTAAATAATCTTTTAATAAAAAAAAAAAATAGAAACTTAGCATTATCAGATATATTTTTACTTCGAATGTTGTCAAGCCAAAGCCTTTTAAGAAGTTCAGGTGCAAAAAACGAAGTATCTCTGGAGTTCTTTGTTAAAAGCCAGCTCGCAAGAACCAAAAAAAGTTCGATTCGAGTTGAAACACTTATTGCAATATTTCTTTTGAAGTTACTTATAAAGAATTATGGATTTATGAACTCGAATGTATAATGTATACATGATTAAATGTTTTTTCTTTAAAATATAAGAATTAATCAATAAACCAAATTATATCATTTATAACCGCTATAACCGAGTGGTTCATGTGGTGTAATTCAGCCAACGAAATTAGTGTCGGCTTGTAATCATTGCTCAGACATAAATCGCAAAAGCAGTGTTCATTAGGGCGACATTGTAATGAAATAAATGATGTAGGAGAAGGACGAGGGTGGTATCAGGTGGCTAGAAGGTGGTAGGTAATGGAATTTCGGTAGACCCAGCCGGCACGATGTCGTTATTTACAGGTCTAACTCGCGGCACTGACGAGGGTCGCTGATTTATGTAACATTTCACTTTCGACACCGTTTTGCTGTTTTATTCTACAATGCGTTTTTCTTAGACATTTTATTATAATTAAAATACATTTAAATTTATTTATCTTTATACGGGATTGTAATAATAACGAACTTGTTGTATATCGTGTGATGGTTGATATGAAATTAACTTCCGTTTGATTAGATTTTTTAGTTGCTTTCTCCTTATAATACAAATGTTAGGTTTATTTATGTTTAACAAAAAGAAAAGATTGACCTAAAAGATTATCTACATCCATGGTTCTGGTTTATTATTAACATTTGCCATTCAATCTTTTTAAATTCTAGGAAGCTAGTTAAATCCCTGCTATAAAACTCTCTCGTGATCCGTCGGTCACTTAATGCCGGGCGAATGGAGTCGTGACCTTAAAGCGTAATTAAAATTTGTATTCTTTTCTTGACGGGGTCATTAATATCCTACTCATACTGTAATTTATCATAGAAATATATTTTTCAAATCAAAACTTTAGAAGCAATAGCTGAGTGGCGTAATTATATTGGCTAACAAGTCACAAGTAGGTGCTTATCAATTTTATATGGGCTAATGAGTTTTAAGGTTAATAAAATGAATAGACAGACAAGTAAAAAAATCAGACGTAATTGGTAACCTTTAATGAGCTTAGGTTGTCGAATTGGAATAGAAAATTATTCAAATAAAAGTAGAAAGTAAAGTTTCATGAAACAAAAAGTTGATTTTGTTCCAATGTTATTGATCGACTAAAATACGAGAGTGCGCGGTAAAGTTCAAGCTTGGAAGACGTGCAATTAAGAAATATGGCTTATCAGTCTACCATTGAAGTTAAAAGTTTAAAAGTTAAAAAATATTGTGCTCTTTACCTTTGTTTACAGTTTTTTGACATTGAAGGAAGTCGTTGTACTTTCAAACCATTTACATATATAATTTAGAAGATTTTCATTTTTTAATACTTTAGTAAATATATTTTATGAAGCAGTTAATCAGATGAATTTTAGTAAACTTTGTAATTTGGAACACAAATTTTTCAACGAGGGTTTAAATCCTTAGTTATTCTTCTGGTCAAATTTTTGTTAAAATGTTTTTAGCACACAAATGGTATTTTTGTTAATAAAAACCTATTGCTTGTGGATATTGCACATGTATCGACTCTATTTAAATCTTTAATAGAATAACAAAATAAATAGTAACTTTAAAATTATATCATAATACTAACAAATATATTGCTGATTTCCACCGATGTAACAGTCGCGTTTTGGAGCTGTTAATAGAAAGGTAATATCTATTTTCGAAGACAACTTAATTTCATGTACTATATTTAAATAATCTACTAACGTGTTAGTCAGTACATACTATAATTTTTCTATACCTTTTTATGTAACACACCCTCTCATATTTGGTTTAAGCATTAAAGATTTTTTTACTCTCTAAATATTTTCTTATTAGTCATGCGTGTAACTAGAGTATAAATTTCAAATTTTCTGCATATAATATTATTTTTAGACTAGAAGCCCCGAGTCTACAGCAGACCCTGGAGCAGTAAAATAATGAATCTAAAGTAAATATAATCTAAAGATGTTTGGCCCTTTGCGCTCCGTTTATTCGCATATATCATGCTCGTATGGGAATCAAATCTTAAGGAGGATTCCCCATTGGACGAGATCAAGGGATTGATTGATTGTTGAAATGATATTTGACAAGAAACAAGCTAATGTAGCACGAGAGTAGGAAATATATATAGTTATTAATGTTTACATAAGATTATTTTCTTAGAAATACAAAGTCCGTCGTATTATAATGATATTATAACAAAAACTCTCAAATGTCACATTTTGTTATGACCTTATATTACAGTTGATAAGTACATTTAAAAATATATCTCTAAGTTTAGTCAGCAAGTAGAATATTGTTGGCCTTTAAGAAGTATACACAAAGTGCAATGACATATTGCAATAGTTTGTTATATCTAATAATCATGAAATAACTTTCTTAATAATATATCAACAGTATGTAGCGAAGTTGTAAACAATTACCAAATAAAATTAAAGCAATCGTATGAAAACTACCATTTAAATAACTGTAACTCACTTTAACTAACCATTTCACAGGTGACCACTGTTGACGAACCTAGTGCCAGGTGTTCTTTGGCCAGGTCCCACACAGGTACTCCGATGAGTAACAATTCCAGGAGTACTACACCAGTTATTCCAACTATTGACCATATTTTGCAAAGCACTATAACAAAAGATTCATTAAATTTTTCCCATGACACAATACATTAAAAATTTTTTGAGGATCCTAGATTACAATGATAAAAATTTCTTGTTTTCTATAGTTGGATATAACCAAAAACTTAAAAAATATCTGACTAAATAAAAAAAACATTACAATTTAATAAGATCACGTTCTCATGAAATTATGATTTTTAGTGGAATGTTGAATCAAAGTGTTTGTCAGGAAGACATGAAAGGCTTTGTTTTTATCACGTTTCATCAGGCCTTTCACATTTCAGGTTCAACACCCATGTATAATGTTTAATTAAAGGCCATGTTGAAACTGTATAAGCTCTTCAGTGGAGTGTGTTCTGTTAGGAGGCGTTGTATGGTCAACCAAGTGACTAATTGGATGCGAAGCGCAGTGGCCTCTTGCAACAAAAGGCCTCGAGCCCTGAGAGTGACCCTTGCATCCTACACTCAACACCCCTGTATGCTGTCGGACTCAGCGACGCGTAATTTCAAATATTTTTATGAATAATTTTCCTGTACAAAACGGAGATTTGTACATACGTTTGATGTATAAAATATTGAACATTCGTTTAATATTTAAAATATATTTTAATTACTCTGCACTTACTTTATCTTTTGCTATATTCTTTTTTGTATAAGTTGTATTTGGGTTATACTTATGAATAATAGAATTTGCTATAGTAGTGTAAGTTACAGAAATATTGATATTTTAACATGAGCTATCTACTTCGGCCTTTTCCGTAATTCCTTTTGTAGTAGAACATTATAAATAAAACTAGTGTATTAGCTTAGTACATTTGAGTACAATATGAACGATACTCATAGAAGCCAATTTATGAATCGATAGAAAATGCAAACTTTTAACATTAAGGTTTCCCTATAGCTATGAATATGTGAGTCCCTGTCTATTATATTATTATATTTACCACGAAAACATAAATGATAAGGAAAGTAATTTTGTCTTTATTTCCTCATAAAGTGATGTGCGAAGGATTTTCGGATACCTAATATAATAAAAAAGTATATAAAATTAATAATATTTTTTTAATCACTGTGATACAATTTCATGATTTCAAAGTTCGTAAATCTATCGTAAACACTTCTTATCGATCATGATTAGTATTTATTAATTCTATTTTGCTATGAAAATCTGTGTCAAAATAAATTTGATGATATTGATATTATCTCATTAATTAACTGTTAATCTACCTGTGTTATCTTTGATTATTTTTCGCACAGCTGCGTACAATCTGATCCCTGGATAGAAGATCAGGACGATGGCTAGTTGGAACAACCATAGCCTTGCTCCCCGACTTATATCGCCGAAGCCATATACCACCGACGACACTCCGATGTTGATTCTTAAAAAAATATGTATAAATTCTTATTAATTGTAATTAAAAAAGCAAGTCTTCCTAATTTTAATACCAACACTGCTACTGTCCAATTACGATGGATAATTTCTAAAAGTCCATTAGCCGTCGTAATTGGACAGATTGAAATTGTTATGTCAAAAACATTAGTATGTGTTTCCATATAAATTTAAGTATTGGAATAATGCTATTTTAATAAAAAATTCCTCTCGGACATTCCTCCCCAAGCTTTTAGGACCCTTATTGATCCTTTAAGCTTTTCATTAGCATACAGATGGGCAAGGGCGACAGATTTAAGTGGCTATTTAAAAAAATACGGAACAAATGAAAAACGTTATACAGAGTTTAAAACTAAGATAACGAGATTTATTTACAAGAAAGGTAAAATAAATTTTATTTCCTAGTCCATAGTCCATGTACAAGTTATAAGAAAGCTATTAAAGAGTTTTTATAATACATATGTATGTATGTAACACCTAATAAGTCATATTATACGTATAGCATATAAAAATCTCGTTATAAATTATAGTATATGTTTCAGATTTACCTAAAGAACCATAACATATAAAACTTTATCACATAATAGAATCAGTCAATTCGAAAAATCTAATCATTTTTGTATAAAATTAATAATGATAATGTTCTACTTGCTTTCCAGTTTCAATGAGATCGTATATGACCGTATCACACAACAGTATTAGGAGTATTACGACAAATATGTGGTAAATGGCTTGTATATGTAAAGACTGCTCGAAGAGGACCGTCAGCGGCGACTCCCGACACACAAAATCTGGATCTTTAGTCTTCTCATTATGTGATGAAACATTTTCTATGATATTTGGAACGTTCTTTGTTTTTCTTAAACTCATTCTTTATCTGTAACGAAGAAATGATATTAGATACATAGATATTTTATTTCTCGTAATTAATTAAAAGAAGTAATTGGTCATAAATCTTTACATAACAGATTAGATGAAACGGATTAATTGATTTAATAATTAACACAAGGCAAATATGAAATAAATTTGAAATATTTTATCAAAATCTCCTTATCCCATTATTCCCAAGTAGGGTTGTTGAAAGATTAATCAAGTGATATTAATCCCTTCATTGAATTTTGTGCTACAAAATAAGCTCTGGAGGAAAGATCGTAACTAGTTATTAAATAATCACATACCACTTGACGTCCTCACTTTTAATTAATTTGTAATGTTTTTTTAAGTTACCCAGAGACAATGTATCAAGCCCAAGTGAAAGAAGATTTTTTTTATTTCAATGTAATTTATCTCGCACAATTTATCACCAACCTTTTCGAGGTCAATTAAACAAATACAATATTTAATTATTTAACACATTGTTGTTCCCACTCTGAAGAATATCAAGCAAACAAAACGTGTTTGGAAAGCAAATTGAAAATTAATACATTTCATAAAACACGAGTCCGAATATACTCTGTTATTTTCATTGATGACCCAATTATACACGGCTAGTTACGAGTTGCGAATGAACTTTGTCTTTGCACTATTGCGGGTTGTCAGAGGTCATAACAATATATTATTATATTAATAAATTCACAGATATTTGTTCACTTGATATGACTGCTCTGACAATAATAAATCCTATTGGAATATTTATCACAATTCGACCAAATGTTTCCTTACTATCATTCTTCCCTACTCCAATAGATTACAAATTACGATAAATCTATGCTATCGACCGATTAAATAATCAATTTTTTTTTTAATTAACCATTAAATTTATTTTTGTACATATATTTTAATTACTTGTTAGAGTGAATTTATGAAGGGCTATTTCATTGTTTAAGTTGTTTTTTATTATTTATTATATAATAACAGTAAAAACAATGCCCAATATATCGTGTGTCATTTTAATTCTTAGTCTCTGTAATGTAGGTGTAACTTGTAAAACAAAAACAAGAGTCATTTTCCAGAGTAATATGTATGTAAGAATTATTAATTAATTTAATTAACTACATATTATGAATATTTAAAGACTTGAATTTCTTTAGGTTTAACGACAGTAACATAAATGAACAAATTAATGATTGTTTCCTCTGAGAAATTAAGCTTAAGAGCTGTTAACGTGTAAAGTAAGGATAACAAATAATATTCAATAAAAATTTTGACTAAAAGATGGTTTTAAAATGTTCTTAATGTCATTTAACATGTAACTGATAACTTCTTTGTGTATTGTTAGTATATATTAGAAAAGTCACCAAATAATATTTAGAGTCAATTGACCATAACATGAAACACAGGTCAAAGCTATCTCATTTGAAAATGAAAATTTGTAAAATTTCATTTATATAAACATTCAGTTTTTGTTATTGTCCAGCAGTTATGTCGGTAATAGTACTACAGATAACTTATAATAAATGATAGTTTAATAAATTTACTAGTATATTACATATTCCTTTGGGTAAACTAAGAACTGTTCGACCTATTCTATCACAGATTTCTTAATGATATTTTGACAGTACGTGATACTTTATGTACCTCTGTTTTTTATTGCATTCATATTTTCATAGATTTTTTAAAGTTTTTTTTATTTTTTTTATTTACTCATTTATAGTTTCACCATTTAAAATAACTATTCATATAGGTTTATAAAAAAATAAGGAAAGAACTTGGAACAGGCAGGAATACTATAACGTTTGTTAAAAATAAACTTATCATCTCTCTCTAAATCTGTCAAAGGAGACCACTTAGTTTACGTTTATTTCTCTCAAATAACTCTAAATTTTCACAATGACCTTCAATATTTTGAGTTCCATGAGCACTTATTTTTTAAACCCGGGAACTGCTTTTTAAATATGTCAATTTAATGGTTTTTGAATTGAAACTTCGTTATGCATTCTTAACTTAGGAGTAAGTTCATGAATACGTGACGTAGCATTATGAAATATTTAAAATATTACTAATTACATAATAACTTCAGACAGAAGGTCAATTAAGTAGGAATTGAATAAAGTTACTGACTTTTTGGAAGGTCTGAGTATCGCGTTTTTATAAGATATACTTAATGGCATTTCATTTTTTGTGTAGGTAGTTCTAAATTTTAACCTTTGTGAACAAAAGTATTTCTTAAAGGTCACTTTCAGTCTTAGGGGTTTCCCTTGGCTCTTTCCCCCATTATTTTTGAGCAATTTCACAGAGGGTTTTTTTAAAGGCTTTAGTGTCACAACTTTTGGCAAGTTTGTATTATTAATGTAATATATTGAGAATTCCTACACTTTACCACTTCCGAGGAACACAGCATTGTAACTTGTAACTCTTGAAAGTCTTACCAGTTAAATATGAATACTGCAGAAGCGACATCAATTATGGCATTATTTTGACTTGGGCCATGACTGTTCTATATAGTTCTAACATAGGCTACACCTATGGGAAACTGCTTGTTATGAACGTAAACTCCATTATAATTTCAAATTTGATTTTCATAAGACCAAGATCTTTTCATATGTAACGTATATTTTCCTAATAATTTTTGTTTTGTCCGGATCAACATTTACCATTTACATTACTGACAGCATTATTAACTAAATTAGGACTCACGTCAATATTTTCCCTCAACTTTTGCTGCTATTTTTTTATTACACCTCTTCCAGTGTAGCAACTACAGAAGCGACACATTTGATTTTTTCATACATTCACAATCTTTTTTTAGTTATCTATTTGCTACACCTGTACGGTTTAAGTTGGGAAATGGAAAGGGATGTAGGCAGGGTAATATTTAAAGATTTTTTGTAGGTAAAAAGTAAACTTTATCATCCGGTAGTTTTCTAAGCGTTTTTATTAATCCATTTTCACTTGAGTCGTATTTGATTTTTGTGTTATAATCTAGAGGGGAGTAAGTCGCGGTCTTTTCTTTAGTAATATCTAATCTTATTTCATTTGGTAACAAAATAAAGTCATGTTCATTTATGTTAATACATAGTAGGTTTAACGAATATGAACAGATCATCCTACGAATTCGGCACATTGAAGTAACCTATAAAATTGTTTTTTTCAATGTTTGACAGTTTTTTATAAAGCAAATTTTCCCTCTAAAGCGAAATCTGTAATGAAAATAAATACAAATAGTTACCAAATATAAAATATAAAATTTTGACTAAAAAATCGTAATTTTCATACTATAATATTACGCATCTTCCTTTTTTACGTAAATCAAATAAGACGTTGTTTTGTGTATAGCTGTGACAACGCATTAGGATCCGAAAATGAAAGTGAAAGCTACAGTTATAATTACAACGATTCATATTTCATATCCATTTAGTCTAATCAATATTTTTAAAGGATTGGAAATTGTACAACTTCGTATTTATAAGAAATATCCCATCCTTGTTTTTCCTTCCTTTGATCACCTTGGTGGAATTGGTATACAAAATATTTCAGTTTTACTAAGGTTTATACTCAAATTCTAATTGTGTTCTAAATTTGAATCTTCTATATCTGCTAGTGGTTTAGAGTTTTATTGGTCGTCAAGTCAGCGAGTGAGTGTTTGTCAAAGTTAAGGAAGTTTGCCTTGTTATAATTCTTAAATTACTGGTTTAATTTTAGTGATAATAAGTGGGTAGCAGGCATAGCAGGCATTGTTTAAACATGTTACCCGCACTGGTATTAGTACTGCTAAATTTTAAGAAGTTGTCAATTTTGTTATTATAAATTGCGTTGGAATAAGCATGGATTGCTTCGAAAAAATGATGGCCTAGCTTACTTTATGGCGAGAAGATTTAGTTCTCTGTCATATCGTTGCTTTTGATAAAGTGATTTTTTTGTTTTATCTTTGATATAGTTTTGTTTACTGAATACTCAGAAGTCAAGATAAAAAGAAATATATTCTGCTGTTATTCTCAATTCTGGATTAAACAGTTTGTGAAAGAACAGATTTGAAGTCAAAGAACTTTACACGTTTCGCTGAAAGCGGTTCCAACCACTGATATAAAATATGACGAGAGAGATTGATTCAGAATTGTAGTTCGATCTGCACAGTGGTTGGTATATCTGACTTATTTTCTCATGTCTTACTTAATTTCTTTTTAAAATCATAACAATTGTTCACAAAGCGTTGTAACTTGTAATAGAATTAAAATTAAAGACATACTTGACTTTGTCATATAAAATAAGTTAATTAATTCTCCATTTAGTTAGTTGCACATATTTTTATATAATTGGTTAAAAGCAAGTATATAAATCTTCAATAATTTTATCGTCTTGTTATCGACATGAACATTGACTTAAGTTGACTGCATGATATCGATAATTTAATTAGCATTTTTTTATAAACAATAAAAGATAATGGTGAAGACAGATGCTTTAAAATATTGTTCAAGAGTCAAATTAATTTTCACACTGTCTTAAAAATAAAACTATAACGGATTTTTTTTTTTAATTTTAATCTTTAGTTTATGTCGTAGGTATACCTACATGTTGTTTTAAAAAAATAGTTTGCATTAACATCTTTGTAATTTCCTCTTTGGTACAATAATTTTATTTGATTTTATAAATTGAACACAAACAATAGTAAAATCTTATAATTCCGATACAAATTATATTATAACCATCTACAAATTCTAATCTTAGGATGAGCACAAACGTTCTTAAAGATATCAATCGTAACTTTATATACATATGTACTAACTCGCTTTATTCTGCAGAATAAATAAATAATAATAAATAAATATACCGATCAAAATTTTACGGTTTCTTACGTCTCTTTTATCACCTTATATATGAAACACTCTTAGCCGAACCCGTGATATATTGTTTTTATTTTATGACTTCCTTTATATCACGCAATAACTAAATCACATCTGCTATAGGTCGTATTCTAGGTATTTATAACTAAACAATAGCTATGGTTCCTAAATCTGATTTTTATATATGCTATTAATTCTGTATTTAATACTAGGTTAGGGTTGGGTATTGAGCTAGGGTTTGATTAGCAGTATAAACACGGTATTTAATAAAAAACATAAATATTCATTGTATTATAATCGCAGGTAATATCGCTTGTAAATCTCTTCTCGAAAGACTGACACAAAACCGATGTAGTGACACATTTATACACAATAATCCGATTACTAGAATATTCCAACCATTCACGTTTGTTTTGCAACTTGTTTACAAACATTAAAGATAGGAATGTTCTATTAAACGTATAGTGAATAGTTTCGCCTACTCGTCATGAGATGGCGCTGCCGCCTCAATGTCAAGAATATTCAACAATATTCGCTAAGCCGCTCTTTAAGCAGGCACGATACTTCTCCCTTCACTACATGCTCGTCCTGCGCATCATTAGACACGTGGTAACCCGCCAGGCGATCCACGTAGACGATCTTCGTCTTGCTTCGGAAACTTTTCTGAATGGATAGGTTACGTCATAGATTCTAGTTACAATTTAGTACTGGCCAAAAAATTTTACTTTTAATTTAGGAGATTTCCTGTTGCCGCGAGCTAGGTTATGAAGCAGCACTAGCAATCCCTCATTGAATCGACTGGTATTCGTTTTCCCTACATAGCCATACATACGTAGCTTTAAATATTTAGAAAGTAATAGGGAATCAGTACAGTAAGTATGAAAATATATCTAACACTGTAACTATAGATCGGACGTTCGTTCCGTCAACCGCTCTTCCAACCGATCAACCAACAGTATATACAATATACAGAAAACACCAATAGTATTACAAGGGTTGATTGAAAAGTTCGCGGCCTCAAGAAGAAAACAAAATAATTTACTTACAAAAACATTTTTATTTCTCAACATAATCTCCACCTAAATCAATGCATTTCTTCCATCTGGTTTGCAAGGCTTCTAAACCGGTTTTTAAAAAAAATGATTCTTGAAGGTCTGCAAAATACTGGTTCACAGCGAGTTCAACTTCTTCATTTGAAGAAAATTTCTGCCCACCAAGGTGTTTTTTTAAGTTAGGAAGCAGATAAAAGTCGGAAGGTGCCAAATCAGGCGAATAAGCTGGGCGGGGCAGCAGTTCAAAACCACAGTCGCGAATTTGAGCCATCGTTTCGACAGACGTGTGAACGCGTGCATTATCCTGGTGAAACAACACTTTCTTTCTCAGTAATCCCGGACGTTTTTCCTTAATTTCTTCACGTAGACGACGCAATAAGGTGCAATAGTACGTTGAGTTTATTGTTTGGCCTTTTGAAAGATAGTCTACCATTATTATTCCACGAACATCCCAAAAAACAGACGCCATCACCTTGCCAGCCGATAAAATTGTCTTTGCTTTCTTTGGAGTCGGTTCATCTGATTTTTTCCACTGCTTGGACTGTTGTTTGGACTCTGGCGTATAGTGGTGAACCCAGGTTTCATCCATAGTGACAAAACGGTTCAAAAAGTTCTGCGGATCAGCTTCAAACATCTCTAAACAGTCGCGAGAAATTGTTAAACGAACTCGTTTTTGCTCGACTGAAAGCAGTCTAGGCACCCATCTAGCGGATACCTTAGAATATCCGAGTTCATTGATAATGATGTTTTGTGTTCGCTCATATGAAATGCCTATAATGTCTGCTATCTCCCTTATAGTCAATCTGCGGTTTTCCAATATGAGATCGCACACTTTATGGATGTTTTCTTCGGTCGTAGACGTTGTAGGGCGGCCGGAGCGAGGGTCATCTTCAACGCTCTCCCGTCCACATTTAAATTCTGCTACCCATTTTTTTACAGTGCTATACGATGGAGCAGATATTCCCCTAATGTTTTTGTCATATCATCATGAATCAGTTTTGGCGTTAATCCCTTCTTAAACAAATAATTGATCACCGCACGGTGCTCAATTTTGTCCATTTTCAAAAAACTGCACGTTTGGCTTCGTTTAGCACGTTATAACTTAGAAACCACGAATACTACGATAACAAATTTTTATACTGTGACAGCTAAAGAGTGTGTAGACCTAATGAGGGTAATATTGTAAATATAAAATACACGTAAGTATATCAGGCCGAGAACTTTTCGATCCACCCTCGTACTTATAGTATTGGTTAGTTAGTTCAATTACTTACCAATTTGACCAATATATTTGAACATCTTAACTATTTACCAACCGATCTAACAACTAGTCGAGCGACCGGTCGTCCAACTGATCTCCCAACCAATCTATCAACTAGTCGAGCGACCGGTTGTTCAACTAATCTTCCAACCGATCTACCAACTAGTCAAGCGACCGGTCGTCCAACTGATCTACTAACCGATCTATCAACTAGTCGAGCGACCGGTTGTTCAACTGATCTTCCAACCGATCTACCAACTAGTCCAGCGACCGGTTGTTCAACTGATCTACCAACCAATCTATCAATTAGTCGAGCGACCGGTTGTTCAACTAATCTACCTACTAGTCGAGCGACCGGTCGTCCAACTGATCTACCAACCGATCGAGCAATCAATCTATCAACTAGTCGAGCGACCGGTCGTCCAACTGATCTACCAACCGATCGACCAACATATACCCATAGTCGACCAACCTATCTTCCAACTATGTTGTCTCATAAAATCTAATCCCAGGATGCAATTATCAACGATATCAGCCGCGATGAGCTTTTGCTGGTATATGCTGTTGCTTAACTGCAGTTCTACCCTCTTCTCATTTAGGGCAGGTATGTGCTGACCAGAAGTTATTACTAAATTACAGTGGTCGTATCGGATCGTAGAGTTTAAAAGGAGCCGAATTGCTAGTTGGGAGCTAACAGCAGTTCTGGAAGCTTTAGTAGTCAATATCAGCCTCAGTGATGTTCCATTGACTGCGCCCTCGATGATCAAGATGTTTCCATCATGAGCCTGTGAGATTGATACTAGCTTCTCTTCGATCTGTTTCCGCTTTATTCAACTAAGTGACCCCTTTCCCCACAGCCGAAATATCTAGGAATATACTGTCTGATCTTTAAGTTGCGCCCGGAACACATGTTCGAGGTCTCGTCTCCATAGCTCACGTTTCCATAGCTAACCTCCAAAGCCTCGACCAGCTGCTCGTAGGTGACTTCTTTCCCTAATGCCTCTAGTATGGTCAAAGTTTCGTCTCGGGATCTAAGGGGAGTGCGGTCATTGCCTGAGTTTTGTTCCATCCGTTGGCTTTCATGACATCCCCAAACTGGTTTTTAAAGGCCAATAACGAAGATTTGCCGTCAAAAGGTGGCACCTTAAATCGACCTTAAACGATAGGAATGTTCTAGTAAACGTATAGCTAAAAGTTTTGTCCACTCGCCAAAAGATTGTGCTGCCGCCTCAACAAAATATCCGCTCATTAAGACTTAACAATAATTGTTTTTTTTTGATTCTCGAGGTATATTGTCTCCCTTCTAATATACACGAGTATGCTACTAGAAATAACATTTTTGTTATTATGTCGTGGACTAGTTAGATAATCAGAAAATCGACATAAATCAGCTGTGGCAGCTACATATGTTTCATTCGATAAGTAATAAGGAAGACATAAGTTTTGAGTCTTTGTCATTAATGCCTTACATTAGCTCCTAAATTAATAAGAGTGACGAGGTGTCATGATGATTTTTATAGATCATATTCTGTGGTATGTGATTTCCCTGAAATTCGTAAAAAGATCTTATTTTTGTTGAATAAGACATATTTTCTTTAAATAAACAGATTCCAATCATCTGTGACTTTTGTAAAGTAAAATTAAATATGTATTCAGGATCACGGAATTGTTCTCGAGAAAATATATTCTGCCACTGTTGGTTACGAATTGTAACCTGGTGACAATTCTTATTGGATTCGTGAGGGGATCTCAGAAGGTATTTTTAATATTAAAATATTTTCGATTTTACTATTTCTCAAATTTTTTCGGTAAAAACAAATATCTTAATATAATTTATTATTAAATAACAAAAAGCGAATGTACTTTATAAAGTATCATTTGGTTTCGTAATAGAAACTGAAAGAACAGACACAATAAAAGAGTTAAAGAAAAAGGATTAGCTGAATAATAAGAATGTTTATTTATTAAAATAATTATTAAGAATATTTATTGACAATATTCACTGTTTCTTCTCCCGTACAGATAAAAGGACTAGGAGTTAAAAAGATAGCAAAATACATATAAAAAGATCTTATTAGGTTACTATTTCGAATATTATTAAAAACGTGTTTTAATTAAACAAATGTTTGTGTACATAATTGAATACTTTAAGCAAAATTAACCTCTGGGAGCGACTTTAACGCAGACGCCACTGAGACACTTGAGGGGTTCTTTGCATACAGCTGACGGAGTCTCTCCCAGCTCTTTACTGTAAACCTTGCAAGCTGCTCCTTCAGCTAGAAAATACACAATATTGATATTTTAATATACCAAAAGTAGTATCATTTGTACTTTCCGTATTCCGTATTCAAGCGGGTTCATTTTTATTCTAAAATATATGTACATATTATCATGTTCAATGCGAATTAGATCCTTTCATGCAGTCATGATTATATGTCTATTCTAAAAGTTTTATTTTCAAACGATCACTCCAATTTAAATTTTGTGGAAAATACGATAAAAAATCACTCGTATATATATTAAATTTTCGACATAAACACATCACTAGGCTGCATCACCCCTCATAATATTCACTTACATAATAATGTTACGCAAGCAGGACAGCAAGCACATTTGCCAGCATGGTTGGCGCGGTACACGGAAGGCGAGCGGCAACTTGATGCTGCAATCTTATTAGAGCAGGGGTTCTGTTTGCAGTAACTAGAGCCGCATACTAGGTCACCATATGCAAGTGCCAAAAGGCATGAAAGAAACGCTAAAATGATAACTGGTTTCATCCTGAAACAGAAAACTTTGTTTAGACTTTCAAATATTAACTTTTAATCCATCTATATAAAACTAGAGAAAATACATAACTCATGTCTAGTGTATAGCTTTCAGTTGGTTATATTATAATAAGCCCACAAAACTATAACCAAGCTGACTTATAAAGCTGATGTTGAAAATAACTGGCTGTAGCACGTGGGTTGAGTAACATATCTTGTTTGGTACGTGGCTAACAAAATATTGTTAAGTAAACTAGCACATAATTACTTGAAAACAATTTGTACATATTTGCCAAATTATGTTTTAACCCAATTAGCCCTTAAAATGACACTTCGAAATCAACGAATCCTTAGAAAATTCTAAGTTTCTAATTGGCATATTAGTCAATTTTTAAAAATAAAATTCAACAGTAATATACATATGTATGTAAATAATTTTTCTGCCGACTGAGAATATTTATAAAATCATAATTAATTTTAAAGACTTACTTGAATAATTCTACAAAGGTTTTCGTGTGACCGACGATGAAACTTTCAAATTGAATGGCACAAGGAAAGAGTATTTAGCCAATTATATAAATATGTCTAGATAACCTCGAACCCCTGTTTACGTGTAAGTATAATGTCACGAACCCACTTTATCTTAATTTCTTAAGAATTCTGTACCTATAAGCTACATTTACTATCTATCTTCATCTTCTTAGATTTACAAATCATTCTCAACCAGTTTGTGATTCTACGAGAATATATTGTGTCTATGTTTTGATTAGGTAAATATAAAAAGATTTTAGTTAAATTTAATGTATTTATTAGTTTCTTCTTCTGTCCTTCGTTTAATACTTTTTATAGAATTCTCTCAAATTATCCTTCTTCATTCTTACTTATTTAATCTTAATTCCAATTCCCAATAACAATAACAATTTTAAAGTGAATTGCGTTCTTTGAATGTAAAAGAAAGTACGGGTAGGAAAAGCAAGGCAGTGCTTTAAAATTTTATAGTCCGTTACATTTAGAAACCTTTTTCACTTAGCAACATTGATATTATACATCAATAAATTTATACAGTTTACATAATACCTTTATCGATAAATAGACAAAATGTCTTTAAATCCACATATACATTTTCTCAATTTCGAAGAAGAATTGCGCATTGAATCACGGATCTTGTAAATTCCAATTATATAAAATAACATATTTCTTCGAAAGATATGATTATAAACCGTTGTTTATTATTCCTTTTTTAAATGTAGCCGGAACCGACGACTAGCTGACAAGTCGGGTTATCTTTTATCTTTAAATCAAATGTTTTTAAAATTTGAAACAACAATATAGCGATGGCATTGCAAATATTGTACATATACATATATATTTAAGTAAGATAAGTTTTATTTCAATATATGTATATAGATATATGTATATAGTATATTTATTAAATACAGTTGCTTTAAATACAGATAAATAAATTTAAAACAAATTTATTTACTTTATTTAATGTATTATATAAAAGAGTTCTTTAAAAAATAAATGCCGACTTTGTAAAGAAACTAAAAAGTAAAAAGTATATTCACTGGAAAAAAAATGGAGTTTAAAACACTAGGACAAAGTTCCATAGTTTTAGTCATTGTTCGTTCTATATCCTACATTGATACATATATGTTGTTTGAGATAACGGCGCCTTTGATCTTAATTGTAGTCAATAGTGGGTGAGCTTAATGACATCATAGCTTTACTTTTTTTTTTATTTGATAAATCTTTAAACTATTTTTCATTAAGGTACCGTCAGCCAATATCGCATTAACAATTTCATGTTATCTACAAGTGCAAACTTCTTATTTGTGTAATTTTATTCATTAAAGTGCTGTTTGCAGGAAAATCAACATTCTCTCTGTGATAGATTTAATTGAAAAGTAGTGTACGCGTATAAGTGGGAAATGTATTGAAACTGGACATGAGACAACTCAAGGATAAAATTATCAAAGGAAATAATATAAATATAGTTTATATATTAGAATAAAACATGCTTAAAGCGAGTGAAAAATGCTAATACTAATATCTAGAAAATTATAAAGAATTTTTTGATATTGTATCACAAAAAATCGATTGCCCAACTTAACAGCAGGTGCAACGGTTCTTGGCAGAGGAGTTCTTGGTTCTTGACAAAAGAACCGTTGAGGAAACTGTTGATTTTTTTTTACCTTTGACAATATTCTGACAATAGATAAAAGTTGCTTTTGAAATATATTAAAATAATCTTTGAATTTTGATTTAAACATCGACGGAGAATAAATTGAGTCAAAACAAGCCTCATACTGGCACTTTACTTATATTCGAGTAGTATTTTTAAATCACAATTATCGTCTTGTTCAGAGAGCATAATTAGAAATTGTTCACTATTCTGTTTTTATTTCAAGGGTATATGGAATTTTAATAGGAAAGGTAGATTTATAAAAATCAATGTGAATTGGATTTTTGAAAATTATAATTGCTAAATCTAAAATACCTACATTATTTTTACCCACCCGAGATAGTGACCTTAGGGGCATTGTATGGATATTTATCCATACACAATGCTAATTTTAGCATTTTACATGTGATGTTACTGATTCACTTACTTCACCTAGGGAACCAAACAACGAAGCAATCATTTAGGCTCACGTATAGGTTGTAAAGTTTACGTAGTTATGCCATTTGTACTATAATATACGTTTTAGTTGTCGTAGTTATCTTGGAAACTGTGGCGTGACCTGCATTTATATAACTTTGTTTTGTATTATGCTCTTAACATTTAATCATATTTTTTAATTAATTTAAGCCCATCAACGAAACACAGACTTTTATTTTCACTACGTAAATTAAACATTTAAATAATATTTACGGTTAGAACTCTTTAAAATGACTTAATGTCTTTAAAATGACAAATGGGTATATATCACCTGAGAATATACCTTTTTTGATAGGTTTTTTTTAAGAGTGATCTTCGTTTCGTATCTGATAACGCTAACACGAACTAGTCAAACATGAAGAAGATTAAAAGTTTCAGACTAAGAAGATTACAGCAAATCGGAAATCGTTGAACGTTAACGACTTTCGCAAGTCGTTAAATACATTTCGCGAACCTAATATACGGTGGGTAAACATAATAATTTTAACTGCAAAATGTTTTCACTAAATTGTTTTTGTCAGTCTTACTTAAGGAGTGTCATCAACGATTGGCTTCTTATACTATGAAGTCATTTATAATTTTACTAGATATATATTTAAGTAAAAAGTGTAACTTTTTCATGTACAATTTTTTTTTATTCGTATGTATTATATGAGATTTTTTTGTTTGCTTAGTTTATTCGACTTTAAAGGTAACATGAACCGCTGGTTACCAAGAGAAATATATATTATAAGTTATAAGTTAAATATATATTATAAGTTAAATATTTTATTCTTTTATGTACCGTACTCCTCTTTAGTAACTTGCATGATATTCTAGACAGCCAACTGTTTTAATAAAAGGTTTTGTAGAAACACCTGCAATAGTAATGAAGAGTGGCTACTGACAGTTATGAACATCTGTAGTCCCATATATGGTTTTGGGATAATGGAAAATTGGAAAGAAAAAATTTCTTCTTACAGCTTTCTCACCAAAAACAAAGCTAACAGAAATTTTAATATCTATTTCATGATGTACCATGCATAGCTAATATTTAATCAAAACATTATTCCTATTTTGTAAATCCTGTCAATGTTATAATATTCTGTTCTATTAGAGCATCTTTCAATCAAAAGTAATACGAGACAGGTACACGAAATAATCTAGCCATTAAAGTATTAAATTACGCATGAGTATAGCTTTATTACTTTGCAAGCAAGTCAATAGCGATGGCAACTTCCTTTGTTGGCATAGCTTCCCAAGAAGACGGAGTATTAGTTAATGGATAACCTAAATCAGTATATTCTTTAATGTTCTTAAAAATATTCTTTAAAAAAGACGTAACAATACATACTTTATCCCAATTAATTAATGATACAGTAGCTATTTCGAATTTGTTACCAAGACTGTTGTTTATGTTTATGCATTTCAATAAAATTATTCTTAATACACTTATGTTTTTATTGCTGCATTATATTAAGTTATTATGAATGACTGTATTATTTCTAAGACTTCAAGTATACTCGACAATGTCGTTAATATTAAAAGATTCAATTATTCAGTACAATGGCGTATAGGCGTAACCTTTGACATTCTCCTGCAGGTCTCGGGCCCTAATGGACTTTTATGTGTCATATAATAAAATTTGTGTAAAAGTCTGAGTGCCAATTGATAGATCGTGTTACAAGGAAAATATATGTCAATGGCCTAATGTTATCTGTATAAAGACATCAATAAAATACACCAAATCTGTTTTAGAAGAGCATGACCATCGGCCATTGAAACATTGACCTTATTCAAGGGCAGACATCAAACAAATACAAACGAAGGGCCGAATGTAATGCTAACCATAAAAAATTGCTAAATAATTAATTTAAAGAAATTTAACAAACTAAAAATAAGTGCGTGGTATAGGAAGATATATAATGAAGACTTTTAATAATAAAAAAAACATAATTGTAAGAAAATTTAATTCTTGAATGAAAACATTGGATTTGATGAAAATATTTTTTCGTGACTAAATAACAGAATTACTTAGGTCATATATAACAGTTATAATACATGTTAGATGAAGTCAATATAAAAAAGTATGAGTGATAAATTTTATAATAATTTATTATATAACATCATAAGTACGAGATTTCAATATATTTACCTAACTTTCAACGCTTTCTATTCATAAAACTTGGTCGATATACACAAAGATTTATGAAGGAAGGCCTAAAAAACAGCCGGTGTTGAAGAAGCTCAAGTTATAGTAAGTTACTGCTCAAAAAAGGTACGAATAATCTGTATTGTACAGATAAAGAGAAATCTTTCGGAGGCTTCAGTACGTCCTTTAGCTTTTATATGACAATACCATTATCACAGGTGTATGAAGGGTTTAGTTTCAGACTATATTCCCTTTCCTATTCCATGTATTTCCGTTGGTTTAATGACGTGGGTCTAATAGCCATACTTTTGATATTCTTTGTTTTTAATAGGATAAGGAAACTCTGTTCGATTTGAAATACAAAAATTGGCATTAAATTTTTATAATATGACTTGTATTCTCAACTTAATATAAATATGTATGTATTTATTATGATAAAGTTAACTATATTTGTATGAAAGTTATTATATTTCAATATTTATTAATTTAGTATTTCTCACTTTGAATAAACGTATATATTACTGTAAACTAGCTAACATTGGATTGTGTTTGAATATAAAACCTACGTGATTACTTTGAACTGTTCACAGGAAGACGAGATACTAATGTTTTGTTTGTATATTTTATTTACAACTACTACAAGTGTTAAATATGAATTGTTGAAAACTGTGTCTTGTTATATTTAATAGAGTATTTCATACAAAAGATTTGTGAAATATCTTTGTGATAGGTTTTTATGTACACACTTGGAATCCCTAATTCGCAGAATTTATACAAAATCCTTCATCTGTCTGACAGACTCGAATATCTCGAGATAAAAGGGATACGTAAGATGTACCGCATTTATAGTTTATTTCACGTCAGGAAAATATCAGTCACCTCAATATATTCCGAAAAGCGGTTTACGTCTTTGATTCCCCTTTTTGTTTATTCGAAAGCGAGATCTCTAAACCGATCTGTGTATTGACTGCTATGTATCATATCCCGTCTGAGACTTATTGATCAATCACTGCTTAAATAATGGTCTGGGAACAATTCAGATATGTTACATAAATATTTCAATCATCAACTTCTTTATTGTTTATAAATAATCTCATATTTGAAATAACGATATACGAATACAGGTGCGTACTACACGCGCGTGTTATTAATTAAGAACCGTAATTTGTGTAAATGTTGACATAAACTGATAGTCGCCGACGTCTTACTTTGATGACTTGGTTTTTTACTATCGCAATGGTAACCGACTTTTGTAATAAACTTTATTATATAAGTTCCATATTAATATATTATAAAACGACATAAGCTTCAGGAACAACAAACTTAATTTCATGGGGAATTTGAATATAAATTTGGATTGAAATATTATAAATTTAAGGAAGTATTTATATCGAGATAACTTTATATGTTTAATAGATTTCAGAATACACGGAGTTCAAGCTATATAGACATCAAACAGACCAAATTATTTGGTTTATTAAATCATAAAGATGTGTGAAAATGTGTCTTGGAGCCTGGCAAAAGTATTGTCACTGTCACAAATATGGCGTCGTCATTACAAATGTTTTATTTGTTAGATCTCTGTATTTACCACATTACTGTTACAGAGCAAGGTAAAGTAATGTACCTATGTCTTAGCATCTCGACGCACGCAAGTCTGTTTATGAATAGTTCATTTAATGAATCGTAATTGGATTTATAACATGTTGAGATTCTTACTGTGCCGTTTATATTTTAATAATGAATATTTAAAATGCTTCATAGCAGAATTCAATAAATTCAGTTAAATTGAAACTTCATTTCGTTATTAAATGCTTATATTATTACTTCGTTTAAGTATTTATTATGTGAATGTTTAAACTATAGCTATTAATAAGATTGTTAACACTTTGCCAAGACTAAATACAGTTTAATAACGGGACGAAATCTAATGCATTGTACAAATAACGAACTCGAATAGGTAGAGTTATATTCCATCTGAGCTTAAACGTATCGTATATCCGGTGGTGGATCCGATCCGGAAACACATTTAGATTTGATATCGAACGTGACACTTTGATAGGAAAATTTGAAAGCAATATTTTTGTTCCTCATAAATCATGATACAATTTCACATTCGGGCTAACGAAGGACGTGTTTCTTAAAAGTTTGTGTAATTTTTTACACGTTTAGTTTAAGTAAGTTTAGTTTACTACATAAAGGAACCACGCGAACATACAAACTTTATATTATTTAATTTTGATTCTGACACGACATCGGGTTTTTAGATTGCATGTCATTTGATAATTTAATAGAAAAAAATGTGTTACCGTGACCAGTTAATGGTATTTGTATATAAATTTAAAATTTTATTTAATAAGGTTATATTTTAATTTTATTCATCAAAGAGTAATCATATATATTTGCTTTAATGCACTTTATTTAATTGGAGATAGTTTCACCAATCAAAGGCACGTTTACACGAGAGAATTATAATACGTTTAAAGCGTTCATTGACGTAGCTATATTATATAAAATTAGAGCAATTTCTCTCATAATATTAACCCCTGTTTCACCTACTTCATCATATATCTCCCGAATAAACTTATGCGACACATTCAAAGTTTCACGCCTATAATATTAAGTCGTTTTAATCCGGACACGTGTGTGAGAAATTATGTATGAGTGTATTTATGTAACAATTTATGCTGCATCGTTTATGATGAAATACAACAAACAGATGACGCCATCCTCATCATAGCAGCGTTAACATAACACAAAGCAATAGTACAAAATTGTAGTTATCTTTATAAAATATGTACCTCCTTCATTCTTTATACAATAACTAAGAAAAAATTCTCTTTAACAATCGTTATCCGTGTTTTTAGAGAGTCAGATTAGGACTATGATACTAAGAAATAGAAAAAGATCATACAGACTGACGATGTTCATCAAAACCGTATTAAGCAAACCTCTTTAATGCTAAGTAGTAGTAGTCTTTGTATTTTTTATAACATATTGGTTTTTATATTACCTTTTATATACTACCTTGTCATTTAGTTCTGTAATCCGAATAAGATAGAATTTGAAATGAAACCAGTATAGTGTAATGAATTGTTGATTTTTATATTTCAACCACTTCAAGCTGAAAATATTTAAAAAATGTACATTTATGAAGTATTTTGTATGACAAATAATGATAAGTATTTTTTTTAAATAACGTTATACATTCAAACGATTTTCAAATAATCGCTACATGTTTCAAATAATTAAAAAATCAAATATTAAACCGAGATCACAAAGCATTTGCTAATATTTTATACATCGATGTAATTACGAATAGAGCATTTCAAGCCATTTCGTGTTCATGGCTAAATGGAAAATCATATAAACTGACATTAAAATGTCACCCGAGGTACTTTATGTTACAGATTTATGTATAGTCAATCCAATATTTGTGCTAGAACTCATCACCCAATCTACGTTCAAAATATATATATATATATATGATAGCTACCGTAGCTAGTCGTTGGCCATCTAAAGAAATTGGGTGCAATTTATTTATTCATGGATAAAATTCAGAAAATTCTCTATGTATTCATTTTTATAAAGCATTTCTTCTCTCAGAAAGGTAAAGAGTCCCAATAGAAATTTGTTCAGGTGCAAGTTTTAGATTTCATTATTTATGTCTCTATTTTATAATGATATAACACATGTGTCCTCTCCGATGAGAATGTTACAAACATACAAAGGGAATAGGAAATAGAAATTCATATTATAGTACATTCTTTATGTTATGTATGACTATTCTTTCTCTCGAAAGATTTTTCCTTGTATGACGTCTTTGTGTTTAGTAGAAACCCTTAGTTTTCATTTTTCGTCTCCAAGAGAAAGCTTTCTTCAATTTTCATGTCTCTAGGTTTATATAATTATATTTTTGTCATTACTTAAAGTGGTTTCACTCTTAAAAATAATTGCTTAAATCATAGATGAATACGTTTTTCAATAATTTATAGCAGATAGACGTTATTTACTTAAAGTTTAAAGAAAAGGGGAGCTGAAAATCTCTTTTTGAACTAAACATTCATTACGATATGTTACTTTTGTATTATGAGATATAACAAATGAACAGAATTACATAAAATAAGATTAAAATTTCTTATCTGCTAAATTGATCCCATATGTGAAACGATTTCCATGAATAAATCATTTTCTACTTATGTCTTGAAATCATAGTGTAATTGGAACCGGGTGTCGCTAATTTGAATTTCCTATTATGGCAGCCAATTAACGTCATTCTAGATTCTCCATCCTTTGTCTTACATAATATGTAATTTAATGTAATCCTGAATTTCTAATAGCTCTATTGTTGTGAGGTTTTGCCACAGGAAATGTGTATTAATCATCGCGAACTATTTAGGTTGTATTACAACCATTACTTATTTTGCTTTAATAATGACGTAAAGGATGAAAGAGAGATATATTTAAGATCCGAGCAGAAGAATGTAAAAATTCAGACTATTTTTAAAATTGAACGATTACAAGTAACCCAAAAAGGGATTAGCAGACATATGCGGTTAATTCTGGAACAAGGAGTTTCAAATTATAACAGTTCGAAATTGGTTTTATATGTTTTAAATATAGTTAGAACGATAGAAAGGTAGAGTTAACACTAAAAGCGCAAGTTTTACACTTGGGTATCACTCAAAGATCATGCGGAAAGCAAGCAACTTCTGAAATTACGTTCCGGCAGCGTTCGAAGATTATTATTTATATATAGTAGGGAATAACTAGATAATGAAGGCCTGATTACAAATTTTACTGCCATAATGTTTTCGACAATTATGGTAACAGATATTGCCACATCCAAACATAAAGAAAAATATGCTTACGCAGTAAACAGTCTTTCCTAGCCGGCGATGTGCTCGATTATGTTATTTGATAAACCAAAATTATTTTTATAAGACTGTACTGAAAGATATATTTGCAATTTTATGAACTTTATTATATATGTAGAGTGTTACTGCAAAACTAATCGACCAGTTTTGTATTCGAAAATGAAAAATTGCATTAAAATTCTGTTGTAGAGACTACATTGTTTATAAATTACCATAAGCCGTCAACAAATAAGAAACTACGCTGAAAATATAGAAAAGTCTATGAAGTTAAGACAAAAAGATTATCTTAACGGTATTTTCTAGAGCTCTCCTTTTATAAATATTTAAATCTCTGCTAGAAATTCCTTTTTCTTCTATTAAAGATTTGATAACGATGCATCGTTTACATTTTTTGTAATCCTTGTTTTTTATATGTATTGTTGTATTACTTCTAAAGAAAAATCTCTAAATATGAATGAGGTGGATAGATAACCATCTTTTAAGTAGGCCGAAGAGCTAAGTATTTTCCATTTATCTACATGTCTCTAGATGGTACCTACAATTTAACTTACGAAGAATATTTTGTTCTGATTTACAGTACTAAGTAGGAATTTATTAAATCAGTGATCAAGGAACAAAGAGGGTTAAACCCCTCAATTAAACCGCAATCTTTTTTCATTGTGCGAAAACTGAAGCTCTGACTTTCTGATAAGAAAGTGAAGAAAATGCTGCTGTTGTCATCTTTTGCTTAGTATAAAAAGAACAATAACTGGAAGTCCACAAAAGACGTATGATAAAATAGTGAATTGTTAAGTATTTCCTAATTAAAATTCCATTCAGCGTTTTTCTTTTGTTATATAAACAAATGATTGTAGTGCAGTGAATGTTTTTATGTTCGAAATAATAAACAAGAATGTATATATGTAAATATGAATTAAAACTTGTTTCATAAATCTAATATTTTTTTCCTAGACTGTTGTTACCATTATTAAACGAATGTTAATCTGTTCAATTCTTATATAGACAGCCTTATACGAGTTAAATTGTATTTGAGTAAAGTTAGCTTTATGTTTGCTATTAAGAGGATAGAAATGGAAAAAAGGAACTGACTTTTATATTATGTTTTTATACCTTATTACGTGAATTAGCAATGGTGCCGTATAGTCAAACAGTCCTCTAGAAAATAGGGTGCAGTTTGAAGAAGTCTTATTTGAATGAAGAAAAATTGTAGTTACAGTTATTGCAAGCAAGGTTTTTTGAGATCATTTATTGTATAAAAAATCAATCACCTCTAGAAAATATTGTATCACTCTTAAATTATCAGTCATTGAGTGGTTCGACTAATAAAATAATAGTTTGTTGGGAGAGTTGTACCTATGTTTTTTACTCTTTTTTATTTTAATTTAGAATTTTCTTGGCTAAAATTTAAAGAAATATTATTCATATAGTCATATAATCTACTAAAATGACGTGGTTGAGGAAGCAAGCCGGCCGCTGAATATCTAATATTTCTATCATATATTTTGTTTCAGTATCGTATGAAATTAAATCGAAAGCCTCGTAGCCTCTGAATCCTCGCCGGAGCATGTATCATATAGGTATAGAAGTATTCTTAATTTGCGTTATTATAAAATTGGTTCTCATACAAGTTAAAACTCACATAGTTATATATATATATACATATAATCGAGCAGTTGTAGTGTTTTAGTTGGAAATGTAATTTTGTTTAATGTAATTTTATTTTTGAGACGAAGATTACTTTAAAGTAAAACCACATTAATTAATATGGGAACCTATTCGACATAACAATACCCATACGTAAACCCTTTAATCCCACCATGAATCCTTTCAAAGCAAACTATATGCCGTTTGAGGAAAAGGGCCTGTTTGGATTTCGACAATAAATTAAGCTTTTACCAATATATTACATTTCCTGATTTTCAACAATGTAACTATAGAAGCATTGTCAAATTGTAAGTATCCAAAACTATATGACTTTTTCAATAACACCAAATTGTCGAAAGAACAGTGTGATTAAGTCAATGTGGAAAAAATACATATTTTGTAATTTACATGAAAATAAATAAAAGATTTGGAAAATTCGCTTAGAAATAGAGTGCGATTTTATTTTCAGATCTAATAAACGAACGCCGTACTTATTTTATTAAGTTAGTTTTATAAGTTGTTCCTCTTTTGATTTCCAGTCAGACGTAAAAAATAAATGAAAATATTTGTAAGAGAAGAATATTAAAAACATTAGCCTTATATTCTATTTTTATAATACAAATATTAAGTTTCTTATAAATAAATTACCTGCACTTATAACTGAAAGGCTTACCAAGATTTTTTTTTCAATACAAATAATATATAATGTTTCACTATAAATAATAGTGGTAATTCCTATTTGTATCACGCATTTACTGTTATGGAGAAAATACAGCGATAACAAAAACGTCAGTCAATACAAATATGCCTGTAGAATGTGATATGGCGTCTTTCCTTATAAATCATAGTGACGTATTTTATAATATTAATATTACAAATATGGAATGCTTCTACGTTTTAAAAAAGTTAATTAGGTCTTGCATAAAATAACGAACCTATTGTTACAAATAGTAAATTATACTGAAAATTAATAACCAAGTTTTTAAAGGGAAAAGGCAGTTTGATTCTGTCGAATTATTGAAATATTAAATTGAACATTAGAAATTAAGACATCACGTTCAGATGAAATAAGTATACAAAAATGTTTCCTAATCACTGAATACTGTTAGAAACAATTGGGATGAGAATGTCGTCGTGATTAATTATTAGAAAATGTAAAACCTTATCAGTAATTAATTCTAAATAACTTTATTACCTACAGTTACATTTAAGATTTGTAAAATGATCTAATATCTGAACCTATATGAAATGATTCTAGAATGGAGAACCTGAAAATAGATCGAAAAAGAGATTTAGTAACGTTAAACCTAGAGATTTATCGCCTTCAAGCCGAAATACAAAATAACGAATCAGTTGAATCTTGTGTAATATTCTAGTTATGTACTAGTATGTAGTAACGGATTTACAAGCATTTTAAATCTAAGTTCTCTTGCTGAAATTTAATGCAGTAACAATGTTTCCGAAATGTTTTTTAAGAAAGAAGTAATCTTGTTAATTTTATTGACATCAAAACAAAGACTTATCTGCCACTAGTACTATAAATAGAAAATTATTATTTTCATAATGAAAACTGACGACTGTATTTGACATATAGATGATTGACGGTCGCAAGTTTGGTCTACGTAACATTTAATACTTTTCTCGTGTATATAAAACTACATTAGTTTAAAATGATTAATACGAGCAAAAATTCACTAAAGAATTGTTATCAATCAACACGCATAAGTCTAGGTAAAATATAGTTTGAGCCAGAGAGGAAGTTCCGAAGCTTCCATTAAACTTTATATATATTTTCTTTAAAAATACACTGCCGAATAAACTGCATTAAAACTTCATTTCCATCTTGGATATAGTTTTGAAACTAAAACTTCGTATTTTAATTAAATTTTACAATGATATTCAAAAATATGGAGCTAGGACAAAAACTTAATTTTAATTTTACTTAAGATATTTCTGGAATACTAATTTTATATGCGTCTGGAAGGTGGCTTATCAAATCAATTGTTAGAGATACCAATTAAGAAAGCAATAACAGTTACCATTCATTAAATTTTTATCTACATTTATTCCCGTTTTACTTGTGTTTTAATTTCAGATAAAAAATTAAAAGTTTCTGATTTATTTCTATATTATTATTAACAATATATATATATATATATATCATTTCAATATTTTCGTTTCATGAACTCAAAAGTTAGTATATATTTAGGTATACCTAAGCACTATAATATAAGAATTATTACAGTACAATAGTCGTAACACATTTGTGTTTACTGTTATTTATTAAAGTTTTAGTTCCGTGATTTATATCCACGGACTCATACAGAAACATTCATTTCAACTTGCACGTTCAAAACAATAATATATTAGTTAGAAATAAATGTATTTAGTTTAGTTGTTATTCAGAAATCTGATGTTATGAATGAATGTATATAAGACTTTTGTTTTATGTCACTATTTTATAACAATACTTGTAGCAGCTAAGACGAATTACAAAATCAAGTTTGTGAGCCGTGACCAAGATCATGAGGAGAGTATGGAGCCGTGAAATTTGATGCTTTGTGAGGGTTAAAAATCTTTCAAAGTAATCCTCCTTTTACATCATAATTTTAGAACTATGCGATTATATTAAACTAAACTCTTTCAGGCTGCAAGATTCCTGTGAACGTGTGATGTTTTTCAAAAAGTATGTTTGTGTAGCCTTCTTCAAAGTTCTTTTTATTTTCATAATATACATGTTCTAATTTGATCACAGTGAAAAGTTTACTGGCAAACAGAGTACTACTGTTTTGGCGTTTATAATTTCACTATGTATATGGACTTTATTAACATTTATACTAATGTATTAAGATATGTATTATAATATGAAATTTACATAAAACCAAGATATAATTTTGCATCACAAATAATCTATTATTAAACATGAATATCACTCTTCGGTAATGTAAAATGGGGTTTGTCTGCAAAATGTCATATGAAATTTGATAAATGAATAATGTTGTGGCTTCTCGTACCGAAGATAGATTAAAAAGCTTTTTTCCTTACCGAAAATTATAACCTAATTTAGCTCTTATCGGTTTTCGATTTATCATTACCGTCTTATTTGAGATATAGCTATCATTCCTTCTCCTCAAGGGTCTGTATGAGAGTCTTCCACAAATGAAAACGCTAAGTACTTAGTGCTCAATAATTCAAGGGAACTGCTACCGAGGTTAGCTTTGTTTCCTGCGATTAATGCCAAAGGTCGCATTACGCTCCTCTCGATTTTATAAAGTTTTTATAATACAAGTTATTATGCTATTCATCACTTCCATTGCTATTATGGATTACAGTTTCGTTGTTCTGCTTAATGTTTGACCTTGACATTAGTTATACAGATTGCCAAAAATAGGTTAAATTACTTAGCGATTCATACCATAATTTTACAAGTAACTTATTGTAAATAAATAGGACTAGCTTAAATTATATTTAAAAAAAATGTTTTCCTTTTAAATTTAAGCTAGAGCATTATAAATCATGCACTAATCCTATTAAAAGCACAGATCTGAGACTACATGAGAAGTTAGTAACTTAATGCTCTATCGGTCTTTTCAAGCGGAGTTCGTATATAAAAAAAAATGGAAATCATGAAAACAAGGAAAAACTTAGACTTACATATTTCAATGAAAACAGCTTTGTATTCCTTAACATCCATAAAATATGTTTTATTAAGGTTTTTTTTTTTTCTGTAAAATGCAAAAATATATTTTAAAGTAAATTTGATTATAAAATTATGATAAATCATGTCCCCATAATTCATTAACATTCTTGGAAATTAAATAAATATATTTTTTTTTGCTGGAAAGAAATATGCTGAATAAGACAATATCACTTTAATACGGCCACGATCTGAAATCTTTTTAGCTATATTTGTTAGAATATCTGAAGTGCTACGATACTATATGAGAAGTGTCTTGTGTACTAATTGTTTCTTTATTTTATAACAAATTTCATATCACATTACATTTTCATCAATAAAACATTACGTAAATTGGTATTCAATTGTAAATTACTTGTTCTAAATAAGACTATTTTAAGCATCGGCCTTAAAATACTTAGACAAACACACACTTCAGTGAATGTCAAAGCCTTCACGGTTCCTGACTTTCTCTTAAAATATTAATGTCACTTGAAAACGTTGGGTTCGCGATGTTTCACGACTATATTAAAATGTAGGTACTTTGGACGAGGTATTCAGTAACTTCGGTACTTATTTGCTTTGAAATTTCATTAAAAATGTCTACTATATTTGAAATAAAAAAAAGAATTAACATGAGAATTGCAATAAACGTATCACATTCTTTGTTTCGTTTTATATCGGGTAATATTAAAATAAACTAGTAAAAAGTTTATCGAAATATAATATGGAAATTAAGTTACAAAAGCTTTGCTCTGTGTTCGGTTATAATAGTTGTCATTACAATAAGACTTTAATTGAGTATACATATAGAGAAGAATTAAGAAGAATTCAGTATACATATACAATTTTAACACATAACCAACTTAGAATTACTTTTAAATGTCAGAATTTTAAATCAGAACATTGGAGCAATTAAAATAATCGTGTTATATATGATAATGCAAGTTGAAATAATAAAATATAAAAGAATTCTACCATTAAAATGAACAATACGAATTGATCATATTATTATATAAAAACATACATGTTTAGCGACACGATGTTATACCAATACAAATGTTATTAGTCGCACGCAATATGAACATTTGAATGTATAAAAATATCATTCATTTATATAATAATATTTATAAATAGAATTAAGTATCTGCTGGTGATTTCGTAATAGCTTCGTTGGCCTAAGTGCTTATAATTGGTGAAATGATATTTTGCTTTTTAAAAAAATTGTGCTTTCTGTTATTTCGCTGCAATTCTTTGAACATCTGAAAAGTTTTGATAAGGTCTCGTTGGGCGAGAAATGAGTATTTAAGGCCACGTACAGGCTGTATAAAACCAAGTAACTTACCTTGAATGCCACACAAAAACAACAAATAGGAACAAAGTTATAAGGTAAGATTAGTTAGTGTTTCAAATTATAGTTAGAGCACAATTTTATAGGTTGACGTTGATATTTTCTAAGTAATATAACTTATATACTCGTATATTGGGAAAATATTCAGAGAATTACAAATAGTATTTTTGTTAAAACACGGTTTTTGTAACAGTTTTTGGAAATATTATATCTATAATGATTATTGGCCTTTGTTAATATATTAATAACATTAAAATCACTTTTTAAGAAAGGCAGAATCATTGCGTATGATTTTTACCATTGTTAAGACACTTTTATAAAAATAAAAAACTTTCAAAACGTTTTTAAAAATTCGCATTGAAATTTTATATTAATGCTAGTATTATTTGTCTATTGCACTATTGCTTGGTATATAATGAGGTACGTTGTTGATGACAATCATGCAATGAATAATTTAACATGACACCGTTAGAATTAACATGCAATTAGTTTGTCAACCATTTCGATTAGTTGCGGGTGTAGTTAGACATACATCAATATATATAGCCAATTCAATTTGACTAATTGTTTTCGTCCTTCATAATACATCCAAAGGATAATAATAATAGTTTAACGTTTGATTATTTGATCTGTATCCGCCCAAAGGTTTATAGAATAGCTGTAACAATACAACGATCACTCGTGAGAATTTCGGAGGTTTCTAGCTATGACGTCAGGAGGGGGAGGTCGGTAGGGCGATGGAGTGGCGCGCGCCGGCATCCCGGCAGCCCGAGACGACCATACACCCGCGTACCTATCTGTTGATCTGTTACGCTCCGAGCGCTAAGGTCGTGTCACACCATTCTGACTGAGCTGAACGCCGCCCGTCATGAGACGTCGGTAAACAAAACACGCAGATCTAGTCCGAACCTTTAGAAGATATTCAAATTTCATTCTGAATTTATGTGATAAAAGTGTAATCCGTGCGTGTCGTGAGTGGGGTAAACGGCCCGCCGTCTGCCACCCACGGACTATAGTACTAGTGCTCTACGTAGTATTTGCACCACCAGTGCTCATCAGAGTAACTGAAAATTCGCGCCATTTTGGTATGTTTAAGTATAAATATTATCGCTATTAAAATAATAATAATGATTAATAGTTTATATAATTAAACATAAATTATATTAACAACAAATAATATTAAACGTAAAATGTATATAAAATTTCATTTAATTAATATAATTTATTGTAAAGATTTAATTTTGGAAACATTGTTCTTTCGATCATTTTCTTGTTTCTCTTCGAATACTAAAAGCTAATCAAAGATTTAGGAAAAATATTTAAAATATAAAGATCAGTGAATATTATCGGATAAACGATTTTTTTGTCTGTCATATAATAATGAAAAAGATAAATTTAAAAAACACTGCTCGTTTTATTGATACAATTATTTTTAATATCTTAATGAAAGGGGATCTAAGCATAAAAGGACTTTATTCTTCCAAACCCGAAATTAAGTAAGAGCATTTAATACAAATAGGATATTTAGTTAAAAACTTTAGTAAAAAATTTGTGCGTATATAGTTTTCTATGAAGTTATAATTAATGCAATAATCATTGTTACAATTAATTTTGATAAATAAATTTTTATTTCAAGCTAGATGTGCTTTACTGATAAGATAATGCACTAAGCATTTTTTAAAATTAATGTAAGTTACAAAATGCTTTTAACAGGAACAAAGAAGAGTTAGCACGAAATAATTATGTTCTAACGTTCTGTTCGTCTTCTTTATAAGGTTTCCCTTAATTATATTTATTTTTGGAAAAAAAGAAAATGTTGTATGCTTTATTTTTCTTATTTCCATGGTAAATAAGTTTCGATATTTTACAGTAAAATAAATAATCAATAGGATTTCCAAAATTTCATCATCCGAGGGTATGAAATTAGATATGAATGTGATTTAAAAATTAATGTTGTTAGTGAGGGAAGTGTGGGGTAATAACAAGATATTATGTTGAATTCTGATAAAATAAAAATCAAGTACTTTGGGTTAGGGCTTAGTAATGGTTTTAGATTATACGTATCAAAAAATCTAGATTTTTAAAAGTCTATTGCAGTTGTTTTCGAGAAATATACATTTATTGAGTGAAGCGAGCGAAGCGAACGGAACGCTGTACTGGCGATACAGATCATTCATCCACGTAGATGATCTCGACAACCGAATGTCCGATTAAGTCGAGTTTTTTTCTATTCGATAGCCCAGTTGTCTGGGTTGGTTTTTATCTGAAAAAAATTTAGATCGGACCACCTATTTCAATTTTAGGGCCGGAAAACGAAACCAATGTCCAAAAAAAAGGTTCGGTACCGAAACACTGAGGTCGCTTCACCCAACTTGCACCAAGAGCTTTTTTCAAGCGAAGCAAGAAATAAAAGCGACGGTTCATCTACTAGTAAGAACGTTAATTAAAAGCAATACATGTAAAACGTTACATGTCCTTACTTTCAAGGATTTTTGGACTAAAAGTAAAAATATCTTATTTTTTTTCAAGTAACGCAGACGTCGTATAGTGAAATATGGTTGACGTATTTTGAAGTGTTTCAAACGATGTTACGGAACTAAATCAATAAAAATCAAAGGAATATGATATATAGAAAAAGAATTCCATTATTATTATTCCATAATTTAGAATAATTCATATGGAATTTATGTATTGTTAAAAAAATATCTATAGTCTTAAAAACAACACATGTTCTTTGTGCGTGTTTGTTATTATTTCAAACAAAACTATCGAGCCGGTTACATTCTGTGTGTAGGCAGCTCCAACTCTGAAATAATCGAAGCAATTTTGCTGAAGCATCGCGAATAAACTTGTGTTTATATAAATGACAAAAGTGAGTTCTGTAAAAAACACACGAACGTTTATTCTCTGTCCCTAATACTGTCTATCTCCATTCAAGGGGCAAAAAGATCGTTATGGCATTATATATATCTTGTCTTCGTGATTAATAGACATCAGTATATCATTTTCGGAAGATATAATAAATTGTTGTTGAAGTAGCTAAAATTGCTATTTTGTTATATTTGGAACAAACGAATAACATATCGTTTTCCATGCGTTAGCAATAGCAGTGAGTTGTAAAGTAAATTATTAACGTTTGTTTCATTTGGATATTCTCCTCAAATTAAATAAATAAGTTTTTCATATTCACTAAATGAATAAACATTTTAATTTTAATCAAATGAAAATATACAACAGAAAAAAACCTTCTTATTTTTATATTAACTTTCATAACGAGTTGATTTTGAATGATTATGATTTTATCGTTAACAAATTCAATGATTCTCAGTCTAGTTATTTTTAGGTAATGTGTACTTGACATGACATTCAGAATGTTGTCTTAATCATCGTTACCAGCTGTTTATACCGACATTTTTAAGATAAATGAAATGATAACGCAATTTTCTTTCTCCCGACACTCGTTTTCTTTACGTTTTTAATTCATTTTTTGTTGAACAAAATAAAAATAAAATATTTGATTGATTTATTGGTAATAAAAATTAGAAATACATATATTCAGGCTTAAAGGAAGAATTACATATGAGGATTCACGTGCTGTTTATATTTCCTATAATAGTTAATAATGGACATATATATTCAAGTACAAACTTACTACACTGCATAAGCTGTCTTTTGCAGTAAAATCCGCGTGGATGCCATATAGTTAAATTACACAATTGCCGTTTAAACTTTAATACTGCAGTATCACTGCTTTCAAACGTTAATAGTAGTTTTTACATTATGAAATAATAATTTCACGAGGTCAAGTTAAAAAGCATATAGCGTAAACAAAAATATTTATAAATCTCACCAGACATCATACAAAACGATCGGTTTCATTAAAATATTAATATATAATGTAAGCAATACCAGTAACGTGGCCATTTTGTAATTTATGACTTCAAAGATATTACTTCTAAGTAACTATAAATTAAGATTATTTTAATTTCAAGTCTACCAAAAAATATTATTCAATCAGTCCACTCCATTTAAGAATGAAATTGCCCTAAAAAAAGGTCAATCTGCCCAGTTTAGTTTTTCATTAAAACATTTATATATATTAATATCAATATTTGGAAACGAATAAGCACTTTCGTAACATTTGAATCAAGTCAACAACAAATTGTTTTGTGTGTGTTTTTTGTGAAAATCAAATTGGTGAGTTTGTATCGCGTGTTAGGGCACTGTTAAATCTTTTGACAACTGAAAACAGTAGGTGCCATATGAAGTATAGTGGAAATTATGAGTTGATAAACATGGTATGCGCTGAGAAAAATAAGACTTAATTAACCTTGAGACGTTTAGAGAATAAAACGAAATATATTTTAATGCAAAAAAACTTTACTTTAAATTTTTCAAAGATTATGTTCGTGTTGCGATTGTTCACGATTATTTCAGTATGTTATTGGAAAACTGAAATTATTGGTTTCAATTACGAGTAAAATGAAACATACTCTTACCCGTAAGCTTTATATCCTCTAGCTCGTTTTATCCGATCCAGCTACATGTACTACAAATCTATCCAATAATAACTTGGATAGATGTCTTTCGATTGAAAGATAAATATGATAAAAAATATTTTGCTACATTTATTCATGTAATTGAATAAATGTCAAGATATTTGTTCATTCATCTCGTAACAATTATATACTCCACTAGATTTGTAATGTAGTCTTA
Source organism: Danaus plexippus (assembly GCF_018135715.1). NCBI lineage: Eukaryota > Metazoa > Arthropoda > Insecta > Lepidoptera > Nymphalidae > Danaus > Danaus plexippus. The sequence continues at coordinate 3,717,935 of NW_026869848.1, read as the reverse complement.
GAAGATTGCTTCAGAAAGGTATTGAAAACGTTTTATTTTTTATTACCGTTAATAGATTTTACTAATTAATATATTTAAAAGTTACCTTATTGGAACTTTACCTGATCAATAATCTGATATATAATGGGTTATGTATTTGTATTTAAGATATTTAATATATGTATGTATACATTATTTAAGATGCGCAAATTTCTTCGCGGATGTAAGTGATATAGCCAATATAATTTATACTCTTATAAGAAAATATTAAATAACTAATAAAAATGAAAATAAATACATCCAGATTAATAAATAAGATTAAAATATTTTTCCTGTCAGTTCGCTTTTCACGCAAAAAATATCTCTTTGATGTTTAATATCTTTGAAAAAGACATTTAGGTGAAGTGGTAAAAAAAAAAACCTTTTTGAAATGAATCTTTCAAATGAGACTTTCTATTTGATAGCTTACATAAAAATTAATTATTTTTACCGTAAATATTGAGGACAAATATTTATTTTTGGTCAAGTATTTTTGTACAAGACCAAAATATTCCAGTTTTAAATGTTATGAGATCAAGTACTTTCTAAGGACTAAAGTATTTATCAATTAGTTTTTATTGGAAATCGTAATAGACGCAATATGTGGGAGATTTGAATACAAAAATTAGTTATCAATATGCGATAACTGAAGACAGATAAACTAATAGACCTTTGTAGGTTGTAATCTTGCTAACAATATAAATTCCTAAATTTAAATATGTATACATATCTTTAAGACACACAAAGTTAATGAACATATATAAATTACTATCTTATTCGGATTTAATTGGTGTATTTACATATATTTTTTTATTTTAAAGTTAATTTCAATCTTCCCTTACTAAGGTTATTGCTAAGCAAGATTTTAAGCCAGATATATTTTATTCTTTATGTTAAATATATATGAGCTTAGTTCAAAAACACAGTAGGTACTAAAATTTATATGATATAAAGTATTTTTTTTGTTTTTCTATTCTATTAAAGAAATAAGAAATACTTTTATCTTACACTTTTTATGCCCATACTTTTATCTTTCAAATCCCTGAAAGTAGTTACTTTATAGCAGACATTCGACTGGAACCTTACTACGAAAGCGTTTATAAAATTATTTATTTGGAAAATTCCTTTACATAAGAAACCGAATTAAAAAACGAAAATATCTTTATTCAATATATTTATTTATATTTAACATTCGATCGTATTTCATGAATTTTTTCGTATCATAGGCTATTACTCTTATTAAATGGTTTGATTGAAAACGGATTAATATGAATATAGATTCTTCAATCAATGATGTCCATTTATATCGATAGTAACACAATCTAACCGTCATTAATTGATAGAATTACAGGCAATGCGATCAGTCTACGAACGGAATCACATACACGATCATAAAGCGATAACTTCTTTAACTATGATTGAAATATTATTGGCATCACAAAATACAAACTAAATTTAAATTATTTTACACATTAATTTTAATCTTTTATGAAACTAATTTATTCATGGAACGTTATTCTAACGTTAATTATAATTACGTTTAAGCTGTGTATGGTATCAAGCGAAGGTAACAAGCACTTTGATCTCGCTAACAATAGTTTATGTGCAACACCTACGTCATTTTACAGTGACAGTTTGATATAACATATACTTAGGTATGTAGGTGACATAATCCATGTAATTAATACCCAAAGTGTAAGTTATGTTTCAGATTTGCTTGTATCTAATACATTTAATATTTTAAGTTGGTTTTAAACCGAATATAACATTTCAACTTAGGTTGTATACCATAAGTAGAGACTAGAAAGAGAACATTGCCAGAACCTATAAATAAGTTTAAGATCTCTGAAATGTAAAAGTTACAAATTTTTGCTATAATTCATAGTTGATCTTTCTCTCATATGTATGTAATCAAGTATTAAAATTTATTATAGCTCACTACTATTAGGCGTATAGTAATAGATAAGATCGTGTAATATCAGCAAAAAGTAATTCATCGTGTGATAGCAGCAACAAGGATTTAAGAAAATAAGTGACTTTTTTTTTATTTAATGCTGTTAAAAATTACCTCCGAAATCAGCGGAGTAAATGGAATAAGCTGTCAGAAACATAGAAACGTTTACGTTAGAGCAATAAAATGAGACGCGTTCTGTCTTAACGGCTTAAAGATTAAAAATTTTTAATCAGTTATTTATTTTACACCAAAAGTTTTTTGAAATTGTACACTATTTAATATATCAACTTTAAATTTCGTTATACTTTTGACGCTCTTAACTAGAATCATATTTTCTCAGTTCAATGATTTGCTTCTTTATTCTTCTTTTATTCTAGATTATTCTCCATTGGCTTATGATTTTCCTTAACATGATGTGTAAAGTGTTATATATCTATATACAGATGCTGTCTAAACTTTATTTTTATGGAAACTAGTCGAATATATTTGCGACATTACTAACCAAACAATAAAAGACGGTTTTTTTAATTCATATAATCACAGGTTTGTGTATTTAATTTTGAAATCAATTGGTGACTTCCCTCTTTTATTGTGTGAAAAGTCTTAATATAAGATTTACAGGGTGACAAAATTAGGGTTATCGCAGTTCCATTCAGCTGCTGAGATCAAAGAAATACTTTAAGAGATGCAGAATTTATTGTGAAATAGTCTCACGTTTCTACAATAAAACCAAAATAATGGTTTGTTGTCAACGAAATAAAGTTGATACGACTTTCATAAAACTATCTTTTGTTTTAAAATATCTAGAGAAGCTAGAACTAGATAGAGACTGCTATTTACATAAGCCATTTCGTCACCAATAAAATTCGAAAATTTTATGTACCAACAAAATATTTATTTTCCATATACCATATACTTATACTAAAGAACGTCATTTCAAATTAAGGATTAGAAAGTGAGTTATTGAAATCCTTTTGTAGGCGTCTGATCTTTTTATATGTTTAATAACTTAAGTTTTATGTTTTATAATAAAGTTAGATTTGAAGTATATTTTACCAAAATACGAATCTGCAGCTATAATTTAAAGAAGATTTTACATAACTTAGTAATTATACTATATCTTTGACAATTAGTTTCGTTGTTGTTTAGTGTTCCGATGTACCGAGAAAGATGATTTCAAATTTCATGAAAATAGGAAGTCATGGGAGCAAGCCCGACAACAAAATCTAGTATAATTTACTACACTTCAATATGACATTCTTTCAGGTCCCAACACCTTTGAGAATTCGTTGAGAGCACGTAGATTTCATCGTCTCTTATATCAGAGATAATCGATATTACTTCGCTTAATGAGTACACGATTACATTACCCAATTTTTTTTAAACCTCCATAAATATTTCAACTTTTCAAGTTACTTTATTTCATACAAAATCTTAGTAATAATAAATGAGTTTTCAGTGGATGGTCATCAAAATGAGCAATTATAATGTGGGGGATTATGTAACGAACTTACATTTAGCGTGTTATAACTATTAGCAAATGGTATAATAATGATAAAATTATATAGAATAGCAAAATATTTGTTATTTATAGATTGGCATGTTGTCAAATATTGAATATGAAAATAAAAATTATTAATTTGGATCTCATAAAAACTATAACTATTTGTTTTATACTTGTATCATCAAGTCATTGTGGACATCTGATCTCGCGACAAGTTGTGTATATTTTTGCTCTAAGATCCCATATATCAAACTATGTTAGTAAAAATGATTCAATGGACATAGTAAAATGAATGGACGTTAACTTTTATAATATCAGTATAGATAACCCGATGTTTCTTTTTCTGGTCGGGAACGATGCTTGGCACAATTGCAAACTAGTATGACAAAGGAAATCATCTTTTTTAACCAAGTACACTATTTATTACTTACAAAGATCTCGATATCGGATTGATCTGTATTTATAATGTTTAAAAATTAGGGAAAACACGAATTCACTCAGGAAAGGTATACGTTAACACCTACTCCTACTTGTTTAGTTCTCAACATCTGGCCATATCAACTCTAATCTTTACTTTGGTCATCTAGTCGCATAATCCTATTTGTAAGTCGATAAATTCTATAGGAGAACTATTTTTCGCAACCAACTCAAGACCATCTTACAGACAAGGCTTACTGCTAAACTTCCGCCTTCTCTGTTATAATACAGATTAACAAATTAATTAATAATTTCAATGATGTATGCAGTACTCCAAGGCCTTATCCCACTGGTTACTACCTATCTTATCGACTAACAGAGAGCAGCTTCCTTAAAAATTAAAACAACTTTGGATCCAGTATAAATGTATAAGCTTGTGCCAGTATTTTATTCTTACTTAATGTTTGGATTGCCTCTGGAGCATTTGCATCTGATGTCGCAAGCCAGTTAAAACTTGAAGGCGTTTTGAATTTAAACGAATATTATACACGTGCCTTTAAAACTATTTTTCTATATTAGCACTTACTAATATAATATATATTATTATATATATATATATTTAATGAGCTGTTAGGAATATCCAGAAATATTTTTTTTTATATTTCGTTAAACTTGATATAAGTGTGTGTAGTGTGTGTCTATCCTTTAAAAAAAATGTAACAGTTTTAATCCCAGGGTAAAGACGGTTAAGAGTTAGGGTGGGCTTGATGGAGACGTGACGCAACTTTTTAGCATACCATGGTGAGGGTGCCGGGTCCATCGCGTTGTAGGGACATGAGCTTTAACATTGCCTGGGACTCCGACCCAGCCGTAGATTTAGGGGATCCCTATCTGACACGGTGTACGGTCACCTCCACCGTCTAAGTTCCTCTTTCTACCTAACCAAAATAAAAACGTACCTATTAGGGCTACCTTCGAAGTACGTTCTAAGGATGAATTGATTTTAGTTCTGGACAGTTACAGGATTTTTAGTTGGTTATAGAGAGATTTAGCTGTTATATCTCTCGCTCCCACTTCTGCCACGTACAAATTTGAATTCGTCAGTGAGTTCCTTAGTGAGATCGTAATCCTTATTGTGCTTAATGGCATGGCCTTCGGGGATGTTGGTTTCCCGAGGAACTGTAAGCTATATTAATACAACGCACTTTAAAATTCTGGACTAAAATTCGTTCTGAAACACGAATATCCTCTGGGTTTTTATATTGTTTCTCATACGTATCCTTCATTATTGTTCAATGCGGAGCCGCTTTAAGAATATAGTGAGAATGGTGTTTAATTTTATAGTCCTAGTGCCTCCTCTGCCTTATTACTAGTTAATTTGATATGAAAAAAAAAGTACATTTAACCTCCACTTCAATAACAAAAGGGTGTTTTAAATGTATGTATTTTTGTATCTTTATATGCTGTTGATTGTATACACCTAGTCCATTTATAAAGTGACTTTATGAATACAATAAAAAAATCTTTGGTAGTAAACAGTAATGAATTCATATTTAAGAGTTATCACAATTTCATATGATATCTAACTGCACTGAACATTTTATTAAATTTACAATTTCTTTTAACAAAGTTAGTAGAATCAAAATGATTAAGCATACAATTAGAATAAAGAGAAAACAAAGGATAATTGGGAGAATGATCGATTACGAGCTTTATTATGTAACAAAGCCATTATAGAATTCGTAAATTTCTTAGCAAATTAAGATATAAGTATTACTTTACTTTCTCATAACAATGTTAATTAATCCGTGGAGGAACCATTTCCAAAAACTTCTGCGAGGGGTGCATGATTTATGAAGGCGGTTCGTATAATGCTACTGTTATAATTGTTGTATATATAAAAAAAATGGTTGTAAAATGTATTTTGTTAATCACAAACATTTTATCATACATGGATTCTAATCAATCAAGTCATACACACGTATAAATAAAGAAATGCTTTTAATTATAAAATGAATACTTTAAGAAGAATGCAAAGAAATCATTTGTATAGAAATGTGATTTTGAAAACGTCGTTTCGAACGGGTTTGAAAGTGTCAGAAATGTGTGGTTGTATAAATACATTTTAGTAGTTAGGTAGGTAAGTCTTTCGTTTTTTAAATACCGTGGTATAATCAACAGATATCTCACGTTAGACATTTAGCAATATTAAAATTAAAAACTTATGTATAAATATATTTTTGTAAAAAACGTTAAAAATTTAATAACGAAACAATTTATTTCTATTATTATTTTTCAATAATTGCAAGAACGTAAAGAAATTAAGCAATTGATCGTCAGCGACGCAATTAAACATTTTTTTAATTCACACGAGTTTTAAAATATTAAATCCAAACAAGTAATTCCGCAAATAAATTCTTATAAAATATAAGTGTTACGTGTGAATATAAAGAACAACAAAAATAAAAATCATTTAATTAATATATCATACAAACTGTTTTTTTGTTTTATATTATGAACGAAGTGATTCGATGAGATCTTAAACGGATTTTCGAAGCTTGTTTTAAAGCGGACTTACTTTACGAGGTCTAACAGATTTCTTTTCAATGCCAAATCATAAAACTGCATCAATAAACAATCTTCATATCAATTGGCCATAATCAAGGTTATAAAATACTTTACATGTCCTATTGTGACAGTATAAAGATGTATATAATACTATTAAATTTTATAGCTAGCAACATTACGTTGTATTGTTTAAGAGTCAGAAGTTTTGCCTTTAATTTTTCACATAACATCTTTACTTTATATACAAAATTTTAATATACATGTCGTGGTTATAATTACAATATATTGATTGATATATTGATCAGGATTGTGTTCGTACTTGAAAGGCAGTGATGAGGGTCAAGGTGATTCGGTTTAAAGACGTTCCTTGTTAGACAATTATATTGCATAATGTACGATATCTATCTGACATTGACTAAATCATTGTTTTTAAAAATTAAGCTCAAAATACAAATTTGGTCTACTCGAGTTGCGTTGTATAAAATATTTTTAAGTCACATTTCCATTACAATAGAAATATTCATAATGTGTTATATTTATGTTGTATTGTATTTTTACTAAAATGGTTTTTTTGTTAGTTTTTTATTCTATTGTGAGTTAAAATTCGTCTTCAACATTCTTATTTTCTGCAAAAAAATATAAAATCTAATAGAGGCCAAAATAGATACAACAGGGAGACATTCCAAGATTAAGTGTAGGTCAAGAACCTACTTAAAGTAATCGGGGAAGAAATATATGAGATTTGATACAAAGACAAGTACAACATAACAAGTAACTATGTCGCCACCTACCTTGGACCTGACATACTTTGCTCTATACCAGACATATATGTTTCGTACATTCGTCATTCTATTCAAGCGAATATCAAAAGCTTTCTTCCTAAAGGACAAATGTTAAGAGATAAATCTTCACTGTTGACACGTGGCCCATTTTCAGTATAATTGAAACAAAATTGTAAAATCTAAATGAAAATTTAATAATACATTGGCTTAACGAAACCGTAAATCTATCTGCTGATATTTTTAGTAGGCTGCAATGAATTATTGTTACGACTTTTCAAGATTTAATAAAAAGTTTTATATTCAATACTAAAGATACTTTACCTTGATGTTACGTTCGTTCGTACATTTTTCTTTATCACGGTGTTATACGTTTTGATAGTTTTTGTAGTTTTTACTCCAGAGTACCATTTGTAATATTACTTAAGTTAAAAAGTATTTTAAGAAACAAGACATCCATTTTTGATATGAAATACATTTTACAAATACTTAGATATACTATCTCGATAAAACATGACTGAACAATCCTAAGAGAAAATATTTGTCACTTTATTATATAGAATTATTGTAATTAATGTAATGAGGGATATAAAAATGAAATAAAATATAATAACATAACATAACATACTATTAATAAGTCATGTATTTATTAAAATAATTGTTGATGTAATTATAAATATTTGACACATTTCAAGTAAGAAAAAACACTATTTGTGCAGAACTATGAAATATGTTAAAAATGTATATAAATTATTATTTCATTTCTTATTCACTAAGTATTCAATTTTATTATCTGAATGCTTTTCATTTAATATAACTCAAGTGTCGCAAATGTTTCACATTTCTTCCATCAAGGATTATTTACAATTTAAAGAGAATAAAATTATCAGAAAGCTTACACAGTTTGTAAAGTATAACAAATATTTGTGAAATGAAAGAGTTCCATAAATAAGTATTCTTGACTTGCCTTTGATGTCAATATAATATTTGTGAATCAGATAACCTTTTTCTTTGCTTCATCTTGAAACTTGTAAATTTAAAAAAATAGCCTCGAAGATAAATAAAGTATAGAAGCTTAAATATCAAATAGCAGTGTGTAATTTTTTCGTCAAATTATATATACTACACGTAATTACGTAGTTTAATACTACCTATATTAAAGCATCTTATACTTTTTTGAATAAGATTCGCTTATATATTTATATACTTATTTTTAACCCAACCTTTTCACTAGTTTTTAGCTAACGCTATCACGATAAAACACGATGAAAAGTTCTGTCATCTTCTCGTATTATTTGTTATGTATCACAAATATTTTTAAAATTTTCTTGTCTATCTACAGCTCTGGATGCATATAGAAAGTGTCACACGTATCTCGAGGTCCCGCGGTAGGATCACGGTCTTTGGATATAATATGTTGGATGAATAAGGTGTCCGGCAAATATCTTTTCTCAACTAATTATTGTCTGTATTTTAATAAAATTGATGAAATATTTTGGATCTCCACTCCATGTCAGACACCGTCACAATGACGTCAAATTCCTTTTTAAAATAATTATGTTGACTACGATTCTGAAAAAAAAAAAACAAAAATGACTTATAAATAATTTATAATTAATATTTAATGCTACTTACAACTGTACCTTGCAAGAGTTATCGAAGAAGTGATTTTAAAGTTAGCGATTGATTCGGGTCGAAATGTTTGCAAAACCTATTTCTCATTCCCCCCGATTCTGCGGCGTCAGCGCTTCGTAGTTAACATTGCTGTTTTGCTATAAGGTTTTGATGTGGCTATACTCCTGTAAAATACAACAAGGTTTTGATATCGTTATGCTTGCGAAACAATATCTATTATAACTTTGTATGTCTGTTTTGTTTTGACAAGCTACAGTCAATGTTAATTTTACACACATCCCTTTCTGTAAAATATTCATTAATATTGATTAATTAGTCTAAAAATTTTTTTAATGAAACCAATATTTTTCAGATATACTACGCTAGCTTTATTTTTGTAAAAAACTACATACTCACGACGTTTCGATTACTTTTCGTCACGTCTCGTCTGCCCGTAATCAAGTTTGCTAAAAAGTAATCGAAACGTCGGGTGGATGTAGTTTTTTACTAAAATAAATCACGCGTATTTTATCCGAAAAATATTAGTTTCATTTGAATGAATAAAACTCGCGAAAGTCTTAGATCTCATTACAAAAAAATTTGCTTATTATTCTATTTCATTTATTTTGGTAGTCAGAATATGCTTGACAGGCTGAAGCTCGTGTTTTAGGTGCGTCTGAAAGGTGTTTGGCTCTGTAAAACAAAAAAAATAGTCAAGGTTTAATTGGTCACATTGGTGATATTATTTTCCTAGAGATACAAATTGAACCTGTGAAGTGAATTTCACAAAACCATTAGTTCCAATACATTTTAAAGAAGCCTAATATCTTTACTATTACAATATCGTAAAAATTTTGAAGTATTTAATTTACAATATATCATCGTCAGTGAAAACAGATATAAAAAAAAATCAAACCACTATATTTTAAATGAAAATTTCAAAAATTTTGATATTATTTAGGTCAAATTACAAACAACAAGACATCCTAATCAAGGTCGTTGAAAGCAATCGAAAAGTCGGAATAAAAATAAATGTGTACGCAAGCCTTATCCGACAATCGAGTTTTATTTAACATATGTAATACAAATGGAAATAATCAAGAATTTACATATAAAACAATATCATCAATTTAATTTATTGATATACCCCAAAAATTATTAATCATGACTATATAATCTTCTTATTGAACGTATTGTATAAATGCTTGGCAAATTATAAAAGCTTTTGACTATTAAGTTACGAAACAAATTAAATATTTAAATAAGGATTCATTTATAAAAGGGATAAAGCAGATTAATTTCCTAAATCCTTTAATTGAAGGTCCACGTTACTTTCACGAAGAAAAAAACTTTTGATTAGTTGAAAGGAATGTTTCAAAAGTATTACATTGATTTTTCTATGTGCTTCCTTTTGTGTTGGACTTATTAATTAAAAAAGCAATTTACACTTCTGATAGGAAAGTACTGAAATGATTTTATATAGTAGGCACTTTTGTGTAACTTATTGATGGCATAAACCTGGTAGTCCACTTTGTATTATATGTACAGTACATTAGTTTGTAGTAATTTGATCTGGCCAAATTTGTATCTTTTGTGTGGCATGTAAAACTATTTTAATTTAAAACAATAATGAAATATATTAATGATCATTTATTTAAAAATTTAATGGCATATAAAAAAATATTTTTTATTTGACATTAAAGAAGAAATATTACAACACTACGATAAATTATACAAAATGTATACAGAATATTTAACTTCGCTTTATGACGTGGAAAGCGTTATAAATGGTATTTTGAAAAGTTTAATAAACTTGCTCAGTTCTTGATAAGACCACGATTTAGGAGAGTTTCTGGTAGGTTCTCGCTTACATCCATGTCCGTTTTGAAATCTTAAATATATAAACTAATATATTTTTTTAATATCTAGTACGTAAAACAGTCAATGACAATAAAATCGTTATTGCTACGTACGTAAGTGATATTAAATTGCTAGCAAATTGGTGCATTTAATGTTTATAGGACCCATTATAGTAACCTTCTGGAAAACCTTTAGAAGGTTTTTCCACATATTGCACATCAGAAGAAGAATCGTAACGCAGGTAATATAAATACAACACCTATAAATATCGTAATAAAGCAATAATAATTTTTCTACATCTTCTATGGTGTTTCAAAATTGTTGAAATGTACAGTGACTATCATGCAATTTTAAAATTATAAATATTTTGCAATGGATAGAAAATACAAATGAAATGAAGTGGATGCTTTATACCTAGTAAAAACAATACATTAATTTTAAATAAATCAATTTTTAAATCTCTATGTAAAAATCCACTTTTTTATGAGCGCTATTAATTCTCAATCTGTTAGCTTATACCGACATAAAGCTTTGTAAATATATGATATAATATGTTTATTATTCTTATAACATTCCTATTTTTATTACCATACTAACTACATCTTTTATTGTTGCTATGTTACTCTGATAATATATAAATATAAAATTTACAAATGTTATCTTATGTTATTGACGTTTTCCATTCATCCGTGAAATAACGTGAACAGTGCTATTCATAAGTACACACGGATACTATATATACTTGGATATTGAAATATCATTGCAATAAACGTTCATATTCGTTAGTTGATAGGTTGTTTCAAGTATATTGAATAGATAAATACACCACAATTTGATTTAAATTGATACATTTGATATCGCAGTGATCTTTAAAGGAGATGAAAGCGTCTGTCTTAAATCTTCTATGTTACATGACGATACTGTGAAACCTCAAATTGCTACTGGTACGTCTGCGTGAATCGTTACGCTAGAAAATTAAGCAACCGTTTGCGGTAGACGACAAATGTCATGGTTCACTGATTCTCATCTTGTCTTCTCATTTGTAACTACTATAAAATAAACGAAATTCAGACTCTGCAAACTTATTTTGATTGTTAGTGAGTTGATAATTGTTTATTTAAAGAACTAAAAGATCTTCTATATTCAAATACAAAATGTTTATCTTTTTAATTAACATTTTCCTTCTTCATAATAGAAATTGAGAAACTCTAGAATATTCTACGAAGTGTTTTTTATTTAGTTCTCTATTTGTTCTTTCTTAATTTTTATGTAGATTTTATCAACAATCATATTAAATTAGCAACCTATTATACTCTGTGTGTGTGGGAGCAGGTGGGTGTAATTCGCTTAGTATTAGTGATTTTTAAAATTTTAACAAAAATATTTTTAATATTTATATATTAATAAAATCTATAAAACGTTTATAAACATTTACTTAATTCTAAACAAAATAGTGTTTTCAAATCCCGTCAGAGTAAACTACATATACAAGCAATGTCATTTATTCCATCAGAATGTCGACTTCAAAATTGAAGAGGAAATGGATTCTCAAAAATTTGCACTACAAACGTGTGTCCGCTTTGACACTTAAATAATTAAGGTGTAATACAGATACTATTATATAAAATCTTGAATGTATTTATATTGTACGGTGAGAGACGGTCCTAATTTTAATGTTTCAAAGGTATTGGGATGTATTTTCGAATAATTAATTATTCGTTACTACGCTTATATACTACCAGTTTTCAAAAACATTTTATACATTCCATTCAAATTATAAGTATGATTATAATTTCATCTTTGTTAATTTTCACAGTTGAATTGCTGAACCTAGTTAAATAAACTTTGCATAGCAACCGTATTCTGCATTTTTCTTGTTTCGAAATATCGCCGTGAGTACGTTTAGAGTATACTATAGAGTTTCACAAACCAAATCCTCTTGTAATAGAAACCGGGTCTTTTACGTAAATAGAGAGAATTTCCGACACCGGACACTCGCCCCAACACTAATTCACATTCAATATCGACGCTATGATAGTCACTGTGCAATACATTCTCCGATAGAAAAGCGATTTCTAACGGAGCTTGCTGCGGTGTTCTGAAACTATTATAATTAAATTTTGTCATTAAACTTTAATACACCGTTCGCGTTCAATTCTGTTGTACTGCTATTTCTATTTTCTTTTATATAACTCTATAATCAGCACCAGAGCTATGAAAAAATTTATGGTCCTTAATTCGAATTATTGTTATTACATCTTTTTATTAGATGTCTTGACAGATTTCAACAATTTCCAGAAAACTTAAAATGGATACAGATGTAATTTTTCATACGTAATCCGAATGCTGCTAATCTCATAAAATTAACAATATATTTACTTTATGGTCAGGCCCAGAAGAAGACTAAGTTTCTGTGGAAATCTCAAGCTGCTCCCCTCCCCCCCAAAATTTTGTACTTCATGGGAATCAAATGCATGTTTCAGTAATTATCTGATCGTAGCAAGTTTGAACGATCACCGCCCCAAAAAAGAGGCTCCGTGTAATAAAGGAGACAGCTCTTTGTCAAAAAAACTTCTTCAGCCACGAGAATATTCAGTCTTCTACCTTAACCATCTCTCATCAAAATCTCAATGCCCAATAAAAAATCATTTTCTAATTAACAAGAATGTCGAAGGGATAAACGTTTTCGATACACCTCCATATAAAGTCACCCAACTGACTCGGATATAATAAGATGAATGGAAGAGATATTCGTCATTCGAAACAAAGCTGACAGAGAAGGTATGAGTATGAAGCTATCAGTTAACCCTAGAAAAGCGGAAACGGCACGTCAACCGCAAAAATTTCCTTCTAATGTTCCAATGAACGAAATGCATCGTAAAACCACTTGACGCTTATTTTCTGTGAGAGTTTAGTATTTTATTTATTTGTTTATTCATAAAGAAATCCTCATTAAAACGAGTTACAGTTTGTAGACTTAAACGTCGTATAAATGTTTTGCGAAAATTATTAAAGTCAAGACATATAATATAATAATGAAACTCGTTTGTCGCATTTGTTTTTCTGTCCCCCTTTATTTTATTTTCAGCTTTATGAGAATCAGTCACATGAGAATATTTATGAGTTGGTCTCGCAAATGGATTATTTGCCTTCTATTTGTCATTTCGTGAGGCTTAATGTCATTTTGTTTTGTTTTGTATTCACCTAGTAATAACAAACCAACTATATGTTATACAACATATGCACATCATAACAGTACAATAAAATGTATATACCGCAATGACATGGTATTATACACAGCTTACTAATAGAGGTCTGTTAAGTGTGGAAGTAAATTTTATCTCAATGATGTAATGACTGTTACTAGGAATGATGAATAGGTTAATAATACGTGGGTAGACATTAAAACAGACCGTTTCAACCATAACATATTAGACCCTCGTGAACTTGGAAACTGTTCGACTATTGTGAATCACCTAAAAGATGAAAAAGGTATGTAAATGGTAAATTAACGTCTAATGTAAGCACATAATAACAAATAATAGGACTATGGTATACACCAAATTTTTATCAATACCTACTCTTTGCAAAACCCACAAATCTACGTGTCGATGTGCCTTATCTCAAAATGTTCATGTTACTTTCAAGATAATATATTCCAACATGCTGTGGTGCACGTACAAATCACATTCTCTCAAGCAAATTTACTGCACATACATAATTTTATGGAGAGTTCAGAAGTATGGTTACACTTTCTTGGAGCGTTTAGAAATAAAATGTTATGATGTTCAAATACCTTTTACATTTTTATAACCACTCCCACGAAGGTCGCAATGATAATCTGGTTGGTAATTAAATTAAAAAAAATCTATGAAAATCATAAGTAAGTGGTATACTGTTACATTTTAAGTTGCCTTCATGATTGACTGGCGTTTTAACAAAGACAGATTGCACTTCCTTATTGAATTATCTCTATTGAGCTAAAAGAGAACATGCGTATGTATTCTAAATAAAGTTGCCATATAAAAATCACCGAGAAAGTTACAATTTTCCGGTCGTTTAGTAATAAAAAAACTACACGGATACATCCCTTCTGCCCGTAATCAAGGTTGCTGCAAAGTAACCGAAACGTTGGGAGTAAGTAATTTTTAAAAAAATAATAAGATACGCGTAGTAATCCGAGAAATGTTAGTTTCATTTAAATTAATACTCGCGAAACTTTTTAGATCTCATTTTTAACCAATGATAGAAGTGTTATGTTTTTTTTTGCAGAGATAATAACTAATTGCTCCTGACCTTACTAATTTTATAATAACTTTCCTGAACACTTTCTGATGCTTTCTGGAGATAAATGATAGAGAGAACAAATGGATTTTTTACTCTTATTTTATGTATTTGCTATAAAGACAACATGTAATGTTACGCTTTCAATGTATGTGTACATTAAAACTTAAACAATTCAGGATAATAGTTCCTTTCTTTACAAATTTACTTATAAAAAAACAAAAATGTGTTTAAAACCGTATAAAAACGAAAATCTGAAGATTTTTTATAGAACTACATTGGATGTAGAAATATTTTTAGAACTCAGCCATTTGAAGGAGAAACGTTGAAAAATAACTCAATTGAGTAGACTAAACTCGCGTTTTTAGACTTAATTATAAGAAAATGAAAATCATCATGTTATTTCAATGGTAAACCAGATATTTAACTGTAATTAAAACTTCAATTTGCCTATTATATGTTTATATAAAAGGAAGTACCATATTTATTTCAATAACACATCCAAGGACACAGAAACC
This sequence comes from Danaus plexippus, assembly GCF_018135715.1. Taxonomy (NCBI): domain Eukaryota; kingdom Metazoa; phylum Arthropoda; class Insecta; order Lepidoptera; family Nymphalidae; genus Danaus; species Danaus plexippus. The sequence goes on along the minus strand of NW_026869848.1, from coordinate 3,702,419 downwards.
GAAGGGGTTAATACTAATGAGTGAGGTTATAAATGCTACACGGTCAGCTGATGCGAGCCATTGGCGCAGTGATATTGACCTTGGCTATTTTGCCGACCGCTTTCCACTTTACCCCTCCAGGAACATGGAAGGAATATAACGGGAACAAGCAAAGCGTTATCCCTTCGACTGTCATTATGTTTATAAATCATAATGAAAAATACCAATCTCACAATTTTTTCAAAGACTTTCAAGGTTTAAATGTATAAATTGCGCTAATAGCTCTTTTATGGAAAGGAATAAATGTTGAATTAATTTTGATAGCACATACTAGCAAAATACAAAATTTCTACATACTACATAAATACAAAAGCAACAGAACATTCTAAAGTCCCAGGCACAATGTTATGAAAATACCCATAATAAACGAATATGAACGAAACAAACATTGTGCTACTGTATCGGACACACGACTCCAATTTAAAATAAAACAAAATGATGTTTAAACAGAAATATAAATCCTACGAGATAGTCTGTTGTTTCAACAGACTTTAATCTGTGCAATGCGTATATCATTGTATGCATATATAACTCATGAAAAACGATGTTGGTGCCTCAAGCACGTATGGTGACATATTTAAAAGATTTCTTTTTATACTTCATTGTGTACGTTGTCAATGTTCAAACAAAATTATACATTTCAGGTATTGTTTGTAACTTTGATTAACTAATTTAATAATTTCTAAAACACAACCAATGTATATTACGAATAAGAGAGCTTTTCCATATACACTATTTAATAACGAGTAATGAGCGTACTATGAAGCAATTTATTTTTGGATCTGGCCAGCTGTGTTTATAATCAATATAGTTGGGATTGTGGTTAAAAGACAGCTCTCCGCAGCAGAATGGCATTCAGAAAACGCTGACAATTTGCTACACAACCGTGGATTCCGACGTTTTACATATTTTAGAGCTTTCTGATCATTTAATATCTTTATTATCCAGCCATATAAACTCTATACAAATAAGTATAGGATTGGATATGCAAGTTCAAAGTTTTATCGTACATTACATTACAGTACATTATATAGTACATTATATATATAATCATACGGGGCGGGCAAAAATTATGGTTGGCCAAGCTACAGCTATGAAACAACTCTTTCTCCTCAGTCATATTCAAGTATCTTTCCAAACACGATCAGCTACACAGGTATTTCGGTTAAACGTGCTTTGAATTAAAATTTTATATAAATATATGACTTATTACGAGAAGAATATACCGGGAAATATTATAAACTTAATAGTATTTAAAGATTGTAGACTCATCAAATATTTTTTTAACAAAGTATATATTACTGCACCTTATAACTATATGACCTAATTACCACAATTGGTGATTAACGGTGGCCGTGGTTAATGGAGTATACCTCTTATTAGAGCTGAGTCAGATGAGTTATCAATGGTATAATGCCGGAATCCTAGTCTTTTAGACTTAGAGGTTCAATCGTTGTAGCGGTGTAGTTGGCCAACCTTCGTCTATTTCATAATGTATATCATTTGCTCCCTGCATCCAAAGTCACTATGTTTATTTGCAAACCTTTACAAGCACAAAATTCAAAATAAACGCTCAGAAGACACGTAAATATATATCATAACATATATTAATATTTTTATTTATTTCTCACAATGGTTGCATTGTAAATTATTATTATCAACATATCGGGGACACACCAGATCCAGGATACCAGAAACAAAAACTATTATACTCTTATATAATAGCTTTAGTTTAATCTCTGAACCATCTAATAAATAAAGAAAATCTGGTGGTAAAATATCGATAAGCAGATATCGCTTGTCCATCGAAAAAATTTGAAACAAAACAATACAGATCGAAGATCTATACTGGGCTACAGCTGAAAAAATATTACTCTCGAATATTGAAGATAGCAAAAATAATAAATATACAATTCACTCTGAGAATTTGTAATATCTATAATTAATTTCCAAAATTGTATGCTCGATAAAACCGCGATTAAAGAGAAATTCAGCGCTTCTATGATAACATATCAATTGAGCTGCTGATTAAATAATAATCTGTACCTGGTGATTGAAAATATTGATAACCCTATAATGCATCGGAAAAAAGAAAATGACTACAGTATACAAGTTTTTTACAACGCGGAGTGTTTATTTTTAATTCTTCTGAAGGGTGATGTTATTGCAATGTTTAATAAAACTACAGAGACCAGGACTGTTTTTTTAACGTAAACAGAAGCTTTGAGGAATATTTAATGAAATCAATAGAATATTCAGTCTTATTGTTTGCTTAAAAGGTAAAGTAGCAATTGAAGAAAATTTTAATATCATTTTAAAATTGTTTTGATATTTCAAAATGAATACATCTAAAATGGGAAAGTATACCCTAATAAAAATACCCCGTCGGCGATTCGGACTGCTATCAATAACAGAAAAAACCTGTCTATACGAATAAATCGGCAACTGGGAATTAAAATTACGAAAATAGACATTCATCTGCTTAATGCACGTTTCGATATCTTGTTGTTAGTGCTTTCCCAGATTTATTAAATATAGCAACCCTCTGAAAACGACACCTCTTAATTAAAAAGTTTAAAATTATATAATAATTAATCTTACCCATATAATTTCAAAACTTAATTTCTCATATTTTCTCGATTCTGATGGTGCAAGGTTATAACATCGAATCATATTTCTTTTTTCCATTTTACGTGATCTAATTCCTCCTTTCTCTAAGTTGAAGAATGGTGTTATGAGAAAGTGAAGTTGTTGTTTTTGGCTTCTCTATATCTGTTGCAAAATTATGTCAGCTCTCGGTTTGTAATAAAATAGTAAATAGCAGTACTGCTTGTAACTTTTGGAAATACGTTAAAATCATATCACCTGTACCTAGACAACATGTTAGACTCGTTATCTGATTATCGACCGCTTTTTTTTATGTTAGGCTCTGATCGTCTCTTATATATAAACGTAGTCTTTGAAATATCTTTAAATCCAGGTTTCGGCGTAATGTTATAATATTTGTTTAAATAACAGATGGTACACAAAAAGGCATATACAACGGATTACGGTATTGGATTGCCTTCTGACCTCTTTTCTCTTACTTTTTTTTTCAGAGAATACTTAAATTGGGTCCTTCAGTAAATTCATTTTAAATTTGTAATGTGAATCCCAACAAAGATTTTCTGCCAAATATTTATTAATGTTAACATTTTATTAAAACCGTCTCATTATAAGGCTAATTATTGTCTCCTTTTTTCATTAACAAAAGAAAAAATGTTCCTTTCACCATTTGTTTATGTTTACAGATAATATACAATTTAAATATACAGAATACCAATGTTATTCTCGTAGAGCTCCCACAAGCTATTAGATTGGATTAGCTAGTAAAAAACTGTGTACAGCAATTTAGAAAACGTTACTTTTAATTCAATATTAAAAGATGTGGACTACTTCATCATGTAATGTATAAAATTCAACAACCTTACCATCCTTTTAATTTAAAATTGAAGAATATTTTGGATTTTACATTTAAACGTGTAAATCATTATCCAGAGAAATTGCTTTTGAATAAAGCTTTATATAAATTTTTTCTCGTTTTTTCAATATTTTATTGAAGGAATGCAAAAAAAATATTGTATACACCAGGATTTTTGTTTTCAATATTGTTATGTAATTTGATAGTATTACGGGGATCAAATATTGTCTTTTTGTTGGCTGTGTAATAATCACATACTCCTTATTTTGTAATAAACTAATCTTTCTTGTATTAAATGTACGCATGCAGACATACATATGTACATATTCAATTTTATTTCAAATTTCACAAAGACATCTTTAGCTCTGTCCAAAAAAGTATTCAGATTCATTTCCCTGGACACTTTTTAACTACTTATGCGTATGAAACTACTTCACGATAAAAGTAAAAAGATACACTAGCTGTTAATGTATCTTTTTGTATTTTTCGTTTATAATGAATTTATATAGAAATATATTAAAATCCACTATTGTTTTTAAACGATAGAAGTGTTTTAAGGAAATTGTTATCGAAGGTGACAGTAATTAGTAGTACCGATTAAGTATTATGACTTCGATGACGAGATTTATAGTTTAACATTAATAATAAGCACACTAAATTAAGATGCACTACATTTACAACCAAAAAACAAACTAACAGTGACACAATTTTTTTGTATACCTTACCTTTAATACCTTAAAATGAGTTATTACTGTATTGTCATAAAGAATTTTTCGAACTACAAACTATGTTATGTAAAACTTTCCCGTAACTCTTAAAACAAAATAACATAAAATAAATCTATAATAATATTTACGTAGTATTTATTTAATCATGACATATGTATTTTATCAATTCTGACCCGGGATTTACATCCGCATACGAGTCGCGAAACGAGGCACGAGCCGACGCACAAGGTGACAGTTATAATAGTCGATCGAGAGTTTAAAACGATGAATACAAACGATTCCAGTCTCAATACACTCGTAATAAGAACGGTCACTTACACTTCGGTATAGTCAATATTGATTGTCGATTTTCGATTCAGACTTTTCCCTTACAGCAATTGAAAAAAATTCAATACTTCTACAATATTTTAAATTGATTAATATAGTAGTATTCTGTGATGACTTTAATTTTTTACGAAGCATGCCATTATAAAAAGAAAGAACCTTTCTTTATAAATTGCGTTATTAAAAAAAAGCAATCACTTCAGAGCAGTACTGCACAGAACTAAAACTAATTAGGTAACGTAAAAATCAAATATGTTATTCCAATAAATAACACATACAGAAACAAAAATTTTTAGTTGTCTTAGGACATCTAGTGTGAAATGTAAAACAGCGAAAATATTTTGTTCAGATCAAGCACATTGTTAAAATTATTGTTTTATCAAACATACGCGTGGAGTATAACATATGATAAACAACACTTCATGGTTCATAAACTAGAAGTATTGAAGCAAAATGTGCGAGAGATATAGGGTGGTGAAGCATGGTGTGGGGTGACCACGCGAACAGTCGCTCTGGTCTAACGCATTGGTTATTCCACATTTATTGGAAAAACTTCTGCCAAAAAAAAAAACAAGAAATTGCTGTATTCGTCATTCATTTTACGATATTGTAACTAACTTATATGTTTTTTAAAGTAAGGGGTGTTGATAGACATACGTATAGATAAACTAATAAAGAAATTAGATAATTATAAGCGAATTACTTATGAGGAACAAAATTCTAAAAATTGAAATATGTTTCGGATCAGTTTTAAAGAACATTTCTTGAAAGTATTTCAGCAAAATTATTTTACTGAAATACATTGAAAATACACAGCGAACTTATTATATAAATTTATATTAATAACAAATTCGTTTTTGAACTTGTTTAATGAACTGAAAATCTATTATTAATTTAGAAAAATGACAATTTTAGCATGTCACTATATTTGTCTATATAATCAGGTATATAGGAAACCAGACTCATATTATTCAAAATTAATATCTCACGCCTGTCCACATTTTTGCTTTTAATTAACAAAATCTTATTACTTTAAACTAAAGTATGGTGAATTCAAGTGGAATCACAAGATTAGTTTGCAAAATTATTCATATGAAACGCTCCGATCGCCGCACTTCATCTATAAAACATTAGAAACGCTTTCACTTCATACTATTTGTACGACAAAATGTATGTAAATAATTACAGTTTACTGCAAAATCATATTTATGTTATATTCAAAGGTTGAATAATTCAATTAACATATATTAAGAGTTTAATCCTTCTTCAACATAAATAAAAAAAATATTCAGGGTATATGAGCCGAAAAAATATTATGAAAAAGCTCCAAATTCAATGTTAAGTAAGTAAGTGTAAAATGTTTTTAAAACAACTATGACATGGAGGAAATTGTGTTACAAACGCTTATCTTTTCAAATTTGTATGATGAAAATAATATTCGTCGGTCAATAAAACTAGTGTCACATCGCAATTTACAGAATCATCTCTGTCAACGGGTTAACACCATTATATACATTAATTCTATTAACGCTGGAGTTTGTACAAATAAGATAACCCAAAAGGTATTTGCTTTATGTTGTATTTTGCAGAGGTAAAGTTGTCACGAACCCTTGTCACGTACTAAGCCTCATTTTGAAAAAAAAAAATTTGCACAAAAATTGAGCATTTGATCGTATCATTTCAAAAGATATTACAAACGCCAGACACAATGATACATTAATAATCTCTACAGCTTTGGATGATACAAGTTGAAAATCAATATATTGCTACGGTACCGCAATACAACGTTTACAAGACAATTCAAAAAGATAATACTAGAAGCAATGACCTAGAAATACTTTAAAATTGAAGTTGTATCATACATTTGAATTTGAATAGTAAGTAAAATAAAAGAATGACTACAGAATAAGCACAGACATCAAAATAAAAACTTATTAGTTTAAATTAAACAACTATTCTGTGCTTCGTATTTACAAGTTATATGTATGTAGCGAGATGTTTTCATGTATTAATTCATAGTTAAAAAAAAAGAACCGGTTTCAGCAATTATAGCTTACAAACTGATATTAGTTAAATAACGTACATACTTTTTCACTCTAGAAATACGTAATCACAAAAGTCAAATTTTATAGTCAATTTATGGACAGCATCCCCAAAAACATATAAGAAACTTTTTTATGCTAATACTTTTAAGGAACTCTAAAATTATATTGACACCTTTAAATAAATTAAATTCAATGAAAATTCCATTTATTTCGCAAGCAGCAAATTCAAAAGAGATTATCTCGAAATAAATACAGATACTCATGTTTTCAAATTAATATGTTGGTTTGCTCTGAAAGTTACATATAAAATTAATTAATTATTGCTTCTTCTTATAAAAAAAAGTAGTGCTCCTTATATTGTTAACAATATATATTTTATTATATAACTTATATTGCAGGTTTCTGGCTCACTCGTAAAAGTCAAAACAATGAAGGCTACATCATTGATTTTTCTTCTCCAGAAATACATTTCTGAATGTAAGTAATAGCAAATAACAGATAATTGTTTTATTTATATGTTATTAGAACTAAAGTCTGTCTTTACTAAAATGTCTGAATATATTTATACTCCGAAATTTATTTATAAACGTAGTCTAGTCTAGTTTTTTTTCGTAACGTGTTGGGTAAATAATGTTTGTGTCATTTAAGTGTATTTATTTGTATAATGAAGTAGAAATGAGAAAAATAACAAATAATAGTCGTATTTGTTTCGTAATAGTATCATGTTTTATTTTTTATTTCTATTGATTAGACAGTGTGGAAGTGTCGCGGTGAGGAATTATGGAGGGCGCGGACGGAAGCGAAGAGTTGTTGGATTGGGAGGCTTTGTATCGGTCCCCGGTACAGAATAGTTCTTTTAACACCACGGAGTGGGTTCCCAGTACATGGAACACATCAGTGGCAAATACCTCCTGGCTGGATGAGTCCGCGCCCTTCGATTCAGCATCTGCTCTGCTGCGGGCCGCTGCCAAAGCTGTGCTACTGGGATTACTCATCTTGGCAACTGTAGTTGGTAGGATATTTATATTACAGTGACTAACTCTTTGAAATACTTACATCAGGATATGTGAAAATAAACAAATCTATTAGTATCAGAAATATTTAGGAACTAGGTTAAACGACCGCAGATGTTAGATCTCATTATACTTGCAGTTCCATAACATCGGTAAGATATTGTTTTTATGTTAATAAATTATCATATAAATAATTTATGTAGAACTTGAGGCTTCACCTTACTATTCGTTACTGTGGGTTTGTTATTTAAAAGTTGACATTCATATTATATATATATATATTATATTATGAATTTTAACGCTTGTTATATCTTCTTTTAAACATTAATTCATTTACGCAGGTAATGTGTTCGTGATAGCAGCAATACTTCTGGAAAGACATCTACGCAGCGCTGCTAATCATCTTATCCTCTCGCTAGCAGTGGCGGATCTTTTAGTGGCTTGCTTGGTAATGCCACTTGGAGCTGTGTACGAGGTTGCACAACGCTGGACCTTAGGCCCAGAGCTGTGTGACATGTGGACTTCCGGAGACGTTTTATGCTGCACAGCGTCCATTCTGCACCTAGTTGCAATCGCGCTTGACAGGTATGTAATAAAATTATTTTGTTTGATGTTCATTACTCGTGGTTACACAAAACACTGAATACGTCTGGAACGCACCAGGATTTAAGTCTTCAATATTGTTATAAACCAGACATAGCTGTTATATAAATCAGATACTGTTACGAAATTAGAAACTGGTTTAGAATTTATCGTTAAGAAATTGTACAATAATTATATTTTTGGCATCAATAAATATTAATCTTTCAAGAAATTGTTTTCATATTCTATTTTATTTTAAGTCAATGAACTGTGGTTAACTTATTAAATAAGAACGGTTGCCAATCCATTTCGATATACTTTTATTTATTAAAGGTACTGGGCTGTGACTAACATCGACTACATTCACGCGCGAACTGCACGTCGTGTGGGATATATGATTGTATGCGTCTGGGCTGTGAGTTTCCTGGTCTGTATCGCACCGTTGCTGGGTTGGAAAGACCCTGACTGGGATCGTCGCGTCTCCGAAGATTTGCGGTGTGTTGTAAGCCAAGATGTGGGCTATCAAATATTTGCAACTGCTTCATCGTTTTACGTGCCAGTACTCGTGATCTTAATACTATATTGGCGAATATATCAAACTGCTAGAAAAAGGATAAGACGACGCCATGGTACAACGACTAGAGGTGTAGGCCCACCCCCAGTCCCAGCGGGTGGAGCATTAGTTGCTGCTGGGGGAAGTGGAGGGATCGCTGCAGCTGTGGTTGCAGTCATCGGCCGCCCTCTCCCAACTATTTCTGAAACTACTACAACGGGTATTACTAATGTCTCGTCTAACAATACAAGCCCAGAGAAACAGTCGTGCGCAAATGGGTTGGAAGCAGATCCACCCACCACAGGATATGGAGCTGTTGCCGCAGCGTACTACCCGACATTGATTCGTCGAAAACCAAAAGAAGCGGCTGATTCGAAAAGAGAGAGGAAAGCGGCTAAGACACTAGCAATAATTACTGGCGCGTTCGTAGCGTGCTGGCTTCCTTTTTTCGTGTTAGCTATTTTAGTGCCAACTTGCAATTGCGAAGTGAGCCCAGTGCTTACATCACTTTCGTTGTGGCTGGGTTATTTTAATTCAACACTAAATCCGGTAATATATACAGTATTCAGTCCGGAATTTCGTCACGCGTTCCAAAGGCTCCTTTGCGGTCGCCGCGTGCGCCGCCGTCGCGCTCCTCCTTAACAATAGAATTCTCCGTGTTCCTCGCTCCAACCCGACTGACCTCATTTAGATTCATACATATTGTGTTAATTTATTACATTTTCAGAGATATATTTACAACCCTTATTTGTACATCGTGGATGTAAATGTAAAATATTTTGAAAGTATTACGAAAATATCCTATATTATATAATAAAGTATCAACAAGCTAGTATCGTAATTATTACACTATTATATTCAATAATTAGAAACAATAGAACTTACTGTGATCAATGATTGTAGTCATGAAAATAATTTAGAAATTTATTTTTAGGAATAAAATATGAGTAAGTATAAAATTTTCGAATGTTTTTTTTATTAACCTGTGTATTTTTAAGTTTTTAATTAAATTTGTACGTTTACCTAAACCTTGGTAAACGAACAATCAAACCAATTGACGGTTAGAGAGTTGACTTTGATATTAAACTAAACCATTGACCTGGAAATCAATTAACTATTTAATTAATTACTTTTCATTAATCAAGAAAACTGAATAGCTGAACGAGAATAATGGCTTTAAAGTGGTTTGCGAACTAAGAAAGTATTTTATATTTGTAAAATTTTCTTTAAGGGTGTATTAATAAAATTGAATATTGAAAATGAAATTTTAAATCCTATATAAATTAAGTATTTAAATTTGATAAACAAAGAAAGTTCTTTGATAATAAAAGAGACCTCAGCTTATAACATTCTTATTAAATTTTCTACTTCGCAATTTATTAACCGAGAGTGTAAATAAATGACGCTTGAAAATCTTATATTAATATGTGTCTGCGGTTTTAATAATTTATCTTGATAATTAATTTTATTTCGCTTGTTTGTCGTATACATAACATAATTTATAAACATGTCTTACATGAAATATTTCAAATAAATGGAGAATGGAATTTTTATTTAAAATATCAACAATTACAAATACTTACTATTGATAAACAATTATAATATTAACACATAATTTTTATCATTTTTTATATAACGCGACACAACGACATAATTCACATCATACACACGACATATGTACTATTGTAACACAAATGTATTAATGTAAGCAACGAATGGACATGTATACATATAATTACGTGAGAGGGATCAAAGACAGGTATAACGAGAACACTATTACATTTAAACGTTACAGCAATCTCACTGTAAATGCAACTCTCACTGATATTTAAGTTTAATTAGTCAAAGCAAATTTTGCTATAGGTAAACAGTCGCTTCCTTCGTTGGTTGTCACAATTGATTAAATCAAAACTAAAATCTATGAACGCTTTTATGTGTTATTAAATTGTATGTACATCTGTTTTATTCATTAGAAGGGAAAAATCGGCAGAAAATGTAACTTGAAGAAAGAGAATTTTTCCAACAAATGGATGCAAAAACTACAATATCGGAAAATTGTCCAGGCAGGTCAAAATTCAACAACCTCAAATAGAGGGTAAAAGCTGTCGGTATCATTTGATAGAGGTTTTCATAGTTTACATTTTTAATGTACCTTCGCCTCCCTTCGTTCTTTATAAGTCTGAAATAACATTTTTCATTATTACGTGGAACATAAAATATCTTAAAGACATATAGAAATATGACAAAATATCTTCAATTGAACGTCGTGTTTATTTTATTTAAGTAAGTATCTTTTAAAGTTTGACAAAATCGCAGGACATAATAATTAACAACATAAATTTGCACTATCTGTGAAAAGCAAATTTTGCTATAATATCACACACTTTATATAAGTAAAAGAAAAAAACAGGATTACGTATCGTCCATGAAATAAATAAAAAAATAAATATATTACTTTTATTTCAACATAGAAAATGTTTATTCGTACTATAAAAGACACAATATTTCAAAATAAAACAAAACTAATATAACCTCCGCACGTTTTCTCTAAATATTTCAATGTAAAATTATGTTTTCCTCCATTTTATTTGCGCAACTGCTGTCTAGATTAATAGTTCATACTTTATCTCTTACAACGTTAAAGTAATCTTATATTTCATCAAATAATTTCTGCATTTTGTATCTTATTTTGTAATGTTAACGTTATACTTTAAAAAGGATCATATTCATTCAAAGTTATAACTACTTAAATAAAAATTTATATATATTTACACAGTTCATAACATAAGTTGCGAGTATATGATAGGGTACAAGCTTTTTAGACACGTAAGCATCTGTGCTTACAATTTTATATATTTCATACAAAAACTAACTATTGGAATATCAATGATGTCTGTAAAACGTAGCTGACGTCACCTTAATACCACAAAAAATAAATTATCATCAAATACAACTTTTTGCAAATAGTCCATGAAGTGAAAACTATTAAATTTCTATAAATAAAATTGTAAGAATGTCTACTCTTATAAAATGCTAGAAAAATTTAATAATGTTTACTAATTGTACTTATTGTGTTAAATCGTTTAATATTTTACTCGGGTACAAAAGCACTTTATCTCGCTTGGTTATAAAGTAAATCCCGAACAGCAGTTTCGCTGAATAAAAAATAGTTCGTAACCATCTAGATATTTTACAATGTGAAATTAAAATTAAGACTGCTTTAATATACTGCACTGTTTTTGCATCCATTATATCAAAACAAATAATATCACCAAATACTAATCAAAATATGTAAGCTTGACATTATTCAAAAATCAGTGTTGAAGATTGTTCTAATAATATCTTACTCGGGCGTTAGTTACACAAAACTGTAAGTACTGGGTCTTATAATTTGTCAAAAATATAATTTTAATAAAAAAAATAGGGTTTTTTAATATTTCTTAAACTTCGAGTCAGTATATGAAAATATTAAAAATAATTGAATCATCAACCAATTATGAAAGTAGAACTGACAATACGAGATCCATCATTATTTATTTTTTTTATGCTAAAAGAGGCAAACGAGCAGGTGGCCTATAAGATGGTAGTATCGTCTCCCTTCGACATACAAAACCTCAATTTGCGGATGTATTGCCACCCTTGATTGGGGAAGAAGAGGAGGAAAAGGTGGAGAAGGGAGGGAAAAGGGAAGGGCAATCGGCTCTCTCACTAATCGGACAAAACGCAGCTATTAAAGACTACTTCATGCCGATCTTCTGTGAGAGGGTGGTACTTCCCCGGTCGAGCCAGCTCATCTTCGAGCTGCAATAACTTGACCACAGCTAGGCTCTACCACCATCATTAATTATATTATCAACACCACTGATTTAACAGTTACAAATGGTGTGTTAGTGATTTTTTTTGGATAATTTCTTCCCATTAATAACATATATATTTTCTTTCCCTTTCGTCTGTTCTGAACGCTCTCACTAATTAAATATTCTACTACTTCACTATACAAGAACGATACAAAAAAAAAATATTTTTTACATCCCTAGGCTAGGCTTTAAGTCGGACTGACTATGTATTTGTGTGTGTGTGTGTGTGTGTGTGTGTGTGTATGTGAGTGCTTGTGTGCGTGCGGGCTTGGTGCGCGTGTATATTTGTAGTATTATGCATTATTTATGAAACATGTCTCATATTTAGAATTAGATTGGTAGCCCAGCTGTGAAAGGTATGTAACTTTACTCTCTTTAAATATAGCACATGCTTATAAAACCATTTTTTTTAAATATTCAGTCGGTACTTATATACCAACACATACATGTACCCTCACCTACATATGAACCATGATTTTTTATTAGACAGTTTATCAAAATAATAAAAAGATTTTTTTATACATTACAAATTAACTTATAAATTAATAAAATTAATTTTAGTTTCGCAACTATAAAGTACATTATGAGAACTTTATCTGGACAACTATACGAAAGATAGGAAGCCTCGTAACTATGAAGATGTAGCAGTACAGGAGAACAAGGAGTTCTGAAACAATGGTGAGATGGAACAAAATTGACTGCTCGAAAATTATAACAGAGCGTTACAAAACACTTGAGAAGGAAAGTTAGGAAGCTTGGAAATATGACGAGTTTGTGTGTGTGTTTTTTGTGTTACTCATTACCTCGGCCAATACTTAAATATAATCAGATTGTATTATTATCTTATGGAAACAGAAGAGTGGTATTTGAAGGTAATGTAACTAGTATTGCTATTGTAGCAACTAGTTCAGACAATCTGCCATCGAAATACATTCAACCGACTTAGATTATTTTATTGGAGTTCTTGGCAAACGAATAACAATCTTACCTTATTTTTACTTCAAAATACTAGGTGTTGTAAACTGTTTGTTATAAATCGCTTAAAGTCGACTGCTTATTAAATTATTATGTCTATAACTATATAAAGTATAATGAGAGCTAAGATTTTCGCGAGTATTCATTTAAATGAAACTAGTATTATTCGGATTTACTACGCGGATTTTATTATTTAAAAACTACATAATCCCGACGTTTCGGTTACTTTGCAGCAACCGTGATCACGTAAAATCCGCGTAAAAAATCCGAATAATATTAGTGTCATTTATATAAAGTATTATATAAGTCAAATATAAATAAAAGCCATCAACAATTAGAAACGTAATACAAAGGAATATTCTCAACTCATTGTTTTTTATGGCTTATTGTGTTCGTTCAGGTTTTTCTTTTAATATTATATGAGGAACACGAATGAATATACTTCCTTGTTCATTTCACTCTCTACTGTTTACAATCGTAAACCTATTGTGCCAAACGTATAAGATTTTATCTGTTTATTATATTTAGAAGTATACTAATATTATCACTTTATATTACACCGCTTTAAATAATAAAATATAATTTATGCCTGGTGATGCCCAGCACCATGAATTTAAATTAAGTTTGAAATTATATCGTAAAGAGAGTTATGGTACAGAGGTAACAAGCGTATAGTTCTCATTTTGAAAACGTTAGTTTAAATATGCATTAAACTCATTTTAAGTTTTAGTTCAGCCTTTTAGTGATTAACATAAATCTGCTTTGACTGAAATAGGAAACAGAAACCAAATGAATAAAATTTTATGGTCACAGTTTTTAAAGAGAATTTCGTCTACTTTTATTATACAATCTATTAATGTTATAAAAAATATAATTCAATCCATATAACACTTTTCGTGAACTAAGTGTTAGGTACATTTAACTTAATTTATTTAGTTAAAAAATACTATTCAAAAATTTTGCCTAGACAAAGAATAATAAGTGAAAGTTTAGCAAACCAAAATTTTATTCTTGAGTCTATGTGAACAAGATTTTTTACCGGAAACGTTAGAGTTAAATAAAAGAAAGTCTAAAGCCTACTTTTACAGAGCTGTCATACATTACTTAGTGGACTCATCAAAGGGATAGTAGAGCAATAATAGACAATAAGTTAATAATTATTAACTATCCACAAAAAATCTTATTTGATTTATCTATACAGTATAAAAAAACACTCTAATCAATATCTACCGTACAAAAATTTCTCAACACTTTGATTCTAGAACACCACGAAAATCATATATTGATAATGATCTCCCCAATATTTTATTTTTCTGTTTGAGATTTGATTGACAGCTTTGACAAAGAAGGTTCGCTAAGCATTTATCGTCTTTACTAACTTCGCAATTTGAGCCACTTACTCTCTGCTGTTTCATTTAATGTGACTTAGTGAAGTCGTACACATATTCGATAGGGGATAAACTTATACATTGTAAATTATTATACACATTAATGATTAATGATACAACAAGCTTTATTTGCGGTCAGAATATCATGCGCGATGAGAATGGTTCCACTAATGATAAATGAACAGTCAATAGGAGTAGCAATAATTTCTAATATAATTATTTTTTATTCGTTTGTAATAATTTAGATAACTGGCTGCAAAATTAAAGTGAAAAACATGATAGTAAAAAAATATTTTACTCCTATATTCTTTTTTTTTCAAGAACCGATCGAGTGTTTTACAGGTTCAGCTCTTGAATCAAGAACGTGTATATGTACAAAGTCATATATTATAATATATAAAAAAATTTAAAGTAATAAATCTATTTATATTTTTTAAATATTTTATATATATAATATAACAATAAGGGCTTTTGTGCTTATTACATATATGTATATATTTCGGAGAGAGACGTTCACATCTCATCTGCCCGTAGTCACGGTTGCTGCAAAGTAACCGAAACGTCGGTAGTATATAGTTTTTTAAAACAATAAAATACGCGTAGTAGTCTGAAAATATTAGTTTAATTTAGTTTGGAATAAAGTAGATAATGTTCTCAGTATTATTTCGAACTTCATTTTCTTTCAAAACTTTATTTTCGGTATTGTTAGATTAAGAGCTTAAATTGAGAACGTAATCCAGGAAGTTCCTTTTATCTAATCAGGACAAGGAAAAGACGAAAAAAGTACTTTTAATTATTTGAATTACTTGACGTGATTTAAACAAAAACTATTATTTACCTAATTCATAATACCTTTTTTATCACCATAATACAACTAAATACTAAATATAGACCAAGAACTGTTTTATGTATTAAAATTAATTTAACTGCTATCAATAAAAGCATCCTCAAATCCTGTATCAAAGAATAATCCTACCTTTCACCACTATGAACATAGATATCGTGTACGTATATATCGGATTTAATACAAATTCGTTTTCAAAGAGCGGGACGTCAGCATTGCTGACATTATTTTCTCTCTAATTTCATTAAATTCCATGATCCCTCAAAATAAAACTCCAATTTTACTAAATATCCTTGCATTTCTTGAAGTTTCTTTATTCTTCATCGATCCGCACTGAACTGTAGTGCTCCTAATAGTCGTATTTATACCATAATTCAAAAATAGTTCTACTATCCTTTTAAATATATTTGAATTTTGTTTTACTTATAACGATATTTATAAGAAACACTAAGTTTCTATAAAAATTAAATAACTTATGACAGCCACAATCTATTGTTTATGTTGCATGTTATTTTAGTACTGATTGTGCCGATATATAGGTAAAATATAAAACTGTGAAATAAAAGTGAAAAAAACTCTATCATTCCTTGCAATCTTCTTCAATCCATTCATTCTGTGAATAGGAAAGTTTATTAACACAGAAAATCCATTTAGATTCCTTTAGTTTTAGAGTAGCCACTCTTCATGACATTCGATTTAAATTGATCACTGTAAATCTTTAAATTGAAAATGCAATGAAAGGCTCATTGAAAATGCAACTTATTTCATTTAAAAGAACAATAATGAATTTTGTTTTAAACACATTTAAAAATATTTACTATTAGGTGGTCTAAATATATACAGTTACATACATACGAACCTAACTTTTTAGTGACATTCATTATGTTACTTTCGGATAAAAGATGAAAGTCACCTATATAAAAAATGGAAGCTCCACTGATTAAACCTTGGTTTTAAATTTCTGTTGTCTAATGTCCATAAAAATAAATCATCAAAAGGTTTTCAAACGGAAAAAAAATATATATAATATATTTTAATTAAAATACATAATATCTATTATATCATATTTACCGTAGTAAATCCTAAGCACATTAAAGTGATTTAGAATAATGAGGATGTATTTTATCATAAGATGATATATGTCTGCTTTGAACAATATTTTATTTTAATAAAACACTAACAAAAATTTACGGTTCGAAAATATATATCATTTATGAGTTTCGACATAGCCAATCTTTTTGTTTATATTACATAAATGCTTTGGGACTTTGCCGAGAGTGATGAGGGTATAAAAATATAAACTATCTTAAATCGATATAGAGAAACTTCGTTAAAAAGCTTGTAAATGTTATTACACACACGAACGCTATTATGCAAGGTATTAACAAGTGAGAAACCAAACTCATGTGCTTTTTCATTGCGCGTATTTATTGAGTATATATTGGTATATAACTGAATTGAAATCTAACTATACATAAATCTGATCATCACATAATATAAAATGGAAAAGTCTAGCCTTTTTATATTGTCTATTTCGCTACTTATTGATTTTGAAATCGTATGTAGAGATTCACTAAGCCTTCTAAATATGTTCTAAGTATTTAAATTAATATTTTAATATAATAAATTTTACTTATTAATACAAAAAAAAAAACTTTAATCACAAGTTTTATTTTTTTAATTTCGCCTTAGCAATTTAAAGTGTTACATTGCTAAAAATATAAGTCTACGTTTTCTTTAACTATTTCCTTTAGTTGCGGAGTTCCCTCACTCATTCGGTCTCCCAAAACAATATAACAGGCACCGCTTTATAAGAAAAAAAAAACTGTATATAACAATAAAAATATTCGATCGAAGTTAAGAGGTTTCTTTTTCCCTTTTGAAATATATAATAATAATATTTTATAAACATTCATAAGTATGTCCTCCCTTCCGCTTATAATTTCAGTGTCTTAAAAGCTAGCAGCTATTACTGAGACAGTAAGCGTATCATTGCTAGCTTAATTTATACCTAGCATCAGGTTGTATGATAATATAGCGTCCTGTTTATATGAAAAAAATATAGATGTCTTTATCATCAATTTCTTATTTTTATAAAGCTAAACAAGATATTATTAGGATCATTAATAAAGCATTTCAAGTATCTGGTACAGTTAATAAAAAATTATATAATTCATTAAAATATTTGTATATATGATGTATTTTTATTTGGCACTTTTAGGTACTTCAGGCACAAGTAAGTTATAATTTTCCCTCATATTACTTGATTTTAATCAAGTAAAATCTAAATATACTTACATATTTCCACACACACATAAGAAGATAACATACACACCTATACACACTAACGGTGAGCTTGTGTGAGTCTCATATTGTTTATGTAGTTCAGATGTGAGCAGGGAAAGAGTAATAACATAAAATTATGCATACTATTATTATGCAAATACCGACGCCGGGATTTTTATACTGAAAATAAAATACTCTTAGGTTGTGTATAATATTCTCAATGCTTACAAAATTCTGCACACTTCAAAGACATTAAATTGAGATGTCGATGTTGCTTGTTTATAATTTTACCAGAAAAATATTACGAAAAGCTATTCTTTCTTTAAGCATAATTTTTCAGAATAAATTACCAAATTTTTTTTTTTTTATTAGGGTTACTGTATTTGATTGTATTGAAGTAAATTCTGTTTCATGTAATTTGTCGTACTTTTGTATATTGTAAAATATAATGAATATCTTCTTTTTTGATAATTTAATAAACAACTTTCTTTATACTCTTACGAGTGTTTAATGTCGGTGCAATGTTAGTTTTTGTTTCAAAGATTTATAATTTTCTTTTTTGGCTATTTAAAGCCCGCGCACACAGAGGAGCGGTCAGGAGTTCCGAGTTCCGCGTTCCGCGTTCCGCGTTCAGCGTTCGTCAGAATATACCGAGTCTATAACAACAACGTACACAGAGGGCAGTCTGACCGCGGCGGTCAAAGCGGAACGTCACGTTCCAAGAGTTCTTTTCCCGCCAAGACAGGGAACGCCGGAACGCTGCTATGTCTGAGTTTGCAAACACAGAAAAGTCTATTGAACTGGTTAGGGAAAGGAGTTTTTTTATACGATTTAAGTAATGTAGACTATAAAAAACGATAACAAATTTTATGATGTTATACAATAAATTAAAACTATTAATCGACATTCGAAAATAAATATAAAATCGTTGTTCATCTTAAAGTAAATCCTGAAAAAATATTACTGAATTCGCCTTGTTTTTCACTCGTTGTATTAATTGGGTGCACTCAATATTTCTTTTTATGAGCTGCTGAGCTCCACAAAAACAATAATTCTTCATCGGATGACGAACTTTCTAGTGACATGTTGCATGTGCAAAGGCCCAAACAAAACTAGAACGCGAGAATTTGCAAGCAGCATGTGTGCGTTGGAACTCTTGGGCTGTCAACTGTCACTAGAACGCAGAACTCTGACCACTCTCTGTGTGCGCGAGCTCACTTAAAAGCAGAACAAATTTCATCTAGAAGCAACCTTCGTAATGTTAATATACTAATTTAACTTGTATATTTGAATGATTACGTAACATATTAAATAAGACTTAAATAGATTACAAGTTTATTATGATAGAAAAAAATCAAGATATCATGAAATGTATTGTTATTTTCTATGTTGACGGCACTAGTGCGGTATTGTTTCAGACAGGACCCTATGATCAGTATCTGAACATACTCTCACATTATCTCTTATCTAACAATTTTCACATCTATGATATTCTGTTTCGACGTTATATTTAACAGATAAGGATTACTCTCCCCTTAAGTCGTTATATCGTACATGTAATTTTTGGTTAAAAGAATTACAAATGAAATAGAAAGACGATAAAAGACTTACTTATCACAAAATAATTAACAATTGTGATGTTTTCGATAGATATGTCTTTATTTTTTGATTTTTGAGACTACGCGTAGTAAAACCAATTCTTTGAAAATATTTTTTTACGTCGAATTCTTTGTACAAACCTGTACAAAGTGTCTGTTTTATAGACTATCATTTTTGATATTTTGCAGACTAGCATTCATAAAAGTTTTTTTTTGTTACATATATATTTCAAATTGGCTTTATAATTATATAGTCATTAACCGTCTGATTTTGTTCTTTTAGGATGATAGTAACTTATTGCAAAAGTATTTGTGTTTACTTGCAAAAGTTTGAAAAGATATCATATTTTAGTAAATTTTTGCTTATAAACGGCCAAATAAAAATTATTCAATGCGTTTTTAAATCATTATTATAAATTATACGTGTTTTCCATTACTTTTAAACTGGAAGTAAAACAGGAGTATTCCAGTAAAAGACAAATAGACAATGTTGCGAAAAGATAATCCATTAGTACATCTTAAACGAAGCGTCGCGTATTACGATATTTTCAGTTGCCAGCTACCAAAGCGCTTGTGGAGATATGTCGTTATGCAATCAAATAACTTGTGTATTGCCAAACGCTTGTTTTTCGTCTCGTTTTATAAATTTATTAAGCTTAACTGGAATTTTCCGTTCCCGATTAATATCATTCTTCATATACTTAATGCTCACAGCTGCACGGTTTTTGTAACAGACTTTCAAGGGGCGACGAATATAATGAATTTCTATGACTGGAGGATATAGCGAAAAAGATCACAAAATTGAGAAAAATTTCCTCTACGTGAGAGAAAAGTCACCATGAGTTCAGACTCCGAGAATAATAAATAAAACTTCTTTCTTAAATTAATGTGTATTTACATATTACAATGAAACCATATATTCTGATTTGTATAAATTGACTTAGAGCGCTTTAAAAAAGTAAAAAAAAAGTCATGTACTTACTTGAAGAAGCAATAAATAATGTAATGGGTGACTTGATTTTCTCATATTTTGTGTTGTTCATCTTTGTGTAAAGTGGAAATTTGAGCGTGTTATTGGCCAATTCAGAGTCAGTGAATACAGTGAAGTGTGTGTGTATGATACGCACGATCTCAAATATATTTGGAAAAATTCAGACCAGCTAGCTTAAGATCTTGTCTTGTCTTAATGTCGATCAACTAAAATTTTGAAAGAATGACTCAACAAAAATGCATACATTTATTTATTTAAATAATAACTATTCATTTTCGGTGATTTTACTTATGTTCCAAAATTATTTACTTGAAAAATTTATATATTTCTTCAGCCATTAATTAAATATTGGATAGAGAAAAAATCTATTGAAACAATTACGATTTAATTAACCATAGTCGCCGCTTTCATGCGTTATCTCGCTAAAGTGAACTTATTCAGTAAGCTTGATAATTAAATCTATTGATTAACGGATAACGGCGTCACGGCTCTAGCATTTATAAACATACTTTATAATAAAATGAAATAATTTTCAATAAATGCATTCATTTAAAAATTATGTTTAAATTTATTGCAATTAGTTTTAGATCCATATTCAATTAAACCAAAGACATACAAATTAAAGTATTGTAAAAATTTCAGCCAAAGTAAAGAAAATAAATAGTATGTTAACCTAGTGGTTTACGTATGACATATGACTGATTACAAAAAAGCCAAAATCCAAAACTGGTCCAAAGGTCGTAAGTGGTTTACGTGATCAAAACATCTTCGATCTTTCCATTTAATCTTCCAACAGTAAGAATCTCTTTCTATAAAATTGGATAAGGTTTCTCATATCACTTGATCATTGAGATGGTTCAAGAGACGTTAGAATTCTATCGTCGATACACGCTCGTAAAAGAGATTGCTGACGTGAAATGAATATTAGGTAGGTGTAACGAGAAACTGAAAATAAATAAAATACCGCATTTACTTTACTTAAGAAACAAGAGTAAAATAACAAGACGTGAAAAGAAGTTTCAGTAGAAATATAAATCATTTCACAATTTAGAAGGTATCAGAAGATTATGGGACATCAGAAACTATTATAAGGAAATAAGATTTTATATAAAATACACGTTTCGTTGCTTCAATAATGATGAAAAAGAATTTATTGAGTAAGGCGACATTTTTTAAGACATTTATAATTTTTTTTATAATATAGCCTTCACCCGTGGAAAGACGTTTATAATATTAACATGATAACATTTGTCGATGAAAGTGTGAAAATGTGTCTGCAGAACAGATCTACACTATTTTAAACCGAAAATTATTTAATTAAACATAATTTTTCTTGGATATTCTAAAGCCATTTCTTTTTTTTTTTTCAATTCAGAGAACTCACCGTCGAAGACTCAACGGTCGTTCAAACGATGTAGCAACAAGTCCTAACCAATCGATAAAAGTCATCAATCATGAAATAGAGCTGACCTTACGAGTGCTATCATTTATAATTGAATTAATCCCACTGATTTCACAGTTATAAATGATCTGTCATGGAATCTTATTTCAATATTTTTTAACAGCAATACTTTATAGATTTATATTCGGCTAACTCTTTGACGATGAAAAATGTATGTGAAGAAGATTTTAATATATTTTTTATTTTAAATAGAAAGCCAACGTTTTTAGATAAAATGCATTTAGATTCCTATTTTAAAGAAATGAACTAATTAAAAAAAATTACAAATTTTATACAACACTCATATTTATTACTCGACATGTGTAGATAGAACATATATCTTAGCAATTTACTTCCAAGTTATAATGTTTCCAAAAGATAATAAGTACAAAGTACATCATTATTGCGTAAAGATAACGAACATAATAAATAAACATTTCTAACAATTAAATAAAATAGTAACAAAAATGATACAATACCCATAAACGAATTGCTCTGCAGTTAACATATGTTAAAAAAACTCCTTGAAGTAGTTGGGTAAATATTTATTTGTTTTCTAAATCAAAAATATAACAGACAAAAAATATCTAAGTCAGGTTTTTTTAAATATATTATCTATATATTCTGCCAACATGTGTTTTCATTATCATCTATGGTTCTACTTATTTGTCATGTTGCTTATACAATTTAAATGTGCTTTTCCTAATCCCCCTCCACTTAGTAAATTTGCATTTTGAATTCACAATTCTGTGCAGACAACATAATTCTATTAGGTTTTGGTTATTAATTAGTGACATAATGCGATAGAATTTAACTCTCAATTCTGTCTGAATATCACAGATAGTGTGGATTTGAGTCATATTATTTGGTTTAGGGGTTTTTGATTTCCTTTGCAGTTTTTAATATAAATTCCAAAAATCGACTAAATGATTAATTATACTATCTATCCCCATGCTGTATAAAACTTTGTAAATTATACGTTTTAACTCAAAGGTTAAAATTTGTTGCACTTTTTAAGACGTAATCAGAAATTTTAAATAAATGTTTTCTACTGAAGATTACTGGCAGCATTTTATGTAAATTATTTTTTAATTATTGTCATCAGACCATATCAAAATCCTTGCTAAATGTCCTTACACATATTTTCACGGACGTTATCCTATTGAACATCTTGAGATAATCAACAGTATATTTCTTGATTATATCACTAATTTTTTGAAGTTGTAGGTCGTATCAACATTGACAACATTTTTAACAAAAAAATCTGTCAATATATTTTTGCGGCTATATAATTATGTGTATTCAAAATTCCTGTAACATCTATAGTATCTAATAGTCGCTTCAGCAAATTATAACAATAACATTAGTTCATATTTTAGATAAATCTACAGCTGTAAATGAGACACTTGTCAAGTGAGCATGCAAAAAGTATATTTGTTTTATTCAATGTTAGTAAAATTTAAATAGGTAACAACAAATTATATTAAGCACTGTAGACACCGTAAAATCTTTAATGGGATACATAGCTGACACGTTAAACAAAATAATTCCGTAACTGTTCTATTTGACTTCTGTTTAATGGACGGAATATTGAAAACTATTGAATATTCAAGACGGAATATTAAAGTTTGTAATTAATTTTTTATTATGTGCTTAACGTTCATCGTAAAGTGTTCCAGTAAATCTTATTGAAGCTGGGATACTATAGACACAGCGCAGTGATATTGTTATTGAACCCAATATTATATTAAATCAACCGTCTCCACAGTCAGTCCCAAGAGCTAACCGTTTTTTCACTCCTTTAAAGCCACTACGAACACTTCACGAAGCCTTGGATCGTGTTACTTGGAGAATATATTATATGTCTTCAAGCAGTTTATTATCAGTACTCTTATTCTACTTTTACATTGTCACAGTACACACGAAGCTTTACATGTTTCTCCTTCAATAAAATAAATTAAAACTGTAATAATATTTTAACTGTTATTTATATAATATATTTAAGCAATAATCAAATAAAGAAATGAAATAATAATTTTATTTTAAAATGATTATGTTAATACAAACAGATCGTCTTTAAATCACCCTTATAAGGCGTAACTATATATTGGTTTTCCTTAGAAAGTGTGGTTAAACTTCGGTGCCACCCGAGTGCTAGTGTTGATTTTTAGCAAACATGCCAGATGTGGCTTAGATATTCTTTGGTATGCAAGATAAATATTTTGTGAAATACACCGGCGTCTATTCATTACTTATTAAAATATGCTCTGTACACAATTTGTCGCCTTTATTTGCTTTATTAAAATTATTTCTGTCAAAAATTGTCTCAAAAACTAAATGAAAGCTATAAAGTAATTGAACTAAATTTAAATATCTCCATGTTTATAGTAAAAATATTCTAATATAGAAACCTAACAGGAACTAAAAAGAAATTAAGTTTAACGAAACGTTTAAAGACGGTATAAAATGAACATTAATTTCCTGTTTTTTTTTTAAGACAGTGTGAATTATAGGTGAAAGAATTTAAAACTTTATTTCAGCTCACTTTATGTTCAGTTAATTACAGAAATAGTTTACAATTATACGAGGAAGCTACTTTAGTTACGAGGCTCTGAGACCGAAGATATATTTAATTTACACGCCGTCGAATCAATGAGATCAACTATGAAACAATGAGGCTCCGGAATTATTGATAAAACACAACCTTTTAAAATAATTAAGCACTATTAATATTGCTAAATTAATCCGCTTGCCTACATTACCTCAAAAGCAATAATCATTACACTTAATTAATGTTTGATAACTACTCCATGTGAGAAGAGGCCTTTACTCAGCAGTGGGCTCCTATAGGCTGATGATGATGATGATGATGATGATGAATGTTTGATATTATTACTGCATTTATTCTCTGTTGTAAGAATTAACAGTGGCAATCAAATTTAAATAAAAAATACTCTCAGTATATAAAAATATATACTTAAAGCTCATGAGCCATTAGGCATAATGAAATACGAAGGGATGTTCCCAGCTGATTGTTTTAAATTATTTATTATAGTCATTCTGGTTTTCCTTTTCCATTTAACATAATGTTACAAAAAAGGCGTCCCTATTTAATTTTTTACTGTTTATTTTATTAAATAAATTATAAACGTAATCTCTATAAAGAAGAACATTCTAAATGGTATCATCTATCGTACTGCTGGGCCCTTATGAAATAAAAGAATAAATGTGTAATCATAGTAATAACTTACATACAAAGGACCTATATAAAGATTTTTTTTTAATTAATACTTGATGGTGGCCTTCCTAGTGGTGTTTAAAATATCGGATATTAAGTCAGCCTATCAAATTGCTATTACAAGTATAATGCATAAACCACATAAGTTAAAAGACAAGTTGTAAACTTATTATAAGTTTGTTAACATTTATATAGGTATATATAGTTAATGTCAGCATGTTTAGAGGGTACCATTACATCCATTAGTTAATGGAAGCGTCGACTGGCTAATAGTGAAAAGGTAGCACTTTATATGCCTTACTTTAGACAATCAACGAGCGCTGATCTTTTTGTACGATATTTGTTATACGTAAAGTTAATATTTGCTTCTTTGAGTTAGTCACAAGTTTCCTACTAGTATCATTAACTTTCAGAGTTGGTAATAAAGATCGAAACATCCATATTTTTGTAAACTACTCACGTTCTATTAACTTACTTTGAAGCAGAGGGTCAAGTACGATAAAGTTATTTCAAGTACTTTTAGTGTTAATATTGCTTACCGGGTTCGTTCTCGTGAAATCTTTTTTCCTTTATATTCCTATATTTATCTCTCTTTGCAGATGAATGCCGAGAATGTTTTTTTTTTTTGCAAAATATATTTTAGGTTCCTTAAATTTAAAATTTGTTATAAATCTAAACAACCTTTAATTTGGCTTCCTCCTATTCTCATAAATTAAAAAACAATAACCCTAAGTTTGGATATTCCAAGTAACTTTAAATCTCAAGTAAATAAAAAAGTATTGGAAAAAATCCCCCATATAGCATTACAATTTCGGGAAAAAAAATTGTTTAAGTATGAAATAATTAATTGGAAAACGAAGACCCAAAATGTAAAATTCTTTTAATTTCACTGTATTAAATTTCAATTATAAATTTAAAACGTATTTTATATCTTTCGCAAGTTGTTATATTTTTAATATTTCTTCAGTTAAAAAGTTATCAAAGCTATTTATAGATTTTTTTTTTCTCACGTTAACCTGATATAACTATTTGCGACGATAAAGTTTTTTGCTTGATATAAAATTATAATAAAAAAGACAAAATTAAAGCCTAAACGATAGGCTTACAGCAATTAACAGGTTTCTGTTCCATGTGGTTATATACATACATATATATATATATATATAGCTTTAAAAAAATACGTTATGTTTCATACTTATTAAAATTCAGTTGTTAAATAATTAGAAAGCAAAGCTAATCAAATAAACAACTAAAAGTAACATACAATATTATCCAACGAAACAACAAACTTCTCCAATCGTTATATTTATTTCCAGTCATGTTTATGTTTGTATATATCAGAAATAAGAACAACAAATCTTATATGGAGAGCGCTTTCATGGAATGAGTCTCATGGAATCAAATTAGGAGAGAATGGTAAACAATCAAGTCTTCGCGACAGTCAATATTTGTCAATCCTGCCCCTGTTCTCGAGAATGAATTAGAGTCTTATATACCAAAGGTTGATCTTATATTATTGTTACTGAGATTTGGTGGACTATGTTATATATAACATTTATTTAAGAGATTAAAAATTTTAAATACGGTTCTAAAAGTATATTCAAGCTGACTAAGCCGACTTAACTATAAGGAAATATTTTGAGTTTCCAAGTTTTGGATAAATCATTCTATAATATCACTTCTGACGGTTTGACGAAGATTTCAAACTTTTAAAAGAAAACAAATTGTCCTTCACCAGAAAACTATATACTTTGTACAAAATGTTTTCACCTTATTTATGGTTAAATAAAAAACATACATAGTAATAATAGTAAAAAGCAATATAGAAACTTTTACACTATTGTGTACATCACTTGAACGTATTTCCAATCCTTTTTGAGAAGAGAACAGTTTTTTCAACAGAGAAAATCCATTTAGATTTCGGGCCCCGGTAAGGGAGTCTCCATTACACTCAGTAAAAATCGATTATTTGAACGCAGAAGGTTAGAATAACTTTAAATATAACCCAAGATACAATAATTCTTACGAAAAGATCACAATCATTTTATTTTGTTATTAACAAACCTTATTATTATTTCCATAACAATATTTGGCTAACAATTAAGACTGTATCTAAACTTAAATAAATTAATTATAATAAAAAAGTGCTTCAATAAAATATCAAATATCGTAAGAAAATAAATAATTTAAATATTAAATTCCCATGAAAATACGAGCTAGTGTCAATGTCAAAATGAAAGGTATCAGTAATGAAAGGAAAATATCGCTTTAAATAGTTAGCAATAAGAGATAAAACTATGGAAATATTATGTCAAGTAAATGGAGCTCGTAGCCTTTCCATTTTATGTGACGGGAATGGCTTACAGCGTCACATTTTTATGAAATTATATCCATATCTATATCACTTGTTATAACTGTATAAAAACCAATAATTTGAAAACCCTAATTTGTCGATAACCAAACAGATTAATAAAAGGCAATCACTATCGAGATATCGTTAATATCGAAATTATTTATTTTCAAGTGAATAAGTTTCCCGAACTGTATCATTAGGATATTTTATATCAGTTGTCGAAACATATTATAATATTTTGGTATTTGTTAACCTTTGTTCATTATATATTTTACTTTCATAAATCTAAATGTAAATCACATTATAGTAAAAACATATTGTATTTCATAAGAGGCATACATTTTATTTGTATAATAATATTATTGATACAATAATTGACTTAAATTCTTTATACCAATGATCTTTAAAAATGACTGTAAAACAAAAAGAACACAACCAAGTGAAAAAAGCGTTTAAAAATTTAATCAAATAAAAAGGATCTGCTCTAAATATATATGTGCCTGTGAATGAAAAAAGGAATGTGTAAAGAATTTATCATACTTCATATTTCATGAATATTTAATGAGTTATTTTGTATTATAATCGGCAATCGGTTACAGTAGAAATAACATATTATAACAAAAGCGGCTATTGCGTGTGCTGGCGTTATTTCCTCACAGACCTCACCTTGTACGATATAAAAAGGCCAATAGTGATTATTGCATAGTTTTGGACCTTGACCTTGCATGTTATATAATGGAAACAAGTTGAAAATAAGATTGTTTAGTTTTACGTTTTTAAATTAAAACAGCGAGAAGTATAACAAAAGGAAGTTTTACAATAAGTCTAGTTTCTTTTATCCGGTAGCGAAGATCTTTTCATCATTTAAACATTAAGGTTATTACGTACCTAGCCGCTGCAACTCTTCGTACTTGAACAAAAATATTTAATAAATTATGATTACTTCTCATTAAATAGGTATATTGATAAAAATAATGAGATCTAAGATTTTCGGTAGTATTCATTTAAATGAAACTAGTATTTTTCGGATGAACTACGCGTGATTTATTTTTGTGAAAAACTACATACTCCCGACGCTTCGGTTACTTTTCAGCAACCGTGATCACGGGCAGACGAGGTGTGTGTGTGTGGGTGCACATCTGAAAAGTAACCGAAGCGTCGGGAGTATGTAGTTTTTCACAAAAATAAATCACGCGTAGTTCATCCGAAAAATACTAGTTTCATTTATATTGATAAGAATATAGATAAATAGATAAAAGTTGACGTTTTTATGTTTTTTATATGTTATTATGTTTTTCAAAATATATTATACACTTGAAAAGACAAACAATCATTCACTTGATGGTAGGTAATTATTGAGAGCGGCCAGGGAACACTGGGAAATGTTGTTTCAGGTGGATTATGTTACCGGGGACTGTGAAATCAACGGAAGGAATAAAGGGACTGTACCTCGAAAGAAAGTGTGATTAAGACTCCGTGAATAATCAGCACGAAGCAAAATTGCAATACCCACTTTATACTGTTTTGATAAAACGGTTATATTGCCCCAGTGATGCTTGACCAAATAAAAACTACAGCTGACTAACTACAGCCAGCTTTTGACGACTACCCGCATTTGGGTCGTTAAGAGGATATTCAAGTGTTACGTGAAAACGGCTAATACACATTAACGAATATTTATATCTAACTATTAATACATGTGTAAAAAAGACTATCGCAATGATAATAAATAACGGTTTTTATTTTTTTGGCAAAAAATAAAAAAAAAATCATACATTTTTATAGCAGAGTTATAAATAAGTTTAAGAAAGCATTATATAATTCAAAGTGTAAATTGTAGTTCACGTTACATCAAAGAAAAGGCAATAAATATTGAAGTGGTTGAGTTTGTCTTCTTATATTTCATGATGGTCAGATTCGTGTAAAGTGGAAATTCGATCGTGTTATTGGCCAATTCGACTGTATTTCACTGAATACAGTAAATTGTGTGTGTCGATCAACATCTATCACATTATAAACGAACGTCCTCTACATGACACGCATTTTTAAAGCTCTCCTTTGTACTCCACGTCAATTTAAGACGTTTGACATTTTTATACCCTCATCATATTAGGACAAGTACAGATGTGGTTAGATATATTAAGGAAAAGTTTATATTAAATTAAGTAACCTTTGGAAATTTTAAATATTACAGAAACGTCGCTTATACACTTTTCATGACATATAGTTATTAAATTTTGCAATCGATAAAGGGAGATCATTAAAATAATGTACAGTTTGCTTCTGTCTGTGTTTCCCTTTAATAACAAATGGGTGTCTTCAAAGCTAGATTGAATACCAAACTAACTGCATAACTTTAACCTACGGTATCAATTCCACCTACCAACAGATGAAACACAATCAAACACTGTTGCAGCCGAATAAAAAAATTGGAATAAGCCTTAAAAAATTAATATATATTTTTTTATTTCTATGAGCAATGTTTTACGTAATGTCTTTTATATTAAGTATTGACTGAAATTACATAGATATTCAATTTAAAAGTTAATAATAATATAAATATTTAAGCTGTCACATTTATTTTGCTGTCTTCCGTTACTGTGATTTATTGACAGATTGACACATCAATTAAAAGAGAAATAAAATAACAGAGGCCTTTATTTATTCTGACAGGGTATATATGACAACAGTTAAAAACATCCAAAAAAAATTTGTACGATTTAGAAAAATAAAAATAAAGTACTTATAAAAATATTAATGTTATAGTATTTTTTTACTAAAATTCTTTTTTTTTACTTGGACGCCAAATAATTATAACATTAACACAAGGGTAGAAAAAAATTAGGGTTTCCTAAAAAAATATATATATTATTAAAAAAAAAGCACAATCATTGAATAAATAACACGAAAAATTAAATCTTTCTGCCAACTCAAAAGCTGTCATACAAAGAACATACTTATTACATATATTTACCACAATAACTGCCAATATAAATGTCTCCCAAAACTTAAATGCAAGACAATTTTATTAACATTATTTTATCAATAATAACATTCATTTCATTTAATCTTTTAGAGTATTATAACAATTTCTAAAAAACTGGATTAGGTTTCCAATAACATTTGGTCAGAGCGGACGTGAGATCAGCATAAGGATTTCACCGTCGGCACAAACTCATAAAAGAGATTGCTGTTGTGAAATTAATATATATATATATAAGTATGTACCTAGTACATGTGTACTTACAGATAATCTACATAAATTTTTATTCTTAAATCCAAAATTGCTTTATGTATGAATCTGCTTACCAAGTTGTACCATGTAAGCAACTATTTGAATTTTGTAATACATAGCTAAAATGTACTGTGATAACTTATTGAGGAAGTAAAAGATTGAATCACTATGTTAAAATTTTGCTAATTACTTTACACTACACTACCTCACTTCAAATGATTGTTTTTTGCCTAATCTCAAGATTTGAAATAACATATACAGAATACATATAATATGTACACTTAGGATTTTTTATCTATGATTGTGAAAAGCCGAAACGTGATTACCGCATTAATAGTAAAATTTAATAAGAAAAGTTGAAAATGATTTTGATTTTATCATTTCTGACCCGAAACGAAGGGATTCTGTTGGATTGATGTAAGTCCTGTAGTATTGGATGGAATTGGAAATGATACCCGATTGTGATCCAAAGTCTCTAAGCTTTAGGTTATTTTAATTATCATCGTATGCATAATTAAGTAAGGAAAAATATTACAACTCGCCTCTTCATTCCTGTCATATAAATATGTTTTGTTTAAATCCTTATTGTATGTTATATCCGCCACATACATAGTCTGCCTAGAAATACATATTTTTTAGATAAAGGTCTTCTTAATTTTTATACGTAATGTAGATAACAACAATATTACTATTTGGTTTATAAGTAAAATAAAGATATCGGATTCATTAAGTTAAACATGAATCGAAAACATCGTGATCCTAATTATTGGGAGTATTATATTTATCCGCGCTTAGTTTATTAATGAACTTAATGATCTTATATTAAATACATTGCTTCATTATAAATAAATACAATATATATTCTCTTTACGTATTATCGGTTTTTTAATCGTATGCTGGAATCAATCATTTCAATGTAACTGTGCATGCTGTGCTTCTAATTTTCACAGTAATAAATTATTATACAACTAACTCTTCTATTCTATTCTTCTACTCTTCTTCTTCTTCTATTCTTGAATTCTTTTTATTCAACGTAATAATTGCGATCCGACCGTTAAATAAGTTAATAAATCATAATTTATTAAATATCTTGAACAAAAGCAGAAGAAAATAAATACAAAGTAATAAGAAAGTATTAATGTTACGCATATAGCATTTTAATATTTGATAAATTCTTTTTAAACTATTAATTCACATTCTTTTTCTATGAAAGCTGTTGTATAAATTGCTGGCGAGAAACATTTTCAAAATCGATAACATTTTATCTAGACGATTAAAAATAATCTTAATCTGAAAAACTTCTGTGTCACTACATAGAATAACTATATGTTGACATATTATTGCACAAAACATATTAATACATTTACACAAAATCTCTATTTTCATTAAAAGGAGGAATGAATGAAGATAAATTATAACTCATACAAATTGATTTCACTAAGAACTGACGAGCAGTTTAATTTAATCACACCCGTCTGTATGGGCCGTAATGTTGAAAGATAACTCATTTAACAACTATATAAATGTTACGGAATATGAAGTTACGATGAAATCTGTATTTAGGAAACTGCTTGAATATTGAAATGAGAAAGCCGTTTATATAGATTTAGTTACAATATATGAGTTAATCCTTAAATATTATATTATATAAAATGATATTAATATCATATTTAATACAACAAACACTCATCTGTACTGAAACTGTACGCCTTAATTGACATTTAAAGATTAAACTGGCACACGTGAAGTACTTAATTGAGTAATTAGATACTGAAAACGCCTTATACTTGGCTAAATCGATACTAACCAAACATAGCTAAGAGCCACTGTAATAAAAAAAAGCCTTCAAATGAAAAAAACCGAATCGAAATTAGTTCACCCGTTTAAGAGTTAAGATGTCACAGACAGATAAACACACACATTATATGTGGAAGAGCCTAGCTGTGGTTCAACGACTACCATTCAAACATGGGCTGGCTCGGGGAAGTACCACCCTCTTACAAGAGTGGCATGAAGTAGCCTTAAATGACTGCGTTTCGTCCGATGAGTGAGAGAGCCGATTGCTCTTTCCCTTTTCCCACCCTTTTTTACATTTCCCTTTTCCCACCCTTTCCCATTCCTCTCCATCTTCCATAATCTAGGTGGGTAACATCTCTGCAACATCCCTTATGTTGCAAGTGTCCTTTGGCGATGGCGACTACCTTCCATCAAGTAGGCTCTCTGCTCGTTTGCCACCTTTGAAATATAAAAAAAAGAGTTATAAAAATCCTTTTTTGATTCATGTGTTGAAGTCATATTTAATACTTATAATGTCATGCATAAAAAATACAACTTTCACACATTATATACCGTCCTCTCTCACAAAATAACATTGTAAAAGGTAATCTATCGCAAGCTTAAGCGAAAGGTTAAGAGTATGAAAGTAAGTTGTAAGTGTTTTATGTGTATTAAATATTAAAGGTGAAACTTTATTTTGGTATTAAGCTCGGCTACATTTGCATATTTTGTATTAAGCCCATATTTGAAATAAATTTCAGTAATGATGTTTACGAAAATACTAGATGAGAAATCCGAAAATACCGGTCCTTATATTATTTATATATTATTTTCAATACAACTTTGCAGTACAATTTATTTTGAATTTTAACCTCTACGTCTTATATATATTAATGTCATTCGAAGCACTGTTTCATACTGTCTATTCTTTGTATATATCTAATTATATTCATTGCAACATTTTATACAAAACTAATTACTCAAGAAATGTCTTTTTTCGAAGATAGAACAAACTAAAGTAGACTTATTCCATTTGTTAAATCACTTTTTCTTAAGCAAATCAACATAAATATCCCAGAACCTTAATGCGCTAATCACATAAGTTCTTATTTGAATTATTTGTGCAAACAAAGCATTACTTTCTTTAGGATCTCAGTTACTATTCATGAGGTTGAATAATAGAAACGAAAGATGTCAAGCTACAGTTGGAATTAAATTAGCAGTAGCGAAATACACTCTGATTATATTCATTTGTTTATTGTAAAGCAAGGGATAATGGTTATAGTCATAATTGGCACATTCGTTTTTTATAGACAGTCGCAAAAATTACAAAAATACCAAAGTTCCATACTATAATATGAACGGAGTGGCTAACTTTGTAGAGACATTTTCCTACTGTGGATTCTGACGATGTCAAAGATGATATCCCAATAATTGGTAAATGGTTTTATCCCTAAGATAGACAGATAACCTTACAATATTTAGTTTATGATAATTCAGGCCCCTTCTAGCATTTTATCTCAATAAAAGTCTTTATATTTCACAAGCTTTTGTCTATATTCGTACGTCTTTTCATTACAATCGTATCTGAAATTAAATGTAAAGTTATTAACTTAACTTATTCATAATAATTTTTATTTTTTCATAGTCAAAAGTAAGTTGACGAGTTAATATTATTTCTTTATCAAAATATATCTATTAATATAATAATAATAATAATAATAAAATAAACTTAAACGCTATTAAAATGAGATCTAGTTGTGAAATTCACGGAACGTAATAGCCGTAACAATTTGATCTCTTCACCAACTACTTATAATAAATATCCCTTCCCTCTGTCACAGGACTTGTCGCGTCAGCTGTCAAAAGGGTGATTAAAGACATTCCCCTATTGCAAAGCAATCAAGGAAACCTGTTGCCTCATAGATATTGTATTTTGTTCTTCCCTTCAACTTGTACAAAATTATTACTGATCATATCAATTCATTAATTGCGACGTTGAGGGGTTTTGTGCAGGTAATAAAGTTACATATGTTGATAGTGGAAAGCTTCATTAGTTTCTATTAATGTACAGAATTTTATGAGAATACGTTAATTTTTTAAAACCGTGGTATCCAAGTGTTTTTCTTAATATTTAATGTACTTTTCGAAAAACCAAACAAAAACATGTAAATGAATTGTGTGTTCACACACTGCTGACTTCGACGCGCGCCTATTTTTGATATCTGTCACAATGGACAAACCGGGCCACTACATTCGGTTTGATAAACCACAAACCCTCGCTCAGGAAGACAAGTATATACCGAGGTTAATTCGCGAGGCTATTGAAATTACAAAACATCTCAATTTTAATAGCGAAGATGGCTGGAATCTATCAAACACCTGGGACTACCTTCTTAAAAATATAAAATCCCATGTCCGTAACCACACCGCAGGACCTCAAGACACCGTAAGCGCATTCTGCCGGCATCCAGAGCGGTACCCCAGAAAATTAAGAAATCAATGGTGGTAGGTGATAAATAACAAGGACCAACTGACAGACATTCACATCTCGTCTGCCCGTGATCACGGTTGCTGAAAAGTAACCGAAACGTCGGGAGTATGTAGTTTTTTACAAAAATAAATCACGCGTAGGTTATCCGAAAAATACTAGTTTCATTTAAATGAATAAAACTCGCGAAAATCTTAGATCTCATTATCTAAACAAAAACAATTTCGCAGACAGTTAGGGAAATTTCTGGTTTTAGCATTTTTTTACTTGATGAAAAAGTGTTGGAATGAATATTAATTGTTAGGTACGTTTTATTCCAACATGCACTGATGGAAACAAGAAAATAAAAGAAAAGTATTAACAATATTATCTTTTTTTTTTAATAAACATCCGATAAGAGCCTAATCCCAAACATATAATGCATTAAGTATTATTTTGCTATCTGAACTGACATATTGTTTAAATTCCAAATAATTCTCAGAAGTTGTAATATCTGTATTCTTCATCACTCATAAAACAGCATCATTTCAAATATCTTTTCGGCAAATGTTTTTTTTTTTTTTCATTGTATATTTTTAAATATTTTCATATAAATATTTCTGAACGTGGCATTGAAAAGTTAATTTCTTACAATGGTGCATTT
Organism: Danaus plexippus; assembly: GCF_018135715.1. Classification (NCBI taxonomy): domain Eukaryota; kingdom Metazoa; phylum Arthropoda; class Insecta; order Lepidoptera; family Nymphalidae; genus Danaus; species Danaus plexippus. Next base: position 3,666,559 of record NW_026869848.1, on the reverse strand, counting down.
TACTGTATATGTTACTGTAAATGAATGTCGAAGTTTCAATTCAACTAGTGCTAACGGAAATGACAGATTTCTACGAATCCCTCCGACTGCAGCGTATCAAATTACTTTATTAGAGTATTTTAAATACTATACTCTTATATATTTTATTCTATAATAACTTCAATATTGAGGCATTCATTGAATATTAATTTATAATATAACAAAAATACAGCTAAAACAAACGTGTAACATGAACAGTTTAAATTACTTAAAGTTGAAGCGTCGTATTAAATGACCTGTTCTCAGCACCTCGCAAACTTCTATTCGCCTGTCAGTCATTAGGATACAACAAACTTCAGCATACTACCACTGGTATGTAATTAACGACTTTCTAAACTAAGGCATAACCAAATTGTCGCTTCAATTTCACATCTACCGACTATGTACGACGGTGTTATCTATAAATGCTACTTAACCCTATTCATGGTAATGATCGTGTATAATAGTGTATATTATATCGTAATAAATGCGATTTTAGATAAATAGTATTTTAATATCCTTTTTGTAACAACGTAAACGCAAGTTAGACGATATCTCTAGTCAAAGGTTTCACAAAAAAAATATAAAATCAATGTGCGATCTCGGATTTTAGGACATGTTGTCTCATACATCTCATACATTTCCTGAATTCTTTTTTTTTTGTTAATTATTCTTAAAATGCCGATATTGCAAACAGAACTCAAACATATTTTAAATCTCATTTGCGTAACCGTGACTCTGAGTATCTTATGTCTTATATCTTCAACCAACATAAAAAATATAAACCCAAACTAATGGAGGTTTCTAGTAACACAGAAAATTTAAAGCGTCGTAATGTATGAATAGAGGTTTATCATAATATTTAATATTAAACATAACTTTCGCTTTGAAAAAATGACGGGGATAAAAGCTTTGAGAGTGAAAAGAGTTGTTCTCTTTTACGACATTTTTGAGCTTATTTATATTCTAAAAACAAATTGCAAGAGAATACGGAGATATACTAAAATATAATTCCAGTCTCATTTACAAGGAGAACAGCGGTATTCGTATATTGTACATGAGTTTGTATTGGGAGGCAATGTTTATTTATTTTATATATACTGACATTCCTAATTTAACTTCTGTATGTGTATGTGAGAGAATTTTAGCTGACAATGTTTACTCTGTATAAATAGTTTCAAGGATAGGAATAAATTTTGGAATTTCGCCTAGAGTCGCAATATCTATGGGTCCCTGGTATAATAACATGCGAAAATAAACAAAATATGGTAAACACGCCGGCTATTAGTAAAACACAGTATAATATAATATTCTTGACTACAAATAATTAATTGCTCAGTAATGAAGACATATTGTTTTTTTGAAATAAAATTCGAAGCAAAAAGGCTGCAATACCTTCATTTACAGAGAATTTTTTATATTAGTTATATTGAGTGTTAAATATACTTATGTGAATTAATTATTATATTATATTATGCTTATTTTAGAAAGTCTTTCGGACGTTTTGATAAGGAATGATATTATCAATTTAAATCGACCTATCGAATAACTGTAAGAGTATTTTTCAGCAATTGTTCTTTAAATAATAATAACCCATGAAAGAATGAAACCAATGAAAGAATTCTGCCAATGAAAGGAGTTATGTATCATAATTTAAACAGCTCCTTATTTATAACTTAGTTTTTAATTTAACCTTTAATTAATCTTGTGTATTTTTTTCTGGGTAAGCAATTAGTTTATTTATTAACAATTTTCAAAAAATTTCCACCAAACTTACCTAATTGTATCTTTTAATATTATATTCGCTTATTAAAAATAAATGAATTTCGTTATCCTGTAAGTACAATATAACTTGTATCAATCAATTATAACGTTACGTTGTGAAGCCGTATAATATTCACGATAATTTATTAAAAAGTATATATAGGCTTGACATAATATCCCTCTTTGTAATAAACAATATTTTGTTTTTCATTTTAAAGTAAATAACTCTTAAATTTGTTTTTGACTTAGTACTGATTTGCTTTGCAATTCAAGAAAAAGTAATAAAAATTTTCAATCGACTTACTCGTGTAAATTATATAATATGAATATGAATTAAATATTTACTGTAACTGTGATTACTTAATTACGTAAAAACTATTCAGCCTTTTCTTTTCACAATATCATACAATAGTTAAAAATACTTTTAATAATTTTAGTAAGGGAAACTCGTTTATTCAATTGTGAAATCCTCACATGTACCAGATGTATGACAATTAGACACAAATAGGTCCTACCAACAATAAAACAAACCATTTCATACTAGCTTTTGCCCGTAACTTTATCCATGTTGTCTTCAATATATGTATGGGCATAGAAAAATGAGTTGTGTGCCTAATACACCTTATAGATTTGTATGCTCAGCAACCGCCAGCTATCGTCTCAAAACATCATGGTACACAACTGAACAAAATATATTATCATAGATTATTTATAGGTTATATGTTATTATAGTTTACTAAGCTATATTATTGGATAATTTCATGAAAATCCGTTAAATATATTTTACGTCAAAAAGTAACAAACAACCAAACATCCCTACTAACGGTCGTATTTATGATATAAGTAGAATTAATTCACTGTAAATGGTATTTTATATTCATCATAAAATCAGTCATAGATTCGTGGACGACAATTTAAATTTTAATGTCCAATGTAAAAGAAGGATGTGTACTCAACCCATTATTCGTTTAGACAATGTTTAAACAAGAAAATTAACATAAAATGTCCGAAACTTTATCATCTCATTTGTAGTTTTAAATTCCTAGTAAAAATGAGTGCAGAGTATGCCACTGCGACATCAGCTGAGCTATTACGTTGTTATTGGAAAAGTTTGTGCTGATTTACTGCTATTTTCATTAAAATATTCTGTACTTCATATGGTACAAATGATAGTTTCAATTCCGGTATGAAGACATGTGTTACGTGAAAAAGTTTGTTTAAATTTGATATCTACATATGTTAATGAATATACAGTTCCGCATCAACTCTTAATATAAATAAAAATTAATAAGAAATAACAAAAGAAATAATTCTAAATATATATATTTACTCTTTAATATAATGTTCGAATTACATTGGACCATATTACGACGCTGGTTAAAAAAGCAGAAATTTTATAAGCAGGAATTGTTCGAACATCAAGAGCCAGCGAAAAGCTTGTTGACTTTGAGTTTAAAAATGTTTCTACAGTATAGACGATGTAAAAAAGTAACATTATTAAAAATAAAAAATGAGGTGAATTAAAGGATCTGAATTAATCATTTTGAACCGATAATAAACCCAAAAATAAACAAAATCGATAAAACCGTCTCACATACATATCATTATTTCACCTTAAAAACTTTATTTAAAATAAAATTTCTAAAAGTGAAATGTATGTTTCGTATTGAAAATATTCAGGTATAAGTAAAACCAAGTCGGCACCATTCTTTTGAATGTAACCCATAACAGAGAACTCATATATTTTAGGCCCTAGTTTACGTAACCTAAAATGTGCGAATTACTCCAAGCCAGACCACATTGTATGAAGAATAGTCAATATTGGAGATTTGTTATTTGATTTAAGTGTAGACAGCTTTTTCGGTATTTCTTTTTGTATTGCAGTTTGATTTCCTACAGTTTTCATTCTACTTTTAAATGAAAAAACGATACAAAGGAAAATTTTAAGTGAAAAGGAAATGCTGGAAAATAAATCATAAAAATGTGTTTTAATAACATTAATGAAAGCCATTAAATTATTTTAACCATGTAGATATGATAAGCACAAGTTTTTAAGCTATTGCACAGGTATTATCGCGGACTCTGAGCGCGGTGACCAAATAATAAAATACCGTAAAGAAAATAATGTTAGGTTTATTTTCGTCGAAATGCAATAGCTTTACCGCGCTAGTAACCGAATGAGATCCACAGGTTTTCAATGAGGGAACAAAGATTGATCTGGTTTTAAAACATTACGTTAAATCATTTAAATAGAACAGAACAAGTACTTATATTTGTAGGAGCCCAAAATAGTCATAATGGTTTTTGTGAACTGAGATGTACATTTTTTTATAATAAAGAAGCACTTTCAATATGAAATACTTCATTGAAGTAATAATCTGCAGCCCCGTTTCGTCTTGACACTCAGACAGATTGTCATGTTCCAAACTCAATAACGTCGGTTCTCAGATGCTTTGTAAACATAACAAAAATATTTAATATACATAAATCATAGTATATATATAAATATATATATATATATGTAATTATTTTACAATATACAATATAAAGCACGGGTTGTGGAGTTAAAGGCAGACTGCGTGACTGTAACTTAAAGTAAATAGTCACGTGCTTGTTTTCATTTTGAAATAGTCATTCGTTCATCTATATATTTAAATATTTATTTTAATAGCAAAACGACTTAATAAAATCCAGAGTCGATATATTAGATACGCAAAAAGTTTTATTATTTCAAACGTTTAAGTCAACCTGTTACAAAATTTCAGTGTTCATTCATGTGCAGACATTTTGCCAAATTTGAATAATGTCTAGTCAACGGAATAAGCTGACGTCACCCGAAAAGGATTTAAGAATTTTTATAAAAGAGCCAAAGATTTCACAAGATGTTAATATGCATGCTTGCATGATTCCTTTTTAATAAAACTATCTTGGAGACACTGCGAGATTTATATCTGGGACACGATGATTTAAAGCATTTTTGACATATTGATAGTTGTTATAGAAAAGTTGCATAGCAAGGCTTTAGCAACGCCGCTGGTCGCTGTAATGATACAACAGTATATTTATATTGCATATACAGATCAAATCTGTACGAAATTATTTATTGGGCGTAATTAAATTGCTATCTATGGCTCTCCACCAAGTGGCGAATTTGTGTTTGAATTCAGATATTTTTTTTATTTATAATTTCATGAACAATGCAATGTTTAATAAAATAATAATAATATGAAAATGATTATAAGTTTCTCTATAAATTTGTGGCAAAAAATATGTAACATTTCTTTCATTGGTGAGCCATAATTAAAACGAATAATTAATTTAGCACTGATCACAGTAAAGCCGAGTATGATCTATACAAGTCACGCATTTCCGAGCAAAAGCCATCTATCTGAATTGCAAATTAAAGTAAGTTTGTCTCAGCTAGCTGAAAATGTCAACTATCGGTGCGCTTTCAAGAGACGAAATGAGCGCATATTGTGTAACTTTCAAAGAGAATACTCAAGTCTCGGTATTAAATTATTTTAAATGCATTTCATTAACACTAATTTAAATATCATATAGGATGTTTTAATTATAATTTTAACATTTCTCCAAAGGATTATTCATATATATTGAACAATATTAGGTACATAATTGACTATTTTATTTCTCCGAACTTGCTGTTCTTGTATTTTTACTAGCTAATTATAATTGTATATTAAATATCTCTACTATTTAATTTTATTATCTGATGATTGAACCTAACAATGGACTGTACAAGATGTTTTCTGCATGTAATATTCTTGTCACACTTAGAGATTTTTATCATGTTATGAACGAGATGCCATGACACGGAGATATTGCAATATATGTATCTATGTGTCCACGTACATATGTATGTATAAACAATATAATATCTGAAACTTGATAACCTACCATCACATATTTGAAACCTTTTGGAACCTCATGTTGCTCGGGAGAATGATTTTTCTATTCTTTCATCCCAATTTACTAATTGGATACCCACCATATCATCTTTAAAATTGCACTTGTAAAATTTTGTATTTACGAAGCAAAAGTTTTATAGTTTTACTAAATTTATAATAAACTGTCTGGAAAAAAACAACCAACTAAGTAGAAGTGTAGAAATAGTACGATACGATTTAATAATGTTTTAATTAATTATCTTGTTAAAAATTATCAGAAGAATTACATTTTTATGATAAAAGAAACCATTAAAACAAAACAAAATGGTACAATTTTTTTTATTGCTATTCCATCAAAAACTGGCTGTCGTAAATCAAATCACAAGTGTGCAGTCTGACCAAGGTGATAATATTTATACACTAAGTGAGAGTCAACATCTGTGAATGTTTCGTGATGTGCATCCGTTCGTGACGTGTATTAGGTTCGCTGCGTGCCTTTAGTTTGCAACGCAACAATTGCAGAACGTTCTGCCACAAACGCGTCTGTTCCTCGACCGCACCTTGCTTGGAACTTATCTCTCTTTGCTCCTAGATACATAAATAAATATGTTAATATTTTTATATTAATAAATTGTTAATTTACTTAAATCTCTTGCTGTTTGGAATGCTTTAATTCAGGTTCACGACATGTCGAGTAAGTCCTAGCTGCTAACTTTTATAAAAAAAAATATACTATATTATTATCATTGTGTTAACATTATATTTTATATAATATATGGATAAAGTAACTGTTTTTATAAAATTCAAACCATTACATACATCTTATACTACAATAGTTCCATGAATACATTCAATATTTTTTTAAATTAATCAAATATTATTCCATCAATTGAGTTTGAATATTTTTTCAAGCAATTGTAGCCCAAGCGTACCTAGACGTATCAGCTTTTATATTAAGCATAAAGTTATTTTAAATATTTTGTCGATAATAATATAGAAGTTATGATATATAAACGTATATTATTAAAAACTTTCAAGACGACCACAATACTCACAACTTCTAAATTCCTAACAATCTCTTCAAGCTCCGCAACCCTTTTCTTCAAAGCTTCCATTTTGGACGGGGTCCTCGGAGATTGCATTGAGTTTTTCATCTCAAACATAACAACTTCTTGCAAACTTTCAGCCTTTGTTATTTTTTGTCTTAAGTTTTTCCATTCATCTTCTTTACGGTTTAACAAATCAGTCAATTCTTTAACTTGACTCTTTAACGGCTCCATTTGGGAAGAAATATTTATAGAAGTGGCTTCATAAACTCTTTTTTTCTGTTCGTATTGGGTCTGTATTTCTTGGTATTCCTGTTTGATCGGCTTAACCTCATCAGCTAATGGTTGAATTTCTTGACGAACCATTGACAACTTTTGAGCCGTCTGGGCAACTAGCTGTTCGTAATTTGAACATATATTTTAAGACTTATATAAACATAATAGAGAACCTCGTATAATAAATTTTCACGAAAGATAAAATTCAAATTTATCAGATTTATATTTTGCGGTGTAACTCATTCTTAATCATATAGAAATTTATATTTTTCATTAAATGATAAATGCATAATGTGTTTTAATATTTTAACACGTAAACTGCTGGGTAAGTTCATTCGTTAACTTACAAAAACATCAGATAATATATAATTTTATATTTTCAATAAAATTAAATAATTTAATACTATAATCTTTAAGACAACTAAGAATTTAAAACTTTGATTAAGATTAATGTATATAAATAAAGTTCGACTTTAGAGCTTCTTAGAAACCTAATCACAACTTATTTATTATGGCCATTGAAAACAGAAATTGTTTTGGACACCTGAGAAACTTCATGAAAAGATTTTTTAGTTAAATCCGTAGATTTCTCCTTATTCCCTTCAATGATGTCTTCGTCGTCAATTATCATTTTCTTATGATTGACGAGTGCCAATTCCACCGTGGGATCCTTCGTGCATAATATTTGTAGAGTTCTGGACAGTATCCCCGCCTCCACCTAAATTATAATGAATACAAATAAAACACAATAAAAAGTTTTAATTTGAATATAAATACGAATAAAAATTTAATACCAACCTTAAAAGTTGATAAATTTGCCCTTTGCCTTTTATACAGGGTACTTTTAGTGCGAAGAGAATTGACATATTTTTTCAACTCTTCTCCTCTTAGTACCATATCGCCGAGCAATTGTTTCACCTAAAACAATTTAAACTGAGAAAGAAATAAAAGGACATGACACTTCTCTTTATCCTACATTTTAAAAGAAGCTTTAACGAGGCAGATGAAAATCCTTCTAATAGGCAATTCCGGGTTAAAACAAATGAAACGAATCAAACAGGATTACAGATATCCGTTATCTCAATACCCAATCCAGATTAAAGATTCCATTCAACATCATCGTGAAAGGCAATAGTAAAAAGAAATTATCGATGGCGGATCTCTCGACGGTTCGACATAATGACCGATTACTTGAAATGGGAAGAATATCTCATCAGATAAGAGCACTCGATTATTTCTGAAAACAAACTCGCTATGAAAGCCGAAGTGTTCTTTCCATTACCCGTAAATTGACTTATTTTTTGATACGTTGAGAGCACGACCTTTAATATAAGCTTATATAACTTTAAATAGAATAGATAAATCTTATTTTCTATGTTATCTCTGTTTTGAGAAATAAATAGTCTATAAACAGATATAGAAAATTCATGTACGTTGTTGCAAACGTTAATTGACCAAATTTTTTCGTTATGAAGTAAAGTGAGCCAAAAAAAAAATCTCTGTTTAAACTGTAAATGAAATGGAAAGCTGTGATCTATAATAAAGCACTTTAACATATCTTTAGAACAGAGAATTTAAGTACAAAATTTTAAAATTGTAATTTTTTTCTACCTACCGGAGCCGAATTTTTATAGAAACCTTCATGATATGAGTTTTATTCTTTCTGTTTTAGTAGCCATAAAGTTTTTTGCATAAAAATTTAATTACGGCTAGATAAAATAAAAAAAGGTTTATTTTTGTCCTAAAAGAAATATGTATTTAATGTTAAACGAATGATATATTAATATAAAATGACTACAGTTTGTTGCTCAAACTAACCACTTTTATTTCTCAACGTAATAATGGCAGTATTATATGTTTAAAAAAACTTATGAGATCGGTAAATCACAAATCTTTTTGATTTGATTGACAAATGTTTGATCTACATCTTAGAATTATTAAAAATTCGGTGCTTATTAGTATTTAAAACCTGTCTGTTATAAAAAATAACAATAATCTTATCTCTGAACGCGGCTGTTCATAAGCCTCTTTAACATATGATTTTATATTTCTAAATTCTTATTTAATATCAATATTTTAAAAATAAACAAAGATTTCCAAACAGCTGGCTTACCTACAGTTTGCATTAGTATTTTTTTCTGAGCGCTGTCTGTGATCATTTTACCGACACACACAAGTTAAATTGTCAAAATGTCATTGCAACTTTTTTCCATTACAGTCTGTCTTTGTTTCTTTTTATTTTATTTTAAGACCGTACGAGACCGTTGGTTGTGTAATTTTAATATGCGATACATTACATTAATTATCGTTATATGGGCAAAAATATTACATGAGATATTTTACATTATTAAACTCTAAATACCGATACAATAAGGTAGTGCTTTTCAAAAAACATATATACATATAGTTATTTATTTATTGCATTCCCATATTATTTTCAAATCCTTTGAAGGATATTACTTCAATAATGTCATATTTTTTATTATTAAATAAAGTTTAACGTTAAAAATATAATCTGTTTGAGGAAATATGTAATTAAAATAACGATATTATGGAATATTTTATAAACATCCTTACTGAAAGAGAAATAACATTTCCTTTTAATACGAAAACAAGGCATAAAACCAAATTGAAAACAGTCTCGCTTAAAATTTTAGAACCCGCCCTCGGGAACTTGGCAGCCGAGAGAACTATCAATGGCGCAATAAACATGCCACACTATTGCTTCTAGCTGAATTTGGCAAAAGTGTACCATGCAGTTTGTCATAAAAAATAATTTTCATATATGACACCAACACAAGTCAAAGAATAATAAATTGTATAAAAACTTTCCTACTATAATTTTACATTTGTTTTATTCGTTATAAACGAAATTTCAGTTTTCACTATTTACGGGAGGGAAGTTATGTTGCATTCCCGAGTATAAATTATTTTTAATCATCTTTTTTGTTCATACTTATGGGATCAAAAAAACAAGAGCTAATAAAATATAAATAAAAAATAATAGTAAATTATAATAACAAATACAAGACCAGAGATAAACATATTGTTTTTTTTTTTTCATAAAAACTTAATAATTTGGCAAATATTAACAGATTGACATAATATTTGTATTAAACAAGACAAAAACTGAAAGAGGATAATAGACTTTAGTTCGGATTTAAACCGTTTATTAAAAACTTTTTTATAATTGAAATTCTTCTAACCCGTCTCACCTGTGATCGTAAGTCAGCTAGAGTCGCCTCGTGTTCCCTGAGTGTGGTAGTCAGCTGGTGTACTCGAGCGGCGCTTGACTCCTTGTTCCTCCTTATGACGGCCGCCTGTTGACGGAAAGGAGCCAGCTTGTCCTCTTGAGGATCGGATTCAGAGAGACGACGTTGAACTATCTGCTCGATCTCACCATTCACTTTTGTTATCTTTACATGAAAAATATTTTGATGTAACATGTGTGTTATATTAGTGTTTACAATGGAACATGTTTTGGCTAATTATTTATCATAATTAGGGATCCTATTGATTCAGAGATATTTTGCATTAAAAACATATATATAAGAAGCACAATACTCAAAGTAAAAAAAAAATCACTTATATCTGTTTATTTTGAAATGAACAAATATAAATTATAAGGCGCGAGCTTTTTAAAAGGATAATAGAAATGTGGTTGTAAAAAAGCAGGCATAAATGTCATTGTATCTTCTTTATGATTACAAAGTGTTTAAAGAAATGTTTTCTTGTCTTTTATGTCTACTTTTTACATGAGTTTTCCGTGTTAAAAAAATAATAAATATATATAATAATAATCAAAAAAAGGTCTTAACTATTTCTCATCTTGAGAAAAGGCAAACGTTAGTAAAACCATATGACTGGTAACAGATTTTTTTTTTTAATGTCATAATACAATAATATTAACAGCAAATATCATACCTTATCCTGAAGGACAATTAGATCAGACCGTGTCGGATGTTGTTCCATGGCAATCGTTTGCATTATGTTTAATTCCTTCTGTAGACTCGCCGTCTCTTGGGGAAGCTTTTCTTTAATTAGATAACTGTTCAACTAAAATAAAATTTACTTACTTGCTGTATATATAATTAATTAAAGAAGCTTGCATGAATTTTATACAAATGATTTTTAGGACTAATTTACATGAGATTGCTTCTTTAAATATTAAATATATTTCCTTACAAACAGATTAATAATGATGGTGATAATAATGTATTTACAGCAGAGATTAAAAAAATTAAACATTTTTTATTCAAAGAAGTGTTTTATAACACGAACTACAGAGTAATATCGGGAACAATAAACGTCAGAGAGCGCGCTACCTGTATTTCCTCTTCTAAATGTTTAATAACGTCTGCTGCGGTTTTCGGGGTTGCACTTTGTCCGTGCATAACGTTCAAATACCGCTTCAACTGTTCCGAAGCTGTTTTCAATTGAGCTTGTTGCATGTTGTACTGAAATTTTCAACTCTGTGTTGCATGAAATGTAATTGGAAGTTTTCGTAGAAAAATTTGAGTGGCTTACTTGACTTTCTAATTCCTTTGCTTTTTCCTGTTGGACACGTAGTAGTTTACTCACTGCCAGCAAATCTTCTTTATTCCTTACGTCTACTAAATGAACTTGGACGTTTTCTAAGCGCTTGATAACTAAAAAAATTAACAAGCAATATTTATGAAAATTAATTTCATAATGACTAGTTTTTAAACATAATTATCTGCCAAAAAAGTTACCAATGTCCCTTTCCACTGCCATTTCCTTAATATCATTAATTATTTCAGTTGCGTTTTCTTTTTGCAGCATCCTTGTTCTTTTATGTACATCCTTAAACTCATCGATAAGATTCTGATAAAGGTCTAATAAATCTTGGATCGTATTGTTCCTTGTAACATCGGCTGGTATGTCAGGAACTTTCAAGTACCTACAAAAAACCACCGTTTAACTAATATGTTTTAATCAAATATCAATATCAACTGTTATCGTTTTACTATGATAATATATAGTAATAAATTTTGATATGTTGGATATATGTATGATAATAATCTCTGTTTGTATTATCTTCACATAATAGGTATACACTTGAGCACTAATTACCCTAGAAATGCATTGTACCAAATTGCATTATACATAATAAACATGACAAAGACGAAGTGATCATATTCTGTTTGCTGAGTTGTGACTCCTGTTATGTTTCATAGGCATATATGTTCATGATGCAATTGATCATAAAATATTGAAGAGAATCATATCATAAAATATTTAAATCTGAGATATTTTATTGAAATTAACGAAACAAAAGGTAAAAGTTAAAGATTTATTTAATATCACGAATATGACATATTGGTTAATAAATATAATTTAAAAAAATTATATATAAAAGTATTTTATATTTAGTTAAAGTGTATGTTTAGCAAAACAACACTATCGAATGCTTTTACATATTATTTCTTAAAGTAATAGTAATCTTCTTGGGTTGGGTTTAGGGGGTATTTACTATTTATTATCACCAACATCACGCTTGAGGTAATGATGTAATGAATATTCTATTCATGCCTTCTGTAGGTATCAAAAAAGAAAATGGCCGTCATTGTACGTTATTTCAAAGTGCGACGATAAAAAAATATGCCTATTTAGTGTCTAAAAATAATTTACTATTAACTATATCAAAAATAGGTTGAACATTTGTATGGAGTACTTAATAACAATAAAGTGTTTCCGAATATAGAGACATTGAATATGTTTTTGAAGAAATAATTTATTATCTATATAATATTTAAGTAGCATTAATAGGAAGAGGCATTTGACTACAATATTAAATTGTTTGACAAAAAATATACTTAATTTGAAAAAGCACATCATAAATATATTAAATAAAATAAGAAATAAATGAAAAACGTAGGTATTCTACTCACTACGTTTATCTTTAATCTAACTGAATTCTATTTGTATCAAGCTTTGCCAATCAGTAGCTATAAAAAGACATGCAAACAGTTTTATAAAGACCATATTATACGAATATAAATCTTGTAAAATTAAACAGTACTATATATTTAATTGCATGACTTATGAAATTCTACAAAGAATTATTTACTTAAAATACTATTCAAAATAATATATATGCAGACATTTAAGAAGTTCCTACTGTTAAAATACTGTTTATTTATAAATACAATAAAAAAGTGTTTACAAATAAATTCAATATTTGAAAAATATTGGACAGTTCCAAGTTTATTATAATAATTAGTTGCCAAAAAGTTAAAGTAATTATGTGGTAAGATACTAACAAAGTGTTACTGAACAATATAATAATTCAAGATTTTTGGACTAGAAAGCGAAAATATCTAAACAAATAGGTTTATTGTTACGAATAAATGTTCTAGAAAATCAGGAAGATTAAATCAATACACCACAAGCGCAACAGTCTAGCGTGAGTCATTATAATTAGAATAGTAATTAAGTATGGCCTTCTTCGTCATGGGTTATAACCAAAACTAATAGGAGTTAAAGTATAGTGGTATAATACCTGCAATAATAGTTCCCGACATATATTTTTTTAAGGACACAACTTATAAAAATTATATTATTTAGGATATAAGAGAAAGTCTAGAGGATCACTCGTCCGAGGGTGGTCACATTTTAAGGGCCGACGAATACAAAATAAAAATAAATAATGATAGTGATAGGTAGTTCATAAATAGTCAACAGAGAATTTGTTTGCTTTGACATGTTAAGAAAAGGTCAAAAAAAAATGAAAACATAGTGAATCTAAAAGTTGTGTCCTTTATACGTACATACATACAGACATGTGTAGTTTATATTAAATTTAGATATCGCAACATTTTTATGAAACTGAGAACAAATGTCTAAAATTTACAAATTTTATTAAGGTTTAATCTGCAGTTTTACTGTAATATAATCACAACTCAATCATTTCATTTACATAAGTTATAGGATCAGAAAAAACTATGCTAAAACATATTGATAAAGAATAAAACTATGGTAAGTAAGTTCCAAAATTAATTTTACCGTTACAAGTTAAGAATATGACATCACATTATTATACAAAAAGTGGTTTAGAATGGAGTATAACTTAAAGTAAATATATATTAAATAATTTGCTTCCCGGTCCTTTATATACTTAATGGATTTTATCAATAATTACCATACATATAATTTCGTAAACTGATGAATGTTTATGAAGGTTAAATTTGACAAGGTGAATCAAAGAAAGTAATTACTGGAATTAATACAAAATATTAAAATGTGTTTGAATTGAAGGCTTTTGCATTTTCATAGATTCAGTTTTCCAAGATTTCGTCAAATATGACGAGAATGCATGACCAAAAGCTTCCAAATAGAATTGATATTTCGAAAAGTACATGCCAGAATCATCAGTAACTAATAGTAGGAGAGTTGGCTCCAAATTTTGAGGAGATGTTTGAGGAAACTGAAAACTTATCCCATGCATCTTCTATTATAAAACTGGAATGTAGGTTAATAAACTAGGTAGCTATTATTAGGCATATCCATAATTACTTACTTAGCCAAATATGCTGTATTTTTCACTTGTTCTTTATTTGACAAAAGCCAATGTAAGACATGGTGAACAGTCCTTTGATCTCCTGCGATTAATTGCGACCTAAATGCTGTTGCTTCAACACTAGTAGGCGGCCGATATTTTACATTACCCAACATTTCTAAAAGCCTTACGGTAACCATCTCCGGCTCATCTTCATGAACATTGAGCTATTAAGAGTGCATTGAAAAATTATCTCCTTTGTTACGAAGATACAAAGTATAAAACTAAAAGATACATTCTTACCTTTTCCCCTGCTCCAAAACTAACCAAAAGATCACTTAGTACTTGCAGTAATTGTTTTTCGTCTAAAGAGTCAAATTTTATTAAGTCGTAATTTTTGCCTAATGTTGAATTCAATTCCTTCACTATAAACTTTATTTGCTCAGTCATCTTGCTTATTAAATTAAGTTAATAACAATTACTAAAGGACGATTGCACAATCGTACAAAATGCGTTAGTGTTTTCGTTTTAAAGTTGCTTGGCAACCAAATTCGACGCAGCAGTTACAATAGCGCTATCTTTTTCTTATCATTTACTTATTTTTTACTTATGTCATCCTTACATGTTACGATATATATTAAAAATTTTAAGTCTGAAAGGAACAGGTGTTGTCCCCAACTTGGAATTTTATATGTGGTGGTTGGTGGTGTTGTTTTTTCGATGTTACTTGTGCGGTCGTTTATATTCAACTTATTCAAAAGCGTATGAAAAGACTTTTCTGTATTTAGATACAAAATAAAATTCCTTATCCATCATTTTTTCAGTTCAAACCAATGTCTTAGATATAAGTTTTATCGATTTTTCTTATTTTAAAAAAGTCCAAGACAACGTTCATGAAGCATGGCAATGTCTAACAAATAACCTAAAAATGGTAAATGCGAGAATACATCAGCATTCGCCATAATTTACAATAAGGGGCCGTCCATTAATCACCTGAGGTTTGCAAGGGGGGAGGGGGGGGTATATATAAAATCTCGAAATATCACACAGAGGTGGGGGGTTCTAATAATATATCACGGGTATTTATTTTTTCGGGATACCGAACCAAAAAGCGGCGTTCGTCTTTTTGGTCTCACGCTATAATAGTGAGGTGATAATAGCGAGATAGTAATAGTGAGGTGTACAATGTTCGTCCTGCCCACATCCTCACGCAACGATCAGACGGTAGATCGAGAGATTCTCTGCGTATTGCGCGAAAACGATGACGCCGAGTGGCTTGACGAAACGGATGTTGATCTTCAACCAAGCACTGTCCCAACATCTGACTTGCAAGATGCTTTATATCCAGTTACTGGTGTAGAAAAAAATCTGACGAACCCATGGTCTGAGGATACTGCACATTAAATCTGTCTACATTTAAACGTTATAATAATAATTATTGTAGTCTTTAATTTTCTATAATAAAATTAGACTATACCGCCTAGTTTCGAATTGACTGTAGCTGTTAGCCTTATTGGTTTTACAGCGTCACCGAGATGGATGGGCGGCCCGATGGGACGCACGCGTTTAATTCAGGCCCGAAGGGCCCAACTGAGGAATACGCCCGTTCCAAGGCTGCCTCTAAGAGGCCGGAGGATGAAATCGGATATTGGATTACATGACGTCCCCCGACGGCAGAACGCCGGAGTGACACGGGACCTCGTCTTCGCCGGCGAAGACGGTGTGTGTAGATGTGATTTTGTGTCGTGGGGCTCCTTGCGTCTGTGTTGTCTGTTGTTGTTATATCGTCAGGGTCTAGGAGAACGTCTTTGGGACGCCTCTTGCCTAACGGGGAGTTGGGTGACGGGGAGTAGTCACACGCTTTGACTACTAGTGGGTTGGGATAAACCGTCGCGGTCTCGAAAAATCTCTTTAAAATCGTCTTGAAGTGTGCAGCTATCGTAGGAAGTCGCAGGTGCCTATGGAGGTCGGAATTCCTGATGTACCAGGGTGCGAGTGTGGCAGTGCGCATGAGTCTATTTTGCAGCACTTGCAGTTTGTTGATGGCTGAGGAACGAGCGTCGGCGAAGCACGCGCTTGCGTACGACATGACGGGAATGCAGGTCTTGTAAAGTGTGACCTTATTTCTAAAGGACAGTTTACTTTTACTGCAGATCAGGGGATATAGGCGACCTAGGATGTAAGCTGCCCTATTTCTAACTATCTGAATGTGGGGTCTGAAAGTGAAATTACTATCCAGAGTGACCCCTAGATATTGGGCTCTTTTTTGCCAAGGAATGGGGCTGTCGTACAAGGAAATTTTTCGGGAGAGGATGCCTACTCGATTACTTCTGGTAAAAATAACTGCAGCGCTTTTGTCTAGATTATACTGAAAGCTGTATTTTATAAATATTTAGAAATAGTTACGAAATTATATAGTTACTAAAAAATACACGTGATATAGGAATGGAGGGGGGGGGAATGTTAAACCTCACTGTGTATTACCAAGGGGGAGGGAGAGTGAAAAAAAGCTAATATAAACGTCACGTAATTAATGGATAGCCCCCAATATTAATATGTACACCGATAACTTAGCTAAAAAATAGCTTAGGTTAAGTATGCATAGTCACTAAAATACGATTTGTATTTCATAAAGCTTCACACATTAACGTAGATTATTGAAACGGAAAAGACTAACGCTTTATATGTAAAGGAATTAACAAGGACTAAGCATATCGATTCTGATTACACATACATATATATCGGCGCAAGCAGCTGCAATGACGGATGCAACATGAAAATAACTGTCATCAATTATTATAACAACTTATTGGTCGTCGTTACTATTGTTAAAAGTAAAACGAAATCAAAGAGAATAGAACTATGTTTGAATTCTGGTATAAATATGACGTCTGGACGCACGACAGCGGACTGCAGAGTTCAGCGAGTGCGGATCATAAAGAATGTGATTATGAAGAACCTTCGAGAAATACAAGAACATTTAGAAGAATTGAAGTTTCATTTTAAAATATCTGGAACGTACTGAAACAAGTGACGTCAGCACATTAGTGACGTCAGCGAGGCTGGCGTCCTGTCTTTAAAATAATGAATTTGTAATAAATCCGATATATATTACACATTCTGATTACACATACACATATATATACATAAACAAATTATTAAAAATATTAACAGTAGTAATAAAAGTTAACCAGCCTTCAATATATGAGAACTTCAAAATATGTTTGTACAACCATAAGTGACGATAAAACGATTTGCATTACATTGAGGGTCTAACAATAAAACACTTTTTAATTGTGGAATAAATTATATTTCTATTATAATACAATCATTGCTATCATAATTTTTATCGTCAATTCTCAACAATTACCGTTATATTATACAGTTTTGTGCCTTATACTGTATTAAGTAGATCGAATTAAAAAACAATCGTATCCCCTCACAGCCTTCACTATCTCAATTAGTGACCATTAAGTTTTTTTTTCTTATAGCTTTTAATTAAAGCATAAACAAAATTCAATAATACCCTATTTGCCTATTGATTTTGCAATCATTCTATACTAAATTCGTGCGATTGCTCACACAGGAAACCTCACTGGCATAGTTGATACCTAGCACCGATGGGGTAGGAGAAGCTGATAGCACTAACGTTATTTAAATGACAAAGAAACTAGGAAACGTTGAACTTGTTATGTTTTTACATAATGACTCGAATTAACTTCTCCTCCCCAATGAAAAATAAAATGTTAATAAATAATAAAGCTATCAGAACATTCATAGATTTCAACTAAACTTATTTTCTATAGTGTTAAGAGGAAATTCAGAATAAATCTCTTCTGTTGCAAACATGTACCATCAATCTTTTGAAACCCTTTTGGAAAATTATACAGATAATATATTACATTGAAAATTTTTATAATTTTTTTTTTCGTTATAGCAATCTTAAAAAGAAAAAAGAATTATTAATATGTTCATTATAACTAATCCTATGAATTAAGTAAACAAATAGTTTGTACTCTCCTATTTTACTTGAAACCCAATTAATTGTTTACCGATTGATGCATGAACTAATACTTAGTTTTGAATAACTATATTTTAAATGATAATGTAATCATACCATATTATCAAAAATAATAACTATAGATAGCATTCCCAATACACTATCTTAGAACCAAAACTACACTACAGTGACCAAATAAACTTGTATAATTTTACAAGACAATATGTATATGAGCAAATGTGATGATAATGTTTCATTGATTATAATTAGGTTAAATATTAATGATCTATAATATTCCCAACAAAATAGAATTGATTTGAACTTTGACAGCTTGTAGACTGCAAATGGATATTTAGTTATACTTGTTTCATACAAAGTTGATCTATAAGGAATGTGTAAAAAGATTTCAAAATGCTGTATGTTCTTTTTGCACAGATAACTTTTTTTTATTATTTTTTACTTAATTAAGATCATATAAGATTCATCATTGTATCCAAGTATATAAATGCAAAATATCAATTTTCTAATAAATATAATACAAAACGAACAACGTCAAAACAAATAAAATCACGAACATAAACGTCTCAAAACGTAAAATAATACACCACGTTATTGATGATATCCACATTTACACTTAAACTCTAATGATCGGTACCTCACATGGTATAACGTTCTAAACAAAAGTATACTTCCTAATTCTAAATCACAAGTAAGAAAATCATTAAGGCGACGTATCAAATATAATCCGATTCAGTTCGGCGACGCCCCGACCCGTCATGTGCGAACGGGGGAGTTTGTGTGACTCATGGAAGCTCTGTCCGTCGCACAGGCGGGTTGGACACCCTCACAGAAGGCCACCTTTCCGACCGAAGAGAAAAGTGCTGAGAGTGCCCAGGGGAGATGAATGCGCTGGTACATTATTAGCGGCGGGCGCCGTTCCCACCGTGCCCAAGTCGGTACGGGGTCGAGGTGCTCTTACTCGTGGCCTCCGCGCTCCGTTTGAAGGCCCCGTCACGCATCCCAACCCCATCGAGGCAGCCACGTCTAGGGCTCCCTCACCCGGGTGAGCGGGCACCCCCAGTGGAGCATCCGCGTCATCCGACCGTTCGGAGGGCGCGGCAGCGGGCGATCGAAGCGTTCTCTTCAGGCACGTCAGCTGTTCCATCGGACTGCGATGGACGAGACCCATATAAAGAGAACCCGGGGTTTGCAGAGCGAGCGGGGCCGGTGAACCGTCGGAGTTCGGAGAAGTTAGGTATCGCCGCCGAAGGATTGATGTACCGCTCGCTATCAAAGCATGCAGGGAGGGCGGGGCGTCCCCAGGCCGCGGTGTGGGAGGAGGTGAAGAATCCGGCGAGCCTAACAGGGGGCTGTTAGCGGGTGTGGCCGTCGGTGTGAAGTGTGAGCGCTGGACTGGAACGCATAGCGACTCTCGGCGAGAGTGAACCGGTGACACCGCGGCGGAAGACCGGCGTGATGTGAGGCGCGAACTCCAGGCGCTGCCCAGCACACTGCTGGATAGACTGCTCATACCGCTGCTACACACGCTGCTCACGCTGCTACCTACGAGGCTGCCATCGTTCGGATGTAAGACCGTGCTGCAGCCAAATCAAAACAAAAAGAAGCTTAAGCGATGATATCATAATTACAAATAAATAATCAATTGTGAGTAGCCTGCTGCTAAAATACTGATAATAATTAAGGAATAATTAATAAAATTAAGTTAAGCGAACATGATGGTAAAAACAGAAATGTTCACAGTACAATATATAAGCCAGCTATTGTAGATAACATATTGTCTTAAGTAAGGCTTCATGTGATATACATATATGCTCATTTATTTGTAAACATACCTGTTCGTATATGTGTATATATGACTGGAGTGTGGTAGCCGCGGCATGTCATCATCTTCTTCTACATCCGATAACCTGTATACCCTCATGCCTAACGATTGTGCAGATCGTGAGCCCCTCACACCAACACCTTCTTGCTCTTCTAATAAGCCTGCAATACATAAAAAAATAATTTGCTGCTCAACTGTTTAAATTCAGTTAACATTAGTTAGTATATACATACCAGACATATTAGGCTTAGCGAGCTGAGCCCAAGTGTGCAGCGTAAGGGAGCCTTCCATAGGCTTAACGATCTGTAACTTATGAGGAGCGCGGAACCTCGCGATCCCGCCTGCCGCACCTGCTCCCCATACCGCACTCTCTTCACTGGCATCCCTATCTGCAAGATAAAAAATAAAATGTTATCATTAATAATGCATTAACTTGAAAAGATATCGATTTCCAATTAACAATAACAACAAACCAGATCGTCGTCGTTGATGTAGCAAATGCGACGCCGCTAGTGAAGCGCGCCGCGAATTGATCTCTTGTGGAGTGAGACGTCTCAGGGCCGCTGCTAGCTCCGCGGCACCCGGTGCTCCAGGAACGCCGACTGCTGCGTTACCGCTGTAACATACAATTTATTGCATTTTTGTTACAGCAAACCAATAAGTGAAAAACATCAAGAAAATTAACAAAAAAAAATATCTACGGGTACAAATCCTCAGACTCGGTGTCCGATGTATCTTCAAAAAAGGAGTCGGAGGTGGTTTTAGGAACCGGCTTGAAGACGCGGGGAGCGACATCGTCCTCGGAGCCAGACAGTGAAGCACCCGACCAGCGAGATGCACACTGCACCGTTTCAAACACCTTCTGCATGCTTGAACTGTAACAATACGTTTATTCTCCAGTGATATCGTAAGTTGTAATAAACAGAATTTTTTGAGGTATTATATACGAATCAAACGTTTTTTTTATATATGGATCTAAATATACCGTGTATATTTTTATACAGTAGCACAGTAAAGAGTATTATTGTGAAATAAAAAACAAACATGACTTACTGTGCGAGCGGGTCTCCGATACCCGAGTCGAGACTGAGCTCGGAGTACACGGAGGAGTGCATCTCACGATGTAGGCTGGCTGGTAGGAGACCGGCAGCGGCGGCCACGGAGGGCATGAGGCCGCGGGTGCTCTCACCGCGACGACGGACCGCGCGGAGCTGCTCCTGTGCCTCCGCCAAGAGTGCTGCCACCTCTGCATACCGCTCCTGTAAACATTTTCATAATATATTAGTAATTTTACCTCGCGACTTTGTCCGCGTCAATTTCGAAATTGGATTCAGAGAGTAGTGTGTAAAGTATATTATTATAGATGTGGTAACCCATAGACAGCAGCTATATTCTGTACCAAGTGACTACGCAAAATCCAACTGTTATGCAGTAATCTAGCGGGAAATACTAGCATTGTAGAATAAGTTCTGAGCTATCGTATCCCGATATTTAAACTTTGGAGTGAAAGAAAGCAACAATACGTTACCCACACACATTTACCTTTAATGATTACGTTGGAAAAAGGGATGTGAAAAAAGGTAAACATTTTTAATAATTGTCATTATAACTACCAACCTTAGCGTCTGCCAATTCTGATGCGAGCGCATTTTGATTATCTTTTGTGATTTCCAATATTCGTATAGTGTGCTCGTGTTCTACGGTCAACTGTAAAAAACAATAATTATAGTAACTCAATACAAAAAACTACCCCCACCACCTGTCAACAAATGAGAATGACAAGTGAAAATGTATTAGTTTTAGGTCAGCACACTCGTCGGAATGTTTTGAACGCATTTAGTAAGTCTATGTATAATATAATTATATACTAAACTAGTTCATTTACGTAAGACCCATGTCGTGACTACCGCTTACCTTTCTAACTTACTAAGATAGAATAGAAAAGAAAGTTACTTAATGTAACTGTAATTAATATTCTATTACGGTGATATTCATTTACTATCTGATATGTTATAATTACATTAAATACAATACAACTTGTTTCTTTGATATATAAAAATCTAGTGTGTTAGTAATTAACGCCATTATATCTTTATCTAAGTATGAAGGTGGTAAGAGTCAGTTAAAACGGAAAAATATTTTTTAACTGTTTGTACGTCTGTCTTTCATGTGAAATATCGGAAATTACTTATATATAATTTTAATAATCACCATAACTAAAGGTTGATAAACATTTAAAGCAATAGAGAATGGAAATCATTGTGACGTCACGATACTTGGAATTCAGATTTCATTAAATTAATACTATAATAAATTAATACTAAATATTGTTTCTTAGTACTATTGTCATCACCTGTTGTAAGCTTCGTTCACTGAGCGCGAGCCTTGCGCTGGTTGAATCCAATTGATGCTGGAGATCAGCGGAACGTTGGCGTTCTTCAGCTAACTCCGAACTTAACACCGATGCTTCAGAGTTAGCACTCGCTGGAATGCAATAAAAAGGTGGTTACTTTTAATTATAGTTATAGTAAGTGTAGATTGTTATGGTAATTTTTTTAATCCATTAATTAATAAAATATAAAGATTATATTTGTTTTTGAGTGTAACAAAAACAATTTATACGAATTTAATGGCATGAATTCTACGAAACCAATTCGTAAAAAAACAATGAACGCGTTAAGTAGACAGTAACTGTAACAAACATGCAACATTACTACACAATGCATTGAAAGTTTTGAAAGCTTCAATTATGGAGACGGTCCCACGGTGATAATGGAATTGTTGGAACAAGTATGGTCTGACAGGGTGCAAGCCTTAGGAGAAAACACGCTGCTAGGCCACCTTGTCCCACCAAAACCACTTTTAAACATCTTCATATCCTTCTCAGGCACAAGTTTTCTTGTAAACATATAATTACATATTAATGATAACAAATAAATTTGTTTTACTTAATAACCAAATTAACTAATTTTAGTCCGTATCCTTATTATTCCTAGTTGGTATAGTAAAGTAGTTTTTCTGTTCATAAATCGTAGCACATTTCAATACTAAGGCAGGTAGCTCACTGCGAAACAATGATAGACTAAACATAAATTTGTCTAGTTTTACTTTCGTAACATTAACAGTATTTCCTTCATTTCCGGTGATATAAATTACTGTACGGGGGATATGTGTGCCATTTATGATAAAACAACTAGTTTCCGTTCCGAGTGGTGTGTTGTGTAACTAGCCGATGACGTCACACAGTTCAAAGATCTTAATACTTGTGTTAAGAATACATTTCCTTAGTTCTAAAACTATTATATTATCATTGTATAAGTGAATTAAAATGTTAATAATATTCTATATAAGCCAATCAAATAGTTTGAAGTAATTGAAGTAATAAATTAATAATATTATAACCAGTATAAATATAGGAAATTAATATTTATGCGTTTCATTACTACCAACTGTCAAGTATATAACAATTCTACAATTTATGATCCATTTCCTATAATTATTCCGTTCCGTAACATATCTAACAATTTACAATGTGAATTATTCTGTTTCTCATCGTACGTTATTAGAATTAGTTCAACACTGATCACATGACCTTCATTAAAATCCCATATTCAAAAATACATTTATTATTGTCGAACTACAACTTATGAAATTAATTTTCTAACTGAAATACAATATGAGGTTCGTGAATCGTAATTTTCACATCAATCATAACATGTAGTGTTGTGTGTATTTGATAAAGGCGTAGTTAATTGGACAATAGTTCTAAAAGCTTCACTGCTTGCTAACATGTTGGTATAATAATTAAAGCATTTTAAGTCATATTATTGTTAAGAGTGTTGTAGTGATATAGCGAGAACACAATTTCTTATATATAAATTATTAACAAAATATGCTAAATAATAATCAATTTAACGGACTAAGTCCAGTATTGTTAATTACAACAACCTTATACATATATCTATACCCAGCTATATATGGCATATTAATTAGTTTGATTAATAATAATGTCCTAATGGAGCATCGACCACTTGTATTGTAATGTGAATACTCACAAAGCTGTGAGGCGATGTCCCTGAGGAGTTGTCTCTCAGCGAGCTCGGCGCTGTCAGCTCCGGCTGCGAGGCGCGCCGCCTCATCCCTGAGCGCCCTGTTCTCCCTCTCCAGGGCGCCTGTGCGTTTCTTCAGAGCGATCGCAGTAGCCGCCTCTTGCTCCTCAGCTGTTGGCGAACCATCCTCTGTGTCGTTTGTTAATATCTGAAAAGAAGATCTTTTTAATATATATGTTTATATTATATAAGAATATAGATTCTATTGATATGATATAGAGCAAGACCCAGGGCTGCAAGACGTCACGTATTTTCTGACGGATGAAATGTGGACGATTGAGTAGCTTTAGTATGTACTATGATCGTATGCCTACCTGCTGTATGTCAAACGGCCAATTTTTAGGTACTAACTGATCAAGGTACATAAAAACATTACTTCACTTAAATTCTCATGGCTGATTTTTATATATGTTTTAAAATGTGTACTTAAAAATAAGTTGCCAATACTCCCAGACATTGTCCGTCGGCCATATTGCTTGACAGGCCCTTTAAAGCTCTCACAATAACTATATAGTTAACTTCACGTAAGTTCTGATGTTCCATTTTTATATATGTTCATTCTAAATGTCGATTATAGTGAGGAAGTGAGTTATTATCAGTAATATAATTATATCAACTATAACCTGATAATTAGATCATGAAATTCACTATATTCAATATGTGATTGTTGTAATCATAGCTTAGCAAGCATGCTTTCAAAGATAACGATAACAAATATTAAATCAGATGCATATTCAGATGATAATATAGTAAATTTACGATTGTCCTATTTTTATTGTAATTATAATCTATAAATATTATATGATGCTTTTAATACTCGGTCGCGAATTTATTCATAATTATTTTATCGATCGCGAAGTTATGCAGATATTATTTAGTGATAAAGCATATCTCGTGCTTTTATGATTGGTAAGGTAAAGAATATGAAATTATTTACCTATACTTACAACAAGTAAATGTATGAAATATTTAATTAATTATCCAAATCTGTTACATAAAAATGTTGTGTTGATTCGACACGAGTTTATGATAACGTATTTATAGACATACTAAGTAACACTGTATATTGTCTATAGTTTTGTCAGTTAAAATTTTGTTAAAACTGGTACTATTGTAGTTTAATATCAGAGAGAACTGGTTCCTTGGTTGGTATCGTTTCTGAGTATTCTTAACTGTTAGTCGTTATTCTAGAACTCCAGACACATTTCTACTCGATCAGATCTTTATTTGATAAATATTTTAGTGTTGCCCAACTGAACAACGTTTTAAAATCTTTCCTACTGTTTTTTTTTCTTCGTTAAACAATTCACGTTTTTATTTGGATCTGCACACGGATTACATATAAATATTAAATAATATACCAACATTTAAATATTAATTTCTTTTGTGGTGAGACCACCGGCTTCCTATTTATATTAATATATATGTATTTAAAAAAAAACTCTTCCGAAATTAGTTTCTTAGTTTGATTAGTATTTGAATGGTTTTTTTATAATGAAAAATTATATGTTTTAATTTATCATATTCAGACCAGGCGAGCTTAAACAAATAGTTTAATTTGATTTTTGTAACAATTAATAACAATTATTATTCTTAGTTATATAATTAAACATCAATTCTTAAAATAAAATAAAATTATTTATGTTTTTTATTTTAGCGACTTTGTTTAATTGTCCCTTAACAGAAACCTAAAAACCCTAACTTCGACAAGAAATAATTTTAATGGAAAATGACAAATTGATTTTCGTTACCTGATCGACACTTAATTCATGAGGTATTTATTACCTCAAGAGGTAAGAAAATTGTGGGTCTACCATACGAATTAAATAACTGGTTGCGTACAAAAAAAACACAAGAGCGTAACTGATGCTGAACTGATTCTCAATTTACAAGTTGGAAAACTTAAAAAACAAAAAAAAAATATTGTTTTAATGCAGTTTAAAGTTGAATTGTCTTAAGTTACTTGTAACGTAAGTACGATAAATCAATTAAACATGATAACTAAAAAATGCTTAAATAATGTAACGCAAGCTATGTGATAAAATGATCGAAACGTTGGTCAAATAGAATAAACTATGTACGTCTAAAGTTAGTATTACATTAGCAGAATTTTTAATAGAAAAAGAACAAGCGCTTTTGTCTTAAAACAACAGTTACCTAAATATTAAGTTCGCCTGTAAAACTCTTGACATAACTGTAGACGGTTCCATTCTCCTTAAATGTAATGAACAGTTACAAGTACAGCTCTAATGAGCTCCAGGTGAAGCTTAGATCTGTCTCTACCATTAAAAAACTCATCTTCCAGCATATTACACCATGATATCTGATATTTTGTTTTACATAAAAAGTATACATTTATTGCCATACAATTTTTGGCTTTTTTCTAGAAGGTTAAAATTACAAAAGCCCCCCAAATTATTTGTAGTGGACGCTTTAAAATTAATTATTATACCCATAAAATATATAGAATATAAAAAAAAATAGACTTAATAAACGAATAACTTGCATGTATAATAAAATATATGAAGATAATAAAAATAACAGTGAATGTTTTTGGCATTGCATTTATGTCTAAAATATTCTAAATCTGTGATTAAAATTCTTATCATACTAAAAACAGGAAACTGCTTGGACATAGACACTACTGTATCATCTAATGTTCATGTTATCTTAAAATAGATTTGACAGTTACAAGTATAACACTTGGTCTACTATTATCAGGCTTGAGTAAACATGCCTTTGGGATATGAAATTTCAGCCAGAACTAATGAACGTAACTATTATTGATATATTGATATCGAACTAGACAACATATAGTCAGAAAGTGAATTACAATTAACCAGTTAGAACAACGTTCGTGATTGTTTCAGGAGTCAGGACGGATTCATATATGATATAAATGTGGCATTTTTTATTCTGTTCATATCTCACCTGCAGTAGATCACTCTTAGCAGTAAGGTCGTGCCGCAGCTGTGTGATGTGATCCCTCGCCCCTCTTAGTTCGGTCTCCAAGGCGGTCACACGAGCCTCCAGCCGACCGTTGGCAGCCAGCAATTCCTTGCCGATACGAGCAGTCAGCTCTAAATCTTTTTCTTTCTATAATATAAGAATCGTTAAAGCCATCTCAATATCCAACAGCACTGGCCAGTCGACCGTTTCAAACAAGCCTTACCTCTTCTAAGAGCCGTGTTACCGCTTCGATGTCATTGTAGGTTTTTGTCATTTGGCTCACCCTGTTGCTGCATAGAACTGTAAAAAGGAATAGGTGTTCGCTATCGTTGAAATATATTTATATAGAAACTTGATAAGATAACGTATAGTAAATATTTTACATTATAATGGCACCAATCTTTTAAATATTTGATAATAAATTATTTGTATAAACAAAACAAAATAGCATTGCTTTGTTTATACGAAGAAATTTTCTACACCCGTTTGTTTAATCACTTTTAGAAATAAAACTACTTAGCTAATGTGTATTAATGTAATTAAAAAGGCTACATAGAAGGTAACAAAGCAATTACTTAAACAATTATTGGTCTAAGCAATTATTTTTTTATTGGTCAAACATAAATAAATAAAAATCAAACGAAATATATTAATAACGTTTATCTATTGTTTCTTAATTTCCATATAAATTATTTTTATTTTACAAAATTACTCTAACATATTATTGGATTACATAATAATATGTAACACTAGAGAATTCATAAATAGCACGACTGAACACTGAAACTGTGATATATACCACATATTTCCAAATCGGTCACAAAACAATAGAGAAATTCAACACACGACATGTCATCAATCGGGTAACCAATTCACTGAATACTCCAGATTCCTCAAGCCGACAACAAACACACGTATCAGAAACAATTAGGTACGCACTCAGTTGTTCTACTG
This sequence comes from Danaus plexippus, assembly GCF_018135715.1. NCBI lineage: Eukaryota > Metazoa > Arthropoda > Insecta > Lepidoptera > Nymphalidae > Danaus > Danaus plexippus. The sequence continues at coordinate 3,638,176 of NW_026869848.1, read as the reverse complement.
ATTTAAAAATATCGATAAGATATTGCTTAATAAAGGATTTGAACAAAAACATGTCAATACCAGTACTGACCAGAAATAATATCATCGATGCTTTGCATGTAAGAGTCCATTGCATCCTTTGATCGCACTTGTTTAAACAGTATATATTCCGTGAAACGAGCGGTACAATACGTAATAGGAGATGTATTAAATGTTAAAATCAACTCGATAGTATACTTGGACCGACGCCGACTGTACAGCGTGGAACTCATCCAACAACAGAACTGCAAATCTAAACACGAATCGAAGTATACCATTATGAAACATGGGAAAACTGGAGTACAAGACAATGACAACATTGGTATCGATAAATACAAAGCGATTACTACACCGTATACGATGAGATAACTTTTTTACTATACGATTGTATAATATTTTCGTATTAATTATTAATTTGTTGATATAAAGTGATTTTATATACACTATAAAAATATGAGTGCAATTTCAGGTGTTATAGTGAGGTGCAATCAAAACTAGAACTAATATTTATATAAATAAGATTGATTTCGTAGAAACAGAGTACATACACGCTGTAAATCGGTTTTAGTGAGTGGGGTGAAATATTTTATATACACAAATGATTCAAAGCAAACATTTGAGGATCGGTATGCGTTAGTAATATTGGCTGTGACGTCACAGAAGTATCATGTGATAGAAAAAGCATGTTACATATATTGTTACTCAATTTACGTAATTAATAAGCGTTGCTCCCAACTAAGGCGCTTTCTATTTAACAAAAAGTAATTAGTGAGAACAATAACTTATAGAAGCATTCAATGTATATGAATGTTTTTTATCTTTAGTAACAACTCCATTATAACAACGGATATCGATTGTATTTACGGTTACGTCTCGTTGAACGTACTTTCAGCTTCTTCAACTATAATTTCTTTTATAACCCATACCATTGTTACCCCTACTACTGTAGGAATTCGTCATTTAAACAGGCATGGTTACAAATCAAATGTAGAAACGTACGTCTGTGGCCGGACGGCCAATAAATCGGTTTATTTGCGTAATTTTTATAAATATTGAATTTAATAATAATATGTATATATGGTGGAGTTTGAAAGTTAATATACAAGGATATTAGTGAATTTATGTCCATTAAATTAATTTTAGTTGGGAAAAGAAGAATAGAAATACAGCTAACACCATCACAAAGCCTCGATTGGATAAAGGTGAGAAAATCAGAAAATTATAAGGATATTAAAGCAAAGTAGATATAAAAGCAATGGATGGAAGAAAGAAAGACGTGGAGATTGAGACGACACCTGAAGACGATGAAAGCGATGAGGTGATATCTAAAAGAATCTTCGCTTCATATTGGTACCTCGATCAAGGAGCAATGTCCGTATAACACGAAAGTAGAGTCGGCCGAACCTGTCCCTGGCCAGATGGTACAGAAAGTCGGGATACTCCCCGAGGCACTCGCGTAGTTCCGAGTCGGGGAGGAAGCTCAGCTCCTGGAAGAGCTCTCGATCGAAGCCGGGCGGCGGCGAGGCACGCGAGCCCCCCGCGCACCCCGCGCCCGAGCCCGCACCGCCCTCCGCCGTGACGTGCCCGAGCCAACATCGGCCCCGCCCGCCTCACCACAACCACCCCCCACACACTTCAATATCACTTGAATTTGTCCACCTTTATATAATTCACGAGTCTACCAGTTATAAGTCCGACAGCGCAGTGCCTCTCAACGGACTCCAATATCATACTTACACAGCCCTAAAATAAATATTGATCGTGACGACACAGGCGCTAAATCTATAGTCGTGTTTAACATTATTATATATACTAGCAATACATAATAAGTTCTGTAAGCATTTGCTTTACAAAGCCAATATAACATATGTTAATTCTGGCAAGGTAAAATAACGTCTCTAATGTCTTTCTATTTGGCCAAGCATCCGAACTATTTAGATGAGATTAAATGGAATACGGCAAGACTAAAATATCTGACCAATATAATGCTTTACGTAACTACAGGAATACATAAATAAGTATATTGAGTAGACCAAGTGATTTATCCACAATAATTAAATAAACATGACAAGTTTTCCCAATACAAAACATGCCTAACAATGGCTGGTTTATTAAATATTGAAAAACAATGGAAAGTAAAGACAATTCCACCACATAATTTAAAATGCTATGCGATTGTTTTACAATATAACGGCGTGTAACACTAAGATCTCGAACGATTTATTTATGTTAAATAGCCTTCAAGTTTCCACGGTCATAAGGAAAATCTGTTAAACGTGAACAAAAAAATAAAAAGTAAATAGACGGAAATTTATTAAAGAGGTCATTTGTATATTAAAAAGTCCTTTACGTGAATCTATTAAATTTAATTATTGAAATATCAAACAATGTGTTACATTGTGAGTAAACTTGTTTAACGTGACTGACTGTTTAAAGTTATCATGATGAGCAAATGACTCTAATTTTAAGTACCTATTTAAATAATAATGCAAACATATAATAACTCTGTGGAGAATATATTGACAGCAAATTCCATGTAGTAAAAGGTCGGTTTAAATTTTCTATAAAGTTAAGCGCAGTCTAGAGAATGGGGGAGTGTTTAAAGGTCGGTTCGCACGTGATTATCTGACGTAAAACAGCCTTGTGTATTAGACGGATACAGTGAGTTTCTTGACATAGGCAACCTATTTTATATAATGTTAAAAATATACAATAAATTAGTTTTTACAACAATTCTATAATTAGCGTATGTAAAGGAAAATCTAAATTTTAATCAAAAAAAATATTTTAAGATAATTAAAACGTGACGACCAACACATTTCTATAATTGCTTTGAAGACTGATAAGAAAATATAATATATATAGATAAAGACATAGATATATACATTATGGTAGACTTGTTACATTAAAAAGTTAAAAAAAATACGAAACGAAAAAAAATATAAATTTTATATTATATAATAAACACGATACGAATAATGTTCAATAAAAAAGTTAAATGTTACTAAACTTATACTTATAAAGTAAAAGTAAATTGCAAAAACCAGTCCAATGCAAGGTGCGAATGTAACTCGAATTCAAAGTGATATAAATATAATATATTCGTACCTATAAACCGGCGATAAAAACTGTTCACTTAACATATAAAAAACACATGTTTTTAATTAAAAATAATTACGATTAAAACATCCATTGACAAAAACAATAACTAACGAAACCTTGACGACCAACTGAATATATTAAAGATAATGTTGTTTTATTTAGATTTTATAGTTAATTTTATGCATTACATTAGACTGACCTACTATTATAGATAAAGATAACAAATGATAAAGAAATGTGGAAGCAAACAGGCTTAGATTGTCAAGAATTTTTGGAAATGAGACTTATAAAATGTTAAAAATCCACTGTCCCTGTGAAAAAAACTTGAAAATATTTTCAACCACAACTTGGTAAACATTTCTGTTAACTTAAAAGTCAATGAGTGGACCATATGCGGAGAATAAAATCTTTTTTTTCGTTTCACTACAAGTGTTACCATGACGTCATAATATTGAATAAGGCAGAACGAATGCGTTACGTATTTAACTCAAAATAATAATTATGAGATTTGTAAATATTAATATAAAAAAACCTTACGCTCAGATGTCAATAATCCAAATTACTTCATGAATTCTATAACGTTACAACTTAGGTTTTGAACGGAACGATTTCTACATTAACGGTTTGAACATTCGAGGCCAATGTTAAGAACTTTCACGATCAAATGCAAGCATCTATACAATGGAACACGCGATTCACATATTCGAATTTCGAACGATTATAATTCACAAGCGTCCACTTCCGTCCTCGACCAAGCTGGCACTACGATCTTCACTCGTTAGTCGTTCGTGCAGCAGTATTTTTTATAACATACTCGAGCAGTTTGATTCTTATTCCGTTGTAATAGAATCTTTTATTGTTTATTTCTGTTAATGCAGGTCTTTTGCATTATAACAGGTATGCGTAATAATGACTCGATAGGCTTACTGTCTATACTTTATATTTGATTGACATTCCTAAAGTTGTTCATGAAGTTTCATATAAGGCAGTTCGGAACAGCTGTAATTAATTAACAGTTATTAAAGGCAAGAAGCACTAATTTATGTAGTTAATAATATGCGGTATACTGGTATGTTTTAAAAAGTATTTAAAATTACATTGCTAAAACATAAAAAGGCATAAAAAAATTAAGAAAACCAAGAGAGGCAATTAATAATAATAGTTATCATTCGCCATTTTTAAAAATAATTTTATAAAAGTTAAAAAATGTTTCCTTACTTTGTCTTGCTGATCACATATGTTCTGATTAAATTCCATGATATTTCGATAAAATCTAATCATATTAATATTGCCGTAGGTAATAATTTTATTATAATTTTCTCCTCTTTTTATCGTCATTATTATATATTCTAGTACATTATTAGGAAATTTATTTAAAATACTGAAATGTGAATGATTTACTTAAGCCATTGTTCTACTTTATAGCACACTGTAAATTATACATTTGAACATAATAATTATGCTCTCACGGTCAAGATAAGATATTCCAGCAGAAGCCCCGGCTGTTGCGGGTTGCGGGGTGCGGGGCTTCGGTCGTCGCGACGGCGCGCACTCCCGAATCCCGAACACTCAATCAATAACCACGCCAACAAGAGTCTAAATTTATACAATATGAAACTGTACTATTCTGTTAACACAAAAGACGATTAATCAACCATCTATTATCCGATATACTAAGACAACTAATTAGTAATAACTCACAAAATTATGTAATGATATTTAATCTATATAACACAAATCTCTTTTTTACAAACTTATTAATAACACCGCGACGGATATGTTCAGGAACGGCGGTTTTGTAGGATAAAAGGACGGTAGCGGTATGGAGCCTGCAGCGGTGCAGGTCTGTAGTCAGCCGGGGAACGGGTCGTTTGCAGTTTTGCACAAGGGTAGGTCGGCTAGGTGTGGTGTGGTGTTGCGGCTGTGCGCGCGGTTATTGATCGCGAAATACGTACAGACGAGTAGCGAGCACGCGCGTCCCGCCTACCGCCGCGACCGGCACTGTTGACGCGACGCCGCGCATGCGCCCTGACAGAACGCCTGCTGCCCGACACTAACGCCAGCCGCAACACCGCAATTTACAATTATACGCTTCTTATCTACAAAATGATTTCTACGCTATTCAGACGCCATATACATATACCGAATCACTAGAGCGAATCTACTATCACTTATATAAGGTCAAGGAGTTATTATTTCATTTATTAATAACCTGTTGGTAAATTTTGTCACGATAAATATAAGTCTGTCAGTTGTCACTTATAAACTTTATAATAATATGATTGTATCTCAAACCGAAGTTTCAATGTTCACATTATCTAAATAAAGTAAATACAAATTCGAAGTTATTTTATACTTTCATAAGCAAAATAAAAATTAAACCAAGATTGAATGCATTTTAAATTATATAACGACTATAAAAGAAACATTAAATAAAGGATATTAAAAGTACAATTAAAAATGTAAATAATAATAAATGATCAAACGGTCGGACTTAAAAATAATTTTATACGAATGTATAAATGTGTCAGATAGCGGTCCGCCATATTTAGAATTCAAAATTCAAAAACGAATTAATTCTAGAAATAATTACATGGACTGGCATGATTTCTATGCATTAAACTTGATAGAGATAGAATCATAGAGTACAGATAACATAAAAAAAATCAATAATGTATGTTGTATTATCAAAAACGTTGAAATTATATTCTATATCGAAAACTTATAAAAAAGAAATGTAATATAAAATTAATAAATTTTAATATTAATTTACATCTAAATCCTAGATATATTCGAGACTATAACCATATTTTTTACTTTCATTCAATGAAAAAGAATTATATAATGAGAATATTATACAATGTTTTAGAGGAAACAACTGTATACATTTTAATATATCTTCTAAGATAATAAATTACTGATCTGTTCCGGAATTGCTTTCAATATCAAGATGCATATAAATGATTGGATCTCCGAAAAAATTTAATCAAACAATTAATTCTGTATATACATATGTGTAATTCCCTCAACCATCTAATGCAAAACATATAGAGATTAGTTAAAACTGATGGCCTCAGGCATAATCATGTATTAGAAGAAGTACATGTTCTATTTTTCTTATTATTATGTTCCACAGTGTTATTGAACTGTTAAACACTCTCTTTTTTAATAAATTAAAATAATTTAAAACACAATTTTAAATAAAATATAGTTATAAACGGAGATAGGTAAGAAAGAAGTATATAATTATATGAGAAAATATCAAATTGGTGCCATTATAACAAATCATGTATTTCTATATAAATGAGTTGTACTTACGGAAATAGTTGAGCGTCTCCCTGATCTGGTCAGGTGTTAGTGCAAGGTCTTCCTGGCTGACGGGTAGTGCTGGTGAAGGTATGAACCAATCTTGATTTTCGTATCCTGGAATAAAATTTATATTAAACTACACGCAAAAACACTTGATTTCACTTAATAAGTTCACTCGAATGTAACTATAAAGGAAACGAGTCACACAAATAAACACGGTGTCTATTTTAGAGAACTCTTATAACCTTATACAGTTAAAACAATCACAAGTAAGATAACAATATATTATACAATGGACAACAATTGTATATTGTATAATACATGGCCGATGTAGTCGTCTACGTCAGAGGAGCGTTGTATCACACCTACAACATTCCCGTACACTTTCAATCCAGTCCAATCCAGTTTTTTGATATCACGTGACTTTATCTATTGTAACGAAACAGGCCCTTTTTACGATTTTCATTGATTTATTAAATCTCTATTCAAACTAATCTCTGAATATTAATTTTCTTATCTGCCCTTGTTATCTTATTTTTAAAAATCGAATATATATTTGAGAGTAATTTAACTGTGCAAGGAACGGTTTTTTCCTTTTTATGAAACTACCGTCGTGCACCGTAAGTAGAATCTATGTATATCTGCGGTCGTGGCCATTATAGGATTCCTGCAGGCTCGTACGGCATTCTAGTAGTTGCAGCCGGTCGGTATGCGGTCGGGAATGTGACTTGGTCTGCGGACGATGACTCTTCGGATGACACATTATTATTTATAGCGTCATCAGCGAGCTGGCGCCGGAAACTCTCACCTATACTGGGACGGAAGACCGCTTATTCCGGGCTCCTTCTAGTATTGGGTTGCAGATATCCTTAACGCTTTTTAATCTGATTTCATGTATAAAAATAATTACCATTTATGGAGTTTAATTTCAATAAAACGTGTTTTGTTTTAGGAGAGGAAACCACCTTTTTTAACACTTTTTAGTTTTACTGCGACTTATTTTTTGTAAATCTTATTAGGTACGTCTTTCTATGATAATGAAAATCGTTGGATATTTCCAAGGACATACTCTTAGTACGTTCATAAAATTACAGATACATAATATTTTGATAGTAATCTGATAAATTGCATTCAAATATATCCAATAAAAATGATTAAGTAGTTAAGATTTCGCACATGACTGATTATGGATAATGGAAATGAATAATGTATGTTTAATCTTTATGTTAAATGGACAAGAAAGTTTGTTTAGAGTTAATGAATTTTGTTACAGTCGAAGTGAAATCACGAGAAAGCACACATATAAGTCACATTAGCTTTCCTTGTCAGTTTATTTATATGAATAGTGCTTGATAATTAACAATAATCAGCAACTAGTGCGCTGCGTCTTCCGATCGTCGTAGAATTTGCGAGTATTTTATACTATAGAATAACTAAAACAAAAACGTTAGATAAAAACTGTACTGAAGGTCGAGTTGATTGATTCCTGAATAATTGAAGTTTTTATAGAAACATGAGGTAAGAAAAACTTAGATAGAATTATGACATCCTTTGAATAAATATGATAATTTGTTCGTATATTTTAATTCTATAACCGCAATCATCAATTCTATATAAGACCTCATACGGTCAGAATTCTCAAAAATTGTAATTGCAGAAATCATCAAAAATATTTCTGTACAAATTCTATAGTTTCGTTTTACCTGTTTTAAAACTTTGATAAATGTACATATTTTTAAATTGAATTAATATTTTGTAGTACCGATATAAAGATAATATAAGCATTGGCATATCGCACTAGGAACAGACGTGTCAATTATTTTTAGTAACTAAAAGTGTGTCTAATAATAGCGTATTTGGACAGCGGAGTCAGAGCTCTAACATACACCTGATAAGTGGGCCTTTCATAGACATACAACACAATAGACCAATAATATTTAATTATTTAATAATATAATCTAAAACACGTAACAAACAAAGTGTCATTTGAATGAAATAACTATTCTTATCCCTTATAAAGATCGTATAGATCACGTTCAAAAACATATGTAGGAAAGATCTTGATAGAATACAATGTTTGTAAGACAAATTTGAAAGAAAGTCAAATTTAAATAGCTACGTACTCCTCATATTGTGTTGTATTTAATATTAATTACTTGTATTGTTATAGGTTTTATCTAAATTAATTTAATGAAAAAAAATATATATACCTCCAAATTGAGTGAGGCTGTCAGCTCGCAGTCGGTACTTTGGTATGTGTTCCTGAAGGAGGCTGATGATCTCTACTTCAGGCACCTCCTCGCTATTGCACAGCTCTGTTAATACGTAATAAATACATTAAAAATATTATATTTATATATATATATATAAATTTAATACTTCCATTGTTTTCATGTGAATAATTTAAACAATTACATATAATTCTGCCTTGTGGAATTGTAAATGGATAACAGAGTAGTATTAATTAAATAATAAAATTCAAAATAACATTCATTAGTTGATTTAGGAACATATGAGACATAAATATTATATATCAGAATTAAAAATCAATAGAGAGCTAAAGTATATAAGTCGTCGTACTGGAGAATTTGTCGGGGCGCAATTCCCGTGAACTTATAGCAAGTTAGATATGTCTGGTGGCTGCAGTTAGTTTGGTACAGGGCAGACAGAATCAATACTCTGAATGCCGCTGACCGCGCCATCTACAGAAACGCACCTCAACTCTCGCATACGATACCCTTACTTATATTACAGTTCAATGGGAGGATAAATCATGAATCACATAAGATTTCTCCCATACATCATATTTTAAACAGATACCTCACATGCGTCTTGGTCAGGAAAATGTAATGTGAAACTGCAAAATTGTACTTTGAATAGGAAGCGCTTTGTCTCCATAATGATGGTTATCGTCTAGTTAAGCAAGTGAATAATTTGTTACGCTTAACAATATTATTTATGTGCATACAAAATCTTATTGAAGTTAAAGACTAAATCATGAAACGTACATTATTTTAACTATACAACCTCCCTATATAATTGTCTATTGCTCTATAAAACCGTCATTTATTGTTTCTGGTCTTTAACTTAATCATTATGCGTGGATTCCAAGTCCTATTACCCTGTTAGTAATATAATCACGAATTGAACAAGAAAGCTCAATTAAAGGGAGCATAGTAAGAGAATGTTCGAGAATGTTCACTTAAAATTCTTTATGAATTTCGTTACTAAGTGAAACGTTAGTTTAGCATATTAAAACGATTGGTATTTTAATTGAAAATACACGTCATTTTTCTTACAGTCGTATATTGTTTTTCATCTAATTAGAAAACATTTCTTTGTTATTATGCAATGTTTGAAATATGATTAATGAATTAGTTGAGTTACTAATAATTGTTTATATATACATTATTTTCTCTTAAAAATAAATTAAAGAAAGTAATATTGAAAACATGCATAATATTTTCGATTAATAATAGTTACGAGAATTTTAGATAACATTTCGTTGAATTATTATATACTAAAATTATAAAATATCAAAATTTTGTTTCATAATATAACTTGAAAACTTTCACTGCAAAATAGTTTTAAGTAACATACATTTTTAGTATTTGAATATATTTTGTTTTGTATTAATTTTATTAAAGTCCACGCATTAAAGTAGTAAATTTACTTATAAATATTTATAACTAAATAATCAACCAGATGTCAAGAACCTAGTATATATGTCGTTTAACGTTTAACCGTAATCCTTGTCTCTCGTTAACGAGTTTAACTTACATTAACAATAAGAAACTAAACAGCTCTAAAGGTTTTAATTAAAATGCAACAGACTTATAAATATTCACGTAACAGTAACAGAAAGGAATATTAAGCCATTTTCATGATATATGAATATATTATTGAAAATAAACGTTTCATATGATTTTAAATTAATTTTAAGATTATCAATAAATCATTGATTCATTCTAAAATGTTGATCTTAATTATACGGGTATAAAATATTGAAAAGAATTACTTTCTTAATTATAAGGATTCATAACTAGTAGATATCGAATATCGACCGTATAAAAGAATATTTTTTCGTTACTGCTATTATATATTTGTTTATTAATATATCATTACGAACTTTAAAAAAAATAATTATATACTTTAATGTTACTGGTAGTAGTTTTTTCTTAGATTTCCTAAAAACTCAGAAAATCAACGATTGAGGATAAAGTGAAGTAAATTCGAAAATCACAGTTTTATGCTAAGTATGCCGAATGTCCTATAACATGTGAATATTATTGGGAAGCTATTTTAAAATAATCACAAAACTTGATGACGACTTTTGGTTCTGGTCATAAAATGGTACATAAAAGGTACGTTATGAAAAATAGATTAAATCAACAATATAATTTCAAATTTAAATTTTTATATCTGTACCTACTCCATATGTTTTTCAAGCGACTTATACATAACCATTTTTAAGATATCACAATATACAAATTGCGGATAACTGCCACCAAGGACTCATTAGGAATTTATCAATATTCAACTCCTTAAAACAACAAATTTCAATAAAAATAAGAATCGATGTAGTGTTTAAAGGATATCATATATAACGGATGTATACTATAAAATTATTAAATATTACAAATACAGATAGAAAAACGAATAATGATTAAAATGAGAAAGATATTTACAACAAGTAAATACAAGAACTTAACAAGTTATTTACTAAAACCTTCCTCGAGAATCACGCTATCGACTGGTGATGACTGTTCGATATATGATCAGTGCAGTAATTTTTCCGTTTATCGCGAACAGACAGACAGACAGACATAGCAAAGAACTTTGTTTTATAATATGTATTGATTGTACTTAGCAACTTGCTAGACGCTTATTCATATTAACAAAATAAGTGACATCATTTAAATATTTGTTTTATTTAAATTTAAATGTTATTCTGTATATAATTATTAAAACTTTTTTTAGATATAATGAGCATATTCTAAATGAATTATTTATTTAAAATCTTAATAATAACTTAAATATAAAGAAAGATTTCTAAAGAATTAAGCGAAAGTGATCGGAATAATTAAATTTCGATATCGTTTTGAAATATGTATAATTGAAAATATTAATACCTATTTAAAAAATGCTTACACATTCATTATCATTTACTAGTTATATTGGCAAACGTGAGGTACTTGTGTTACCGACATATTAATCCTTGATATGGAATATCACATTTTGTTTGTTGAATGACGTTAATATTTATAATAACTTCTAATAGCATTAAATTATGACTACTTAACTTATATCGATTTAAAGGAAATGTTTTACCGATTTATTTTTGTAAAGTGATAGTTTTTTTACGTAGGGTATTATTTTATTTATGTTTTTTAATATGGTATGTTTTTTTTAAAAACGGAACTCGATCGGTCACTCGCTGTTGGATACCGATCGAGACGGTTGTGCTTGAAAGTATAAAACCATTTTAAAGTATCAAGGTGTTTTCTTGTAATCGACTCATCAGGTTATAGCCTACCAAGTTCTAGTAAAAGCGTTAATAAAATAATAAACTCCCAAATACGGCTCCTGAGCGTGATCGAAAGAAGTGTATATTACATCTCAGAAGTGGGATAGCATCGAGTTTTTATTTTAAATCTTGGTGTGATCCTACCCGCCCAAGAGAAACGTAAGTATTTTTCTTTAATGTTCTGTATTAAAGTACTTGGAATGTACTATACTGTGCTTAACAATATTGCAGTATGGAATGAAGTTTTGAAATACGAGGGTATTTTTGTTTTTTTTTTTTTATTAGTTATATATTAAACTAAATATGCCGCGTCTGTAAAGAAAAGAATAGCTAAACATATAGTAATACCGAATTTGAAATGTGCTGGGGTTATATACCTATATTGTATACAATTGCAAGGTGAGGAATTGTTACCTATTGAACATTACATTAGGAAATGATTTAAGTGCCGTTTACGTTAATATTTTAACCTATAAACTAATACGTTTTATGTAAATCTTATCCTCTTAATGTCGTTACTCTGTTCGAGGACGATGCTCAAACGAAAGGAAAGGGTCGGATCGCCTGCTAGCGATTCTTCACGGGGCGCCAGTCGCCGCGTAGCAAGAGGTGTTCGCAGTGCACGCGTGGCAGCCGAAGGCAAGGCGAAACGCGTGGCAACCGAAGGCAAGGCGAGACGCGTGGCAGCCGAAGGCAAGGCGAGACGCGTGGCAGCCGAAGGCAAGGCGAGACGCGTGTGGCTCGTGAGCGCGACGGCCGCGGGCAGTCTACTAGATCGCGGCTATGCAGAACTGCGAGGCAGCGCACTTCGCCTGCGATCCGGACTGCTGTGCTGTCACGCCAGGCGACCATCAGCGCAACCAACGAGCGAAGATAGAATTGGTAATGACTGTGCCAATGAATCAAGGTATGCGGACGTACAACAACAGTTTTTGCGGAGTTTATTACCGTAATGCGGCTTATTAAGGATAAGAATACTACTGAGCGTGACAAGTTCCCTATTCTCAATAATGTTATTCCTGAGTTTGACCCGTTCTGTAAAGAACAAACTATTGATTCTTGGATACATAAAATTGAAGAATGTGCACAAATATATAATTGGGACGAAAAACAAATTGTTCACTACGCTTTACCTAAGTTTTCCGGGGTAGCGAAGACGTGGTATCAGGGGTTGCCACCTTTACTTTACTCGTGGAAAGAGTGGAAACTTAAGCTCAAAGAGTCTTTTCCCTCTCGAGATAATTATGCGGAAATACTTACCGAGATGTTAGGGAAGAAGGCGCGATATAACGAATCACTTGAGCTCTATTATTACACTAAAATGAATCTTATAAACCGTTGCGAGATAGTAGGTAAGCGCGCTGTAGATTGTCTAATTTTTAGTATTGAAGATAGGGGTATTCGGCTAGGTGCACAGGCTGCAGAATTCAACGAGCCAGAACAGGTCCTTAAATTCTTCAAGACCGTAAAAGTAGGACATGATAGAAATACTTTTGTTGAGAATAAAGGGAAAGATAGAGATAGGCGTATACAACAAGTCGTTCTTAATTCTCAATCTTCTAATAACAAAAGTAGCCAACCACAAAAAAAAACGAACTATAGTCAGATGGTATGTTTTAACTGTAACGAAACGGGACATCCATTTTTCCGATGCATAAAACCGAGAATACAATGTACTAACTGTAATTTAAGAGGCCATGTAGCAACCGAATGTCCCAAAAAGGGACAAAATACTTTAAACGAAAGTAAAAAGGTGTTACGAATCGAAAATGAGTGTAATTCTAGCCTGAAGTATAAGATGCCATTAAAAATTAATGACAAAATTTCTCATTGCTTAGTCGATCTAGGCTGTGAAGGTACCCTTATACGTCTGAGTGATGCACAAGGTCTAGGACTCGAATGGAAACCAACTGCAGGGCCAATACTTTCTGGATTTGGCAACACACACTTTCGACCTATAGGCTCTACTATCGCGGATATTGAAATTCAAGGAGTTACAGAAAGGAACATTGAAATATTAGTAGTTGATGACGCTCACATTAACACTCCAGTTATGTTAGGACACACTTTTACTGAAAGGCCTAATATTAAAATAATTAAAACGGGCTCTGATGTTATTTTTTTTCAAAAGTAAAACAATATAATTTAGAGAAATGCGTGCTGCACTGTGCTACAGACGTCTCCAATGTTAGTGGAAAAATAAAGGCAGTTCCCATTATTAATGCTGGGCGCTATTCTGGTGAAGTTTATATTAACGGAACTGTCAGGGGACGTGAAAATAAGGAACATTATTTATTACCAGGGGAGCTTATCACTCGCGGCTTTAAGATGGATAGATGCCTTCAAGTAAACCGATTGCAAACAACAACTGAATCGTTTTCAAATGAATCAACGTTAAATATTGGTGATGGTATTAGTGACGTAGATAAAGATAAACTCACACCTCTCTTAGAGAATTATAAGGACTGTTTCTCAAGTAATTTGAAAGATCTTGGTTTCACGACTGAAACTGAAATGGTGATTCATCTGGAAGATTCGGAGCCGGTGGTTTATCGTCCATATAGGCTTTCGTTTTCTGAACGACAGTGTGTACGTGACATGGTACAAGAAATGTTAGACAGCTTAATAATACGTGAAACTAACTCTCCATTTGCAAGTCCCATTTTCTTAGTCAACAAGAAATCGGGAGAAAAATGCCTATGCGTAGGTTATCGGGCTCTAAATAAAAAGACTATGCGGGAACACTTTCCTCTTCCGAGAATAGAAGATCAGTTAGATCTGTTATCTGGTAGTTCTCTATATGTATATAGTAAATTTTTCTATGACAAGATTGACTATCTAGGTTATGAAGTAAGTTCCGAAGGTATTAGACCCGGTACGAACAAGACAGAAGCTGTATCACAATTTATCGCCCCGCGAATTGTCCACGAGGTTAGGAGATTTTTGGGATTGGCGAGTTATTCTAGGAGGTTTGTAAAAGATTTTGCTCTGTTGGCTAGGCCCCTCACAGCTTTATTAAAGAAAGATTCTCCGTGGAAATGTAGCGATGATGAAATTAAAGAATTCGATTCTTAAAAAAATAGACTTACAGAGCGACCTATTTTAGCTATTTACAATCCGGAAGCTGAAACTCAATTACATACAGATGCCTGTAAAATTGGGGTAGCGGGAATACTTTTCCAAAAGGATGATACTGGTTTATTAAAAGTAATTGCTTATTACGGTAGACAAACAAGTATTGATGAACAGAAATTGCATTCATTTGAGTTAGAGACTCTCGCCGTTATAGCTTCGCTTGCAAAATTTAGAGTCTAGTTTTTAGGTCTTAAATTTAAAATAATAACTGTTTGTAACGCCCTAAGAAGCACCCTTACCAAGCGAGATCTGATTCCGAGAATTGCTCGTTGGTGGGTGCAATTCTTGGAGTTTGGTTGTGAAATCGAGTATAGACCTGGCGAAAAGATGGCTCACGTTGATGCATTAAGTAGGAGTCCCGTAGATAGCAGTATCAGCGATCAGCACGTCATTGATGTTCTCGCTGTTAACACGGACGACTGGCTTACGACTGTACAACAAGCAGATGACGAAATAAAGAATATTTCCGATATATTAAATGATCCGAACACTAAAAACGTAGTAGACATTTTTAATAATTATAAATTAAAAAATGGCCGAGTATTCCGTGTTACCAGTGACAACAATGAACGTTGGGTAGTACCGAAAGGTGTCAGGTGGCAAATTTTGAAGAGTAATCATGATGATATCGGCCACTTCGGTGTAGATAAGACTTTAACTCGTATACAAGCGTCATACTGGTTTCCCAAGATGAGACGATTTGAAAAAAAAAATATGTTGCAGCTTGTCTTGAGTGTGCACACCATAAAGTTCCAAGTGGACCTAAAGCGGGGGAATTGCATCCTATTCCAAAAGTCGATAGGCCGTTTCACACAGTGCATGCAGACCATTTAGGACCATTCATACGGTCAAAGCGAGGTAGCACATATATTCTTGTTACAATTGACAGTTTTACGAAATTCATAAACCTCTCAGCCGTACGTAACACAAAATCTTCGACAAGTATTAGAATTTTTAAAGAGCATTTCAGCTATTTCGGTACACTAATGCGCCTTATCACAGATCAAGGTACTAGTTTTACAAGTAAAGTGTTTAAAAATTTTATTAAATCTACTGGTATTAAGCACATATATAACTCCTCGTGCCAACGGGCAGGTAGAGCGGTACAATCGTACAATTTTGGCTGCACTTGGCGCCATGAACCATGACAAACCAAACGGTAACTGGGACGAACATTTACCGGATATACAGTTAGGTATTAATACCACAGTCAATGCTACCACTAAAAAGACACCGGTTGAATTACTATTTGGTTATAACTTCACGAACCCATCCCAAGGCATATTAAATGAAGTTATATCAGACGCGATACCAGAGGTTACCACAGATGACTTAGTTAAGTTAAGATCAGACACTAACGAGCTCATTCAGGTTCAACAACTAAAGTCCAAAGAAAATTTCGATAAACATCTGAAAACTAATGTAGTTTTCAAAGACAGGAGACTTGATTAGGGTTATAAGAGCGGCAACGGGAATAGAGGGACAGTCTAAAAAGCTTGAGCCAAAATGTCAAGGTCCCTACCGTATTAAAAAGGTGCTTCCCAATGACAGGTTCGTAATAGAAGATACTCCTATTACTAGAAAAGGTAGGCATTACGAATCTGTTGTAGCGATAGACAAGATATTTCTATGGCTTACGTTTGCACCACCGATGTCAGAGGACGAAGCGACTTCTAGTGCGGAATCTGCAACTGTATCAGGAGATGAGTAGAGGGCAATTAGGGAGCTTATCATGGATCAGTTTAGATTAAATAACTGGTCAAGGTCATGGATCAGTTTAGATTAGATAACTGGTCAAGGTCATGGATCAGTTTAGATTAGATAACTGGTCAAGGTCATGGATCAGTTTAGATTAGATAACTGGTCAAGGTCATGGATCAGTTTAGATTAGATAACTGGTCAAGGTCATGGATCAGTTTAGATTAGATAACTGGTCAAGGTCATGGATCAGTTTAGATTAGATAACTGGTCAAGGTCATGGATCAGTTTAGATTAGATAACTGGTCAAGGTCATGGATCAGTTTAGATTAGATAACTGGTCAAGGTCATGGATCAGTTTAGATTAGATAACTGGTCAAGGTCATGGATCAGTTTAGATAAGATAACTGGTCAACGTCATGGATCAGTTTAGATTTAAGTAACTGGTCGTCGTCATGGATCAGTTTAGATTTAAGTAACTGGTCAACGTCATGGATCAGTTTAGATAAGATAACTGATCGTCGTCATGGATCAGTTTAGATAAGATAACTGATCGTCGTCATGGATCAGTTTAGATTTAAATAACTGATCGTCGTCATGGGTCAGTTTAGATTTAAGTAACTGGTCAACGTCATGGATCAGTTTAGATAAGATAACTGATCGTCGTCATGGATCAGTTTAGATTTAAGTAACTGGTCAACGTCATGGATCAGTTTAGATAAGATAACTGATCGTTGTCATGGATCAGTTTAGATTTAAGTAACTGATCGTCGTCATGGATCAGTTTAGATTTAAGTAACTGATCATTGTCATGGATCAGTTTAAATTTAAGTAACTGATCATTGTCATGGATCGGTGTAAATTAAAGTAACTGATCATTGTCATGGATCGGTTTAGATTTAACTAACTGATCATTATCGTGGATCAGTTTAAATTTAAGTAACTGATCATTGTCATGGATCGGTGTAAATTAAAGTAACTGATTATTTTCATGGATCGGTTTAGATTTAACTAACTGATCATTATCGTGGATCAGTTTAAATTTAAGTAACTGATCATCGTCATGGATCAGTTTAGATTTTAGTAACTGATCATTGTCATGGATCAGTTAAGATTTGAGTAACTGATCATTATCATGGATCGGTGTAGATTAAAGTTACTGGTTATTGTCATGGATCGCTGTAGATTAAAGTTACTGGTCATTGTCATGGATCGGTGTAGATTAAAGTTACTGGTCATTGACATGGATCAGTTTAGATTTATGTTACGGATCATTGTCATGCATCAGTTTAGTTTTATGTTACGGATCATTGTCATGCATCAGTTTAGATTTATGTTACTGATCATTGTGATGCATCAGTTTAAATTCAAGTAACCGATGTAAGTGATGGACCAGTCATACTACATGGACGTCACATAATATCATTGTTTAGACTAATTAACTGTTGTATATTTTGATAATTTTAATCAGATCAAACTTATTGTCATAACAATTAGGTCTTCCCAATTCTCTAAATATCGTTTATAAATGGTAATTAAATGTTTCTGAGAATATGTTTAATTTTATATAAATCATAAAGTAACATAATTTATTTAACTAAAAATATACATACATATTATCTCTTTCTCTTCTGTAATTTACGAGGGACTCGTAAACTGGAGGATGGCCGAGTTGTTACCGACATATTAATCCTTGATATGGAATATCACATTTTGTTTGTTGAATGACGTTAATATTTATAATAACTTCTAATAGCATTAAATTATGACTACTTAACTTATATCGATTTAAAGGAAATGTTTTACCGATTTATTTTTGTAAAGTGATAGTTTTTTTACGTAGGGTATTATTTTATTTATGTTTTTTAATATGGTATGTTTTTTTTAAAAACGGAACTCGATCGGTCACTCGCTGTTGGATACCGATCGAGACGGTTGTGCTTGAAAGTATAAAACCATTTTAAAGTATCAAGGTGTTTTCTTGTAATCGACTCATCAGGTTATAGCCTACCAAGTTCTAGTAAAAGCGTTAATAAAATAATAAACTCCCAAATACGGCTCCTGAGCGTGATCGAAAGAAGTGTATATTACACTTGTTATATCGATCATAGGCATATTCTTGATTAAGTAACTTTGGAAAAGAACTAACACTCTTTAAACTAACACATCGCTGGACCGACATTAATTAAACATAGAGAACAACTGTTGCAAAGAAATTAACTTAAAAATTAAAAAAAACGCATACAAATTAACATTACAATTAAAAGCAATTAATTATTACTTATATTATTAAAGAAAATATTCAAACAAATACCCAAACAATACAACACGTAAAGTAAGTCTATTTTTGGTAATATATTTCTATCCAGAAGACAAACGAGATTCTTTATACCCCAAATTCAGATTTCATTGGTAAATAAACCTTAGTTTTATTAATGACTTTGCCGTGTACAATACAGGTAAAATGGCAAAAAAAACTATCAATCTCTGCAATAATAATAGTACAGTTTATTTCTCGATCCGAACTCATTGAATACATAATCATTATAACTAGGAATTATTAGCATTACTCCACCTATCATTAAATAGTTCGCGTCTATATTACTTAAACCAAATACAAAAACTCTTTATATTGTTGCTAATAACATTATTTTGTTAGCATTACTCAGTATATAATCAGCAGTACAAAAAATAACATAAAAAACGGTTAACTTGAATAACAAAGAGTTGAATTACCCACTATCTGTTTGATAAAAGACTTTCCACAACACAATCAACCTACCGTCGTTCCATGAGAATAGCAAATCCTGCTGCCTGTCTTGGAGAACGTCCCGACGTCGTGGACGCGGTCTCGATCTTCCTCCACTCATAATTATATAACATGGAAACCGGTACCAGGTATTGAGAAGTCACATCAGAACACCAAAATACACCGAACGTGAAATTGTGTACGTGCACTTGAAACTGTTTGAGTTTTAATCATTCGCGTTTTAATCTAGATACATGATAATGGGTCGGACGTCATAGATTCGATAATGAACAGACCACAAGTACATTGCTAATGGAATGGATTGACGACAGAGACAATATATTTTTTGTACTGTAATAAAAACCTACAGTAAACTTAACTAGCGTAATGAAAGTAAAAACTGAGTGAACATTTAAAATACTATCAATTTAAAGAACGTTAACTTATTTGTTTTTCATTTCAGGTTTTTTATCTTGTATTTAAAAGAGGATTATGATAACGATAAAAATTTAAACTAATCGAAGAATAGCTAGTGTAAAAGGTCTATAGAAATAGAAATGATGCCGAGGCCACACGCACAGTTCACTTGCGGAGGCGTACGGTCGACGCACTCAAAGCGTTAATAAAAATAAGGATGTCGTCAATATGTTGGCAACACTCACACTCATACTCGGGTCACCTCTGAATCAGCTGTACCCCATGACTGATATATATACACATATATGTATGTATGTGTAACTTTACAAAGGTCCACCCAATTAATAAAAATTAACGTTTTATATGAGAGTAACTACTCAGAAGGCAATGACGTGTTTTTGTAACTTTTTTTGTGTTGATCACACTTTTGCTTAAATGAAAAATCTTGTCTGCTGTTCACATATTAAATATCAGCAAGTTTAATTATCTAGCGCATCTATCAATTCCCTAAAAATAATACTATCGACTGAAACTAAATCTAGTGTTCAAGCAGACGTTATATAAGAACATTCTGAAACTAGTTCGACCAAACGCCTACCTATTTAGCTTGACCCATTAAGAGGAAAACGTTCTACATACATTATTACTGAAACATTATCCGTAATGCTAAATAGCAATGTTTAATTTCAACACAATGAGACTTCTGTATTATGATGGTGATATTTACATAGTTCACAAGCATAACAAAGCTATCGCTGGAGGCAGAGCTGTCCGGTTATGTAACAGACTCGAAGATATTGCACACAATGGAACGAGATCATAACGGTATTATTTCCTTACAAGTGTGTGAACTTTAACATGAGATAAACGAACATAGGACAGTCGTATCCTCCGTAAAATTTCAGCATAAGTCAGTTACTACATGTTGGCAAACGGTTTCATAAACCTGAAACGTTGACATCACAGCGCGTTTATGTAATATTATTTTAAATACGTAATCATAACCTAAACATATTATGGATATTTTATTTTACAGTAATAACTAACTACTCTACTCAATCATTAATTTTATTTATTGAATCACCTATTTGGGATAAATATTTTAATATTTGAAATATATTTATTTTCACCATATATATTCAAACAAAATAGCGATTCTTGTTAAACTTCAAGCAACCAAACGGGCCATTACTCAAGCTGATGTCGTTGGAATGAACATTAAAACGTCCGTCTGCAGTCAACAAAGATAAATAAGGTTAACGCGTTGCAGGCCGCGGAAAGATATGGCCGTTGTCGGCAGAGACGCGGCGTGCGACTGTGATGCGCTCGCGCCCGCCCGCCCGGAATAGTTTCTGGCTTAAAGCCAATACAAAATTTTCAAGAGATTCCCCCATTCATAAGAACCGAACATAAGCTTTCATTGTACGACTTTGACGTGCTATATAACTTTTCAATGACAGATGCTGTCATGATAAACTTCAAGTTAACGCCGGAGACATACAGAATATATAGTATGCTTCTAAATATAATTCGTCTTACGTAACAAAAGCAATCACGGAAAAAAATCCTTATGGTAAGGTAAACATAAGGAAAATTATTACAAAAACACCTATAGTTGCAAGTCTCAAGTTAACTTGGATTAAGTAAATTTTACTTAGTTAGATTAGTGTACTGTAAACAACGCCACTGTAATACGATAATAATTATTTAACTAAGATAATATAAGCCTTCTTAATGTTAATTAAAGTAAATATTAAATAGACACTCACTGCTGTTTCACAAAGCGCAGTCACTTATAATAAATATTTCTTAACTTCATTGGTTCTACGTTTTTATAGATTTAATATCACTACAAAGCGTAATAAGATGATTTTCCAAATCGGATTAGTTTTTCAACCGGTAAATTTCTTTCGCATTATGATACGGTTTAGAAAAACAAACTCAATGGCGTTATAGTTGCTTTGTAACAATTTTTATCAAAATAAATGATCTATAGTCATACGTCAAAAACTACATGTAGATAGAGGCGTTATTAAATACGGGAAAACACGAAGCAAAATTGTTATTCCTTCTGAAGTAAATTATGAGATCGGATATCAGGTTCGCTATATGTCATTTCAGCAACTAAATTTATTGTACAGACTTAAATAAACATGTGAAAGCTATGATAAAAAGCATAGTTTATTTGTCCCATAAAATATATTTGGGTGCTTTATGAGTATGCAAGTTATAAATTTAATTCCCGCACGCATGATGCTGCGTAAAATCCAATATCTAAAGAATACATATACATGAAATACAAGTTACAAAGAAACAGAAAAAAACAATGTTGAAAAACGAAATCGTCACTTAGTGGTCTATGTGTCCTTTTAAAATAACTGTTTTTGTCATTTTGAGATATGGAAATCTGCTAAAACAATACGTCCACACGGTAAAAGTGGTTATTTCTAAGTGCAAATTAGTGTTGTAGGTAAAAACTTTGGAACTAATTTTGAAGTGATTATTAGAAACTACCGACTTAAAATTAGTTCAAATTAAAGCGAGTTAACTCAATTTTCTATTTTTATCTGGTAATGTTAGTCGTTTAAGTGTCATAAAAGTATATTTTGAACATTGCATCTTAAGGTTGTTGTACTATCGTATTTTATAGAAAATATTTGAATTCGTTTAGATATTCATTATAGAAATTATTTGTTACAATTCATTGCCTTTATTCAGGTAACTTGTGAATTCTTGTTTTGTAAAAGTTCTTGTCCTTGAAGTTAAAATAGTCAACAACTGCTCTAGAAATACTTTAATTTTTTCCCGCTAGATAATTTTGCAGAGATCTAAACAGGTAATAATCAGATGGTGCAAGGTCAAGTCAATATGGTGAATAAATAAGAATTTCCCATCTTAACGCATTTAATTTTTGTAGTTTATTTATTTAATTTATCGCCAATGCAATATGAGGTCGAACATAGTCGTAGTGGAACACTATTACTTTTTTGGGTAGTAATGTTGGCCTTTTTTATTTAATAGCTGCATTCAATTTATCTAGCTTATGGCAGTATAGATCCACGTTGATGATTTTTCCCTGTTTGAGCAACTTGTAGTACACTGGAACTTTACTGTCCAACCACAAACTAAGCAGTACTCGTTGTTGATCGATACTTGGTTTGGGAACTGCTTCTGGTGATGTTCCTAGTTTGCAGTAAGATAGAAAGGATAAATTTACTTCTAATATTCTTGTAAAGAATCCACTTTCATCTCCAGTAATCAGCTTGTCGAAAAACGGCTCGACATTGTGTCCAATCAGATGTGATAAACATATTCTTACACTATCAGACAAATTCATGTGGAACACAAAAAATTTGCTTTAACACAAACCCAAATATATTTAATTTTCTCCAAAATTTGTATGATGAATGGCAAATTCTTCTTTAGTTTCTCGATTTGTTAAACGTGCTAACTAACGGAACGAAAATACAGCGCACATAAATGTTTATATGAAACTGATACGTTGCTCCTTTTGTTATTCATACAAAATGCAGTTCGCAAACGCATTTCATTTACTTACATGTTTTTCACTTCAGATGTCACAAGAAAATGATGAAAAAAAAACAATCCTTTCATATTATACAACAGATAAATAAAAAAACCGAATGACTCCCTAGCTAAATGTTATTTTTGTTTACAAGAAAATTTGCCTGTTATTTAAAATACATCAAATACCATAAATCTATAAAAGTAAAGTTTTTATTAATAATACCAACTAATCAATTGGCCACATTAGATATTTATGGTTGCATGGGAATGTGCTACTAATAATCATAGTTTTTATAAAATATTTAATATTGGACATAAGCAACATCTGCAGTTGTGTCAAATAAAAAAGAACTTGAAATATTCTAGTTTAACCTAATACTAGTTGTGTTCACATCATCCTTGCTTTTATCACCAAGCAAAAGTGTGGGATTTCGGGATGCCAAAACAGCACAGATTGGAAGAATAATGCTAGATAAAACTGTATTTCCTAGATATTATTTTTCACGATACTTGCTTTTGTCATACAAATTACAGGAAAGTCACCACGTGGAGTGTATTATAATAAAAATTAATACATTTCCTTCAACGTATTCTCCTCGAATTCCTATAGATTACAACGATAAAGTCTCCGATGTATGTGGCATGGGCTTTCTGTTTTTGTTTCGTTTCCTGTGAAAGAATTTTTCAAAACACGTCATGGTTTTAAAATCGTACTGTTTCACAGCTATTGTAACTTTTACTGTATATACGAAGCTGTACTATAAGTTTTACTATATATACTATATGGATTATTATATCATTTTTTTTGTTTAATCTTCCTCCCGATTCTCCTCCTCCTTTGTCTCCCCAACAGATTCAATAAAGATCAGATACCCAAATCGAAATATTATTTTACCCTTTTATAAATATCACTCTAAAACTCAAATTACCTAAACCCGATCTGTCTATTTAATGAAAAAATATGATAAAGCAATTCAAAGAAATTTCAGGTAAGTTTAATAACATGTATTTTAATTAAAACTAGATTACATGATTAATCTAGGAAATTCCCATACTGGGTGACGCGGAGCGGAGGGTTTCTACAGAATAGTCAGGAGGGTGCTTCCAAAATGATTCAATATAAGTCTCCTATATGAAACGTATTAAATGAAACTAATATTTTCGGCTCACCTCGTCTGCCTTTGATCACGATTGCTGTAAAGTAACCAAAACGTCGGGAGTGTGTAGTTTTAATAATAATAAAATAACGCGAAGTAATCCGAAAATATTAGTTTCAATTAAATGAATAATCGCTAAAGTCTTAGATCTCGTGTATACATTTCTGTTAATTAGTATTCACTTGATATGGGGCTCCCTAAAATAAAAGTTAATTTTGGTATGGTTCCGTTATCGTTAAATGTTAGAAGACGTAGCCTTGTCCAGGGATTAACCTACGTATTTTTGGTACTGTAATTAATAATACATCGGTTTTAAAAACATAACAGTACAATATATTGAACGTTAAACTGAGAACGACACTGAAGCTCAAAATAGTTACAATGCATATTCATTTATATAATATGATATCAAAATAAGGGCAAGATAAGGTTTCTTATACATAATACGTAAATCCAAAAAAGCAAAAATCTCAAAACAAACAGAAACTCAACAAACATCTCAAATTCTGTCAGACTATTTGAATAAGAATTTACAACAAAAAGTCAACACACTTTATACGTGTAGAGGACTTATTGCATGATAAAATATTTATTCAAATTTTGGGATTTTTATTCACTCTTTTCTAACGCCAGCCACGCCTAAAACATGACTGAGCGTGATCAATATTCAAAGTGACTTGAAACCGGGTACCGAGTGGTTGGAGTAACCGAGACGCACTAAGGACAAATATTTTCTACAAAATGACTAAAATATCAACTATACCTTAAAACCAACAATAAAACTTTAAAATTCTATTAATATGAATTAAATATTTTTAAAAGAAATCAGTTTAAATTTTTACCATATTAATAAACTACTGTTATTATTTCCGAATTCAGAAAAACATCGTAAGTAAATGATTAAGTCAAATGATGTACACAAAATAACAGTCCGAGAAGTATGACCTCAGTTTAACAAATTAAAAGCATGACTCATGAACGCGAACAACTCACCAGAACCGTGCGAGTTGTATGACATCAATTAATTGAATTCAAAAAATTTTGGCATACAAAGCTAAGCTAATTGTTGTTTAGTACAAATTTCGGATAATCTTTAACATTTAAGGTTTTGTCGTATTTCACTATACTGTGAAAACCCATAGTCATATTTGAACTGTACAAAAGTAAAAAGAAAATTTCATCACTCAATAGCCTTACAATAAATTTATTCTGTGGTACACCTCACCATTTATTTTATAGATAAAACCTGTTGATTAGTGATGTAATCATTAATCATATGAGTTGAATAAAATATTAAACTCAGGTAATTGTATAGAATTATGTCACCATAGCATAATGTCATAATTATATAAAAAAAAAACATCTATTTCAAATATTTTTATCTTCTTATTAAAAACTGTTTGCTCTTAAGAACCTATATTCCTAATATAATATTATATGCTATAATAATGCTCATAATTTCTCTAATTTATAATCAATGTGAAATAATGAAATGAATAAGCACTCATTCCGAACTTCAAGTAATGTGCCTTGGGCCTCCTTTCACTTATAAACAATCTACTTATCACATATAAATTATAATATACATAAGAATTAGACAGTTACTTGGGGCTACTTAAGTCTTTTATTTTTGTGTCCAATACTACTTTCAATTAATCCACTTACTCAACTAAAATTCTTTTGGTACCTACTAAACATTAAGTAATATTATAATTGTATTCATTTTCTATATATTTTCCAATAACATTGTATAATATTCTATAAATTATTTTTGGAATACATATGTCAAAAGGCATTTATTTGAATTGAACATTGAATACAAATTAGAAGTATCCAATAAGTTAAAATATATTACAATGACTCCTAAATCTAAATTCATAATTAAAAATGAGAAATTTTTTCAAATCATAAGCTGACCTGTGATAGTAGCGACGTGGCGTGTTGTGCGCGGAGCTAGCGAGGGCGCGCGAGCCACATCCTGAAGGGCCGCCAGCTTGACGGACTACCCTGTCAATAATATATGACACATTCCAAAAAAATACTATGATAATGTGACATATGTACACATATTTGAATATGTTTTAAGAAATGAAAGAAAGCTTAAATGAATATTATTATTTGATGTACTTGGAGATCTGAAGATATTTGTTCATAGTTCTAAAATAAATGTACGCGAAGCAAAATTCAGACAACTAGTGTCTTATAATGTTTTAAAAATAGTATAATAGCAATGTCGAATATCTTTTTCTTTATTGTTTCAAATTTTCAATGGTACAAGATATGTTATATTCTTGTAGCGAACTTTGAGAATATGCAGTTGCACAGATTACATAATCTTATCTCAGTGTACATATTATCTCAGCACTGTACCGACTTAAAACCAAAATTGCATCTTAAAACAATAATAACAATTACAAAATAAAAAACTTAATAATTTTATAATGTTTTAAGGCTTTTAGTATTCTGATATTTGGAAGTTAAACCTTTAATGTCAGTTATAACTATAACTGACACTTATAACTATTTACTGAGGAACATCTATCATGCCTCTTAGAAATTAAATTAAAAGTTACATTCTTAAGCCAAAAAAACATTATGTTCTTAATAGGCAAAATGTACCAAATTAAGAATTGTAAAACAGTTTTATAAAAAAGCAAACATAAAATGTTGATTTTAATATAAGGATAGTAAGACTTACAATCTTATTTCTAAAACTGGTCTAGGTGCCTGTTATTTGAATCCTGAAAATATAACTTTCGATACACAAAATTGTATGAAATTATACAGTTCGAAAATAACTCTTCAAAGCAAGATGTTATTCGACGTACAAAAATCTACTTGGTAAAAAATTTTATCTGACAATAATTCTAAAATTCAGAACGTAGTGGATAACCAGAAGACTATTCCAAAACTGTAGTTAGTACTATTAATAAATCACAACGTTAAACTGAATAATATTAATAATACATAAATAAATATTATAAACAAAAATATTATTTGAATTTAGAATAATTTTGAACTTACTATCATTTTAACATCATCGCTCCTGATAGGAACCCTGACCTTGTTTGCAGTTATCCATTGTCTTAACACCATAAGTTTCTAATTTTATAAACACTAATCGCAATACGATACTGTAAGTTTTTGAATAAAACACTATCAGAAAATCCACAGCTAAACGTCGTTTCTATCTCATTGAAAATTATGAAAACCTGGGTCCACAAAGTTGACTAAAATTAATACAGATAACAGAACATCCAGTTACAACAGTCACAATATTTTTACTGCTTCTCTCAATGCTATACAATGATTGTCTCTGATCTTGTGCGAAATAAACTTTATATACGAATTTAATAAAATATAAATATCACAACTTAAAACAAAAAATATATATATAATACTCAATTAATATTCTTTTAATAATTTAAATTATTTTTAATACTTCTTAATATAAATTCGGAATAATCAAAATAATTTAAGTATTCACTATTTATGTACTTAGCTAATACAGAATATAAAATAAAATTTAATTATTATATACAATTGTATCAATACAATACAATTGTATGTAATGTTTGTTACTTTGGGTTTTAGCTAAAATACTAGTATTGATTGACTTCATTTTTAAATGTTTATGAGGCAACATTAGAAATGTTTGGCTTTGATTATTACCATTTATATGTTACACATACTTCTATTTTTTTTGTTGAAATTAGTTTTACCCTTTTTTAACTTCTTCAAGATGAGATATTACAAATGCACATATTTTTCATTACGTTTTATATTTATCAAAATGAAGAATTTGACAAAATACTTAAATATTTTTTTTATAAAAACTATTTATTAACAAAATAAATATTATAACGATCATTGAACTTTGAAATATTATCAAACTTAAAACTATAATAGAAATACCTGTAACAAATTATTATTATTTTTTATTTTTATACTAAATAAAAAGCCATTTGCTATATGATTTTTGGCCTGAATTACCTAGTTCTTAATTCTTTTTAATTAAGTTGACTGAAATCCTGTTCACACGGTATAATACCTAGTTCACACATATGAGATACTAATTAATATTTTTACACCAAACGTCATATCCCGTCGTTTTCACTACAGAAATATTGACGAATTTGTCTTTTGGATATGTAGAAAAGTATAAACTAATAAAGTACAAAAGTATCGTGATAATTTCGAGTGAATAAGTTTTAAAGATTTATGATAAAAGAAACATCTTACCTTCAAATATAATGATACTAAAGATAACACCTATTATAACAATGTAAGCGAAAGAATAAATTGCCAAAATTGTTGTAAGAGATGTTAAAATAAAACATGCAATTAATGTAGTACAAATAGGAGCTTGGAGTAAATTTGAAATCACTTTATACGCTGCCTTATATATTGAATCTGAAACTGCAATATATACAGGAAGACAAGGTTCTGAAACAATAAATAGTATTTAATTCAACAAATTTCGGATAATAACAATATGTAGAATAGTATGTTTTGATTAACACAACTTACGCAAGGAAAATTTAATAGCTTGATAAAAAGCGTTGTTTATGTTTATCTCCATACTAAGGTTCTTATGTAAGGTGCTTATACGTATTTGAAAATTAATTTTCGAAGTATATATAAAAAATTTAAAGCGTATCTATTGGTTGCAATTAAATATATATATTTTTTTGTAAGGTGCATAAGGGTAGACGGTAAATTTATTTTAACATTGTAAATGACGTTGGGTAATTATTATTGGCACAAATAAGATCTGTCAAATTAAATAAAACACTAGGTATTACTTTTAATAAAATCGTTATGAAATATAAATTATATCATCGGTAGGTGATTCTATTTCCTGAAGTTAAGGTACCCACTGGACTATTTGATAACTTAATATGAATATGTTACTTCCTAGGTCTGCTCGAAAGTAAGTGAAGGTCTTATTTCTAAGATGTTAATGCTATTAAAATAGTAATGGCAACTCTGAGTTGGTCGTTACGTAGATGTCAAAGAACGAAATTAACTTTTTTCGCGCCATTATTAGTCTTTGCTTGAAATATATCAAAAATTAAGTTAAAGATAAAAATAATTAAATAAACACCCTTACTATTTTTTAAATAAAATTTTATTTCTTATGAAGTAACAATCTGTCATAATGGTATGTTTTATTCACTGTGTTTGTAGTATCTGCTTAATGTTTTTAATTTAAAAACTAATTATTTTGTTACAGGTTGGACAACATGATGAGAACCTACTGCCGGAGATGTTACCTGTGTATTATACAAGATTATTTCCTCAGAATATATTTTGTAGATGGCTTGCTTGTGGCAGTAGCCCTCAGCCTCTATCTAACAGAGAGTTATCATTTACACTTGCTGATGATATATACTTACGGTATCTTTCTATTAACAATCAAAAAGAATTCCAAACACTATTACAAAAGAAGTGCCCTCATAAATTAGACATTGGCGCTGTCTACAACACAAAGTAAGTTGAAAAGTATACAAGCTATAATAATAATAATTAACACATGTATATGTATTAATTATTATTTATTTTATTATTTTACATTAAATAAACATTTTAGTTAAGTGGTGATAAATTTTATCCAGAAATATGTAGAGAGGATAAACAAGTTAAAAAAAGGAACACAATATTATTGTTAACATTGTTTTTGCAAAATCATAGTGATCCCAAACTAATAGTTTATTGAAATATAGGCTTGTAATTTTGTATATAAATGTTTTGTCAACATATTTGTGAAAATAGTCATTAGGGTGTAATTAGGTTACTGACTCAATATAAGTTTTGATTTGAATTTTTATGGATTCTCAAGTCATTCAAGGCATCCTAATAAAATATTGTTGTTTAGAGGTAGGTTCTCTGAGACTGTATCAAACAGAAGTGGTAATGAGCAATATAAATAATTGTTAATGGTAAGAGATAATTGAAAAATATATCCATATATATGTCCATAAATATTGAGATCTGAAATTATGTTCAGATTTTCAATCCCCACATGAAGTACTCTGAAATATAGAATCACATTCCTCAGCTCATGGAACAAGTTATATATTAATGAGGCAGGTCCGATCCATTGTAAAAGAGTTTAAAAGTAGTATATTTATAAGAGTATTCATAAACATTTCAAAAATTCATAAAAGTAAATAAAAGTTAAAAAAAAAAAATTTCCCTTATGTCCTTAATTCACTCAGAAATATTTAAATGTTTATAGATTTGAAAATATAAATGTTTTTATTTTAGGCCATCCATTGGGCGCCATGATGCAGTTGTGCTGTCCAGGGAACTTGTGTTTGATATTGATCTTACAGATTATGATGAAGTACGAACTTGTTGTCAGGAGGCCAAAGTTTGTAACAAATGCTGGAAATTTATTGTGGTAGCATGTGAAATTATTAACGCTGCTCTGAAAGGTAATGCACATGTAATTGACATTTTGGAAAACCAGTTATATTTCAAAATTTTGCTACTTATGTTATTTTTATGTATGATTTATAATTCTCTGATAAATTTCATAAATAATATTTTCGATCATTTTTCATTTAACTATTTGTAGCCTATATGATTATTATATGTCTTGATTTCAGATGATTTTGGTTTCCAGAATATTCTTTGGGTTTTCTCTGGTAGAAGAGGTTGTCATTGTTGGGTATCAGACTATGAAGCAAGAACACTAGATAGTCCTGGTCGTGCTGCTATTGCTGATTACCTTTGCCTTATTTTTGGAGGGGAAAATAAAAATAAGAAAGTACATCTTGGAAGTGATAACTTGCACTCTAGTATAAAGTAATGATTATACTCAATTTCATTTTTACTATAGTTAATTTTTTTACTCATTCAATCATTTTTAAATATGGATAAATCTGATTAGTGAAGAATATAATAATTATTAATTATTATAAGTAATAAGGTAATTAATTCTTGTTTTCTTTAAAAAACATGCAGGAATTTTGGGACTAAGTTACTTCCCAGCCCAAATAAGTAACAAAATTAGACAATTTTCTAAATATTTGTGCAAAAAAAGTCCAATTTTATCCGTAGGTCATGTATTTATTAATACTGTCTAAAAATCAAGCTGCACCAAAAATAAATATATGTATATCTTTCTAACAAAAAAAATTAAGTTACTTTTTATACATCACCTATTTTCTTTTTAAGTTCTTTTAAAATTTGTTCAGTTTTTTCAAACAGAAAAATCCAGACAAGAAGTATAAATAAATTCATTTTGGTAGGTATGTGTGTCCTGTGTGCTCAAATCTTATTTATTTGTATAGATATTTCATATCGATCCTTCATATTGTGGGTATAAATAAATTAACTCTCATGATAAACTAATTATTTGGCATAAAAAATCTATATCTTATTTTATACTTAATCTAAAACATTTATCATTGTAGGAGGTCTCTCAATATAATTGATAGATATTTCCTTGAGATACTAGAAGATCAAGATTTTTTGTCAACTTCGGAGGGTACAAAAAAATTTCTAAAAATAATACCAGATGACACCTTACGTAAACAAGTTGAAGATAGCTTCGGAAGAGGATCGTCTACTGTTGACAAATGGGAATGTTTCATACAAACCTACTATCAGTTCTGTAAAGAGGTAAGGCTGGATTTATGGAAAACACATTGTTGCCTTATTTTTTGACTAATGCACTTTTATCGTTGTTAATAATAATGTTGTCAGTGAAAAATCCATAAGTACTGGTTAATAAATAATATCTGATAATAATCTAAGCCTGATTTCTTATTTGCAGAATATTAACGCTATCAGAAAAATGAAATACCTAGTCGAAGAAATTAAAATACAATATTGTTATCCAAGATTAGATGTGAATGTTACAAAGGGCTTTAACCATTTACTTAAATCTCCATTTAGTATACATCCTAAGACTGGTAAAGTATCCATAGTATTCAAACCAGAAAATGCCCGAAACATGAAATTAGAAGATATACCAACCATTTACAGCCTTCTAGATGATAACTCTCCAGATAAAATTCAACATCAAAATAATATGAGAACAGCTGTTAAAAATTTTCAAGAAGTGGTCTTCTCACTGGAGAAAACTGAAGCATTGAGAAGAAGGAATGAAGCTAGTAAGTAGACTTTTCATTTAATTATATTGATTAAACTATTTTAATGAAGGTAAACAATGTATGAAATAATAAATAAATCAAACTACCTAACAATATGAAACTTAGTCTCCAATACATTTGATCATAGTTGATGTTCAAAATAGTTAACTACAAGAAAAGTTTGGCAGTACTTCAGAAGTATTGGAAAAGTTTGGTGATATGTATAAAAAAAGATTGTGGGGAGACCTTTGTTAGATGCAGCTGAATCTAGTTTTTGTCGATATTATCTTGTAGTTCAAAAAGTATGTTAATAAAATATTTAAGAGATTCGAAATCTGGCCTTGATACGGTAATAAATTTTTGATTCTAATCTTATAAACTGTGGCTAATCACGTTACACGATTTGTTTTGACGTTAAATTTTTGTAGAAAAATTACCACGCTGTCACTATAATTTGTTACCTCAATTCCATTTTTATCAGATTACAGATTTCAACAAGTGTATAATAAGAATTATAGTGATTATATAAGTAGAAAATTCGCACTTTTTTAATCTGTGTATAAAAAAAAGTCGTGTTAGTTACACTATTTATAACTCGAGAACGGCTATACGGGTTTGGCTGAAAATTGGTGGAGAGATAGCTTAGAACAAGGGAGAGGACATAGGATACTTTTCATCCGATTGAAAAAGAAAAAAAAATAAGTTGATCAAATCCAAAATCTTGTTATCTACTGTCTTTAACGAGGAATAGAGTTCGCCCCCGGTCAGCTATACATTTCTAATTCTGAAACTAACGCAGACTAAATCGCGAGCAAAAGCTAGTCCTTTATAAAAGTATTTACATCCTTAAAAACACGCATTAATTGAAATTGACCATTGTTATTCATGTGAATGTATTTATTTATTTTTCAGACACATCTATCGACTTCTAAGTTACGAGAAATAATAAAGAGACCTCTATTTCATAAAAGTGTAATTAAAATAATGTTGCTTATTGATAAAGAAAGATTCCAGACATGCTGTGGTATTTTAAAATATATACA
Source organism: Danaus plexippus (assembly GCF_018135715.1). Classification (NCBI taxonomy): domain Eukaryota; kingdom Metazoa; phylum Arthropoda; class Insecta; order Lepidoptera; family Nymphalidae; genus Danaus; species Danaus plexippus. The sequence continues at coordinate 3,604,388 of NW_026869848.1, read as the reverse complement.
TACTATAATTATCATTAAAAAGTAAAAAAATAAATTGCCGTGTTTTATTAAAGCCATTTGCCACTGGTGGCGATAGAGATTATTATTTCTTTACTTTATACTGAGCAACTAAGTGCTATATTGAGGAAATCTTCAAATCCAATTGTGACAGTCCCATTTTGCTGCGTGTCTCTTACTCGGAAGGCTTCGGTGAATCTTTGTATTTGAATGCATAGCACTATGAAATTATCCACTGATATTTGTTTATTTTGTCCCCATCTTTTGCTTAGGAAGCCAATAAAGTCTGGCGAGAAACGAAATCCCATTGTAGATAGGGCTGAAACAATAAACCAATAAGTTTTGTGAGATGTACTTAATCAAGTTTGTTAACATTTAATTATATTTTTCTTACCTTTAGATAATTCTTCTTCCTCAATGTGTCCAGATTGATCAGTGTCATAAGTTTTGAAAACCGCAAGCCACTGATTAATGTAAGTGTACAATTTATCAAACTCTTCTACGTTTATGTGACCTGTACGATCCTTGTCAAACATACCTTAAAAAGTAAAAATTTTAAAATATGTAGTAAATAAACAAATAAAATCTAAATGTAAATAAATACACCCACCCATCATTAAGCTACAAGCTGTTTCTGAAAATGTTTTTCCTTGAGCATTGACCAACGCTGATTTTAGCTCTAACGCCGTTATAAAACCAGAACGATCTTTATCGACCGCATTGAACCATTGCTGTACTTGAGGTGAGATGGTCCCTTCCGTGCCCATGGATGGATAAGGACCGTGACCTATTTCCAGCTGGGCCGGTGATCCTCCATAACCAGGTTGATTGTAACCGGAATCAGGTTGATTGTAACCGGAACCAGGTTGATTGTAACCGGAACCAGGTTGATTGTAACCGGGCTGAAAACATTTATTAAAATATTACTAGATGATACATAATAAAAATTTCAAAAAAATGTACTTTGTGTGGGGATACGGTGTCGTTTGTGGGGATACGGTGTCGTTTGTGGGGATACGGTGTCGTTTGTGGGGATACGGCGTCGTTTGTGGGGATACGGCGTCGTTTGTGGGGATACGGCGTCGTTTGTGGGGATACGGCGTCGTTTGTGGGGATACGGCGTCGTTTGTGGGGATACGGTGTCGTTGTGGGGATACGGTGTCGTTGTGGGGATACGGTGTCGTTTGTGGGGATACGGTGTCGTTTGTGGGGATACGGTGTCGTTTGTGGGGATACGGTGTCGTTTGTGGGGATACGGTGTCGTTTGTGGGGATACGGTGTCGTTTGTGGGGATACGGTGTCGTTTGTGGGGATACGGTGTCGTTTGTGGGGATACGGTGTCGTTTGTGGGGATACGGTGTCGTTTGTGGGGATACGGTGTCGTTTGTGGGGATACGGTGTCGTTTGTGGGGATACGGTGTCGTTTGTGGGGATACGGTGTCGTTTGTGGGGATAGGGTGTCGTTTGTGGGGATACGGTGTCGTGTGTCGTGTCGTCGTAAATGAGTGTTTCTTTTGTAGTTCCATAGGACTAGGTCTTCTATTAGACTGTCAATTGTTAAGCATACGTCTAGTCCTTTATAAATGTCACTTGACGTAGCTTAACTATAAAATATTATCAGATATTTTCGTCTCAACTCGACTAGAACAGTTCATTAGAATTATGGATCACAAAAATATAGCAAAATATATTTTAATAAATAAAATACGAATAGAAGACACAATCCATTGTGGTTTGTTTTTCAATTTCAAGCACCTGAAAGATACTACTCACTCATAGCCTATTTTAAGGTTTCGCGAAATCATGTCCAAATATTTTTTTACATTCTTCGAATAGGTAACAGAATTTAAAACACAACATAATATAGCTATTACTATTTTGTTTCACTATCATCAGTATTTATAATTCCTAGTAGATATATATTTACCCGCAATCAGTAGATATAAAATGATTTTAGATTCCTTAAATATTTCAGGCACGAGACTATTGAAATTAAATTCTGTTCTACTTTTCTCGCTATATACGTAGATCATTTTATGCTTCTTGTCATAGTCAAATATTTATAGAAATATACGCAATGTAAACAAAAAAATCATTTAGTTACTTTTCCTTTTATCTTTTATATTTAAAGTTCTGTCAGCCATGAGTAAATTTAGGCAGTAATAAAAATTACGGGTCATATCGAAATTAGGTTATTTAAAAATAAATGAAATATGTTGTCTTTTAAAACGAATTTATTCTACAAAATATAAATAGTAGTTACCTTATATACATTCTACCACTACGCTAAAACAATACAAAACCAGTTGCATAAGAACGCAATGACAAATTAGATAGTCCTGCTATAAATTATCCGACAAAACAATTACAAGAACGAATTGTGTATTTAAATCTTATTAGGAGTTAAATATTATTCATTATAAACGATCAGGCGGCAAGCATGACAACTAATTAATTAATATGCTTTCTTATCATAGATACTTAAATGCTGTAAATATTATATAGGCACAATCCAGTCTATTGGAGTATATAATGCTTATTTAGGCCACAGCAGGTACCTAATAAAATATTCATAACAAAAAATAAATTTTATAATATAGATAAATTTTCAGCTTCATTACACAACTCTTGTAAACTCTATTGATAATAGTAAGCATGAGAAATGGTCATTTTATTGTAACAGAGTTTAAACATATTTTTGTGTCATCTGTTACTGTGGATATACATAAGCAGGAACATACACTTACATTGTAAATTACATATCAAAGCTTTACTAAGAAGTATATATATGTACTTATTAGCCATAAAAATACTAATACTAATGTTATAATAGCTGCAACATTATGAATTAGTTGTAACACGATACTGGTATGTTAACATAGATTAAATATTGTTTTGTATATATGCTTATGGATTTATTGATGGGTAATTGAAACTACTGCAAACACTTTAATAGGTTCTTTATCATAAATAGGCCTTAAAGATATCATATAAGATAGAATTACGTTTTTGTTTACAAGTAGCCTTATTTGCAAATCATTTTTCTTTACTTTAATATAAATTGAAAATGTATGTATATAGTCTTACAGTGAGCAAATTATCATTCTAATGGTGATGTGTATGCAGTATTTTTATTTTCTTTAAGAACTTCTGTTGTAATTGTTTATATTTTATAAGTTAATTTTTTTGTGTATTTTTTTATAAATCTGAATTTAAAAATATTGCAAATTTTGATCATCTTCTGCAAATAATTTTAAATGTTACTAGTAATAAATACAAGAGTTAGAGTAAATACATTACAAAAATGCAGTTATCTGCATGTCTTCAAAAGCATTTTGCAATGAACAAATTATTAAGTTTGCTTCATTTTTCAATAACAACTGTATAAACTATAAAACAAATACTTTATATAGGATGCTTTATTTTTTATTGTTCTCAGTTATCCTATCTCATTATTGTAAACACTCACTCAATCTTCATTTAAACATATAAACAAGAATTTAACAATCCTAAAATACTTTTACAAATTATTTTTGCTTATATTATTACAATAATGAAGTCTATAAATTATTGTTACTGTGTTACTTTTAATATTTTTTATCATTATGAAGCCAGAATTTCTTGATACAAATGCAATGATTTTATTAAATTTAAATCAAAATTTCTATTTTAATTACCCAATATATTAATATTTTATCATACCTTATTGTAGGCTAGTCTATATAAAAGGCTGTTCAGAAATCTCATTGTAAAACTAAAAGCTACCCATAAAATCACAATATAATCTAATTATAATTTAAGGAATACTAAACGTATTTTCTTTGTTCACATCTATAATAATTATTATTGCCTAGACATAAAACAATGTTCATATACATAAAGGACATTCAGTCTTTTACAAATAACCAATACTGGCAAGTTTGCTACACATATTTTGTACTAAGCATTCAATGTGAAATGCCTAAGTTAGGACCTTTTACTAACTAAAGAGCAACTCTACATTCTAAATGGAGTAAGTATAGACACTTCTGTTCAAATACATCACTATTTGTAACTATGTCTTAGATTTATTATAAGTATACTTTCATAAGCTTAAACATTACCACTGTGACTAGAGAAACTATAAGTAGCTGGTGTAACACAGGTGTTTACACACACCTGAATAGATGGTTTAAATGAGGAAGGTAGAAGCTTATGTGCTTCTGGCACTGGAGAATAACTATGACACACTGCGGTTTCAAAATGTACCTGATCACTTCTGTCTGTAGGCACACCATCAAAGCTTGTTTGCTTAGCCGAGTCACCTGTTCCACTATCTTTACAAGAAGAATGTTCAGATAAATTGTCCGGGAACATGTGAGGTGTTTCACTATCACTATGAACAATTTGTGTCATTTTCACACTTTCAGAAGGATAATTGGGTACAGCTCCAGCCATGCGTCGGCGGGTGTGGTAAATTATTACCACCCATATTATGGAAGTTCCTACCGCACAACACACAGCAGTGATTATTATAATACCAGTCATATCTTCTTCTTTAACCATTATAGCCACCGGTGGTAACACTTTTAGCTCTATCATATCTTTTTTAGAACCAAGCTCATTTTTAATTTCACATTCATACTGTCCAGCATCATTGGGTTCTGCACCAATTATTACTAAAAGTTGATCATCTGCGGTGAAGTAGTGCCGTTCTGTAGGTATTAATGGCATTCCATCTTTAGACCATTTCAATACAGGTTTAGGTGACCCTGTAATCATACATTGTAAAACAACTGATTCACCACTTGTGACTTCTTTATTTTCCATGACTCTTATAAAGGATGGTTCCTGAAGCACTGTTAGAGTTGCATTAGATATAATTGTACCTGCTGGATTTTTAGCAGCACAACTATATATTCCCATATCAGTGGTTTTTGCATTGACTATAAAGAATAGATGGTCTGTCGGCATCACATTCATTCTTCTCTCTCTTGCAGCAGGAAAGTCATTCCCACCATCTTTCTTCCATGATATTTCTGGTGAAGGATCACCCGTTGCGGCACATTTCAATGTAACAGTTTCCCCAGTTTTTACAGTAACATTAGTTGGTGTTTTTATAAATCTTGGAAATGTAACTATATTTACCTTTGCTTGTGATGAGTAAGTGATGCCAAATTTATTACTTACTACACATTGATATTTACCTGAGTCAGCATGAGACACGTCAGGTATAACTAACACAGATGTAGCATGTGGTTTTCCACTCTCAGATAAAGTTACATTTTGATAAACCATTGGATTACTCACATTACCATTATTTTTCCTCCACAGAAACGTAATGTTGCTGAACGGGTTTGATGTTGCAGAACATACTAAATTAGCTGAACGATTTTTAATAGCTAAATGGGATTTCGGATGTTCTATTATCTTAGGTTTTGGTGAATCTCCACAATTATCTTCTTTTAGTTTGGAAATTACAACACCTCTTAGTTCGGCAGGATAAACACAGGTAGCTGTTACATATTTTTGTTCTACTTTGTCTTTTATCCATTTGACCATCCAAAGCAAGTTACAGTCACATAGCAATGATGAAGAATTGAGATATAGTTTTCTAATGTTTGTCATAGTATCAAAAGCATGTTGCTGAATTGAAGTTATGTTATTACCCCTCAAATCCAATTCGACAACATTTGTTAGGCCTTCAAAAGCTCTGGAACTTATTGATTTAATATGATTTGTTGATAGATTAAACACCATTAAATTTTGCAATTTTGAAAAAGGTCCTGACATATCCTCCACAGTCCATGATATCTTGTTGTTATTCAAATCCAAGTTCTTCAATTGAGCCATATGACTAAAAGCCTCTTGAGATATTGCAGAAATATTATTGTTGGCTAAGGTTAGTGTATTCAAATTATTCAAATGTTGAAAGGTGCGGCCTTCTATTTTCATAATGTAATTGTGTGATAAGTCTATTGATTCCAAGTTTGTGCATAGTTCCCAACTGCCAAAATCAATTTGAGATATTATGTTGTTTGATAAAGACAATGATGTTAAAGATTCTAAACCATACATCCAGCCTTTAGAAATACTCTTAATTCTATTATGATCCAGTTGCAAAAGGTTGACAGATTTAAACCCAAAAAAGGCACCATCCATTATATTTTCTATATTGTTATATTTAATTTTAAGTGTTGTTAAACTTGAAAGTCCTTGAAATAAAAGGCCATCAATAACACGTAATCTGTTATGGTTCAATTCCAATACTTTCAATGCAGTCTGATGCATAAACAAATGGTTAGGTAGTGATACAAGCTCATTTTTGTTCAGTCTTAGAGTAACCAAATTCGTAAGATTGTTAAGAGCTTCTGGTTCAATGACTCTTATGTGATTGCTGTTTAAACTTAGAATTGTGATAGAACTATTGACTGAAAAATGTCCAACATCCACAGCTCCAATATTATTTCTGTTTAAACTAATTTCAAGGATTTGATTTTTGTGTAAAAAGTTAGGAATATGAGCTATGGAGTTCTTATTCAATTTTAAAATTTTCAAAAGCGGTAAGTCATTAAAGCCTTCAATTACATCTTCTGTTAATTTATTGTAACTTAGGTCTAATTGTTCCACCCACTTCGGAATTCTTGGCACTGAAGCTAAATTTTTTTTTGAACAGTCAATGTATTCTTTTAAGCAATCACATTTCTTAGGACATTCATAATTTTCATTCTGACTTGATATTCGTATCAAGTACAAGATCGTCACAATAGTGAATAAAACGGAGTATCCCATTTTTATTATTCATTTGTCTAAGTTCTGAAATCATTGAGCACAAACGATCTGCGTCTTTGTTCTTACATAATTATAAAGATAGCAATAGCAAAGAACAGTGAGCCCTTAGATCAATTTAAATCACTTAACGGTTTATTACATTTTGTCATCACCGATAAACAGCAATAATAAAAACAACACTGATTTTTATTTCTGGTAAAGACTCGACCGCCATTTTGTCTAATCAATCTTTTTACTGTCTATTGCCATACGGTCGTAGTTCAATATATAATATTGTCTATGCCCAATTTGAATTAGTATGTTATATATATATTCGATATCTCAAAATAATTAAATCTTTAATTTGATATTACTTGATAATTTTGAAAATATAAAACAAAGTAGCAATACAGGTATTAATTCTTTGGTTGATTGGAAACTGTTTAAACAACCGTTTTTCTATAAAATTTTCTTCTTTTAGATGCGATAAAACTTTTTTATAAAATGTTTTGTATTTTCCCACAAAATTACATGTTAATTTTCTGACATAAACCAGTTCAGACTTCAGTATATTACATAATACGTGTTATATCCTAACCCGTGAGTACTTACTTAACCGTATTACATTTTAGTTTTAGCTTTGTAAACTGTAGACTGTGGCTTTCCTTAAAACTATATCTAGTTAAAGACAGGCTTTAATTTATAGTGTCATGTATTTTTTTAGGATGGTTAATAGGACCGTCAGTAAAACCAAGACCATAGATTCTAAATATAATAATTATAATTTTACAGAAACAGAGTGAAAACTTTATGGGCAGTTCACAGTATCAATCCAGAATTCAACAGCATGGAAGAAAATGTTTATTCATGTTTTACCAAGAAAAATTAAAGATTAAGAGGAAGAGTAGTAGAAACCCCTCCAAACGAAAAACTACACAGATATTAATTTTAGTATGAAATTCTCAACTTCTTTTATTTTCATATCACAAGCTTTGAAAAAGTTCCGTAGGGATAGGAAGTTAAATGATGTTTAAAAATTACTAAACAGAATTAAAACACTTTTATGGGGCTTTAGGAAATATAAATCTACTATTTTGAAAATCTTTAGTAATTTATTGACAATTTCTTGTGACATTTCACTCGTTACCATTGAGTTAAATAGGGTTAAGAATCAAGATCTTACCGACTTACTGAAAGATATATTTTTACATCCAAATGAAACAAAACTATTGAAGAAATATGGATTTGCAAATCTGGCTTGTGGTTAAGAATCAAGATCTTACCCACAAGCCAGATTTGCAAATCCATATTTCTTCAATAGTTTTGTTTCATTTGGATGTAAAAATATATCTTTCAGTGTATATGGTTATTAACATTATAAATACAGGCAATCCTCTTATGGCATGTTAGGTTCTCAAAATACGCAACGTAAATGAAACGACGTAAGTCGAGATATTTTTTTTTTATATGTTTACATACATATAAAACATTAGATACATATAAAACTCAATAGTTAGGATCCACATGGACTGAAAGTTTCAAAATATTTTTTTATCCAAAAGTAAGTTCTTAAAATAATTTAATATGTACATATGAAATTGCTTGTTATTTTTGGTATTTGCCTGTTATTAATTTTAATAATATGATAATAAAACTTGAATATGCAATCAAAACATGTAAATAGATATAGTAAATTAAAATTTCGGCTTAAAAAAACTATTAATGCTAGATTTCTTCAGCCTTATCTTCTTGCTATAATAGAGGTCTTGGCAACACTGATAGGCTGCGAAATTTTGTGATACGCATTTTTTAAATATTCTCTCAAAATTAGAATTTTTTGCTTCAAAAATAATTGTGCCATTTATAAAATTTGCAAAGGCAAATGAAAGCTTTGTATGTTACGGAGAGTCAAGACATTGTTTGACATAACTTGAAACAACATAAGTTTGTGACGGTTTCTTAATGATAGGAGGCAGTTACAACATGAGTTGAGGCAACAGGGTCACATCACACAAGTGGCAATAAATATATTCTCGGATAGAAAGAATTTTCGGAAGGAGTATATTTAAGTTTTCAAAGTACTAATAAGTTAAAACTTCCTTACATTTAAATTGTAAAACTAAGTCTAATTCATAGATTTATAAGTAAACAAAATAACAGTTGTAAAGATGTTGTTTAAATATGTCAAAAAAATAATGTTTTGAGTGGTTTCGAATTGGAAGTTTTTTTATTAAATTGTAATCACCACTTAATTACAATTTGGTAACAAAAATCATATCTTACGGCACCTTGTTTTTTAAGTAGAAATTCAATTAAATTGTGTACTTAAACACTTCACATATAGAATGTAAACAGACTCGATAAAACTCAAGTATATGGTTTGAAAAATACAAAGAACCTGAGATCATATGATCTTTTTATATTCAAGTATTAACATATTTAAATTTGTGAAGCAAAACTTCCGTTAGTAAATATTAGTAGTTATTTATAAAATCATTTACTTTGAATAATGAACTTGAGAAAATTATTCTCAAGAGTAATTTTTAATAAAATTATGTGTAATTCATACTTACATTGTAGGCCATTGTTCTTAACACCTGGAAAGAAGAAACAGTTTATAAATTACTACCAAAAATGAAGATGCTGAATTGTTTTCCTCATGATTAACGCAGATGTCAGATATATAATTATAACACTGCTACAGTTATTACCATTTTCTTTGAAACCCGGTTGCCCTTCAATATTTGTTAATTAAGTAAATAATAAATTCCAGAACAATTAGAGTTCTGGTAAGAACAGTAGCTACTTTGATTATGCCTAGTATTCCTATGATACAATATTTATATAAATATAGACGTGATCGTTACCTTCTTTAACGACTGTTTGATGCTAGATCAGTAATAATTAGGCGATGTTGTAATTTATGGTTAATACAATTATCGTTTGTTATTCCACTACTTTCATAAGTTTTGACACTTGGCGCTTGACTTTTATATTAAACTTCTGTGATATCCGAATAATTTCACAGATAAATAGGGAAACGATAAATAATTAATAGCTATCAAAAATATGTATTGTGAATGAAGCTATAGCTTTAAATTAAAATTTACTTTCAAATAGCTAGAAATTAAATTTTTAAAAATTGCAAAACCCTCTCGCTTGCGAAATTATATTAATAAAAAGCTTTATTTTAAATTCATCTTAAACGCGTTATGTAAATGAAATTTTATCTTTTAATTAATATGGATACATTCGTAAAGATTCTTTCTTTACTGAACAATTTTTATGTTTCATTTTTTGTTATAATACGTCTTTGGTAATGTGGGGTGAATTATTGGGTACCTATTACCTATAAAAACAATTTTAATGATTCCGAAATTTTCTTCTGTCACGTCATGATTCACGTCAAACACGTCATGTGAATGACAAAGATTAGTGTATTGATATTTCTTACTGTATGTAATATTTTTCATTTAGAGATCTTAGAATCTATATTGAAGAACAGTCCAACAGGCCCTAATAAACATTTGGGTAACTTTATATGGATAGTTATAATATTTACTGCTAGACAATGGAAGCTTATGAAAGTGTGTTGCTTGTGAAAAATGAAGTCTTTGTTTTTAAAATACCCCCGAGGACGTCTAACAGAGGATATAGGTAAATTTTTGCTTCCAATACAATATGATATATTTTATAAACAATTTTATATTCAAGTTTTGTATTAGGGCAGCTGATTGGAACTTACAAGAGCCACAATGGACGGGGCGTATGCGCCTTGTTGCGAAAGGCGATGATTTAATTATGAAGCTAGAAGATAAGACAAGCGGTGAATTGTTTGCAAAATGCCCCATCGATAAATATCCGGGGGTGGCACTTGAGGCTGTAACAGACAGTTCAAGATATTTTGTTGTAAAAATACAGGATGATAATGGTATTTACAAACTGGATTTTTAATTTTATCTTATTGTAACTTTCTATTATGTTATTATTTAAACTTTTGTTTTACCAAAGTGACTTATTATCTCAATTTCAGGTCGCAGTGCCTATATAGGTCTTGGATTTGGAGATAGATCAGATTCTTTTGACTTGAATGTAGCTTTGCAAGATCACTTTAAGTGGTTGCGGAAGGAACAAGAAGGAGAAGGAACTGCAGACCAACAACAGATGGATTTCAGTTTTAAAGAAGGCGAAACAATTAAGATTAATATGAAAATAACTGTAAGAGCCCACTTTTTGTTGTACAAATCTATTAAATTTTAAACATTGTTATTTAAACAAATTGTGCGGAAAAATGTTCTTCAGTTATTAATAGTCATATTTATTCACTATATTTTTTCAATTTTTTAATGCCTAGATATGCCTTAAAAGAAACTAATATTATTTTGACACATTGTAATTCAATAGTAAAAGGATTTTTGATTTTATTTTCAGAAGAAAGATGGCAGTGAGGCTAGTCGCCCTCGTCGAGCTGGGGGTGCTAATGTGGGTGGGCTACTACCTCCACCTCCAGGAGGATCCAAGCTTCCACCACCACCTTCTCCGCAGCATGTGCCAACTCCAGCTGGGACCCCAGCTGTGCCTAATACTGAATGGGGTGACTTTAACTCAGCTAGGTAACTTGATACTTTAGCCAACATAGTATAAAAACCTAGTAATATATAAAGGATACTAGGAACTTATTGTTTTATGAGAATAATTTTTTTAGGAAATAACAATGTTGACTATTATTTTTGGTAAACTTATGATATATACAAAAAGCATATCGTCCTTGGCATAAGATAGTTACATAATGTTGTTGTGTTGGTACATAACAAAATATTTTTTCCAGTGCTCCGCCCCAACCACCAAAGCCAACAACTCCAGCTAACCAGCAAAACTGGGTGCAGTTCTAAATGAAATAATTTTATTGTACCTGCAAGATGCAGATAGTGCATTGCACAATACTTATGAATCTTACTTAAATTATTTACATATCCATTGATTGTTTGTATATACGCCGGTATGCCTCTCTATTACATGATTTTAATTTAATGTTTTGTGTATTTCGGCACTTATTAATAAATACAACTCAATTTTGGTCATGTTATAGATAAAAGTTTGTTAGGCTATGCAAAGTATTTTCATAAATTCGATAACGAGACATTATTTATTTAGTTTTGTGCCACACAGTTTCTTTTTTTCTATTTCATGCTTCCAACTATAATCGTAATCATTAACATATGTTTTTAAGACTATATTAACATTCCTTCATTGTTGTTTAAGGGCAAACAAAATTTGTTGCATACTTCTTTTGTTATTTATTCATGTTGAAATTATTATTATTTTTTTTGCAATTAATTTTATTTAATACAAAAATCTGTTTATCATTCAACACAATATGTCTTCAGTAGACATATTCAGATACATTTGTTTACAAATCGAAATTGGAAGTTTCTAATAAATAATATATAGTTATTGTTAATTAGATTTGGCTATACATCTAATTGTTATGAATGTTAGTATTATATGCATGTCATAGACAGGCTTTATGTATATAGCATGTGATAGCTGTGTACAAATGTTTTATTAATAGATCTGTTCTAGCATTCTGTTTGAAATGTATGTACAAATGTAATAAAGGATAGCAGCTATTTGTTGTTTTATTGATAATTCTTCTAAAAGTTTTGTGTACATGATATAAAATGGTAAGCGACAGAATCTTACCTTTTGTATTAACTGTAACTTCCTGCCATTATAAACTTTGAAATATAATATTACGAACCCTAAGTACTCCACAACGTTCCTAATTATTTCTCTCATTGACTTTACCTGTTCATAGTTCATTGATTCACTAGGTATCTCAAAAATGTAAATCTATACGACCCTAGCTAAAATCACATATATGTTTATTGTTAGCAATCGCAAATCCTGATTGAAAACCTAACTGCTAAACAACCGAGACAGGTCAATCGCATTAGGCCACCGTTTTTCATGACAAAGCAAGACACTGCACAAGAGACAGCTACCAAATTAGAAGATATTCTATTGGAATGTCTATGACATCCACCGTGCTCCAACAGATAAACATTTTTTTCGAAATCGGATAACATCTTGCAAGGGAAAAAATTCAACTCCTATGGACAGTCCAAAGCGCTTTCAAAGAGTTTATTGAGTCCCGTCCGATTGATTTCTTTAGTACAGATGAATGAGATGGCAAAAGTACATAAATAAAATAGTGCATACATACTTTCATTAAATAAATATATTTAAAAAAGTCGAGTTTAGGTTATTTCCTTACAAAACGACTATTTCATATGTTAGGACCTAATGTATATATCGGATTTTATTACAAATTCATTGTTTTAAAGACAGGACGCCAGCCTCGCTGACGTCTCTAATGTCACTTGTTTCAGTAAGTTCCAGATATTTTAAAATGAAACTTCAATTCTTCTAAATGTTCTTGTATTTCTCGAAGGTTCTTTATGCTCCGCACTCGCTGAACTCTGCAGTCCCCCGTCGTGCGTCCAGACGTCATATTTAAACCAGAATTCAAACATAGTTCTATTCTCTTTGATTTCGTTTTACTTTTAACAATAGTAACGACGACCAATAAGGTGTTATAATAATTGGTGCCAGTTATTTTCATGTTGCATCCGTCGTTGAAGCTGCTTGCGCCGATATATATATATAATAGGTACCAGCTCCGGCTTCGCACGGGCTCTTTACAAAAAATATGAAATAACCTATTTAATTTTGAGAATTATAAAACTTAGGTATGATAAATTTCAAATGGTACGTCCGATTTTAATGATTTAAAAAATTATTTACAGATACTGATGACTTGAAAATAAAGTGATTTATTTTGATAAGACTTAACACCGTATTTATGTAAATAGCTTTTCAATAAACGCTTTAGGAATGCCAATTTTTTAAAGTTGTAAAATGGATATAGTATGTTATCCTTAAGGTATAGAATTACGCCACCGCGGACTTTTCTGTAGACCTATATAAGATACACAATTCCATCATATATTATTTTGTTATATCTCAAAGACTATAGGCAGCGTTTTCGATAAAAGTTCTCAGACGGCTCATGTTTTCCCGACATTTTCAACAAATATCGTTAATGTACGCGCAAGTTTTGTATTAACTTACCAAATTATATACTTCCTCGAGACTCACACTATCGAGTAGTAACAACTGTTTGATAATCGGTACAGTTGTTTTTCCGTTTATCGCGAACAGACAGACAGACGCGGCGAGGGACTTTTTTATAATATGTATATATATTAAGAATCCACAACAGATTAAAGGTCCGACGAAAGACCTTGCTGCTTCCCCCCACTTTCCTAATTATGCACGTAATAAGTCCTCCAGTGAAACTATTTCAATATCTCATTAATTAATTATTCTTTAATTACTGAGATTCATTTATTGTCTATAGCTTGTATTCGTTCTTAAATATTACTAATGAACAAAGCACAAAGAGTAACCAGTTGAAACAAATGACTAAACTAGATTAGGGTTGATTTTAATATACTTTTTCCTATAATATTTAAAATATTTCTTTATTAAGTAATTGTTTCATAAATAAAAACAAAAAATGCAGCTTCAAGGTTCAAAGCAAGTCTGCTTAAATTGCTTTTCTTTAAATTTAAACCTAACTAATATTACAACTAAAAATTACCTACAAAAACATTCGTCATGACACTATAACATGTGCCTAAACCTTGCATTGTTAGTTCTCATTGTCCGTTTTGTAAATCGATAGGAAGACAGTGCCTCACAGAGATTCAGAGGTGGGGTATTTTATATTGGACTAGAGTATGTTGCAAATAGCACAATTTTAAGTGCAAATGTTCCTTTGCGAATAACATCGCCGTTATAAAGATGTTAAGTTTTCTTAGAGTAGCCGTCAAGTTCATCCGAAATAAAACACTTTTCAACAGCTTTGTAGGAGATGATTTTCAAAGAAGAGGTTTGACTTGATACCGATATTACATTCTGTAATAATTTTTTTTTATCCCAATCGTGAATGGCCAATTTCTTTGCTATGTATAAATTTAATTGATTTATACAAATACAGTCAAATCCCATTACGTGACATTCAGAATATACTTTTACAAATTTTCTAAGCTATTACGTAGATAGATAGGTAATTAATGGTTACGTAGATAGATAGGTAATTAATGGAGGAATGTAGATAGGTAATTAATGAAGGAATAGTAAAATCCTGTGCTATTTCTTTTAGCAATCGATATTCAATACCTGTTCGTTTCATTAACTACTTGCGGAAATCACGGCGAGTGTGTAGCCTAATAGTGTCTTATTCTCCTATATCAAGAGAAAGATTTAGTTAGAAAATATAATGGCTTTACTCACTTTATTTTACTTGAAAAAATAATCATACAGAGGTTTTCTTAAATATATAAGTATACTTAGGGTCTTAAATTTTAAGTAGTAGCCCTTCTCAACTTTCTGAAATAAGAACCTTCATCAAATATATTTGTAGTGGTTCATTTTCTGCTTTATATTTGAAAAGCATAATATTATTCATGGATGTGGGTTAAGAAGTCGTTTTCACTTGAGTAATCATTAAAGGAGGGCTTTGTTACTGAGGTTCGTTGAATTGTAAAAGTCTAATGCTTTCCTTTAATATAATATCTACAAATAGAAAGGAGAAATATTATAATTTCTTAAAAGATTATTTGATTAAATATTGCTCATTCGTCAAATTTAATACTTGTAGTAGTAAAAAAATCTTTTTTTTTTCATCAACATTGATCCTTCAATTATTTCTTTACGGCGTAGCGTTCAAAATAATTAAACTGGCTCCTGTTTTACACGTCTTATTATTGTTCATATTAAGAATTATATAAAGTTACCCGCTATAATATATAATGTTAACGCATCGTAATTTCGTAAATTGTTATCTTACTTTCTTTGTTGCCGAGACACCTTTAACAAATAACTATAGTAGGCACTGATAAGTCGGAGAATATAAATTGATTACATAATTAATAAATGATCTGATCCAGTAGAACATAATAGTAGGTATTTCATAGCGGTTTTCCTAATAGTAGAATTGTTATAAATTTAGGATTGCTGTTTTGAATTTCATTTTAAACCATTTATGTAGTGTTAGCGAGTATTTAAATATTTTAAAGTTAACATCTATTTCTTTGTGTAAATGTGTTTTTTTTTATATTAACGTACCTAACCATAATTGAATATTGTGTCGAAAGTTAGAAGGTGATTTATATGATTTAAATGTAATTTGTTGTTCGTGACTATGTTTTAGTTATTATTAGGTTACTAAAGTGCCAAGTTTTGGGGTCTGAAACTTCTGATATGTGTTGTTATGAACATTTGGTTTTCCATATACCAGCTCGACCCTTATTAATGACATATTTCATTATAACTATGCCTGATGCAATATATTTTTTTCTTTTATTTAATATTTCTAGATACAAATAAGAATTATTATATAATATTTTATTATTTTTATAATTTTAGATATGGCATACTTTGCATATTTTTTTTAATTTATTACAGTGTGTAGGTTTTTTATCTTAGTAGAAAACCATTAAATATATGTAAAGCTTATTCGAAATAGCGTCCATTGGATGTCATACAATCTTTGAAACCTAAAGGGCAATTACTAGTAGTAGCACGCACTTGTATATAGGAAAATTCTTCTTTGCCAATCCGAAACATTGTTTTAAGGTCTTCAAATTATCACTGTGTTTAAAGCAGGTTTTGCTAAGTAAAATGTATCATAAATCATAACCTAGCGAATTAAGATCAGAACAAACTCACCTCTAGTTTTCAGCTCTGATGAAGTGCAATTTTACGTTTCTAATCAAGATTGGGTGGATCCAGTTTTGTGGATCAGCGCATAATCTCATTGGAAGGTATTGAACACCATTTTAGTTGTTATGGGACTTAATTATATTCACTTACTGTTTTATAACTTCGCTTTTGGACAGGATTTCTTCGAGTTCTTTTTCTGAGTTGACGGCCAGATCTTTTAAATATTTTTAACCAAAGTATGGTTAAGAGTCTCATTTAGTTTTGATCTACAGTGCTTTTTTATCTTCTTCAGTTTGAAAAAATCATATTAATACGTCTTGATTGGAAACTAATTAAATTCAACAAATAGTACTCGTTACATATATATTTTAAACATCATCAGAAAGGTTGTTTGAAAAATTTTAATGATAAAACAAAACACCGTCCGACAGATTTATGTCAGTATTCAAGTTTGTTGTAAGGGTATGGTTTTGTGTCACCCTTATCTATAATATTTGTGAAATAATATATATGTCGACGCAAGCAGCTTCAATGACGAATGCAACATGAAAATAACTCAAGGCTGTCATCAATTATTATAACAACTTATTGGTCGTCCTTACTATTGTTAAAAGTAAAACGAAATCAAAGAGAATAGAACTATGTTTTAATTCTGGTATAAATATGACGTCTGGACGCACGACAGCGGACTGCAGAGTTCAGCGAGTGCGGATCATAAAGAATGTGATTATGAAGAACCTTCGAGAAATACAAGAACATTTAGAAGAATTGAAGTTTCATTTTAAAATATCTGGAACGTACTGAAACAAGTGACATTAGTGACGTCAGTGAGGTTGGCGTCCTGTCTTTAAAACAATGATTTTATAAAAAATCTGATATATATAACTATAATATTTATCAAGTTTCTTTAGAAAGGTTTCATAAAAATAAACATGAGAATATCGGTATCAAATCTCGAGTTAAGGGATTTCTCCTAGCTCAGGTTATACTTTGTGGTTAAATTTATTTTTTTCGTTTCGTATCTCTAAAGATAAAAGCAATACTTGCTATTATGATATAAAAAATAAATTTAAACTTTTGATTCAATCTCGTTTAAAAGGGTTCATAAAATTGTTAGTTCAATATGCTTCACATAAAAAAACACTCTTATTTTTGACATAATCCTAAGAATTTTTGGTATAATAACAAAAAGAATTCTTATGAATATAGTTGAATAAAATTTTAAGCATGGTACAATTTTTTTTTGTACCAACCATATATTTTAATTGGCTGTCACTGTGGTTAATCAATTTCGTCAAAGAAAGCTGTTGTGAATAATTAGTAGAGAACCACTCTTTATATATTAATAAGAAAATATAATAAATTGCTTTATTGCTCTTCCTTTTTTATTATTAATTAAATTAGTCCGAACTTTGTTCATGTAGTATACTATTCTTATTGGAATGCCAAGAAATATTTCTGAAAAAAATTACAAAAACGTTACTGCTTTTCATTATTTTATCAGTTGACTTCTTTTACTCACATCCTACATACATATTTTAATTATTTTCTAGTGACATTTGCACAATGTGTCCTTTATTACAAAATTGTCCTAAACCATTAATTTTGACCCTACATAGATGGATATATTAATATTTTTTCTTATATAAAATAATAATGAGAGGACAAAAGAGATCCTTGAACAATCTAGGCAGTCTTATGGGTGAATAACGTGTCATAAATTGTCTGTTAATCTATTAAATTATATTGCTTCTAAATAAATCAAATATGTTTAATATATCAGTTTACCACTCAATGGAAGGCAGATGTAAACAACCTGATTCTGTATTTGTTCACTTGATTGAGAATGTCGTTTCAACTGAGCTACTACAGCTACGAGTGTGTGTAAACAATCGTCACCCAATCATTCGTTGTAATGCGATTGTTCGTACAAGGTCACAGTTCCCGGACGAATTCAATAATGAGTGATTTTAGTTATCTTTGTGTTGTTTTTTATGTTATAGAATTAACAGTAATTAAAAATGTTTATTTAACTTAGTTGGTTTTCGTGAAAGTCTTGGACTTTTAATATATGAATTTTTTTTTATAATGTGTAGACACGAAATTAGAAATTAATGTGTTATGCAGTTGATATGTTTCAAAAATTTTCTTGTACTTAGTTTTTGTTGCAAAAATATTTTTTCCTTTTTGCATCCTGCATCATCGCATTGTCATATCTAAACCTCATATGGTTTCACTGATAAAAGCACAGATAACTAATTTTAGATCTTTATAATTATCTAAAATACAATATATAGCTTCGCTGGAATCTCTTTGAATACTTTACCTGCACACTTTAATTGAAATTAAAAACGGGAGAATAAGTTTTTAGTAAAAAGTGATCAACATGATTCATTTTCAGGTTTTACGTCTCCTGCCTTATAGGGAGCTACCAAGACATATTAGTGGGAATATAGGTACATAATTATATGTTAACAAATTAAATTACTTTTTGCCAAATGATTGTCGGCAATTCTTACGCCGGAGAGCTACTAGAAAACAAAATATGCTACCGAAACTCAATCCATTCCTAGACCAGCAATTCAGAAAGTGAAGTTATAATTTTATCAGTATTTGAAAAAAAAGTAGGAGGAGGAATTGAAATCAAAACAACTGTACCATCAATACATATAACGCAAAAAAAAAATTCTAAAAAAAAAAAAACAAAATGGATAGGTTGAGAAATCTATTCCAAAATGCTTTTGCAGTCATTATAGTTAATTGAAGTCAATTTTATATTTTTACTCTAATTAAACAATCATATTCTAATCACATAAAACCCTTGTTAGCGTAAATCTAAATAAATATCTAAAAAAAGATGAAACCAAAATGTCATCTAATTGTTTCTATGATAATTTGACTTTTTTATTTCTTGATACGTTCTATGTTGACACTGAATGAATTTAAGTATCTGAAGAATTGTTTGAAGACATTGGGTTCCGAAGTATTCTGTTTTGAAATAGGATACTATGACTATACTGTATATCTGTATTTACTAACAATAAAGGAATTTACTAAGATAAATAACTTATCAGATCTCTTTTATTATGATCTAGATTTAGCAATAGATAGATCAATTAAAAGAGCAAAAATTACTTAAGATAAATCATTCACCTAATGCATTATTTTGAAGAAGTCATGGTCTACTCGAAAGCTTCATTTAAGTATTGATACGCTTTATTGAGCACGGCACAATGAATAGTGATTGTAAATTAATTAATTAAAAAGCTAAAAATAAACGTTGTGACCCACGAAAGGCGATTTTATTGCCAGTTTAACGGCAATCTCTTTCAGTGAACACAAGTTTAAGTAGAAATTATTACAAGAGTAATTCAATAGTAAATATACGACGGCGGATAAATCGTTATAAACCTAAATAATAAATACATATAAAATATAATATTTTTTAGATTAAACTAATATAAAGTAACTATTTTGTTTCACTCCAAAAAAAGACAGACAATTTTTTTTTAGTGTGTCAAATATGTCAATTGAGAATAAAATTTTATAAACTATTCTTATAATTAAATTATAAAATTATTTGTAGTGAAATATAAGTGTCTAAAACAGTAAATATTTAAAAACTGGGTCAAGAAATATTATTTATCAGATGAAAATTAAATAGACATTGTATTTATTATGTATACATACATATCTTGACATATATACATACTGGCAAAACACCACAATTTAATTGTGTGAATAGTAAAAGAATTTCATAAAATAATTATTTCTAAGAAATTTTGTGATATGAAAATCATTTTTCATCTTGTCTGCCCGTGATCACGGTTGCTTCAACGTAAAAAATCGCGGTAAAAAACGCGTAAAACATCCGAAAATATTAGTTTTATTTGAATTTCATAAAAGCTAGTAAAAAACTGAGGCATTTTAGGAATTAAAATAGTGAAAGATGAAGGAAACTAAATCTTCCCCACAAATAATAAGGCGTTTTGATTAAAATAGTTATAGTATAGAAGAAAAAACATATGAGGATCCCGGCGTTGAGAATTGGAAGCCACTTACCTGGTCTTCTAGTCAGTTCAGAAAATGATCGTCACTATAATATAAAATAAAGAGAAAAAGAGACTGGTAGAATGTTGATAGAATTATATTATTTATTAATTATCTTAGTCCACTTAGATCTTTTAAATGAAATTTCCATGACAGTGTCTGTTCAATGTGTATCTATGTCTAAGTCTTTACCTGAAGAGCAATATGAAATCGGTAGCTTGAAATGTAACCAATCAACTTTAGGTGACACTTGACTGCTGCCTATAAAAAAAAAATAATTGCCTTAGATTTAAAGTGGTTAATATAATATCAATCAGGAAAAATTACTTTCTTCTGTCTGGCGTTACAGATGTTTTTAAATTCCAGTTAGTTCATAGCATACCAAGTCAAAGGAAATATCTTTCTCTTTTGTTTAATATCTCTCGTCATAAATCTCAAATCAAGTAAACCTATCGGGAAAAGTAAATTTTTGAATAAATTTGTTATCTTTTTATGCTTATTAATTTTCACTTCCACACTTCCTTACATTTCAGAGGATGAATTTATGTGCCTATACAAATATAGACCTTTTTCAAACTCAATCAGGTAAGCTAATGATTATCAATTATCCTTGTTTATTATGCAGTGTTGGCGTCTTATTTTATTTTTCCTGTACTTGTCTCTGCTAAAATATAATTGAGATAAAGTGTATGTAGTTCTCGTTACTCGTCTGTTAGACTTTTTAATGTTTTTGAACACTTTATTTTAATATTTAAAATCGATCCATTTAACTTTTATTCATCGTGATGCTCAGTTCTAAAAGCACTTTAAATTAGTTTGTTGGAGCACCTTCGTTCATTGTTTTAAATATTAAAAATCTTACAATAAAAATTCCATTAGGTAAAGCTGGAAGTGTTTTTAATATTATATTTAAAATGAGACATTTAATATAACGTTAAAAACGAGTTTAGTTTGCCGAGTACAATGTTTTAATGATTACAAACTGTTTGCTGTGTTATATAGGAAAATGCTTTAAATTCTGGTCGCGGTAATTTATTGAGGCAGTAACCGTTCGAGCGTAGCATGACACAGAATTAAATTTTACGAGTCGTCTCCTAAAACTGGTTGCTGCAGTATTGAATTTATGCAAACAAATGTACATGAAACTGAATTTATACATTAAGAGTCGTTTTAAGAGACGTTTAATTTAAATCTGTATGTAAAAAAACAGACAGACGATTAATTTAATTGGCTTATTTTTTTTATTAACTTCTTCGTTAAACCTCATTTAGTGGATCGCTTTAAAATTATATTTTCTATTAATATTGAACAAATCAAGTTTTTTGAAAGATTCTTTTCGGATACTGAAGATTCTAGATGGAAACTTAAATTACTCGTAGCTAGATATAGAATAGATAACAGAAATTGTTGAAAATATACCTGGTACTTATTTTTTATGTTCGATGTACTGAAATGAGTTGTAAAATACTCCCACAATTTAAGTTCAGAATATAATATAGAACTATATTAGTTTTTAATGACTAGGTAGCTTTTTTTGATTGTTAACCTTTATATAGATACTGTCATACTATACTATACATATGTAATTTGTGTATATTATTTAATATAATGATTATATTATTTAATATAATCAATAAATTTCATTATTTTATACAATTTATTCCATGTAAATCACAATTTAAGCGTTTCATTCCTTCTTTAAATGGGTTCATCCACAATGGTGGTAAGCAATGTGAAGTGACAAATAAAAAAATGTCGTTGCGCATTTAGGAGGTGATAAATCTCTCGTCTGCATTTTACACTGTTTTTACGGAATGAAATAAAGAAACAACGATTTAACATCAAATTGTCTTTATTAACTTTACACAATTAACTTTGTACTACAAGAGAAAGATCATTAATAATGTCTATGTACAAAAAATATGTTTACGCACAAACATGCGACTGTTGTTTAAAGATCACGATAAATCTCAAGAATTATAATGTAAATAAATAAGATTTTAGGCACTGCACGTGTTCTTCTCCATATCACATTCGTGGGATTTTACGAGTATAACGTACACCACATTTTAATTCATATATCTAGTAAGCGTCTCCGTTCTTTAAAGAATTATTATCTAAATTCTCATAGTTTTTATGAAATACACATGCATGTTGACCCGTTCGTTCGGCATTACAGGTAAAAAACATCCATGAGATACCTAACGTGGTATATAATTTAATTAGAAGGTGGGAGCGGTCAGGGATGTCTCTACTCTAATAAACAAGATAATTAAATCGAATGTTTCAGAATGTCTTTAACATTTTTCTAAATATTTTCCCTTCGTAGTTTATAATCAAATGTATTAATTTTGATATTCAAATTCAACCCAATTATAATTAATCCTATGATATATATTTTTTCTTTCACTATAACACCGACAGAACAGGCTACTAAGAATAAATTAATTAAAAACTATTAAAATTTAAAGATCAATCTGAATTTCAATCATAGATAGGTTTGCTGAATGTTTTAACTTCTAATAAAATAATACATTATTTAAATCAACATTAATTATTTACAATATCATACTATAATATTGCTCATATAATACTTTTTAAAATAAGAACCGTAAAATAGGTGATTATCTACACATTGGAAGGTTCTACTATATTGTATATAAAAAAAAAATCTTTATTTATTCGGAATAATTAATTAGACTTAACAGACTTAAATAATATAATAAGTACACGAAAAAAGCATTAAATGCTCAAAAAAGTTTATAAATTAGTAAAAATATTAAGAGATCATATTTTGATAAATCTAATTAGGAATAGACTGTTTATAATATGTCCTACTTAATATGTAGGTATACACTAAGAACTACGAACATTGACTTTGGCAACAATTTTGACAAACATTTAGATTTTTAATAATTTGTATAGAAAATTACATTAATACACAGGACATATAAAGAATTCGATTAATTTAAAATAAACGGTTTAAATCCTTTGTGTTGCATGAATTAAAAATATTTTTAAAATTGACAAAAATAAATTGTTGTAATAAAAGGTTAGGGTAGCATACTCGTACTTTCCTTTAGCATCATTCTTATCTGGATTAAAAAATAACAAACAATATATCGTGACTAAACTTTATATGGGTAAAGCTGTATAGAAATAGTTTAAACATTTGTTTACATATTTCAGTTAAATATTGTCACACAGATATGTCGTGAAGACATGAAATGAGGTTAGGAGTCGCTATAATACGAAGATGTCACTAATATAACAATATTTTCAAAAATACCAACTATTACCTAAATATTAGTTACAGGGTTTGTGAGTTGTAACATCGGATGATAACAGACGAAAGTTATTTTAACATAAAATTTGTCAAGTGACTAGATGATAGTATTTTATTTATTCATAAATTATACAGATAACGACATGATATGTAAATTTTCGTGATATATTCGAAGTAGAAAAAAAAGTTAAATACTTTGTCTGGTAGTAACAGGAAAGTATCCCATTAAAGTAACACCAAGAGTCCACTTGAACATGTATTGACTAATGAGCATATTGGAATCATGACCACTTAACTTTTATCATTATTTTTAAGGCTATATGTGCTGGGAGATGATCTGGAAGGCAGCAACCGCTCGGATACTTCACAAATATCGCTAGCAGAATATCTATTTCTTTTTAAATTTAAATTTCTGTCTTTATCTAACGACCGAATCTTATCCGTCTGCAAGTCGAGATCTTTTTCACTTCCAATGGGGCTATTCGCCGCTTCGCCTTTGTCACTGGCCGAACTAGACGGTGTTTGACTACCATTTTCGGATTCTATTATTTGCTCAAGACCACTCGGCCTTCTGCTTCTCGTATCATAATACTCTACAGCTGGTGGTATCACTGGCGCCAGGTTTGCCATTGGGTCTAATCCTAACAGAAGCATGACAGTAGCTGGGTGTTCCAGTATGTACTGAGTAACGCAATGGAGAAACGGTTCGGTTTGCGTACTTCGATTTATTTTTGGCCGTTCAGGACTGAGAGGGCGTTCGTGCTGCAGAAAATGTACAAAAATAAATCACTTTGGCTATTAAAATAAATGTACCGAATAACAACTGATTTTAATTTTGGTCTTAAATATATGTACTCCTAAATGTGGAAGACAAAAGTTATTATTTATTACCTGATCCCAGCAAAATACGTCAGGTGGATGACTACAACTTCTGGCAAGTTGATTAGGAGGAGTGTTCCATTGTAAATTTGGATTTGAGTGTGCTGCGTGCCACACTGGACCTGTCATCTCTTGTAGAGCTTGTATTGCATTACGAACCTAAGTATTTGAATAATAATTATACATTATACATTTATGTTTATTAATATGTATTAAAGCCTATTAATACTTACCTCCATGCTGAGAGCGGCAACGTCATGATGCAAGCTCGACACTTGTGTGTCAAGTCTATCAACTGAAGAGCGTGTATTATGCATTTCTAAATTTAATCCCTCCAAAGAATCAGCTCGAGTAATTTTGGGTGTAGCCACCGACCGCTGTCTTTCGATTCTTTCTCGCAATTCCCTATGTGATAATCGTGGTTGTCCGTCAGTTCTGTTTAGAAAAATTAAACGCGTGTTATGATTTCTCCCTTGTCACGATGTATTTATCGTTGTTGTTATCACTACAGTACCTGAATTTTGTATGACGGGGACTACTACTAGATAATAGAGGTTTTTTTGGGGATAGAGCATTTTCTTCAGCGGCATTTTCATCATCCTCTGAAATTGATGGTAGAGTGAGAGATGGATGCCCGTTCCCTTCTTCTTGCTCAGCCTCGTAGCCTTCTCGTAAATTGTATGTCAAATCATGCAATATATCATGAACAAATTCTTGTTGATATTCCGGGTAAAGTCGTAAAACTTCACCCAGACCAACCATGTTGATACATTTTAAATCGCAATATGTGAGGGCCTATAACGAGAATATTTTAAAATTCATAAATATAAATTTAATAAACATGGAATTATTTTATTTATTCCTCATTCTATTCATACTTATGGTAATTTTTACCTTGACATCACTGCTTGACTTTACAACCACGTCGGGGTTATTAGATTGCGATGTTCCCGAGCCATTGTGGACTTGTAAATGAGTATTCATGTCACATCCCACCAAATCACCCTTTCCTGGCGATGCGAAAACTTTTTTAATGAAATAATTTCAAAAGTATGAAATGTTTCAAAAAATCAAAAGACTCACTCACCGAGAATAGCGACAACCATATCATTTTGCATAACTTCCATCGATCCGTTACAAATATAGTGAATATAAGTTAGAGCATCTCCTTTGTGAACAAGGTATTCTCCGGGAGCGCAAAAATTGTTTCGAATATGTAGTGACAGAAGTTTCAGACAACCCTGAGACGCGGACTCAAATATTGGAAGTGATAATATCTCCCGATGCAAATGTAACGACACATCTCCTCGCAATTCCTCAGGGAATTCTTTGAGGGTCTACAACAGTACAAGTATTTTTTATTAAATAGTGAATCTAAACTGTAAACAAGATTATTTTAATTATATACTTTTTATTTCTAAAAGATAATCTTGCGGTGTTGGGAAATTTATACTCTGAATAACGCTTGAAATTAGTAATATCGCTTGAAAAACTGCGGCCTCGGAAGCGTTTATTTAATTGACCGTTTCATATTTCCAAGCCATTTAATTCAGTCAAGTCTGAATACAATGGTGTCACGAAATTTTCAAGGATTTGTTCACATAATTTGTGATACTTTATATATTGACAATAAATAAGCACTACGATTCCTTGTATTTAAAAAAATTGGTAAGGTTTTAATTGTAAATACTTATTTAGATATCTCAATTAATTACTTATGCTTTTAGTTTGTAGCATACCTCGTGAATATCAATGCCATGATTGAGTGACCACATTGTTTGGAAGTAGTCTTGCATGCGCTGTTTAAGTTCTTTAGGAACTTGGTTTATGGTGAGAAAATCTTTGAGGTCACGCCATTTGCTTTGATACATAGATCGTCGCGAGTACATTCTTTGAATAATTGCAGTCACATTACCGAACACAACCGCATGCATTAGAGCTGTGAAGAGTTACGATTTGTGTAATCACCGTTAATGGCATCTCAGCTAAAACTACGTTTATTCAAGAGCTTTTCTGTTTTAATTACATTAAACTTGAAAATTTATAAACAGAGGTTACTATAAAATATTGAGTCTTCATTTTATTTTGAAAGGGGATTTCTTAAAAACAAATTTCTTACCTCCGACAAGCATTGTAAGGATGCTAAATATTTTCTCAGGTAAGGTGTTTGCGGACACGTTGCCGAAACCAACACTCGTTAATGATGAACAAGTGAAGTAGAGAGCAGTAACATAGCTCTCACTATGGGATATGTTCACAATTGGTACTTTCAGGCGTTCAGCCAGATTGTTAATCCAACCTTTAAACAAAAATATACTTCAAAATTATAAACATATCATCCAATCAGATTTTCAGATTGATTTGAACACCCAATTACACTCTAAATGAACAACATTGTCAAATTCCAATCAACCACTCAAATGGCTCTGAAAGACCGGACGAATCCAATCGATTCCAGTTCCTAAATATTTCATGATTTTAAAAAGCGTTGATTTTCTAAAGGTTTTTTAGTATTGAATATTTTTTTATTTATTTATTTAAAATTATATAACGTACCTAAATCCCAACTTTCATTTCTATGATGCTGAATTTCCTTTTCCGCTATAATAAACCATATGCAGGCCAGCCAATGTGCTACTAGCGTGAAAGATAACATTAAAAGAGTTAAAATTAGGGCGGAATATTGTGAATATCGGTCCATTTTTTGGAGCAAACGAGCCAAACGTAGTAGTCGAGTTAATTTCACAAGATGAACGTTCCCGTGAGTAGACTCCTTAAAAAAATTAAAAAAACGCTTAACAAAGTGTAAAACTATTAATTAATTTTAAAAAGTATCGCTTTTTGAGAAACCCAGTAAACGTTTGAAATCAAAGCAATTATATTACAAACAGCTGGGCTGGTTAAATTAATTAGTGGAATAAAGTAACTCACCGTCCCGCTATATACGTCTGATGCATAAAGTAGGTCAAACGGAAGCGCGGCAAGAAGATCAACGACAAACCAAGTGCGGATGTAATTAAGAGCTATTGCTTTTGAATCAGATACTACTTCTCCTTTCTTACTTACAAATGTTGTTCGGAAATTTAAAACGATATCTGAAAATGAAGCCCAAGGGAATTTCAAATTAAATATATTATTCGTGAATATAATGTTCACAATTATAAAGACCTGTACCTATAATGAAAAGGGCTTCGACAACAACGTCACTCGTTACACTGATCCTTGGATGACCTTCATCAACAAAACTCGCGTTATATGGCACCACAACAGCTACATAAAATGTTGCTATTAGGATCAACCAGTCCCAGAAGGTTTTAAAAATGCCGTAATGTGAGATAATAAATCTTGACTTTTTTATAGCTGACGTTTTGTATTCAGGCAGCGGAGGGTCAGATGAGTGTAGGAGGTTCTAAAATAACAAATGTTCTGTAATTGTGACACGATACAGCCTGTTTGCAATAATTGTGAAAAGCTTGGTTATTTTGCATTGTGAATTCAGGTTAAGTTTTATTATAAATTACCTTACTAACATTGTTGAGTTTTAATTTGGTCTTCATTTTATCCGGTTTATAATGTCCTGAAAGCTGGTATAAAACTGCCCTGGAGCGCCGTCTGCCCATGTTGGCGGGTGAGGGCGCTTCGGGGTCAAGATTGCCATTCGGGTCTGGAAGTAGGCAACTAGATTCAGCTCGGAACCTGGCGCCTAAAAGTGCCGCTGCGGGTACAAATGGGGATAACGCTAGAGTGACCACTCCTGCCGAAGGCCGCACCGCGGCTCCTGTACGCACAAACCACCCTGTTACTAACATTACCGTGCCATGTTAGGCCACAACCATACGCGATGCTTCCACTTTATAATACTATCAATGTTTTATTGTAGGAGGTATTTATTCATCCTCATATTGTTTGTTTAATGGGTAATGAAAACATGTTATGAAAATATAAAGAAGCGATTGCGGTTCTTATAGCAATTGCGCTTAAAAGCATAGCGTATGACGGAACCCATGTTATTTTATTGTACAAGTACAAATGAAAATGTATGAACGAGATTTTCTTTGCAAGCATTGAAAAAGGATCAACGAAGTCTTTCAATTTTATATGTTGGTAATCGTAATGAATATTAATAGAAAAAAATGTGTGTGAGCTCAACAGAAACGAATATTTTGATGTTCTGTTCTTCCATTAAAAAGGTTCCATTTATAAAGAGAACGCTTTCAAAGAAAATCAGGTACATTTATAACAAGAAATTGATGAAGTGACAACAAAATGGGACCTTGTCAATAGGATAGACGGCTGTAAGTATTTGAAT
Organism: Danaus plexippus; assembly: GCF_018135715.1. Lineage (NCBI taxonomy): Eukaryota > Metazoa > Arthropoda > Insecta > Lepidoptera > Nymphalidae > Danaus > Danaus plexippus. The sequence continues at coordinate 3,575,325 of NW_026869848.1, read as the reverse complement.
TTGCTGTCACTTTGTTTATTGTTTTTAAGCAGATCGTAAGCAAAAATAATACACTGATACACGGACACTTTTTACCCAACTACGAAAAAGCCAAACAGGAGAGTTATGGTAATTTCCAAAATCTAAGTAATTAATATAAGTGCCAAACTGGAAAACAATACAGCCCATTTTGACAAACTTCATTTGGCTTTTATTGTCCCATAATACATACATTACAATAAAAAAAAAAAATTGGTGGTAATTTTAAACTTAACAAGCGAAATCTCAAAATCAAGGACTTCAGAAGGTCAGTTACAATTCTATTTAAAATTTTCATCTTGAAAGTATTTTGACACAAATTCGATGGAGGAAACTAAAATTCCTGATAAACTAAATAGTAGAGAAATAAATAAACACCTGTTAGCGTAACAAGCAAGTTTAAAAGATAGAAACAAGATAAAATAGACTCTGTTGCAGGTGAAGTAGACAAAAAAGACCAAATAAAACACTGGCCCTCGACCGTTTAGTCTACTCAACATGTTTATATCTTTTTGAAAAATTTTAAATTTAGATTAAAATATAAAATTATGAACAGACTACTTTAATATAATTTTGAAAACAAGACCACTTAAAAAATATATCTACGGTAGAAAAAATAACTCAACTTAACCAAATTTATTTTACAATACCACATTGGATTTTAAATAAAAAACTTAAATACCATATACACTTTGCAAAATGTAGACGAAATGTGATCCATCAATTTATGTATTACTGAAATTTCCGCAAATATTTGTATGAATGTTTGTTTAACACACACTGCGTTTGCAAGTAAAATAAAATAAACATTTAAGCAAAAATGAAATGAAATGAAATGATAAAAAAAAATGGGTAACGAATATTTTGAAACTATTTTATTTCTTTTAAATACCTTCTACATAACAGGTAACAGGAAATGTTTATATAATACTTTCGATTTATAATAAATACGTAAAAATACAGGGTGGTTTATAACAAGTAATTCAACAACAGCTACTGAAAATAATTATTTATATTGAATTTCTCTTACACTCATTATTACATAACCATGATAAGTAATCATTTCTAATATTCCTTAAAAACGAATTAAAAAAAAACATTCAATAACTATTTCAAGACAAGTTTAGAAAACAACAAGACTAGAAAATAAGAAAAGACTATTCCTACATCACTAACTCCTGCTACTTATTGCATCTAGATTAGAAACATGGAATTGTTACAGAATATAGTTTCTAGTAAACATATTAATCAAACGTTACCGTGCCATGATGCGCGAACTCGCTACGCTGTTCTGGGTTCTATAGGGCTATGGTAATTTTATAACACTAAATGACTAGAGCGACGAGCTCAGATAATACAAGAGAAAGATATATTACTAAACAAAACGCCTCTTGGGAGGACTACAAAAGTACATTTTTATAAAATTTTCAAGTTTGTCAAAAAAGAAATTCACTATATTTTCCAAGCACTTACCGCTGTCGAACTCCTCATTAGTGTTCATGGCGGCCATCTTAGTGTTGGTGATATCTTTGAACGAAGCGAGGAATAAGACCACTTCTCGTTTTTCATTTTTAATTGGGACGATATCAAGTAAGCACCAGAAAGGGGTCCCTGTAAAAAAAGGTTTTTAAATAAAATTTACTTACCGATCTTACCAATTACCTCCAAGTTTATATGTACATATGTATGTCTGTATTTTAGTAGACATTAATATTTCTCTCAGGGTGAATCCATTGTTATATCGAATAATATTGATTTCGGGAAAGCTTCAAACCTAGCAATGGTTATTCAGTTCGGTACCCGTTGAATAACTTTGTTGATTGCTATATCTACATGTGTGCCTGACGAGGCCTTTCATTGCTTCCCGACTATCATTGATTTGAATGTCATGAGGTGAGCTTTATCAGGAGATATATTAGCTCCATCTTTATAATTTTATATATCCAGACTGCGAGGACAACAAGCTAAGCTGTAAAAGTTTAATTTTGTTGAATGCAATCGTAAATCTCTTATTGGTTTTCTTTACGATTCCGCTTGCATAAGGATTTAAACTTATACTCTAAAGCTGTAAATCTGTGTAAATAATATATTTTAAGATAATTTGATTGTGGCTAGCAGTATAATTAAAGAGACTTTGATTTTAAAACATCTGCTATAAAGTAAGAGTGTCTAGGTTCTTTTCTATTTTTTTTTATTTCGTGTATTTATTTGATATTATTCACGTATGCCCAGAAGTGAATGTGAGCGGACTAAAGATAAGTTTTAAGTAAATATAAATATTTCACAAAATAATGGTATATTAATGGAAGTATTTTTTTATTTTAACTAATTCAGAAATAAAAACTATTTAGGATATGAATAAAGCTTTTATAACATCGTTAATCGTTAATTAATCTTATTGTTAGATTACATCATACAGCATAGAGGTATGGATATAAATTAGGTATAAAAGTGTAGAGAAATCAATAAAAATATATGATTTATCCAATATTCATATGACATATGATTGAAATTAAAAATACTATGAACAATTATATGTTTTTATGTCATTTTGTAAATTAAAATATTATTTTACTCTTCATTACTTAAATGCTTTTACAAAAGCCTCACATTTTAAGTCTTTGTTTGCAGATTAATATTCTCTTTTGTTTTAATATATATCATTTGTTTTTAATCCCAACAGAGTATAATTAAAATCGTCTAATTGATGTAAAATATACTTTAATGAAAATTATACTCCATCATATTATGGTATATTTTCTAAACTGTTTTTAATACGAGATGGATATGAAAGTAACACATATCTGCATTCATTGTAGATAAAAAAAATATTAAACGATTTTGACTTATTAATCTGTAATCTGAAAGGTGACCGTTGAAACTCTCAGCAGTATGTCCATTTTGGACTACATGTCGCTGCCTTGAATTATATTGAAGAAATCTCATTATTTAGACCTAATACTAGAATCAAATTAAATTTACTCGACATCCAACCTTAATGGAGATTACAACAAATGAAAGGTTTGAATACGTTTTCAGGTATATCGTAATTATTTACTAGAAAGAGAAATATTTTGGAAATGTTCCAAAAACTATTCTTATCTACTCAACGTTGGTGCTAAAGTTTTCTTCAAACAGAAATATTTAAGAATACGATATTATAGCAATTTGAGTTCAAAACAAGCAAATCTATTAGAATCGGGCCAAAGTTTAGCTGGGGATAGGAAGATGATATAAATATATATATTACTCAACAAATAATTTTGAACAATAATAATCACTCAGTGCCTTCTATATAGGACATAATAATTGAATATATTTAAATATCTTTACATACATATTTTTAATTATTTTGTAAATCGAGTATGTATATTCAAAATAAAATTCGTAACAATTGGTTATTTAGATTGGTGCTGAGAATATTTTTATTGATACACTTAATATGACAACCAATACATTAATTTTGAAATTATGTATTCCTATAAATATTGTTAAGAATGTAGAACGTTGATAATTTTGTATCTATTGTGTTACGTTTTATAATAGTTACACAATTAATCTATGCGTACTCATTCATTTTACAGAAATAAATGTATTACTTAGCTCAATAATTATTATTATTTACTAATGAGCTCCAACCAAGCGTGCTCATTAAGACGGTATATAAATTAAGACTGAAAGTTAGCGTAATCTTAAATAATTGGTAAAAGTTAAGGACGTTGTTTACAAATCTTAGCCAACGGGAATTGTTTTAAACCATTAAAACATTCTAAGAATTGTACAGAATTTTAACGAAAAACAAAATCCTTTGCATTTTATAATTAATATAATGAGAAAGTAATTATTGAAAATGAATCAAATTTTATTTTACCGTTTTTCTTATAGAATATAAGTTCCAGCTTGAGTTCATGTTTGGAATCCAGGGCTGTGTCGATCTCGTGTCGATGTTCTTCCATTGTGTCAGGTCCATGAAGAAACTTGCAGGCGCATCCCTTTTGCATAATGTGCGCCCGAGCCCATCCAGTCAACTCGCAGAATCCATCTGAGCAATATACGATCGGGTAACACGGCACTTGCGCGTTTCCCAACACGAAATTGCTGTCTGTAACAAATCAATTAATTTATTTAAACCAATTTACTTATTCTCATTGTCAATACACATTTTATACATTGTAGGCAGACAATAGTGATCTTCGAGAATGGACTATTGTCGTATGGAAATGAAAAGGTGAAAACAATTACGACCAGATTCTAAATTTATATATTTTCGGTTATGACAAAAGTACGAAGTCTGTTTAATTATTTTTTCGATTATTCATAATAGTTAGATAGAGAGAAGAGCTTGGAAGGTTCTGGTGAGCGTTTAACGGGCGTTAGATAGGGGCCCCTTAAAGCTACACCTGGGTCGCAAGTCTCAGGCATTGTTGAAGCTCCTTTCAATGACACGCGATGGACCCGGCACCTGCACGGTGAATCCATTGAATACTAAGAAGTTTCGTCTCTATGTGTGAGAGGTAGTATTGATATCAACGTATAAAGTCATTCGTTTTATTTATTGACAACTTGTAAAGCCTCCATGGAAGCTTTAATGTCAAATTATTTAGTTAGCTGTCGATGTCAGTGTAACTATCAGTAAGTGCATTAGTGCCTGCGCCGGGTGTGCGCACTGATCGTTTAAAAAGAAATACAACATGTCGGACTCTGACGACGAACACGGACATTAAATAATCGTTTCCAATGTTACACTACACAAACCCAATATAATCTGAATCTTAAATATAATCTATGAACTTTCGTGTTATTTTAGGCTGTTGAGATAAATTACCTTTAATTAAATTCTATGGACTAGTCTAGTATTGTTCTTAGCTAATATCCAAATGAGAGCTTTGGGCTCCCAAGAAAGTTTAAATTGTTCTCATTCAGGTTGAAACAAGACGTATGATCTTTAAACAAAGCGAAATGTGTGCTGTAAGTGGGTCTTAAGTGTTTTATGATGTTAAATACAAACGTATATATCATTTTAAGTGTGTGTTTCCACTGAAAGTAAATTATATACATTTTAAATATTATTAGTATGAATAGCGTGATATATGATGGACGTCGGATTAAGTACACGTTCGGAAATAATAAAAATAAACATCAGAGAACACGAGTAGTGAATTAGGTGGAATATTAATAAAAAATATTATCATATTTTTTTAGTTCGGTTTTGTCAGTGTATGTTAAGACAAAATATCTCTTTATTATTTTTTCTTTTTAGTTCTCTTATATTTTTTCTTAACATACCTACATAGGTAAGCTATTCACGTACTATTTTGAAGTCGGTGGCATTTTTTATGTTTATTATAATTTACAGAATATTCTGTATAAATATATCTGTTATTTATTTTAATACATACACAATGAGATAATTTTCATTTTTAGTGTTAACAGAAAAGGTAAAAAAAAAATGATTATAATCCATAGGAATAAAGATTTTTGTAGACTTCGAAAAAGGTAAATATCAAGACAAAGATTTAAAAATTAAGGATATAGAAGATTTAATAAATACAAATGAACTTATTAAAGCTGAACTTGAGTTTCATAATAACATTCCTTATAAAGTTATAAGAATAAGCTATCATAGTGTCCAAAGTTTCTAATTAGATGTTCTAACTAACGTGAAAACAAGTTGAAAGTGACAACATCTTTATATAAAACCTTGTATATTTCATTTTTAAGTTAATTATAAAAAAATCATGCGTCGTAAATAAACAATACCGTAGTGGAATTTTACTGAAAATAAGCCTGATGACATTAATTAAAAAATCGCTAAAATACTATATTTACTATATTAAACTTGAAGCTAGGAATATAAAATGCGCACGTTTTTTTATTAAGATTGACATTAATATTTATTTTTCCAAAATAAAACTACAAAATAAGGCAATTCGACATGATGTCTTGAACACCATACAGAGCTCATGACGTCACTTCTAAATCGAGGCATTAAAAACATGCACGAACGTCTATTTCGTAATGTTAACTTTCACTACTTTTTATTACATCGAGTACTATTTGAGTGTAAATGTTATTAAAATATAATATAAAATACCACGAGTCATGAAGATAGGATTCACTAAGGCAAGCAGCGCTAATTTATACGACCTTATATATTTATTTATATTTGTACGTACATCGTTCAAAGGAATTTCAAAATTTGTCATCATGCCTAAATATTAAATCATGAAAAACGGTGTATCAGCTAATATAATTTTAAAGATTCAATTATTATATACCTATTGTATATTCTGTATAAAAGTGACCGGATTCTTCATTATATTTTTTTATTCAAAACGGTCACTTTTTGTAACATGTGGTATGATAACCTACAAATGCAATCAACTCAAATTAAAAAAATATATAAATTCAAAGAACAAAAATTTTTTTTCAATTGTATTTGCATGACAATGATTTTGCAAATAAAGTTCAGTTAAAAATTCTTTGACACAAATAAAATACCTCAGTATGTATAAAATTTAATTGTTACAACGAATTTTTAAATAAATAAATAAATAAAAGTGGTCCAATATGATTTAAAAATCACTTGATGTGATAGGTCTGACGTCATTGTGTATATTAAAAAGCTAAAAGTTTATGTTTTTGCTTTGAAATAATTTAAATAGTTATTTTTTAAATAACAATCACAACAGCTGATCAGGGTTGTTTATAAAAACATTCTGTGAGAGGTCGATGAGAACAAATTTGAATGGAATATGCACAATGACGTCACATACGCAAGAGCGAGCTTCATATTCGTTTGAATTTTAACTTTTTTTATTGTTAGTTAGTTTAAATGTTTATGAATAAAGATTTTTTTTTAATTAAAAAAGAAATTACAATCATAAAACATAACTATTTAATGGATTCAAAAATGAGGCAAATACTCAATTGCTTTGACTTTAAGCAGTTGCTCTCTCCCCATTTCTCTCTATCTTTTTCTGTCCCATGGGACGGTTGGTTGGGACTTCTCAGTCACACATATTCACTCGCGGCATTATTTCACTTTCCAAAATTCGACAACCGTAATACAGGACTAATTTTTCGCAGGCAACCCTATACCACCGTATTTGCAATTAAATAATCTTTATTTTTATTGGATTAAATTATCATACCGGTGCAAAATTGTACTATCAATTTACCTGTTTATACCTGGCAACCCGAGAGTTATGAGTGGAAAAGAAAAGGCAACCTAACGTTTTCATATTCTATGGGCTTCAGGCTTTCGTTTAGTACGGAAATTGTTTAATAATCAAACCGGTGAAATATGAAAAAAAAATATTTTGTAATTATTAATTAGTCATATCCTGGACTTAAATTTATTAGGCAAGCCATATGCAATATAATAATGCGCAAATTAAATTTAATATAAAATATGTTTCAACAAAAAAGCATCTCGATGAATGTCGTTTTATATCGGAATCCTATACTAATATTTTTTAAATATTAAGTTTCTAGTTTTAAATATGAAGTTAGGGAACAGTTTTTTTTAATTAATAGTATTTTCTCTACATATTTCCTTCATTTTCTATTCATTAAGCGTCTGGGTGGGATCCGTGATTTCGGTTCATACTGATATGCATAATATTTACTTATTCTTCTTTCACAATAATACAATAATCTTTAAATTATTCACAATTGTAATTGGTCGCAATATTTATTTTGTCCTATTATTTTTTATCATTTATGAGATCTGCCAGTTAAATAAAAGTGTTTGTTCGTAATAAGTAAAACCTCAAAACCTAGATGAAATTTAAACCGAATGACTTAAAGTTTCATCTCCATTAAACCATCATCTTTAGGTCCTTTGAGATGGAAAACAAAAAGGACCCAACCCAGCTTTAATCGAATGCTTGAATAATGCATATATCTCAACTGTTAATATAAATGGATTAGTGCTAAGATCTTCAGTTACAGACATTTTCATCATTTACAATGTTTGCTACATTCAATCATATCTCACAATACGAATACAGATTTGTTACTTAATTACATTATTGTCACCTTTAATTGAATTACTGTCTAAAAGTCAGACTAATAGTCAATAAAGAAACAAGTGCGCACAAAAGATAGTTCAAGCAGGTAATAAAATAGTAGTAAATGTAATAAGATAAAACACGATAAGGTTATAATATATATTAAAAATAATAACTTCTTAATTCTTCAATATCGTTTTTATTATAGTCCTGCTGGTTATATCTTGAGACATGTGAGCAGGAAGGGGAGGTAAACACATGCCACTTTAACTTAGGCTACAGCCGATTCGCGAGACTGTTCCATAATTCAATTCCTCATGCCAGCTTTACCTAGACGCACAAGATATAAATATCCTAAGACAGGTGCCGCGATACCACTAAGTATAATAAAAAATTCATACGGAAAAAAATTTAAGCCAATAAGTTAACAAGAACAAATGATCTTGGTGAATATAATAAACATGATATGAAAAAAAAAATGTACAAAAATAACTGAAGTTGAGATATATGAATAATTTAATGGATATATCTGAAATACAAACGAAAAATGTAAAAAAAAAAATTATATTAAATTTGTAAAAGTTTTTTTTAATCTAAAATCATTCATAAAATTACTTAGTAGTACTTTTTCGTTTGATGGATTTTTTAAGGCTTCATTCCACTGTAATTAATGAACACTTTACCAATGTCAATTTGATGAAAATACATATTTTGCATTTTGAACTACTGTAGTTTTGATAAAGTTTTTTTTCATTTTCTTCAAAATTAACTTTTATAATATATTTAAATGTGTATTTATTTTTTTGTCAAAAATGAAACATAATAATTCAGCCACTGTATTTATTAAGGCGGATTCTATGTTAGTTGTCCGAAGATTTTTTGGTCGCCAAATGTTTCGTGTCTCTCGCCGTCAAAATACCACAGGAGGTAACGAGCGTTAGCCGCGGGGACTATAAACACGGTCGTTGTTGTCACTTTTATTATATATAACTACAATCACAATACAAAAGTATTATCTATGTTGTATCCCATATTCCGCAGGAAACCATTTTTATATTAACTTTTATATAATGGTACAAATATTTTATACCTGGTTGGACCGCTTCGAAACTAAAGGCATTTAAGAATTTTGTTTTCAAAAAAGTCGTAAAACAATAAGACGGTCTACGTGATGTTGAAACTAATCCTTTTAAAATGATATTTTATTAAAAGTTATTGGTCCAGCTTTAACATTGTTTTATATATCATGTCCTTCTTTAAATCAGTAAAACTAAAAAACTACATTGAAAAAATTATTATATTCTGTTATCGAAAACGAAAAAAAACCTTTTATCTGATTTCTAAGAGAGCTGTTCGAATTGTAAACTATGCTGTTAGTATTTCTCTTCAACCTTTTCTATTTACCGATGGAATAAGGGTGTTAGCTAATCTCATGTTCTCAAAGCAGTCGTACTTCTCAATATAAATAAATTCAACTACGAATAAATTTATTTTAAATGTATTTAATAAGATTTCTTTAATGTCCTTGTATAAAGACGATAAAAATTTTATAGGGATGATAGAAACTATAAACGCTGTATTTTTAATATATCTATTATATTGAAGATGAAAATAAATTTAATATTTTCAATTTCATAAGAAAAATCAGAGAATCTGTTAGCTATACATATTAAGCAAAGGATAATGTTTTAAATTCCTATTAAAAAAAAGATATTGAAATGTGAGAGTAGTCTGAGACGATTGAAATAAAAATATCTTATAAATTGTTTAATATCTTTGAGAATTCTAAGAAATTGAATTTAATAAGTTAAAGAAAATGAAGTTAATATTAAGTATATTGAAAAAGTAATAAAGTGAATGAAATAGAACAAGTTTAGATTACATTTCTTCATCCACCTTTTATCCTCTATATGTTTTGTTCAAACTTTCTTCAATGTCTATTTAGAGTAACGCGTTAGTCGAGTAAGACTTTGAAGTTATAACTATACGAGTACACTTAAAAACAGTCTTTATTTCGTAACATATTAAAGTATGTTTTCTAACTAACGAAATGAAGATCGTATGGTTTTAAATTGACTAATAATTTAGTTAATAAAAATGAATTCAGAGCGTATGCTGGTTTAGTTTTCACTGGATAATAATTTCCAATGAGATATCATACATGATACGTTTTGTAGTCATATAAATGTGGGGTTTTATAACGTTTTTCAACAAGTTTGATTTTGAAAACCTGATTTCCTTAAAGTGAAATGTTCTAGTCCAAATGTCCAGCAGTGGACCAGTATAGGCTGATGATGATGATGATGAAATGTTCTAGTAGCCATTTAACCACGATAATGTTACATTCAAGTATATTATCGATCCATTCATACGATTTCAAATAGTGTTACCATTGTTGGAGAAATCAAAATGTATTTATTACAAAATACTTAGGATTTAACTCACCTATCTCAAGCCCGTAAACTACTTTGGTATCATAATCCTTGAAAATATAATTACAATCATGATTACTATAAATATTTATAAACTCTCCCTAATCTATTCGGTTTTATCAAGATGAGTCTCAAGTGGCAAATACTGCTTCCTTAATACAATATTAATTAAAAGTTATATGAATGCCGTAGAGAAAATCATTACATTGCTTTACTTCCAGGAGACAAATTTAAAACCATTTGATACTAAAATTAAAAAAATACCATAACGCCTTATTTCTCTATTGTATATAATTTTAACTATAAAGAGATTTTTTTTGTTATTTAATATATTTTGTTACATTTTTTTTTAATATTTAAATGAATAACTGGACGGGGCGAAGAAGATCCTGTGATGTGATAAATTTTAATGAATTTCCAACAAGTCTGAAGATGTTTTATGGGAAGAAAGGACGTCAAGATCGTGTCTCACAAAGCTGTTTAATTACACATTGAGCTATCTGAATCTTTACTTTCAAAATAAAGTTCTTTTAGTCCAAATATTATAAGACAAAATTATAATTTACAAATAGGTCTCGTAGCCGTTGGACGTGCTAGAGAAACTAATTCTTGTTTCTCTTTGATATGAAATAGGTACAATACGTACCTTCTTATACGAGATACTATCTTTTTAAATACTATGTAAATTTCAATTTAATTGTTAATTTACCTAGAATTTATGTATTTTTTATATATTTATAATTTTATACAAAAAGGTCAGCGACAAACTAAAAGTTTCTCGTTTGTAATATTTACATAAAGTGTCAGCTCATTAACTTTTATCTTTTATGCATACAATTTTATTTCAAAGTGTATCATGTATTATAATTTGTTATTTATATAGTAGAATTAAATAAACATAACGAATAAATAACTGGAAATGTATCATTTATATTGTAACATTATGAACTATTAACGTAATATAGGAGTTTGGCGCTAATTGAGTTTTTCGTAATAAGGAAATCCTTAAGAAAAAGTTTCATAAACTTTTCTTTTATTAAGACCTGAATATTATTAATTAAATTCAGGCCTGACAACTCAATAACGTCAAATATAATTTATCCTCGAAGTTAAAATCAATAAGGGAGTTGGAATAGTAAAGTTCAATTGGATTAAAGGTTAAAGCATTTTAATAGATAATGGCTACATCAGTTATATGTTTATATTAATATATGAACATGTAAAATGAACACATGACATAATTAGGTATGTTGTTACTTTGTGATTAAATATATCGGTATAATTTATATAATTTTGACGTGTTAAAATATGCCGTATAGAGTTTAGTTTAATAATTTTGTATTTGAAATCAATTGACTCTTAAATGCTAAAATAACTCTGTCTTTTTTATTTTTAGTACCTCATACACACAGACACGCACGTACACATACACACAGACACGCACGCACACAGACACACACACGCACACGTAGACGCTGACGCATAAACACACACGCCTCTCTTTTTGAATGAGGTTTAAAAACTACTAAATAAGGTTAAAAAACTACTTATTAAGGTTTTAATTTACACTTGAAAAAAAATTGAAGCTAATTTTGTTGAGGTTTACAGATTAAAATTACGAATGCCAAAAGGCTTTCCTTCACTTATATACAACATTATGCTCTATATATATTACCGTCACACCTAAAGCTAATGATCAATCATCAAAATCTCGTTGAATGGCATTTCCGTAGCTTTCGACATTATTAAATAATATTTCAAATTCGTTCAGACATCCACAAAACACGATGTCTTAGCAAAAAATGTAAAAATGATGAGGTTGGCACTCAATCAGAAATCTCCTGACGTGTCTTTTTGTCAAATACAATTTTTAACCGTCGTCATTTTCGGATTATCGTATTGTTTGCGACATATCACGTGGCACATTATTTATTACACATTACTCAGATATGTTCGTAGCGACATCGTTAGCTTTATAACTGGCCACTAAATATACAAAATTAAATTCTATTGCTCAATTGTTGTTAAATTAGTAGTTGTTGTATTATATTAGCATTATCAGACACATATGTATATGTTGTAATCAAAATGGTTTTTGTTTTAAGTTACTTATTATTCAGTCATATTTTGGGCACAGGTATGTATTATCATATTTTATGATACCTATCTCTAATTTATTAATATGTAACGAAGTGTAAAAATATATATTGTATATCAAATTCAAACCTGACGAAAGATCGAATATCAAATTGCGTTAAATGAATATTAAAAATATTTTTCTAGCTTCTAAAATTTACACGACAGACGGATATTTTCGATTTTCAGACAGCTAAGGCAAATTTGATAAAATGTTTATCTCCTTTTTTACATCAAGGATTTCTTTTTATTGTTTTGGTATATAAATCTGAAATATTTTCATTATTCGTCTACTTTTATTCTCCATAATTCTGTATAGATTACTTCTGTCGACCTTGATCTGAATATTGTGCGCATAAGTATCGATAAACATGGATAAAGTATCATATATTATTGAGATAATGCAACTGAGTGGGAGAGGAATGTGATTGGGACCACGCACGATTATATATATAATAGTTCTATTTATCTTTGAATCATTAACTAATTCTCAATAATGGATATAACAAAAAGTGCCACAAGCTCGTAACAAAGTTGGACAATCAAGAGGCTTGGTTTCATCATACAAGGGCAAATTAGATTTCTCTTTTGTTAATCGTATGAAATTGGGAGCTTTGTGTAAACTACGTAACTTATTACTATTCGTCTGTTTCTCTGTATAGGTCTTGTGATTAAAATTCGGATTACGATAATATTATAAGATATCAAAACATTTAAGTGGAAGTAATGTTTTCTATGTTTATGTCGAGTAGTCAATCATGTTTTTTCTTTGTTTCAAACGAATAAAAAGGGCTCATTTTTCATTATGATAATAAATTTTGTATTTTTTTCACAGTATATCTTACTTTTTGAGCGAGCTTTGATGTTTTCGTGAACATCTGTTCCATAAATCTGTACGACACTTCACAAGCTGCAAATTATATTTACAAGAAGACGCTTAAGACTCAACCAAGTTATCTAAATTTAGACTTGTTTGAATTGTTTGCCCCCAAAATTTAATGAAAACATTATTTATAACACAATTTCGTAACGAATTAATTAATTAATTTAGAAATTCAACTTTTTTAGTAAACACGGTTATTGCTAAACATTAAAACTACAGCTAAAAAAATAATAAAATGAAAAGTAGGCGAGATTAATTTAAAAAAAAATAATTATATCAATTTAAATTACGATGAACACACTTTACAACGGATGACAGAGATCGTTGAATCTTCTAAATACACACAGACACAGACAAGGACATTATTATATACTCGTAATGTAAATTGCCTCGTTAGCCTGAAATTAGCTTGGTACAATACCCAAAACGAAATGTTAGAATAATTATGAAAGCGGGTAATATTACATTTCAATTTGTATATTTAAATACGAATCGTAGGATTCATTGAGGATCCGTAAATCTTTAAATCTGTATTTAGTTTTCATTAGCGATTATCTCCGGTATAATTATCAATCTGTTTTAATATTTTAATTTAATCCGTATTATAGCCTTTATTACTGTCTACTAAGTGCAAAAAAATATTGCTACTTTTATGTAACTCGTGTGTTAGTATTTTAGTACGTTGTAGCCTAGGGTTACAAGTGATAAGATGAAAAAAACTGTAATTAATAATGTCAAAGAGACATGCATATTAAATAGTTATTAAATGAAAAATTTAATTAATATTTTTGTCTTTTATTTGATAAATGCGGACCGTAAATTTATATGTACATAATTGAGAATAACATAAAATTTCATATAGTAACAAATGTTAATAGTTTTCAAATATTCAGTTCAGAAAATGTTATTCTGGATAATGTTTAAAATATCAAAGATTGATTCTACTAATTCGTATTTAATTATCTCAGTACATTTAGAGGCTTCATGTAATTTGAATAATGACGAGTCATCGAGTATAAATCAAAAATAAGGCTAAATTGTTTTTTATTGTATCTTTTGATCAATGATATTTTTATTTTCACTTCTTTTAAAATTATTTAAGCAATAATGTGAGTTGTAAATCACAACATGTGTATTGTAACTCTCCATTAAATGTTTTTATGTCATTGATATTTTCCGAGAATTTTCACTACTAATTCAGCTATTCTTAAAACTGTTTTTTTAACCACTTAAAAAAATCGATTCAACAGAACTTGTGTAACTAATGTCATCAGATTGATTAAGATGTTGAACATAGCTAGCAAAAATATCTTTAACAATTTCACGCGAGTTTCAAATCCCATCAATTTCGATTAGGTACTATATTATTTAAAAGCATACTGAGATATTTTTCTATACAAATTTATATAGATTTTTGTGTTCGTGTGAACGATTTATGGAAAGATAGCTCAAAAAGTTTGATTTTAACCATTCGTACTCTTTAGTTCAGCATAAATATAGAATATTTATGGCTAGAAATAACTTTATAGCAGTCGAGAATGCAGCTTGGTGCACGTTCGCAAAATGCTAATTTTACGAATGCTCTACGGTCATTGTGCTGGTTGAGTCGATACATCGCACCGCTAATCGATGCTGGCGCCAATTGGACCGAATGTTTTATCTTACTGAAATGATGCATAACATTACACGGAATTAATAATCATTAGTTTACTACACCTCGTCTCACTAGCGTCTGCAGTTAGATTGTTCTCAACATGTTCCTCTTGATATATAACAAACTCTTTTTGCGAGATTTTTTTTTTTTGAAATTTTTATTTTGTCAGACTTCTATTTGTATTTTTTTAATTTTTTGCTGTTTCTTTAAAAAAAAAACATAATATTCGGATCTAATATTATCGCGAGTATTCATTTAAACATTAAATAACCAAGACAAATAGACTTCAATACAAGTACGCATTATAATAAGTTATATAATTAAAAAGTTAAAGGTTAACCTGAATATACACATTTCCAGTTTTGGAGAATGTAAACTAATTGTTCCGTAGAACCTCAATTGAGATACTTGTATTTGCTTAAGTATTAATTTCAACGTGAATAGTCCCTGTTAATTGCTAAATTTCCTTTAGCATAGTTTAGTTATCTGTTGTTTTCTTGTTATTCAGATCTATATATTTTAACTTCATTTTGAAGCAGAATAGAATACTTCGATTTATTACATGGCATTAAGAAATTTCTCTCGCCTATTTCTCAATAGATCTATAATAATTAACAGTTAATGATAGAATAGTGTATAATGGAATATATCAATACATAATAACAATTTTAATTACTTAACGCATCATTAGTTTCTGTAATAACAGTATTAGTTAACACACCCCTCCATTAATTATATAATGGCTTCAGTTTTAGGTCGTATTTGAGTTGGGTTGCGGATGGTGGTGACATAATAAGGGGTTGACAGTTTGATTGGATACATCCTGTATGTTACTTTAAGGTGCAATAGGAACAGAAGATTATTGAAAACGATTATTCATTTTGTTATTAAAATCATTCAAATCCCATGATCAATGTTTATATAACTTCTACATTTTCATAAGCCTTTCAAATAAGCGTAGTATCAATCTTACCGTTCAGCAGGTTTGCGATTAAGAAAAAAGATATTATTTTCTTTCATTCCGCTGATCTTAGTGAATAGGTCGGTGTATTTACATTTTGGTTAACTCTTATGAAAATTAAAACCAATTTTAAGATCAGAAAGTTTAGTCCGATTATTTTTGTGATGGTTTCATAAATATGTAACAACTAGATTTGCTAATATTTATGGCTTCCATCCAATTTACCGTTCGTTCTTTTAAAGGCTTAAACTAAAGCTAGTTATTAAATCATTATTAACTTTTATTGTATTGCGTTTTAATATCACTGAGTTAATGCACAAAAACTGTTACTTTATAACCTTTTCTAGAGTAAAACCTTAAATTTATTATTTAGAGTAAATAAATATAACCTAGTCCGCTATTATAAGTTGCCTTTCATATATGATTTATTCAGTCATGTCTTTTACCTTACTAGCTTTGTCTTTCGAAGTGAACGCTATGCATATTCAAATATAAAACACACACGCTTAAAATACATTCATTCTCTTTGAAATAAAAATTCGAAATTCTTTAAAAGGTCCTTATCTTCACATATTAGCTTTCCATCATTAAAATCTTTAAAGAAATAAATAACTTTAAGCCGTAGAGATAAAAACATAGACAATCTTTTTGTACAAAGGTATATGATATGAATAAGGCAGAGTATCTATTCAACTTAGTGTTTCCACAGAGTAATAAGGAAAACGGGAGAAAGTCACTTCATGCCTCGGTTTTCTTGTTAGTATCTGTAATTAATACTTAATGAAACTACTCATTTGTCTTTGTATTCAAATAAATGCTATATCAAAACGGATGCGTACATTTTTTAATTCTTTCTGACTATAAATTAGTTTTATTTAGTAAAAGAAATAGTTATTGATAATGTGTCACGGACCTTGACATTTCAGATCGCTGCTAGGACTTTTATTTTGATCCAAAAAAGGCTGTCATAGACAGCAATCGATCGGGATCAAAGACCTCAAGTGGTTTATAACAAAAGATAATTTTGCGTTTGTTTATAATATCAATTTAAATTTTGATACTTTCGACAAAACAAAACCTATAATCTCTGTTATCATTTAATTCAAATGGTCAGTAAAACATCGGATAATCAAATAAAATTTTTAATAGTTGTCAGAAACAGCTAGAACAAAAAATATCAGTGTATTTTATTTGCTTAAATCAAAACTGTACTGGAACATCGTAACAAAAACAGTAGTTTCTTTTTTAGCAAAATAGAGTGTCGCCAGCACTTTATTTTTTTATGGCAAGGGTGGCGAATGATAAACCGTTTTGGGAACTTTTAGGCTCGCGACTTGAAGTTTATTGTACGCCTATTTTAGCGAAACGACGTAACAGATTTAGTAAAAAATATATACAAAAAAAGCTTCTGAATATTAGTCCGTAAATAAAGACAAAATTAATTAATTCGTTATCTAAAATTTACTTTACTAACAATTATTACTATATTATGATTACGCAGTATTTTGCCCTTTTTTAATTATAAAAGGGTATTACGTATTTATTAGAGAACGAAGTTAGTATTTACAGACAGTATTAACGTTTTTTAATAATCGTTCTGTAATCAAAGTTTTGTACTGGATTTTGTGAACGCAAATTTTCGGTAACAGAAAATTAGAGACCTGTGTAAATGAGAAGGAATTCATACGTTTGTGGGTTCCAAATAAAATTTCAT
Organism: Danaus plexippus; assembly: GCF_018135715.1. Lineage (NCBI taxonomy): Eukaryota > Metazoa > Arthropoda > Insecta > Lepidoptera > Nymphalidae > Danaus > Danaus plexippus. The sequence goes on along the minus strand of NW_026869848.1, from coordinate 3,557,512 downwards.
ATGTTTACAGGCAAACTAAGAAGTTATTTAATGAAAAACTATAATTTGTTTTAAACTCCATGACGATTCTTAATAATTTGTTTGTCTGTAATTTGTAAGAATATGAAATATTTTGATAGATAATAAATACATCAGGAAGCTGAAAATAGCCTCACAGCCGGCAATCCGTTAAAGGCAATATATGGAAATCATATTCTCGTTAGGGCTAGATGTGTGTAGCATTGTAGAAAATAGCAATCTCCAAGTCACGTTACATATTTCTAAATATAAAAATGATTCTTATCTGTGAACCTCTATTCTAATATATTAAAAGATTAAAAAGGCAAGGTTTTTAAATGATCAACCTACGTGTCATAATGCATGTTTGTATTCTTGTAATCTATTTTAACTAAACACATACCGTTATGTGAAAAAACTTGGGTGTTGGATTGTAAATACTCACGTGTGCCATCGAAGCGTGTCGCTATAGTATCGAGGAAGGTGTTCTGGGGCGCAAGGAGCCCCTTGCGAACCGGCATTACCCCGCGCCGCGCCCCTCGCGCTTATCCTGAAACCGTAATAAACAATTAATCTTATGAAATCAAAATTTTACTACGAAGATAATTTGTTTGTAAGTTTGGGTAACGGATTTGGGTATATAAGTTGAGGAATTATCTTTAGTATAATCTACCAATGATCGTAAATAAGCTTTGAGCCTTTAATTCTGTCTGGAAAGGTTTATTTTTAATTAAAATCTTGATCTCTTAAAAGATGTCTTGGTTTAAACAATAAAATTAATATACAGTCTAACATTTTCTCTTATTACATATTATATATATATATATATATATATATTTATACGCGTATAATTAAGATATATGTATATATGAATAATATAAAGATCATATTTGACAAACTTAAATATTAATGTAATATATGTTATATGTATATAAATATAGCAGCGTTGAGAAGGTGTAATATATAAGCGAACCTTCTGTATTCCGGTCTGATATTTTGTGATTTTAGTTCTCATGCCTCGTATGTCGCGTTGTGACTGTTTTTAAGACAATGCGAAAGAAAAAATGTTTCAACGTATTGTTAATGTATGAATGCAGAGGTTTTTGTTATTCTTCTTTTCTGTGTTTTGATTTCATATTTTTATTTATTTCTTAATATTCAGCCATTACATTATAAAATCGAATAACTTCTCATATCTCAATAAATAATATTTTCTCTTTAAATCTTTAAGAACAGAACAAATAAAGCAGAATTGAAAATTAAATCTGAATGAAAGAAAAATCTTCTTAAAGTAATAAGATTCGGCTTCAGGAGGGATATATTTTCCGAGTGTGTTCATTTATTGATATTAATAAAGTATGATTACTTTTTTTGGGGCGAAAATTTTCTGAAGGCAGTGAAAATTAATTTATAAGTTATATTTAATTTTATAGTACATAAGTTAATACACACACGTGTCTTAGAAAATACGCGGATTATTATACTACATAAAGAAGCAATGACAGGTTACATATTAATGTATAAAATTATATACATAATAATTAATGATTTGACTTTTGTCAATTAGGAACTGTGGATTTCAGTTATGTTCCAAAATCCAAGACCTGGTCGAGGTAAAACGTTTCTGTATAATTTATAATCTATTTATTGCTCAGCTAATCAGAACAATTTAATATGGAAGTAAAGAAGTATGTGGAGTTTAACAATAAATTAAGATCCCTAAATATCTAAAATTAAAATGAGAATGGGTGTTGATGATTGTTTAAATGAACCAAGAATTTAATAAGCTGATAATTTTGGTAGTTATTTATTTTTATGAAGCCCAGTTTTATATAATAAGCATCCGATACAAATTCTAATTAAACACGAACTGACATCATCCTCGTTTTCATTAGTCGTTTTATAAATCTTCCCGTGTAATGAAATCTCTATTTAAGGTGACCCATAAATGGTACGTTAGAATATGCTCGCAGCCTTTCCACCTTCTCGTAAATTTTTTATGTTTCATAAATGCTGTAATAAATATGAATTAATGGGTTTTCTAGGTTGTGCCCTTTTGTTAGACATTTTCCTATAGCACGAGTCGTTGGATACGCTGATTGAAACAATAAAAACAAGCGTAAATCTATCAGCGCCGACTTGGATATTGATAGTAACCGGTTCCAAACTGTTTCTTTAAAGGTGGCGAGTAAATCAAGTATGTGTGTGTTATTGTTTCTTAACAACGGAAACCGTTAATTAATTACGTTATATATATATATAAATGATTCATATATAGTCTGTGTAGTACACTATAAATATTAAAATGGTATATAAACTTTTTGCATGAAAACTTATTTGTGCTCTAAGTTTTGCTACATACTCGAATATTCACCCTTCCACTTTACCTTTTATGTTTGAGTTAGAAAACCTACAGTGTAAGTCTAATTAGATATTAAAATTTATATTATATAAAAAATTCCGGTTTCCAAATCTAACGAGCAGAGCTGCAGTTTGAGTAAGCATAAAAAAGAAAAAGCAATTTATTCTGGCCAGTAATTTGAATAAACTTTTTTTGTGCTGAAGTTCTCTTTACCAAAAATTTTATCTTTATAGGTTTCACTGAGCTTTATTAAGTTTATAGTGAGTTTCAATTTTATGTTGTTTTCATATTGTTCATGAAAAATAATTATATTTGTTGCACCTACAGTGACTATTTTACTTTATTTTCCAATTCAAATATAAAATAACAGTATACCATATTTATTGTAGAGTGGTTAAATTATAAAGAATATAAAACATGGTTGAGGTATAGAAAATCATAATTATGAAATTTATTTGGACGAAGTGATGTCAATGAACAAAATTATTTAATATTGAAGGGGAAATCCTAGCTGTATTCTAGTAATAAAATGTTCCATAAAAAAATTAAAATTTCTTCGAATTGTGCGTTTAGTCAAGTGTAATTTTTGTTAACTGAAATTAGATTTTTTCTTTTGTGGTTACGGAAGAAAATAGTGCTAAAAATAGTGAGAATATGAGATAATAAATAACAATTATTAACCATATTCAAATCATAACTTATTTTGCTCTCGCATTTATTTCGCTTTATACAATATTAAAAAAGAATATAGTGGAAACTGTAGGTAGTTTCCACAGAAGTATTTATTGAATATCTAATGGGAGAGGTATAATTATTTCAATCGATCTCGTAACAAGCCTCCTCGAGTATCTCGAGACGGAGTTCGCATTGAGTATCGCAATTATTTCTTTTCGATAAAACTTTATGGTGAATTGAATCCTAATTCACTGTTCTTGTGAGATATTGGAATCAATTTGAATTTAAAATGAGATATTTTAGAAACTCTCTCCTGTCTTACGTGAATGAATGAAGAATTATCTTATAAAATAATATAAAATGCTTTGTAAAATCTTAATCATAAAGGAATAACAGAATTTTACCTCATCACGAGAGCACCTATTTAATGAATATCGGTTTACCGAAGTTTCCATATTTAGGAGATTTACATTGTTATCGGCAGCCCCTAAGATTTAAAAAAAAATTACCCTATAACTTTTGTGACGTTTCTATACCTACATTGATCTTGTTTATAGATCTTCTGGTCATAAACTTGACACTTTCACATTTAACTAAGCATCTTCACCAACTTCATCCTTAAAATAATATGAAAATCCAGGTTAAGTAACAAGAGATGACCGATTTACTTTTACGGTTTACCGTTAACAATCATCACCTTACTATGATTTATCTTCAAACACAACTCTAGGCTGAAAAGTAAAATTTTCAGGGATTTTCCATGTGCAAACTGCTAACGGCTAATAAAGATATAGTCTGTACCAAGTATGTGATTAAGCTGTCCGTCCTGTGTTAAGGGTTAAATGTATAATTATCTTCGTGTTCACATTAGCAGAAGCACCGATATTATGAAAACAATCTTTCCTCATATATACAACATATATGTATATAAGTATATATTGTCAAAACCTCGTAATTTAATACAGGAAAGTAATGTATTTACTTTCCTTTGCCTTTTGTCTGAATATATTTGTTGAGTTTTTATTATAGTATTACAGTAAGAATTAGAGCAATGACATTTTAATAATAATAGAATACTATCCCATTATATTCAAGTATATTAAATCCTTTATATGGCATGTAAGAAAAAAAAAGCCAGCTTAATGCCAACAATATGAATTTTTTTAGCATACTATAATATTAGATTTATAATTTAATTTTAAATGTGTTGTTATTCTAACCCCGAAACCCGAATCAACATTTCGACACCCTGACTAAGGATTTTTGGCCTACGGGTGTAATTCCCCCAATTTCCACAGAATTTATAATGAAATGTAAGCTCGGGACAGGTACGTTGGAAATAAAACGTTACAGCCTTTTGAAACCTTTTGAAACTTGGTTTACCAAAGTTAGAAATTACTAATCTTTAAGGTATGATTATCTGTGGTAAAAAGGGTTCGGGTTCGAAGATTTTGTAAGAAATAACATAAAAAAAGTATCAATTATAATTTAAATAACAAGTGCCAATGACAAGTATTCTGCTCACTGACGTCACATAGGTCATAGACTATGACTTTTATAACAGTTGCAACATATGCGAATTATGTACAAAATTTATCTTCTACCGATGTATTTGCCGTTTTATAAGATAGATTTTATAATTTTAAGTTGCCAAACTATTGTTTAAAAATATAAATATAAAGCGTGTCGTAAACAGCTAATTACAATCAGTTACACATAATCAATGAAATTAAATTAGAAGAAAAGGCTCTCAAAGTTATGATTACCATCGCCTTTTTATAATTATACACATATATATCGTAATCCTTATGTCATTATTGTTTTTTTAAGATTTTTAAGACTTTGAATGTTTCGTATCCTTAGCACCTTGCAACAAAAATACTATACAAGTCAACTTAACCTACAGATAGGGCCTTTTTTTTGCATTGTTAAAGTTATCTACGTGAAGCTCGTAAGGAAATCAAAATCATTACAGACGAACTGCGGACTGAGACAACAGTTTCCTAACAGTAAAATATATTTTATATATCCGTTTTAACAATCGGAACAAAAAAAATTAAAAGTTTAATTTCTTAACAACTACAAAAAAATTTCTTTCGCAATGCAACCTTTGGACAGCACATTAGTATTTTATTTCTCATTTTTGTATACATTAGAAGACATAAAATCATAAAATGATGACCCCTGATTTTAAATTACAATTGAAAATGTTTCTGAAACACTATTTCAAAGTCGTTTTGAGGAGTTTCTTGACAATGCGCTATTGCCAGCTTCCATATGAGGATATAATCATTTTTAAAATATTCACATTTATAAGTTAGGTAAATCTGTTAATAAAATGGGCATTGCAATGAGACACAAACTAGACATGAAAGAATACATAAAAGTACGCAAAAAAATAAATGTTACCGTTATGGAAAGAAAGTTTCAATTGAAGACAATTACAAAATAAATACATATTTTAAAGACAGGACAATTCGCAATAAATTTTGAAACTCTTCAGCTTTTGTAGTGAAATAATTCTGTGAGCTCATCAAATAAATTTATATGATGAGCTCAAAGAACGTAACTTACGTAGCAAAAATACATGTCTGAGTATATTTCCTAAGAAACAAAAATACTGTGCCTAATCCGTACTATGAGAGCAAATTACTGAGAAAAAGAGAATAATATATAATCGTACCAAGAAAGAAATTGACAGTACGAAGTTTTGATTATCATGACATACACCTTGATTCGACAGCAAAAAGAAAATGAAAGGAATTATATTGGATTTAGTGTTAGTCTCTGAGTTATATTTACTTATATAAGTGGAAATGTCTACATACATATATTGTATATCTATTAAATATGAACTGTTCTGAGACTTGTTATTACAGATTTAATAAAACAAATGGAAAAATAAGCTTCTTTATCAACGATTTCATGTAAATTTATAAAGTATGAATTAAAGTGAGTCAAACAATATTATTTTATATTTAATTATTGTAAATAAGCAATTGGATTATTAATTATTTATCACATAGCATTGGATAATTTACTCGTTTGATCCTGCGTCGTTCTAAAATACTTTGTGGCCTGCCAATAAAAATGTCGAAATTAAACGTTTTATGTAACTCTGTAAAATGTACTTAGGAAAATATTTTATATTTTAAGTTACGGAAGATTATTGCTTTCATCAAATAAAAGTTCCCTCGAACCATAATCTATCCATTTCAAGTACTAGTGTTATTTCTATCGTCCCGACTTGAGGATATTGATACTTAGACAGGGATTTATCTTTATTATTTCAGTTAATCTCTTGTAGATCGCGTTTCTAAATCTGTAATAACATTATCAGTGTCTTATATAATGCCTAGATCAAATCATTATCCATGTATGTGATAACATTTATCAGTAACAAGATACAGTAAACAACTAATTTAATATACAGAGGATTAAACGTGTTTACACAAAAATAAAACCATTGTTATTAAATCCAATAGTTGAGCAAATTACTGAGCTAATTAAAATAAGCAACTATGATGGAAGTAAAAGTTATATTCAATAGTTGGTATTGAAATGAATTTTCAGATAATTTTATTGGTTTCCAGTTATTAAATAAGGAATAAGGTAATAGTCAAAATCAATCACATTATTATTTATTTCTTTTCATACGCAAGTAAACTTCGCGACAAGATTTTACATTATAAAAATTATGTAATTACGTTTTAAATGGATTGTATACTTTTATGGGTATTTTTTTATAAAACCTTATTTGAATGTTTTTAACTTAAAGTCTTTTTTGATGTTTAAGCTACCAGTCACATACGTTTTTAGAATTAATATTAAACCCTGCGATTCTACACCAATATTATAGAAATGCATTACAATTATCTAGTCCATTGCGATGGAAATATCGTTATGAATTAAGAATATCATCACAAAGGCAACTATGCATCATCTAAACAAAATATACTTAAACAATTCCAGTCGACATGTTAAGCATCTGCTTCAACATAAAGTTTTGCGTATTATAACCTCACCATATATATACAGTGGCGTCACTTTATTTTTTCGAATTAATCTTAACGAAACAACACATTTTTCACGAATATTGTAGAAGTGTATTAAAAGTAATGCACCAACTAAAATAATTCATGCTATTGGATAAAGAATGACGTCGCATGTCATTCAAACCGAACTTGTATACAAGATTTCAACTCTATTGTTTGAAGATATCAGCATAAAATTGAGTTTCAAGTTTTAACCCGAACAAATTACGTAATATGAATTTGGCTAGTTAAATAAACGCTTGTGATATACATACATAAACTTGATCGTGACTGTGGCTTGTCATTGTACAAACGACGGGAGCGAGGATGCAAGGGTTAGACAACATATACGGTATAACGGACATTAAAAATAGAAGTCAGCAGTGTGTGAACATACAGTAGACGAGCTACAGCATTTTATTTGTTTTGGTAAAATATAAATCCTTGCTCATGAAAAATATAAATATGTATATATCAAGATTACATTCGAGCCGATTGAAGTTAAAACCAATACATATTTTATTAGAGAAAATGACTAGCAATTTATAAATGTTTCTAATTTTCCTGTATGTCGTGTGTTTGTCGTTGTACTCCTCTTAAACGATGGACAGATTTGAATGTTTTTTTTTATATACATTTGGATGGCGCTCCAGGTGCGTTAGATTCATAGATCAGCCCAACAAAGCGAGCTGCATTCGGTATCTAGGTTATATAAAATGAAATGGCTGCTCAGTGCCTATATGTATTGTTTTAATACAGTTTATAATTTTATACATTTCTTTCTGAGCGTAATTCTGATGTTCACACAAAGGGAGTCACGGGCAAACACTAGTTAAAATTATAAAATCAGATATCTAGGACCACACAGCAATATTTTAAGATAGGTACAGTATGTACATCACAGTCAAAGCAAGTTTCCGAAAAAAAGATATTTTACGAGGAATATAGATGCCAAACAATGAACACTAACACATACTTTTATTTCACAAGTAACCGAAACGTCAGGGGTATTACAAAGAATCGAGTCGGATATGAACATTGTACGTTATTTTATCTTACAATCGCCTATTAGTTATAAATACGGCAGAACACTTGTACGAAAACGAAGCGTACAAATGTACACCGCCTATAGACACTAGCCGATGTCGCTACCATATTAGCCTTGGCTCCTCTCTCGAGCGCATTACCTTTATATTAACCCTACTCCCCAGTTGGCGGTAAGGCGAGATGCCACCAAATGACAGATAAAAAATGCTGTGAAAATTAATAAAAAACATAATTTATTTTATAAAGTAATATTTTCAAATAAACACAAACGTTACAAAGAAATATTTTTTTTACAAAAGACGTTTTTATCAACTTGGCTTTGTTATAAAGAAAACAGTTGAGTGTATTCTTGATTACAAACTTCAGATCAAAGAGAAGTGCAAGAACGCTATCTTATATATATCTTGCAATTGCATCCAATGTAATGAAAATATTTTATATACTGACTTTCAAAGAATTTTATATTTATCATAATTCATTATAATATGATTTACTTTCTTGAGATATTAGCACCATAAACTAGGAACATCCTCAAATAAATATTGCTTCTCTTTATTGGTAACACTAAGTTATACAGACACTAACGAATTGTAAAATTTCAGTTACTTTGTTTTTGCTTATTTAGTCTCGCGGTTTGATTGAAAGAAGGAAGTCCTAAATACTCTGCAAAAATATTTAAAGTAAAATAACAATAAGACGGTGCTCTCATTCGCCCTGAGTTCGTGCATAGCCCGAAGTTCACAACATCTTTTGATAAAAAACGTAAAAATGATGCCCAGACTCTTAAGTCGCTAAAACTTTCACAAGTCGTTAAATGACTTTTAGATGCGTACTCTAATTTTCGTGTATGATCATGTGTCATAAAAATATTCGGTCCACAACGCTGAAATACGGTGGCTATAACTAGAAAAGTTATTTTAATGATGTAGTCTTAGATATTACATGTATCATGTTATATTAGACTTGGTTTATACTGAAATATATAGTTATACCATTTCCGAGGTTCATTAATATAATCTTACACGATAGCCAATACAATTTTGTGTTAAAACTTTTTGATAACCATCTGTCCCAAATTTTATTTGCTGGCTCTTTGAAGTGGATGTGAAATAGGAAATACGAAAGCGGATCGGGCCCATCAAAATCTACATAAATCTTTTCATCCTTATACTTTGTTTTTTTATATACTCCATGTTGAAGAATTTCATTAAAAATTAGTTTATTGTTCAAATCACTCAAGGAAAACTTTTACTTAAGTGATTAGATTAGGAGGCTTCATTTTATTGCGTTAGAAACTTATATATGAAATTGAATTAAAATTCAAATAGAAAGTAAGTTATAATAAGTTCATCGACGTTATTATTATAAGCCTAACATTATTTTAATATTAAAAACTTTCATATTATAGTTTCATACGGACCACGGCATTTTTAAGTATTTTTTAATAAGAAGAATTGTAACAGCCGGGTCGAGCAGTCATAAAAAATAAAAGAACCTAGAGGCCGTTATTAATTTTTCCTCTTCAATATTTCACTTTACCTTCGTAGCAGGTAAAACCTAGGGACGAAATATTGTTTGTCATTTTTATTATAAATATATATTATTCTAGCTATGTTTACTGACACCCTCGTAGACCCTCAGATAACGTCGGATGAGAAAATTTTCAGTTAACGTTAAAATGTTGAAATTGATCTGTCAATTTTAATTCAATTTTCTCAGATATAATTTTTTAATTTTTCCTTTATTCTTTGGATAAAAGGTTTATGTTTACGTATTATTAATATATATGTATGTAAATATTTTATATATAAATATATATCTATGTATGTATTTTATATATAGAAATTTCGATTATAAATTGAAACCTTATTCTTGGGCTTCCAAAATAATGGGCCGAAGTTAATCTGTTTGAGGCTGTTATGAAGTTGAATATGAACTAGTATGTATGTGTATATTAATCATAGTTGACTCATGTTAGCAAATTAAATACTTCATTGTTATATTACTGACGTGCCTCAAAGGTAGTGAGCAGTCGATTCTGTTGCGGACATTTATATTTTACTCCACATTCATCCGCCCTCGCAATGAATCGGGTATATTATATTTATAAGGGTTTCGGGACCATTTGATATCCGTTGATTAAAAAGGGGCTCTTTCATTAATTACTTAAAGGTTTTAAAAATATTTCTACGTTCCGAATCAATATCAAATAAATGTTTAATCATTAAAACGAGTAACAAATCCATTAACTTATATATTCTGATCGAAACACTCGTAGATTTTAACTTCGTGAGATCATTTTGAAAATGTTTTATTGTAAAATACTTAATAGTGCCCATGATTTCTTTTATAAATTTTAATAAAGCGATACCTGGCAGTGGATGTCTGTTTTTACCAGTAATTATCAAGAGAGCTGGTACGTTGAATATTGTTCCAAAATATGATTGCTAATTGATAAAAGAGTTTTTATGTAGAATGTAAATGATATTGCATTAAACTTTTAATACTCGCTCTGTAATGTGCAGTATTAAATAAATATTATAATTATATAATTTGTTTATGGGCTCGTACACATTAAACAAACTTTAATTTCCATTATGTTTAAGTTCCATTATATTTTGTGGTGTTTACCACTACTTCAATCCAAAATTTTATCATGCCTTTATAATGAAATTATTGCTGAATGTTCAAATAAACATTCTCAGCTTATATCTCTAACATTAAGTGATGTTCACATTTTTGAATTTTGCATATTTCTGAACGCAATGCAAGTTTTAAAGCAAAAGTTTCATATATAAAAGTCAGTAAATAATTTAATGTTTAACTTCTTTAACTTACAATTTTGTACGCTAGCTTGATTATACATCCACTGGCAAGAAAATTAGGTTAACTGCATATTTTCAGCTGCGGTTTTCTTATTTTATGTAGATTAGAATTTAATGAGAAGGTAAGCCATATTTTAGATAAATTAATAATCCATAGATTGAAGTTATTATAGCACAACTATTAAATAAAAAATATATATCTTTTTAAATAAATTACATTTTAATATAAAACGATATGTTCACAAAGGTAAGTACATCATTATTTTGTTCATAGAAAAAATATGATTTGTTACCAATATTTAAAACATGGGACTGTTTTTCTATGAAAGTACTGAAACACAACGCTAAAACTTTTTACACAGTCGAAGCAATGTTCAAAGTTTCGTAAAAACAACCTTTTATGCTGGATATGTGGATGTGTGCGTAAATGAAAATCTAAATTGAAAAGTTGTAATGGAGAAGGTTTTGTGCGATTGTTTTTTGTTTATTGTAACAAGTGCTTTATCTACAGAGTTATTTGAATCACATAATAACTACATGAATTGTGACATTTAATTTTAAAAATCGTTGCGATGGTAAATTCATATACAGTCTAGCTGCTTCCGACGTCCTTGTTTGCATACCTCGATACACATTATTACGTTAAAATTTTATGGCGACAAATCCTCGGTAGTTTACTAAAATGTAAATGTACTTTGTAGTTTACTTAAATGTAAATGTACTTAATGTAAGGCATTTTACAGAGTAATAATTTCTAAAATTTTCACGTGTAAACATTTCGGGCCCATTGAAAGCGAGCAAAGCTATATTTTTCACATATGACTCGCCTTTTTTATTGTACATTTTACTTGATGTTTCGGTTACTTTGCAATAACCGTGATTAAGGGAATATAAGATGTCTAGAGACATGAAAGGCTAAAATGTACCAAAAATATAGTTTTATTCTCTTCACATTCTCATGTTTAATGTTTAATATTTTAAGACAAGTTTTTTTAAAGTAATTTATACCTTTGAAATAGATTTAAACAATTATTTTTATGTGATTTATTCGACCTTGCCTTAAAATGACGGATAAAATACGTATTGTTTAGAAGCATAAGTATAAAGTTAACAAATTAATATCAATAATTTTAAATTTATTAGATCTATGAATATATTTATGTATATTTAAAACACTGGACTACCACTTTATTGATAAAACATTGTAGTAGATGCTTATCTTTCTATCTGATTCTACTCTCCGATTGCATTATTACTTCATATGAACCCAAGTGGTCCTTATTATTTTTGAATACGTTGAAAAACCAAAAGTCCACTTTTAAAGTTAAAATGCGTGCTTTCCGTATAATAGAGATTTCTATCTCTTCCTCATTACTCGGAAACTATAATTTTCATAAGATTCGATACTGATAAGCAGAAACAAGTGTTAATTATACACTTATATATGTATATATATTTCCATAAATTAGATTTGTTATCCCATATTTAAATGAATAAAGGTTTGAAGGTTTCTTCATCTACATTGCTTTCTAAAACTTTGATTCATTGTGATGAAACTTTACGAGTTTTAGGACGACACTAAAAGCTCAATAACGTAAGAGTAAAAATATATAAACACGTAATTATTATTAATTTATATTTTTAATATCTTTTTAAGCTATAAACGTCCCTAAAATAATTTTTGTTTTATTTTCTTTATATAATAAGACAAGCGACGTCTATACAATCAAAACTACCTGTAAGAGCTACTAACTTATAATCATAAAAGCATATACCACCAGGAAATAAATTTGTATAAAAATTCTTTTGTTTGTCCACATATTTTAATATAACCATAGAGATCCGTTAAGGAAAATGCAATCAAAAGTATGAGCAATTAAAATAAAATGTTGAGTATCAACATTTATGTATGGTATAAGAAAATACACAAAAGTCAAATAAATTATATAAAGAAATGCACATATTGCATCCTCGACGTTTAATTTATAACTACTGTAGATTGAAACATCGTATATGCGAGGCGCATTCTTCTGGGATCGATCTAAAATGACCTGCACGGTACGCCCGCTCCCCTTTCCTCGTCACCCGAATGCGTGCTGTATCGACCAATCATAACCTAGCGTCTACCTCAGTCTTCAGCTGACGCTGGCTCTTGATGGCCAAAGCATTTTGCGTTACATTTAATTTTTTATACCAATAATAACAATGACAGATCGACTCTCAGAATCACAGGTGTTGCGTCTCGTAGAAGTATATCGAGATTACGAGTGCTTATGGAATATGTGGAGTGATCTATATAAAAATAGGGAGGCACGGCAAATCGCATACAGCGAAATATATAGACGTCTCAATATTCCTGGCCTCGAACTAAAAGACATACCAAAGAAAATTAAAAATTTAAGATCTTCATACTGTCAAGAATTAAAAAGGATGGAAAAGAGTAGCCGACAAGGAAATACTGGAGAATTTCTTTATGAACCAAGAGTTTCCTGGTTCACCCTTGCAGAAAGTTATTTAAAGCCATTCATAAAGAGACATGAATTAATCGCGCCCGTAAGTAAAGTACTTTTCAGCCGTGCCCTATTAATTTTAAAAAACGATATGAACTTTTAATAAGCGAGAACAACTTATTTCAGTTTACATTATTACTATAAGGAAATAAGCTATAAATTAAAAAAATTGTATCCATATATTATGGTTTGTCTTCTGTATTTGATTAATTCTTTTATATTATAGGATCCATCAGTAATTCCTGCAGGAGAATTGGCCGCATATGGTCACTGCCAGGTTGGACAATTAAGCTCTTTTTTACAGTCTTGAACCCTCTTCATTGCTGTTTATTAAATAATAATATATTTTTAGACGACTGTTAATCATGGCAGTAAAGAAGAAATGCTTGTGGAGAGCTTAATAAGAAAAGAAATTAAACACGAAGATGAATCAGAAGAAGAATCTTTCAATGAAGAAAATACGGGGAAATCACAAAACGTAGTTCTGAAAACACACGAACACTTAAGTATAATGAAATTTCCTCAGCCTCTTCACCTAGCAAGAACGAGCACAATATCAGTCAAGTCCTAGCCAAAATTGAAAAAATTGCTAAAAATATCTCAAAATCTGCTGAAACGTTTACAAAAACTACAGAAGACGAGTTTGACATCTTCGGTCGCTATATAGCTAAGACGCTACGTTCTTTGCCAAAGGAACTATCAATTGCTGCAAAAGTAGCAATTCAAAAATCTGTATCAGATATTCAAATAAAGGCAGTTAGAAAAGATAAGATTGCATTAGAATCACATGGTTGTTCATCTACAACAGAAACGGATGGATCAAAATAATTTTACTGTCACGAAATATCCATTTATAGACAAAAAAATATATATTATAGAAAAATATAATATTAGTTGTGTTAAAAACTATGAAGTCGAAGCTTATAGCTAATTCTCTTAAAATTTGTTGTTGTTTTTTCGTAAATCAAAACGAAACTTAGTTTCATGGAATATTTAATTACATAAGTATCAGATTAAAACTGTCCTAAATAAAATTTTATGTACTTCTTATTCCATAAAACACAAATTTTATACAGAAAACAAAAGTATACGAAGTCGTACTTCATACATCATACGTCACTATGTACCTTCCTAACTTAAGTAAACTAAGATTTGCTATTTCTTTTTCATAAGGGTTTATGTAAATATGTTTTCTTCCTGAAGCATTAAAAATTCAGTTCTCCAAGAATAACACTTGAGGCTGACGAGCTCTTGACCGGGATTCCAATTTCGTTTATTCGTCTAAGATATATTCTTATGACTAAGATCATATTTAGAACTTGTAAGGACTGCATTCAGATACGTAATTTTTGTAATTCATTGACATATTTCCGTTTAATGAAAATAATGTTTATCTTGTTATATATATTAAAACAAATATACCTTCATTGTTAATTATTTTAAAATTTTTTCGTTGTTATTTGTTACCGGAATTAAGTTTTTTTTTTAATGTAACCTGCATAAAAATTTTATAAAATTATCGTATTATAATACGAAGTTATCAATTATAATAATTTGGAACAATTTTACAAGCATTTTATTTAAGACTAAAATTCAAGACTACAAACAGTACACTATTTGCTTTATTTCCTTGGTTCTTTTCATTAGCCAAAGCGAAACAATGAATCTATACCAAAAACCTGATTATTAATTACATTAATCTTCATGATATAGTTACTGTCTATAGATAGCCGTTAGTTATATCGGTAATTGGTTTATCATATAATTAAATCATAATTAATTTTACTTATTTTAAAAAACATTCAAATTGCAAAGCGTAAATTGAAAATTACATACTTATTATTATTGCTACATTTTAAATATACATACACTTAAAACAATTTATGTCCAAAAAGAAAGAAGTCAAAACTAATAAGTTATTATCAAAAATGACGTCACATACTATATCACCGGTACCGAACGTAATCCTAGTAGATTTCTTAAAAGATGACTTGACAAAAAAATACTATATATATTGTTGTAAATAAGTGTCTCATATATAGGGAAATAGTGTTAATGTGTGCACGAGTAGAGTGCAACCTCGATATGCAAATCAGAAGGAAACAAGTAAATATTCAGTATTTCAAGTGTTTCGTTAAGATAAGGTTTGTTCAATTAACTTTAGTTTAGTCTAAAATTTATTATAAAGCGTTAAATAAATTGTTTATTCTTTTTAAGTTACATTTCTATTTTGTAAAACCAAAACTTTACAAATTAATTACCCAGGTGTGGGTTAAAGAGGCCCACCTCCACCGTCCAAGCTCCTCACTCTACCTAACCAAAATTTGAAACAAATCTACTAGGGCTGCGTTCAAAGTACGTTCTGAAAATGAATTGATGTTAGTTCTGGACAGGCATTACATATTTCAATAAAATTACTGAACGTGTATTATGCATTTCTATGTGAAAACAATGGGCAGCTAAGAATTTGTTCCCAGAGTTTATAATCGTTTTTCAAATGAGTAAAAATGAGTATCTAAGTACCATATACATTACAGTAATTGAATAATAATTTAAAGATAAAATACGTTTCAAAATTTTGTTGCAACATGAATTTCATAATGAAATAAAGCTTCATACATTGGTGTTATAGTTACAAAAGGTTTTTTAACTACCAATATTCGTTAATTAAAGATTTTTACCTCTTTTTTGTTAGTTAAAAATCCATCAAAAAGAGACTTTTAGCAAATAATATTCGCAACATAAAGGTATGTTTTACAAGAACTCTTCTGGACAATTCAGTGGGACTACAACAATTTTGTTGAAATGAAAGAGTTTTTTCAGGTTTTTAGTAATAAGTTTGCGCTATTTACAAATTAAGGGTTTCAAATATTACATATATTACATTTAAAAGTACACAATTATTATCTGTCTGTCTCTTAAAATATTTGCTAGGAATCCATTAAATAAATCTATTTTGTTTTTAACTTTAACGCAGCAAATTTCCAAGAACCGTAGCGTTAAATTCTGACTAAAATAAGTCGTAAATAGTTAAGATGGACACCAACTGACAAGTTTCTGACTTAGTTTCAGTTGAAATGTCTCTCAAGTAATCTTTGCCAACTAACGAGATCCCTTGAGTTCATTTTAGATAGCAGCTGATAAAACTATGTATACTATGATTATTGGATGACGGCTGTTCCATTTCTAGGCCTTACTTCAAACCCTTGCCAAATTTAGGAGTTACCAGATTATATATTAATGTAAGAAAATTATTTCTCTTTTTGCAATCATAAATGTAATTTTTTTGTTATATATGGTATTAAATTTGGCGAAACTAAAGAACAGCATTGGTTAAATGTTACGTATGTATGTATTTATTGTTTTAATACCAGGTGTATTTATTGTAGCATAAAATACCGACTTAGGATTTTCACGACATAATTATGTTTGAAAATTTTATCAGCTTAGTTAAATATAATTCACTTTTTATAACCATATAACAATTAAGGTGTACAATATTTGTATATATGAAAATGAGACAGGTTATCGCTGTGGGGTGAATATTAAATACTGCTATAATTTTATTTATGGGACTTATGAAATTATTATAAGTACGAAATGTAATAACATTTTCTTAACCGTAAAATAAATCTTACAAAAAATGGTCAAACACAAAAAGTTCAAAGTAAAAATATACAGGAGATTATTTTTAGATCAGATCAAGGAATATTAAAACTGTTTACTTAGGAGACAAACAAAAATTTATAACTTTTTGTTAACTATTGATATAGTTCTAAATAGTTCTGTATATTTTCTACGTTCTAAAAATACGTCAATTGTATTTTACGTAAGGTGAATAAACTGGAAACATTAAAACTGATGTATTGGGATGACAGCAAGGAATGTCGTATCAACGGCTGTTTTGGCCCTGTTCCAATACCTAAATATTTTACAGTTACACTCTCTATCTAAATCTTTAAGAGGGCTAAGAATTCAACTTAGTTGTATGTAACCATTTTTATTGTTTTGTAATAATATCGTTGGTGATTAATAATCTATAATGCACTACAGTGTTTCGGTGTTGTCGTGCTTATATTTGGTCATGTTGGTAATAAGCTCTCAACTAATAAAGGATTACGATGCATGCTGTACTATGTTTCCATAAAGCTGTAACAAACAACGTCAAATTCCCTACACGCTTTAATACCGTGATGAATGTTTGTTAACATTGTGATCACATTATACGAATTTATAAAGTAAAACGCTGTTTGGTAAAACTTAACTACAATATTTCACAGATATAAATTTATACTGGCGATGGTCCACAGTCAGCGGACAATAAAATTTAATGTTTTTGAACTCAGGAACAGTCAATTGTTTTTTCCTATTTCTTTTACATTATATTTTTTGAATTTAACTGCATATTAATCTAACACATTTTAATAAAATACAACGAGGTATTGTTTGTTGTACATACCCTAGAATTTATTTAAGAATTTAAATGAGAACGTATTTAATCCGAATAAGAGTAAGTTAAACATTTCAATAATTCAGCACACTATTTGTTTTCATAATTATTATTAAATGATCAAAATTTATTCAGAACAAAACTATGCTGAAAAATATTAAATAACTAATATTTAATCAAAAAGAGATATTTTTTTATAAACTCCTTATATAAAACAATAATAAGATTAACCTTTGGTCATAACTGAAACTGATACACGATTTAGGCTATGTTATTTAAAAAGAGGCTTTCATTGAAATAGTAACAGATGATTTTAATATTTATGATAACCTTTCTGTATGAGATTATTTTTCTGACGAATAATAATTTGTGGCATGTTCACGTACGTGCACACAATCTTCTATTCCAATAGGTATTGGGGGAGATTTTTTACATATTTTTGAACTCTGCAACCATACAAATCAACTGTAACTAAAAACTTTATATTTTGTGTTAGAACCTCATGATTTCGGTAACAATTTGATTTAAGTTAGATTATTTCGTCATGTGGGATGATAATATCAGAGAACATAATTATTATGAAACGCCAATCATCACATTTCATCTTACGAATGCTTGTAATATACGTCCGCGTTAATGCAATGATTATACAAATCATACGAAAATTTCATACATTTCATATTAGATTCAATATTTTCGACAGAATTCTATCAATTAGTTTACTCGTGAACGTGGTTTGGCTGATTGCCAACATCTGGAAAATACCGCTGCTTGCCTCGCCTCATTCTTCATTAATTGGTTTACTTCTTAGGAGCAATAAAATGTTGAAACCAGAACAATAACTAACTTTGAACTAAAAATTTGAAAGACCACTTCGTTATTTATATATAGATCCATACACATGTAGCATGATTATTGGATCTGTGGATTCAAAGCTATAATATTATAACCATATTTCTTTTCTATTGAAATCTTTTGTCAAAGGTGTATTGAGATTAAATATTTCTTTATATCATTTCAATAGATAATTGAAAATTATTGTTGTAATAGTCATTCAATTTAATGCTCGAGGAGCCAATTCCAGTAATCGGTCTACAGACTTTGTTGTCAATGGTTAATACAGCTTTTCGAACTGAAGACATTAAATAAATATTTATTCGGTTTGACATAAATGTAAGATAATTTTTAAGATGAAATCATAAAGATAACATTATCAGTTGTTAGCAGTGACCTAGATGTTACATATTATAACTATGACATAGCTAAGAGACAATGTAGCTGGCACATCTGAATTCACACTAACTTTTTAAACATCGTTTTATATTATAACCGAGACGTGTAAGTTAGAAGTATTTACTACAGAGTGCTTTTCCGTTTCGTATTATATTCAGTGCAATAAAGAACACATCTATTTTCAAATTAAATTTGGAACTCCTCCAGCCAAGTAAATTTTGAAAAAAGTACTAACCCTGGCTTTATCGATTCGGTTACCGAAATAAAATACATCACTTTAACCCATTCGACATTTTTTGCATGACTAATTAACTTAAAATAATCATAAAACGAATATTTTATAACTACTACGATCTATCAAAATAAAATATAATACATTTTCTGTCATTTCTTAGATAACAAGCAATACGTAAATTGCAAGTGTAGTCTAGAGATTAACATGCAGTAATTGCATATGTATATATGTAAATGATTGCCGGAACAATCTATATTGTTGGAAAACTATTATGGTACACTTAATGTCGTGATCATAAAAGGCATAATAACATTGTAACGACTTTTTATCATGTTGCCGCCATGGTAACGGAGATCATATTCACAGGTAAAAAGGCAATAAAGTACTTAACGTGCTTAAAGATGTACTATAATTTAAACACAGCCTTTGCCGCTATCCCTTATTTATATAATGAAAACTGAGCATATTGTTTTAATCAAATTTTAAGATTTAACTTAATACTCCAGTACAAAGGGCATCGAATGAACAAGGGTCAAAATTGTAGTCTTGAGGTTTCAGAGCTTATGCCTAAAGTATAAATCCTTTGAGCATAAATTTTATGTACCTACAAATACAGACCACAACGTACTTTTATGTGTTTAAACTAAATTTTGAACTTATAAAAATATTATTTTTGGACAACCTGCGTGGTGTGGAAGGATTTCTGACAGTTTTTATTTAAAAAGCTACTTATGCACTATGTTAAGTAGCTATCTTTCTTACTACTACAATTTATAGAAGTTGAATTATGTAAAAAGCGTGATATATATACAGACGTCTTATTAAAACACGTTTATTCCAGCAGTGTATTTACAACTGCTTGTACACACATACGGTCATATATTTTAAGTAAACGTTGACATGTTAAATTTCAATTTTATTTTCATTGCTATTAATATACTACGGCTACATAATATGTTGTATTTCTCTGCCTGATAGCGTGAGCGTACATTCCACGATACCAATAACTGAAATACCGAAATACTAATCAAGCTTTGTCTCATATTTGTCAAACAATATCAAGTTTGCTAACAAGAATATCTTCATAGATCTACGTTTGTTAGTTGCTGTAATTTTGTTATCTGTTTCTTCGAACATCATTCTTATACTTTAAAATTTTGTGTAGAAAATTATTACTGAACGATATGATTTTCATCGTCTAGAAAGCAAAATCAGAGCACGTTCTGTGTTGCTAGTTACAGCATGAATAATCCATTAACTTCTTATAATGAATAATGGGCTAAATTTTGTTGTGTCATTGCTCCCGTTCATTGTACACAAGATTTAAAAACAAAGTCATAGCTCAACACGTCTCTATGGAGTAACCACACCCTTTCTTATATTTAAAGTGATGTAGAAAATATCCAAATAAAAAATGTTCAAAATGTATAGTATCTTTTCATCCTAGTTTAGACGAAAAAGAAAATACCTCCATTTTTATTTTTGCCCTGAAGTTTTGAGAGTGAGTGACGTTTTACGTAATTCTATTGAGGTGGGCTTAAAAAATTATAATCTTGAAGCGTTAAATCATATACAAATGAAAAGTAGATAACTTCTCTTTAAGAAAACTTGACAAAATGTTTAGTTAAAAACTTATGTAATATGTTATTGTACCTAGCTATATTAAAGGTTAAGTATTTATAAATTTCTTTATCTTAAAGAAGCCTTCGTATTATATTAATTTTAAAATATATGTTCTATAAAGCTTTTTGATCAAGACCTCCAGAAGGCTGTAAAAATTATTCTTATTTCTAAGATTCTACTCTAGGCAGAGGTCAAGTTGTTTAGAAGCAGACTTGTCATTTATTTCTGTATCACACTATTTAATTAAGTGTATTAGTATTCTCCTTGTGTGATGCAGTGTCTCTTTGTACACATGATTGAGGATTATCTGCTAGAACCAACCTAACCAATGTACATCTATGCCAACAAATGCCTGGAGGTAGTAATTATACCTGAAAGCAGTTGTGTCCTTTGTTACACTAATGTTATGTTTGAAGTTATGTAACTGTCGAGTGTGTAGGAATATTAAAGCTTAATATATATACATATATTTTTTTAATCTTATCAAAAGAATTAATTCATTGTTATCAAAAAAAGTATTATTCTATAATTGATTAACATTGGTGGAACGTTACGTGAAAAACTCCAGATATTCATACTTGTTTAAAATTGACTCTTAATTAAGTTCTGGTTTTAAGAGACATTGAAATAATAAATATGTAATAGAAACTCCACTAAATTATACAGTAAGATAGTTTAATTTTTATATTGTTTAAAAATCCGTCTCCGTTTATAAATATCGCCTGTTACGTAAATTAACAGCGCATGCTGTTAACATAAAGTAAATTCGACACAGAACAGCACATACACTGACCCTTTTATGAATATTTCTATTTATATACCTTAATTCTATAATTAGCATATTTATTTTTTGACCGATTTTTGGTTCAAGAAAATTCGTTGCTTCATAGCTCTACATATATCTAACAAATAGTAAATATTTGGAACCGTGCAAGCGTAATGTAAATAAAAATATGCCGGCCATGTTTTACGATTGTGGTATTTCGGTGAAAGTATTCTCGGGTTGGCGATTCTTACACAAATAATCCTTAATAATTAAAACAGTTAATGGCGTTTTGGTCGGCGCGTAGTTATTGCGAATCACGATGTTTCAAAACAATAATCACTTAAATTTTGTTATTTCTGTAACAAACAGGTTGAATCATATTAAATTAATTAAAAAAATATTTAAGATTATAATCTTCCCGGCCGTTATCATATTTTATGACTAAACATTTGAAAAATATGTAAACAATTTTATCGAAGTACCTTTGAATTTTTTTCCGTTTATTACAAATTAACACCACAGTGAAATGACAAATTTAAAAAGACTATACTATAAATAGTAAAGCATTCTTTTGATTTCATCTAATAAATGTCCAGACCTATTTAACTTCTTTGTTTTCTTAATCAGGAATGTAGGAAACGGTTGCCGTGCGCTGCACACGTTAGCACACGTATGCACTTGACTGGTGCGCTGTACACGTCAGGATCGATCTAGCCCCGGCCGTTCAACGGTCCCCTGAAGAGAGCTAAATCACTTCACTGCACTTCACTTATATATCAAACCACTTTCGTCACCTACACCTTTGATATAAAAATAAAAATACGATATATTTACGAATTTCTTTTACGAATCCAAGGTCATGCGGTATGTTTAGGTTTAATGTAAATGTATCGATTGCAGATAGCAGATAAAGATAATGGACGGAATATATCTGATAAGTCCAGTTCTATAATAATAGGAAATTGCTGTGAATGTTTCAATGATTTTGACATTTTAATTCCAAAGTCTCCATGCACATTAACCGATGTTTTTTTCCAGTACAATGTATTTCAGGGGTTTGACTCGTTTAAAATACTGTAAATTTACGCACCGTTAACGGTCACTCGGCGACCCTTCATTTCATTTTCAGCTTCGTTGATCCCTGAGCCGAATGGAAACTGATATGAACCGATCATTATAAATTCTCGACAATTTTTGCACGTGACTAGTTTAGTGGTGACTGATCAAATATATGGAAATACAAGATGTCAATAAAACTCCACTCTATTTTAAACTCCTACAAGTTAAATAGGAAATTATATCAAAACGATTGAGAGAATGAGATATGAAAAACTATTTATATTTCAATTGAGCTAAAAGTTCGGATGTTATTATAAATGCCATCTTATGAATGTACACATGTTTTAAATACACTCGGATCAGTAATTTTTTTAGGATTTCTATCTTTGAAAAACAATGATCTTCTCTCATCGATTTTCGTGCGCAAGTAGCGTATTTACTACATAAAATTTATCTTGTCGGACCAAAACAAATTTATTACATACATAAATCCATTTTTAACTCTAAATAAAAAAAATCTCCAACAATAAATCTTTCATCTCAAATGAGAAAAGAAATAATCTATTTAAATGATATCGATACATTTTTTTTCTTGGAATTGATTTCTTTTAATTATTTAGTTACAAAAAATATATATTTCGAGATAATGAAATATAAAGAAAATATTATAGTATAAAAAAAAAACACAATTATATGAAGACAATAACCGATTACAATTAATTTAGCCGTTTAAAAATGCACATAAATTACCTTATTATGAATGAGACAAGCCAATTTATGTTCGGGGCGAAAACAATTTAATTAACATGGAAGTTTTCGTACACATTTTTAAACACAAAGACAAACACGTGCGATACGGAAGACAGGGCGCGTCGTTGAAAACGGCGCGCTTGTCGGAGCGGGGACACAGACTGCCTGCGGCCTGGCCATACCGGGGAGCCCCGGGGGCGGGCGCAACAGATACGCCACAGGTTACCCGGGCCTCATACCCCGGGATATAACCTCCTTACTCCCTGAACACCAATTTACATCCTCATTATCGTCTTCGGAGTCAGCATCAGAGCGGCGTGAAGATTGACGGCCAACATCAAGAACTTTCTCAACGTCCACTTCTTTATAAGTTAAAATTTTAATGACTGAATATAAATAATGAATCTCAATAATAAATCTTGATCCCTTGAACTCCAATCAATTAATGAACACCAATGATGACCTTAGCCTCAATAAATATTCCGATTTTGAAAGATGAATTTATTACAGGTATTTTTTAACATGATTTTGCTAAACGCTTATTTTTATATTCACGTCCCACCTCTCATTTTATATTTAACAGTTGTTTTATAATAAATGTATACTATTTATTTTTATACATATAGTAAAGAATTATTTTACAATATCGAAAGTTAACTAATATAAGCTGATAATACAAATGTCACCCCAAGAATGTATAAATGTTGCATTATACATACCTACATATAACATTACAATAGAGTTGTTGAATGTTTAATGAGCATACGTAACAACGGAACACCTAGCGTGTCTCGGAATAATGAGAGTTGTAGTTTACCGTGTGAATATTCATATCATTCTAAAATAAAAAGTAAATAAGGAATTAAACGAATTGAAAAAAATAATTATCTCGTATTAAAGTATATAATGTGTTAATCTTAGAAAACCGACGGAATAAACATCAAGTTTAACTAAGAAAGTGCGTGAACACGATTCTAAGAATCCCTTATAAAAAGAATTAAAATTGAATATCTATAAAACATCGGTATGCTCTTAACTTTATGAAATATTTCTTAAGTAATGAAAGCTTTCAATACTTAAATGTTGGTGTATTTTATTGATCATTAAGCTGTATTGCTTCTTTAATTTTATTCTACATTCAGCTTTTTTTCTTTGTTCAAGGTTATGTAATAAATTTTATATTAATAGTCTATTAAATGTAATTGAGAGACGGATTTTCATTCAACTAAAAATAATACAAAGAGAGGCCATTTGATTTTTTTTTATCAATGAAATTGTCTAAATCTTATTTACCCTATAAGTTTTTTTCTATTGGATTAACAATGGAATCCTAAAAATGATGTTCAAACCGCAGTTATGCAGTTTAAGATTCCTGTGGACTAAAGATCAGTAAGAAGTAAGGTAGTATCCAAGAACAAAAAGGAAACGAATAGGAAACCGACCTAAAGAAGAACGAGAAGATATTGATTTTGTCCCTTCCCGTCTCTTTAATCCTCGCCGCATATTTACTGTAAGTTGTCGTAATTTTGAATTAAATTAGAGCCACCAGCCTTATAATATTTACAACACCACGTAATGTATACTAGCACCCATCATCATGTTTTGCATTTTCCCACAAAGCCAACTGCTTCTGTACGACTCTGTAATCCTGAAAATACTACGCATGAATTTTAAATCACTTCCGGAGCAATTGTGGCTGAGCTCTTTCATTTTAAACCGCTACACTTTTGCGGTGACCGCCAACGGTACTTTGTTTCAGAAATAAGTATCAAAACATTGCGATATTAAATAAATCACTCGAAAATATTAGTTGACTTTTAGACGTAACCTTGAAAAGCATTTCCTAAAGCTGGAAACCGTGACGCATTGTTTGAGAAGATCAGGTCTTTTTTATTGACCTACAATCGTGTATGGCATATAGTGCACTTGCCACTTTGGTATCGGTTGACCGCTCCGCCTCGGGTCTGAAACGTGTCTGTGTTTCCTACTGAATTTATCATACGTGCCACGGCGGACTAACGTTCGTTTCAATAACGCTGAAATTGTTAGGCTTAGAATACGTTTACAATCTACCGTCGTGTATGTATACTATTAAGTTTATATTTCAAACAGTCTAAAAGCATTCATAACACTACCCTTATAAATTATACAGTTGCTCTAGTTACTCATGCTATGCTTACAATAAAACTAGTATTATTCGGATATACTACGCGGATTTTATTATTTAAAAACTACATAATCCCGACGTTTCGCTTACTTTGCAGCAACCGTGATCACGGGCAGACGAGGTTTCAGGCAGACAGTTTTTAAATAATGAAATCCGCGTAAGTATATCCAAATAATACTAGTTTCATTTAAATGAATAAAACTCGCGAAAATCTTAGATCTCATTATGCTTACAATAATTTTCATATATGGTAGTTCATTCAGGTACACTATTTAATACCTAAATTTAAACACAGTATCTGCTGCAACAAAGCACTTAACCGACCGAAGAACGTTTCCAGCAAGTTAGCGTTAACCTATTTTGGTTAGTACAATGCCACAAAACGTAGTTACTACAACGGCTTTGTGCACTTCTCTCCGCTTATCATCGCGTTATGATAAAATTTGATCAAGTTAGGCTCATTTTATAGAAATACAGCGCTATTGCTATTTATAAGGAAACGCAATTGAAATTTAAAAGCGACACAAGCTACCCAAGTTTTAATTAGATATTCGTAATTGTAGAGGTGGATGAGGTAACTTTCTCAATTCTCAGTACTAAAAATTTCAGGGTACGCGTTCCAACTTTTATGAATTCATTGTACAATGGGTCGTGATGAAGAGTCCTCAATAGAGGCGATTCATTAAGAATTCATTGTCATAAATGGCGTAGGCGTCAGACCTGAGTATTTTAGTAAAATGTAGCTAGAATTTGTACGTACGCTTTAGTGTGATGAGATGACTTAATATTTGGAGAGCACTGATTGGAAATCGCTTTGATGTTACAATTTATTTCAATGTCCTCGGTTCCATAAAAGCACTACCCCAATTGAATTGGGATATGATTTTTTTTTACATATTAATCAAAAAGATGATTTCAAGGATGCGTAGAGATTAATTTTTAATTATGCTTACCATTAAAAATATATGATTTCTAGTAATAGTATTTCTGACTTGTTTTATAAGAAACATAACTATTTATAATCTTCAACATTTAAATAAATAAAAACATTAACTTGCAATACAATAAAAATGTCCAGTTAATTTGGAAAAGAAATTTATCTGAAAGCAAAACTAACAGAAGTAATTATTTTGTTACTCAACATTATTACTTTTAAGAATGTGAGTATTGACATGTAACTTTCCTCTCATATTTAATAACGTTTTTAATATTTCTCCTAAGAGTTTCTTTTCTCCAAGTAGAAGCAAATAATTTTCTATTTTCTTCTCGCTGCTTGGGCCAATAAAGCTCCTTATTGTACGTACTATATATTGATTTCCAGTTTGAAAACACAGTAATGGACCAGAATGTGCGAACGATAAACATTTATACTGCAATGAAAACCTCATTTCATTTCAAACTGGTTTTTACGCTAAAACACTTAGGCACTTCTGTGTGAAATCAATTTATTAATGATTTTTTAATTTAATTATAATACAATCATGTTCTATGGTTTTTCAATTATGACCAATATTTTAACTACAGCATAGGTTGTGTGTTGAAAATTAATATCATCAATTTATTATATTAACCGGTTTCAAAGTGAAAATTCACTTCATATTTTTATACATAGTTTAAACGAAATTATATAATTTTAACCAAATTTTATTTCGTTATTAACTCATTCTGTTTAAAGCCTCTGAAAACTGAACAGATGTTCAAACTTACATTAAGCCTCTTTGGAGTGTAGCTTTAATATAGTTATATAATAACAGAAATCGTGACTAAATCAAAAAATCCTTTTGAAATGATTCCTTACTATTGTAACATAACATTAGATCTGTGCGTTATCTAAACAAGAATTTAAAAAAAAATATTTTAAAATTTATAATATATGTATAAATTTAATTTGTTTATCACAGTCTCAAAGCAATCGACTTTTCATTTTATATATCATAAAACTAATAGGATTCCTAAGATAGATTTAGTTCAATGTAATGTACATTTAAAGGGACCATTAAAGGTGGTATCGTTGCTCCCGGACAATAGCTAAGGATTCTTTGTTGTCTGGCGTTATATGTTAAATATAAATAAACATTTAGACTATACCGTCTACAGTCATTTATCACTCTGTGTGCTAAACTTTCAACCGTCACTTTTCAATTGATAAATGATGCAACACTGAAGTGTATTTCATTATGTTAACAAAATAACAAATAATTTGCGTATATTCGTGAAGATATTTATACTGTTTTATTCGTCGGGGTGTAATACATAATTTAATATATATATAACCTTAATCGTTCTGTTGTTTTTTCTTTATTCGGTTGCAGCCTATCCAAGGAGGTTTGTATAAAGAAGTTATAAAGATACATATATGGATACGAACGTGTACATATTTTCTACAGTAAGTACGAAACGTATGAAAAAAATTGATAAATATTCTGCTTCTCTACCGATTTTATTAGAACATTATTTAATATTAGACTGGAGCATAAAATAAGAAAATATTATGATATTATTTCATGTCATTACATTTATTTTATATATTTATATTATTAAAAAAGAATAAATTGATGAAAATATACTTATTAATTATCTTTTAATATTATTAGATATTACAATAATTTTATAGTTTTGAAATCGTTGTTTTTTATTTTCTGCAAGTTTCTAATTTAAATATTCCACGTCCTAAAATTCATATTCCTGATACAGAAACCGGGGTGTAATGTTGAATATTTATACGAACTGCGCGCTCATAAGGAATTTTAAATCATAAATACCATTTTAGGCTTTTTTACTGCGTAAATATTGCAACACTGAAAAGTAATGTACTCCATTATGCATTATCATTAAAGGTTACAAAACATAAATTTTCCATACAAAAGTCGAAATTAATAACTGTGATTCATCTCAATCATATCAACGATACATCATATTTTAAAAATGTATTTCTCCTGCGATTTATATTTTGAATAAAAAAGTCGTTCTGTACGTATGCATCTACAAAAATTTTGTATATGAAGTTTTTTAATTCGTACTTATATCAAAAATATAAAACTAACATAAGACATATGCTACGTTTGTCCTCAAAATTCAGAAAGTAGCTAAATATTAAAATCTATTTGGTTATAAATTTATAAGAGACAAAAAATTCTATATGATTAGCACATTGCTAGATAAGACCGGATAAAAGACGAGGCACTGATTTAAATTTTCGCTTTTGCAAATCCTTTTATCGAACGGCTTTCCGTTCGCATTGAAACACGTCGCTCCCTGTTGCCTAATCTCCTTCCTCGTCACGAAATAGTCAAATAATCGCTATTTCGTTTCTGGTGATAAAGTGAAAAGGAAAAGAGGGACTCTCGAATATACTTTTTGTCAGGCTCTGAAGATAATGAATAAACCGAAAAAATGGTTCATCCCATAACTAAATAAAATAATATTAGTGTAACAATTTTTTTCGTGCAATCTCCAAGGTATTAAGTTGAAGAGTTCCAAAGTTATACAAATATATAATATTAATAAACTTTATAAAGAGAAATTAGAACGTCCTAAATAAATAAGAGGAACATAAAAGGAGAAAGTACAACAAAATGACACCCGCTGTTAATTATAATTAATCTATTTTGCCACGTTTTCTTACGTTATTACTTATTTATTAGTATGTATAATTTATTAAATATAATTAAACCCATAATATTTATTTATATCAAGAGCAAAACCAGTATTTTTGAGGAATACAAAAAAAATATTTAAAGCATCTACGATAACACAATAACAAAATTTTATGAAATTTTAAAAAACTCAAGCGCATTTATTATCGATTAACGATAACACTGGCCTTAAATCATTTTGCAAAAGAACGAATAATCTTACACCGCTGAGCCAATATTAAACAAATATAATTTGGAAACCGTTTGAGAGCTTGCTTGCTATAAAGAAATATATACAAAAGCAACAGCACTCCCATACGCACTCACTAATAACACCTTTCCTAGAGTCGGGAGTTAAAAAAAATAAGTTGTAAGTTTTTACAGGTAAATAACACTGATAAATTGTCATCTTTGAATTACTACGAAATAAATGATATTATTTTTAACATATTTTTTGCAAAAACAAACCAATGTATTTTTTTTATTAATTACATGACGAGCCTTTCGGTCTTATCTTTGTCATATTAGTATTGGGAAATTCATTAATGCCGTTATGAAAAAAGTTAACGAAAGTTAGTAATTTTGTTCTCATTAATATAATAGGTAATACTGTTATAAAAACATATATTAAATCAGAACAATACGTTATTACTTATTAACTGAATATTAAAAAACTTATAAATCATCTCATTAAATAATTATTATAATTAGTAGCGATTAACAATATAAAGTTGTGACATTTCATGTCTCAGTAAAAAAAATCCTTTTTAAAAAGTTAAAAGTTCTCGGTGTAGTCATAATTTAATATTTTTATCAATAATATACTGAGTACGTTAGGCTTCGTTCACACGGCATTGTCCTGCACGTTTTTTTGCAGTATACGTCTTAACGTATAAATAGTGACCATACAACGCACATAGATCCATTCACACGACGATTGTACGGCAGAAAAACGTGTACCGCTTATACGTTTAAACACATACTCAACGGAATTGTCAAGCAAATCAAATGAACTTTGACGTATTCGGTTCGCAGTGGCACATAATATAGCTCTGTCTCGTTCACACGGCACGATGTTCACACGTTTTTTATCGAATAGCAACCGAAGAAGTGTTTAGTAGTACCTGAGCGTCTTTTGGACGGGTGGCACGTATTTTATGTTTGATTTGGTTTGATATTCAAAATGGTTGAGGAATCTTCTATAGACAACGAACTATTAATTTCTTTAGTGGAACAATGTCCCGTTTTATGGGATAAAACTTTGGAACTTTATAAAAATCGCGTCGCAACTCAAGCGGCTTGGAAGGGAATCATGGTAATAATTGATCCTAATTTTGAGACAAAGGAAGAAAAAACAAGACAAGCCTTAGGTATGTATATTTTATTACTAATAATAAAAATTGAGTTACAACATATTTTAACTTGCTCTGCTTAGTTCTAAATGTATTCGTTTTGCCATGGGACTGCTCCTTCGTTTGATAAAAAATAGTGACTAAAAATGGACCTTACGCTGTTTGCTTGAACATTTCGAACTGCCGTACTTTGAATATTTTCAAATAATGAAGGATTTGCCACATCTTCAAAATTGTGTCCATCATTTTCACGAACATAATTGTGTAATACAATGCATGCTTTTATGATTTCTGTCAATAAACTTGGTGAAACATCAATAGCCTTATGTAGAATTCTCCATTTTCCCGCTAAGATACCAAAAGTACACTCCACGTACCTCCTAGCTCTGCTCAGGCGGTAATTGAAGATTTCCTGTGTTCCTCCAACAGGGCGTAGTAAATTATTACATATGTAGAGCAAATCCCTCATCACCAATAAATACGTAAGGTGTACTTTCTCCACCTTCTAATAATGGCTTTGGTTTGGGTATATTCAACGAACCATCATTAAGTTTTTTCCACAAGACGGAATTTTTCAAAATGGATGAGTCACAATCTTTTCCGTATGATCCTATGTCTACATATATAAATCTGTATTCCGAATCAACCACCGCAAGTAGCACAATTGAAAAATAATCTTTATAATTGAAGTACATGGATCCACTATGAGGAGGCTTTAAGATTTTTATGTGTTTTCCGTCAATTGCACCTAAACAATGAGGGAAATTAGTCTTTCTTTCAAAACCTTCCACTATTTTTATTCATTCACTTTCTGTAGAAAGCATTTGAAGATATTCTCCCTGAAGGACATGCCATAGAGTCCAGCAAACATCCCAGATGACACCACTTATAGTCGATACTCCAACTTTGTATGAATAGTGTAAATCTTTCATGGAGCGATGCTAAATACCTGAAAAAAATGTATATGTACAGTCAACAGCACGTCCCTCTATACAGATCCAATATAAACTGACACGCGGCATCATTACACAGACTGGTTTGACAAGATCAGTTTATAATGGAGGTGTAAAGAGGGACGTGCTATTGTCTGTACCGTATTACTTTTTTGATTACCGTTTTTGTTTGTCTTTTACAGCTAAAACGATTATTCAACGGTGGACTCATATAAGAGATAATTATAATCGATCGTATAAAAAGATAAAAGATCAGAAAAGCTCAGGAAGTGGCGCCAAAACAGCAAAGCCTTATGTATATAGTAAACAGTTATCTTTTCTGCAGAAAGTAATAGAACCTAAAAAGACAGTAAATAATGCTACTACCGAAAATAACAACACGGAATCCAATAATAACACAGAATCCGAAAACCAGAAAAAAAATTCTGAGGGTGGAAATGAAACATTGGAAACAAACTCTATAGAGACACATGACACAATGGCGGCAAAGAGCCCAATACCTAATCGTGTACCTAAAAGATCTCTAAAGAATATGATTAGTCCTGTTGATGCGAAGATGATGAAATTTATGGATTCTTATTCGAATAACGAACCTAAAACAATGAATCGGCATCTTTCATTTTTTAATGGGATATTACCATCCTTAGATAAGTATGACGATGATGAAGTCCTTGAATTCCAAATGGGTGTGTTACAGTTAATGAAAAAAATTAAAAACAGTCGCCAAATTCGTGAATCGTCGTCTTTCAACTGTGACAACTGTGTGAAGACTGCGGCTATTCGTCTTTTACACGAATGATAATTTACCGTGTGAAGACCCGGATGATTGTACGTTAAAACAACGAATACGAAAAAAACGTGCAGGACAATGCCGTGTGAACGAAGCCTAAAGCTGTTACTTCTATCTTTCTTCCGAATAGCTCTACAAGTGTTGGTAAAAGGCTAGCTTACGGTATAAAACATCTTAATTTCCCACTAGAGTTCCTGAAACTAGATTAAGTGTCAATCTTTGTATGAAGATTAGTGTGAAATTGAGGAATATCTGGAACATTCCAAGCAAACGAAGACAATAAAATACTTATTGCAAACATCCATCTCCTTACAAAACAGAAGACGGGTCTCCTTTAACAGTGAGGTGTGTTTAAATTTGATATAGATTGAGCACGTGTCTCAGACAGGGTTAGTAAGGGAGCTCGTTTCTTTCACTTTGATTCCTTATATATTGGCAACAACTTATTACCTTTATCTTTGTCCACTTTGCTACATTTCTGCATGCCAATTTGTTTTTTTACAGTGAAATGGATTATCCTTAAGTTTTGTGTAGTTGAAACGATGTTGGTAAAAAATAAAAATTCATTGAATTGTTTTGTATCATACAGACAACATAAAAATGTAGTTTTAATAGAATAATGAGAGATAATTGTTGATTTACTGAGAGGCTAAAAAATTTTAATTTTCTCAAAAGTAAGAAACTTAACTAAAATGGAGCTAGGAAAAACTTTTATCGATAATTATTATACAGTTAAAATGTGTCACTGTAAAGTTATAAAAGATTTAATAAATTATTATAAGCATTAATTAAACACTGATTTAATTTGAGAGTAATCACTGATTTAATTTTAAAGTAAACATAAACAGTTTAAATTCATGCAACAATATTTCTGGTAAGTAGCGCCATCTGTCAGAATTAAATTGTACTTGACAGCTTAAAGGTGTATAAGTGTACAAACAGTGTACATTTTCGATGACGAATAATTGACAACGTACACGTATACATAGAATCCAGGGCCTATATTAAAATTGAAATGAGAAACTAAACAAAGTGCCTCATAATGAGCACTTAGGGATACACCATTAGTATATATAGATGGTGATTTTATGAAAATCTACAGAATACAGTCTTTCTTTACTTAATAACAAATACAAGAATATGTTAAATAATAATTACAACACTACCAGAAAATATTGCTGTAGATATTAAAATTAAATTAGTCAATGAATACTAAACTGCTAGCGACATCTGTATAATGTGCTCGGAACTACATATATTTTGTAAAGAGTAGTTTGTTTGTTTGAAGCCAATTAAAAAACAAAAGAAGAATTAGTTAATAAAATTTAAAAATCATCAGTTTTTATTGACATTTAGATGATTTTTCTAAAATTAATAAACTTAATGTGTTATTATACCTACCCACTGCCTAAGCAGTCAAATACCGTCACATACAGCATTCGTAAAGTGAAATGCTTACGTTTATGCTATTAAGTTTACGTTTGCAGTATTAAAACAAAAATCATTTCATCATATAATATATGTGTACGATTATTTTTACTTAATGTTAGTGTTAGCATACATATTGCTTCTAATTAAGCGATCAAGAAAATATTATATGATTGTAATTAGCTGTCAGCCTCCAGGGTATGCTGGCGTCACGCGCAAAGAAGTCGTTTATCATAAAAATATTTTTTTCATTAATTTGAAATAAATATAAATATTTAACTATATGTCACAATGTGTACATTAATTCTTTGTCTGCACATAAAAAAGTGACAGAAAAATAATAATAAAACTTCTCTATTATTATTTTTCTGTGGTGAACTTATATCGACGATAAGTGAGACAATTTAATCTTATAGGATTAAATCCGTCATAATGTATTCAAATATTTTCTGAAATAGTACTTACTGTTTTCATATTTTCTTTTCTATTTCTAAGTTTTGAGACTGTCTATTTAACAAAACTGAAATACAAGCAGATTTACACATTTTTCGAAATTTCGATCTGTGACTTTGCTAAATTAAATGATACGTTGGTTTAGGGTTTTGTCGCTGTATTTCAGTCTGCTTTTGTTTCAATTTTCTCTGTTACATTATTATTTATTTAAATTTCCAGCTAAACAATAGGTAATGGATACCATCGCTCTTCACCAACAACGCTAATAGCTCTAGAGTCTAGAGTCTAGTATATAGATATACCTACTTACTGTCATCTGAGAGACCTCTACGTTCAGTTAATATATTAAGCCTAACAATAATAGTACAAAATTTTGTGTTCTTTAGAAAGGTTAAAGAAGGAGGGGAAAATTCAAAGATCCCATTGCCGCCACTCAGCGAAAAGTTAATATTTTTAAAGTTATTGGTTCGAAATGAAATCGTCTCACATATGGAGAGTTTCAACGTTTTTCATTTATAAACCTACGTTGATTATGAATAAAAATATTGGAATCTGTCTTGACGTGTGCAATACAGTTCAATAGGTCTTGTATTCAAGTACGAGTCAAAGTAATGAAGTGCACGTCTATATATTATATATTTTTTATCTATTCCCCTAACATGAATGGTTCCTTATAATAAAAGTTATGATATTATCACTTTCCCCCATTTTAACATCACCCATTATCACTCATAATGATTTTGGAAATATTTAGATATACCTCGTCCTAGAGATATAATAGTTTTCTTCACAAGCCTATATAGCACATTATAATCGACTCACAAGTATTTATTCGTAAAAAATATTAAAGCGTTCAATCAATAAACAGATTAATGATATGACCATATGGTAGAAAATATAGATAATAAATATGTTTTGAAAAAATCCGAAACCCACAAAAGAAAAGTTTTTTTATTTCATTAGCAAAATATAAAATTTCGTTGTAATGTAAATTAATGAATATAAAATAAATATCATATAAACATTGTGTCGCCTTCAAGGTTAGATCTTATTTCGTTCGAAACGTGACATTAAAGTGGGTCACGATAAGATTATTGAAATATATGAGTTATCTTTCCGGATAAAATAACAATTATATAAAGTAACGTATATTTTATGTAACGTATATGTGTATAATGCATTGTGTAAAGGTACTATTTACTTAAAGGAGAAAAATAAAAACAAAAATGATAAATTTCATACTTCTATTAAATTACTATTCGAAACATTACAATAATTAAACATAGACTTTCTCAACATAACACATTTATATTCTAACACACTTCAATACTAATACAATGTAAATGCAAGGTTTATGACAACAGCTAAGTTATTGTGCTATATCTATACCTATTCCGATTTAAGTAAAGGCACTAACAAGAATTGAGCAAAGATATATGCATAATTCTTAGGCGTACAATTTTTAAATATCACCAATAGGCTTTAATGGTGTTGTTATTCAATTTTTTATTGCTTTTATGTTCAAATTGGAATTGTTATAAAAATATAAAAGTGCCATTCGTTGACTGTATTAAGATAGTAGATATTTTTTTTTACGTACAAAAGTATGTCAATTAGTTATACTACATCTAATTTGTACCATTGCATGTGTTCTACACAGTAAAATATTGTCTAAATTGAACATAACTTTGCAATAACAAAAAAAAGTTAATTTCACGTACTAGAAATGATTTGATAATCTTTGTAAAATTATGGCCCTTCATGAAGAATAATAAATATAAAACTATTGCCATAAACTTAGCCCATAAAACATAAACGATGTAAAAGCATACAATTCATAATGGAAAGGTTTAATGAATAAAATAAAATATATTCACTCATGAGCACACTGGGTTAAAACTAGGGAAACTAGAAAATACAATAAAACTTAGTGCCTCACACCATAACAAAATGGCAAAGCTCACATATCAAGATCAAATATGAGATCATTCTTGAATTGGACTTCCAGATATTGGCCTTTGTTTAATCTGTCGGGATCATAGAGATTTGTGTTATGTTTTATACTATCACATGACTGCTTCTTTTGTGTCAAAGGTTTTGCATCTCTCTGCCAATTTTCAATGTTTTTGTTACCATTACTGTCCAAATTCTTTGTTTTTTCTGTTTTTATAGTGTTTTCATTGGCATTTTCATCATACTGGTTGCTGTAAAAATCACTGTCGGACATTACATTTTTACTTTCCTCAGCATCTGAAGTGTCCGGCACACCACTGTCATGACGCTGTTTGATAGAAGCCTTCCTTGGTTTGGAAAACTGAAAATAATGATTGCATCGCATATTAAACCTTCTCTTCTAGATTCAATTGCTAAGTTTAATTCAGAATCTTCAAATAATTTAATTTACTTTAAGAGCATCTTATCAATTAATTTTAATGAATACCTTTAATGAATTTGAAGTGTCATCTTCAGCTTCACTTTCACTCTTACGCCTTTCAAGGTTACGTTTTTTGCTCTTCTTACGCTGATTTTTCTTTTTTTGGCCCTCAATTGAAGAATTATATCTGAAATGTAAAAATTCTCATAAAGTTATCATATAAAACTGAAATACACATATATCCTATTGTATATGCTCATATCATTTTTTACAGAATTGGAGTTTGTGAGAAAATTAAAATGATAAAAATTAATTACCACAAACTTAATTGCAAAACAACATATACTTCCACCAGAACCCTTATACTTCTATTACCCAGCTTTATATGAGACTGGACATAATTATCTTATCCAATTAATTTGCTATTGGAACCATAAATCAGAGAATGATTTTGCAATCAATCAAAGGGCATGTATTTTATTAAAGATACATATAATGCAGTCTGGCAACATTTTCCCACAAACATTTGGCAATGTAAAGGTAAACAAAATTATAATTGTATTATTTAACATCTTATTGACGTGACTTATGACAGTCCAATTACATTCTTACCTGTAAAATTGCTTAGCAATGACATCATTAAACCTAACAGTCTTTTTTAAACTAGATTCCTCATGGATATAATCAGAGCTGATATAGTCCATGGATGATGCTATATCTCCAGCGCTTGATTCAGAGAAACTACGCATCATGGGCATAGACTTGCGTAAGATGCTCTTGGCTCCAGTTGTAGTGAATGATTCCGTCCAAACAATTTCTCTTTCATTTTCTTCGTCATCATCATCCTCATCAAGGACATCTTCATTGCTTTTTGATGACACAACAATATTTGTTTCTTTTCCAAAGTTCGTGACTTCTATTAATGGAGTTAGGGTATCCTCTTCTGATGTCTTTTCATCAAATTCTTCTGTATTAACAATTTGCTTAGTTGGAACGACATCAAAGCATTCAGTTTTCATGTCACTTTCTGTCAAACCGATTTGGAATTTTTCAGGTAGGTTTCCAAGCACTTCTAATTGTAAAATAACATTATTGTCCCAAGCTTCACCGGATACATTTTCCAAATTTATTTCATCGCTGAATACAATTAGGGCTGCATAGTGTAAAGGAACAAACCCAGAACCAAGAGAGGAGAACTTGATATATATACTGTTTTTGTCATGCTTTACTTTCACAGAATCAGGTTCGGTATTTTTAACATGAAATGTGAAAGCTAGAATATCATCTAATGCATTGTATGTATATGGAGGGAGTGTGTAACCAATTGAGGAATCCAAGAATCCAGTTTCATCAATAGGGCTGAGTGACTTATATCCAGTGGGTTCTGATGGAGTAGATGATATTTCTTCTATAAGATTTGTCTTACATTCTTCATCACTGTTAGAAGTATCTTCACTTTCAACCCCACTGTCTCCTTTCAGGGACAATGAAGTACTGGATAAACTCTTTCTGATTACAGGTAAAGTTATAGTTAGAGTATGTTTAGTTTTGTCAAATCTAGCATTGCCACAATCGCTATTAACAGGATATGGCAATTCAAGGTCTAATTTATATTTTGCTGGTTTTTCAGTGATTAAACTTAATGTCTTCTCCCGAACATCTAAAGAACAATCTTGTGTTGACGAGATAAGCGGCATGTTTATTTCAACAACTATATGACTTGGTATAGCAGAGTAGTGTTTACAATCTCTACTGTTAGTAAATTCCTGCATGTCAACATTTTTTTGCTGTTTAATAACATATTTTGGCATTGTATAACCATTTTCGGAGGCATGAGTGTAATCTTTATGACAGTTTTTTGCTTTTTTTCTATGTTCTTTTATACTTTTATTTGTTTTAACTTCTGGAGATTGTTTTTTGTCTGGATATAAATGCTGAGGATATAACTTGTCAATTACATCTTGGGATAATTCCTCATTTTCTTCATCAGTAACTGGTTTAAAGTTAGGGTCTTCTTTCCTAATCACAGCCGCGGTCGACATTCCTTTGTAGTAAGACTTAGGAAAGCGGCAATTGTTGCTATCTAAGTGAATGTTGTATGTTTTCTGTAATCCATCAAAGGCACTTTTGTTTACCAATTCTCTGAATTTTTTGTTAACCTCTGCCATGCGCAGTGTGTCCGGGTGAAAAACAACATCGTAAATTACGCAGCGTTGTTTGTTGTGATCGAAATCTTCCCGAGGAGGAATAAGGGTATATGGTAGTTGCCAATTCATACCTTTTTGACCATTAATCTCCTGAACACGGCAAGATGGTTTCTCAATATTCTCATTGCTGCAAATATTTATAAAAGCCTTTCTGTCGCCAGCGACGCTCGTTTTAATAACATAACTGCCTTTAGGATTGATGAAAGTTACATCGTAGCCACGTTCCTTTTCTAGTTGGGTCATTTCTTTTTGATAGATTGCTTGATTTGCCGGGTCACGTACTTCATCGCAGTATTCGTTAAGTAGTTCTCGAAATTTCTTGCTTTTCATAGCGTCTTGAATTGCTTCGAGATCTGCTTTAGTAAAATTGGGTTCTTCATCACGAGGTTTTACTCCTGTTGCCATGTTGTCTTCCTTAAAATTTACAAGTGATAAAAATAAACACAATTATTACGCATAAACACGGTAATTTTCAGCTGACGATTGAATAGTACAGACTTAAAACGTAGCTTTATCGTGATTCGTGAGCTTTGAGTTTTGGATTATCTAGTGTTCCTCGATTGGTCGATCGTTGGTTATTTTCCAGTTGTCAACAAACTCAGCCGGCATTGAGATAGACAGACTATATAATGAAAAAAAAACATGTAATGTCATTAGCAACTTACATTTGAAAAGCAAATATCGAAAGTTATCTGTTATTTAAAATATAAAAGATTACAGTAAACAAAATTTATAAGAAAAATTTACCTCATTCAATATACATATTTTTACTAAAGATAATATGTTTCACACGATGAATTTTGACAATTGTTGAAATTTTAAATTGTCACAGAAATAAATCATAACATACTGTTTAGTGTTTACGTTATGAAGATTTGGTGAACAAAAATCTTTAGAAATAAACCTTTTCTGTATTTAAAATAAATTAATATTATATAATAAATGATCATGTCCAGGCACATTTACAATTTATCTTGTTCTTTTATGCATCAACTACCTTATGTTTCTTCTGCTAGGTTATATAGCAGATGGATGCATCGAAAACCGGCCAAAGTTTTATTACCTTTTGAACCAAATTCCAATTCCAATTTGAAAAAAGAAAAGGTAATTGATTTAGGGAACAGCGACACAAGAAAGAAAAAAATATTCATGATGATAAAAAATAAATGTTAAAAACGCTCCAGTTGTTAGTAAAGACAAATTCAAAGAAATTAAGGAAAAGAAAGAGACTGTGTTAAAAAAAAGAAAATTCTATTTAAGCCAGAAAAAAGTATTTGATGACAATGGTGAAATTATTTATGAAAAATTAAATAATAATGATGGTAGAATCAGGTGAATGGAAATTTATATTTTATGTTCTATTTAAATACCAAAGGAGATAAATGACAAAATATCTCTAAACATATTTTTTAACTAAGATTTAATCCCTCTCAAATTAAACTAAATAGTATTACATGTTGTCTTTAATTTTCAGCTCCCTCCTTGTTAGGCTAAAGTCCAAGAAAGAGAGATTACGAAGCCAACAAATAATGGTGGAGGGTTGGCGGTTGATAGTAGATGGACTGGAAGCAAAATGTGCTTTAAGATATGTTATATTCAGCCAATTAGAGGATTTAAACAAATTGAGACCATTCCTGCCTGATACTGGTGTAAAGTTTTATAAGATACCATACAAAGAAATCGAATTATGGTCCAATGTTGACACACCCCCTGGAATTATTGGTAATTATTTTTATGCTGATAAATTTTCAAATGAAAAATGTATAATATTTAAAAACTCAAAATAAGCCTGACATATAATTTACCACTAAAATGTTTTTATGAATACATATATTCAATTTTTATATACAATTAGATTATCATAATAAATGGGTTGTTAATTAAAAAAAAATTGTAGGTGTGTTTGATACGCCTACGACAGATAATGTAAAGTGGTTAAGTCAACCTTTGCCAATACATTTAATATGTGACAATGTACGAACACCTGGCAATCTTGGAGGCATACTAAGGGCAGCGGCTGGTGTGGGATGCGAGAAAGTTTTATTAACCAAAGGTAGTAAACATCATCATAAGATTGTACCTGTTATGTAAAATATATAAATGTGTTTATTTAAAACAAAAAAAAATGGCTCCAAACTTTAAATTTATGCTCTTATTGTTGAATAATTATAATATATTTCTGAAGGTTGTGTAGATCTCTGGGATCCAAAAGTGGTAAGGAGTGGTGCTGGTGCACACTTCAGACAGCCTATCATATCGTCAATAGAGTGGGAAGAGCTACCTAATAATTTAGCAGAAAAAACAACAATATTTATAGCAGACAGCAATGTAAAATTGATGAATGACGATTTTGATTCGGAAAATGCTTTGGACTGTAATATACCCGTTGTACCTTATTATAGTGTTGATTTTGGTATCTTGAAACATATCACACTGATAATTGGAGGAGAAACGGAAGGTATAAGTGAAAACAGTTACAGGTACTTATTTTTTCTATTATCATAATTTTTAGTTCGACAGAATGTATAAAACAATCGTTGACCTTTCAGTATTAATTTTAGAGTATGTAATGTAAGTATGAGTAATTCATAAAAATACCATTCTGTAATCCATACGGTAATATCTGAGATCAATCTGTTTTGTCAAGTTTCAATGTAAAATTATATTGGAGGGACAAATAGTACTATTTTTCATGCACTTTCATATTTTAGTTACTAATATTAGTATGATTGTCGTAAAAGTTTATCGAGGTGCATCAGGATTATAAAAATGTCATTTTCTTTTTTCATTCTATTTTCATTTAATTTTGATAATCTTCAACTTAATACCACCAAAAATTTTTATCCAAATTTTAAGGCCTTTTTTTTATTGAAAATGAGTTCATGAAAAGTTATTGTATCTATTATATCTAAATTGTTTTTATTAAAAATTAAAAAAGGAATACTGTTTCAGGTTGGCAGCTAACAGAAATGGTCTTAGATTAAATATTCCGCTACAAAAAGGCGTTGATAGTCTGAACACTGGAATGGCAACTGCTGTAATAGCATTTGAAATGAGAAAACAATTAATACAGGCCCAGGCAAAGGCTCAGTTAGATAAGATAGGGATGAAAGTAGTTTAAGGAAAATGTATTGCGTATAGAAAATAGTGGTCACTTGTTCTTTGTAATGAAATAAAAGTAGTATATATATACATATATGTTTTTATTTTTTAAACCTCATTATTTTAAATAGATTTTGCGTGGGACGTTATATACATGGTGTGATGGCGCCCTCTGTGTCTGGGATTAAGACTTATATGATCAACTGTAAAACAACAGTTTTTGTGCCTAGATGGAGTTAATTTGGTAAAAATGAACCGTTTTTAAAATTTTTAAATTTACTGTTTAAATCTTTATATTTTAATGGTGTACATTTGAAATCGGTACATATTAATATGGAGATGTAGATAAGAACATAAGAGTTACTTTTTATATAACGATAAATTATTTTTTAAGTAATGTGAAATTTTTGCCAGCAATTATATTAAGAATGGGGTCACAAGAGTTCACTATGTCAATACGACTACAATGCCTCCATTGGCTTTAAAAAATGCCTATCTGATGATGTCATAAGATGCGCAGTCAATAGGCACAAGTCCAAATAGGCTCTCGTTGGGACTAGAATCTAGATTAATTACATTACTGGATTTACTAGAAGAATACTCTTAGCGTCTCTATTTAAATACATTATTAAGTCTGGGCGATGACGCCATCCTTAATTTAGAAATCGGCAAAAATATAAAATTATTTCCGACGATATGACATAATAAATAAGACAAAATAAGTAAATATTAAGGAAAATATAAATAATATTTACAGTTGAATTACAGAAAGTAGATTTTTTAATATTAACCGAATAAAAAGTTGCTCAATAATGCACGTGACGCATCTAGATTATGGGTAAAGTATTAAGGGAATCTTCAAAGGAGAATTCGTAGTACCTAGTTAAGGATGTTCAATGTAGAAGGAGGCGTCGTCGGTCAATACTGTAGGTGGTGCGGTGGCCGTACAGAGCGCAGGCGTGGACCCGCCGCCCCCCACACCCTGCTCCGCCGTTGTTCACGGCCCCCGCCGGCGGCCCACTCACGCAACTCGCGAGTCAGCCGCCGTGCGCTGTGTTCGCGCGACGATACTCAGACGAGCTCGAGTCATGTGTAATGTTTTCATCGCAGACAGGATCTGTCAGCTAAGTTTCGATAACGTAAAAGATGAATGAATAATTTATTCAATAACGACGATTCGCGGGTCTATTTTTTTGGAAAATCTCGCCGCTGTCAGAGGACAGCTTTCGCCCAGCATCTAGTTTTTCTTGAAAGCTCGTGGCCGTTGACACTGCAGCGTGCGGGTCCCGCAGTGTGCAAGTGTGTGGTTGATTAGCGAACGTAAAGACGAGGACGTCAGCTGAGTCGCGTAAACATAAGCTTGACCGAGTTTTACTGAGGAGACCATGGCTCTGCCTCCGGCGTAGACTGGCAGCTCGAGGAATATAAGGATAGGATTTCATCATGCGGCGACTCATTTTGCTGTTATTGACAGGTAAAAAGCTTCATAGATACTCTAAATAGAATAAAAATATAAATGTACTTAACGTCAAAGTAAATTTGTAGTAATCTCTATCAGTAAGTTGCAGTGTAACTTAGATATGGGTAAGTACGTACGTGCAACGCTAAATTGAAAATTTATAATATTATTAGGGATTTAATTATTGATATTGGTATACATAAACGATTTAGTCTCATTTATTTTTAATCTAGTCCATTAATGAAAAAGTTATACTATATTTAGAAAATAGTACTAAGCAAAAATAATTAGAAGATTTTACCAATTATAAACTCATCCTACGCTTATTGTCTGTAAGAGTTACAGGAATTCTCGCCTTTTCCAACGATAAAATTATTACACGAATCGAAGGGCTATTAAAAAGTTTTGTATTGTTTGAATCGCATTTAAAAATTGTTACCATTTTTTAGTAATTTTAAATTCCCTCTAGTTATTTTGATTTATCAATAACAAAAGCATTACTAACA
This sequence comes from Danaus plexippus, assembly GCF_018135715.1. Classification (NCBI taxonomy): domain Eukaryota; kingdom Metazoa; phylum Arthropoda; class Insecta; order Lepidoptera; family Nymphalidae; genus Danaus; species Danaus plexippus. The sequence continues at coordinate 3,513,520 of NW_026869848.1, read as the reverse complement.
TCTGTCGATACTGGAATGTTCTCACGGCTATAAGATTTTTCATTCACAATACCATTATAAGTTTCAATTGTCATTTGTTACCAGTAAATAAAGAATGAACTAAAATTATATTTTTGTTTTAATATAGTTAAATATTTATAGGTAAATAAAATAAAATATATAAAAACTAATTTATAGAAGCCGTTAGTGGTAAAGTTTAAAATTCATTATGTAAATTTTTTGAATGAAATTTTTGTCTTTTTAAACATTTCTCTAAATCAAGTCTTAAAAATCCTATATCACAATTGAGACGACAGGTGTTGAATGCAGGTAGAACGAAAAGGACTATTATCCCGACGGCCTAGCAAAAAACTGGCCATATGCTTCCAATTGCGAGACTATTATTATTAACTGAAGTAATTTATAGTTTTGCTTGTTATTGGACCCGCATCTCCAATTTGTATCAATGAATAAACTGTTAAAATTGCGCCCAATGACCGCTGGTAATGAATGCTATGTATTATGATAGAGAGTTGTTACGTAACACTTATACCTACATGTTCCCACAAAGTTACTAAAGCTCACATTGTTCAGATTTTTTAGAAAATTCACTCTAAAATATTAGTGTTCATATCTGTAATGAGTCAGCATACATGCAAAGTATATTATATATTTATAAATTAAAAGAAAACATTGTCAGGAATATACATTTTATAACCTATATATATTACATAATCATCTTTAACTGCCAGGATTTACGTAATAGTTTTTATGACCTAACCTTTAGTTATAAGAAACTTGTAAATGACCTATTGATCTTTCCGTACATATTTTATCTATATTGATCCAGACTACAAGTTACTCGAATTTTAATAAAATATCGTTTGTTGATTAAAATGCTACGAGGTTATTTAAGCTAAGGCATTTCCCGAAACCTCATTGATAACGGTATACCGAAATTAAATAATTAACACTAGTTCCAGCAGACTTAAATTCTTTTTACGTTTATAACATACAATATACATATTTAAATATACCGTCACGTGTTACCCATGTAACATACATATTTTTTATATTCCTAAGACTTTTTTCGTATCCAAAGTTCAGAAAATATGCGATAAAGATTTTGCATTTTAATATTTTTTTCTCAAACTCTACCCAATATTTAGTTTGAAACTTGTTTCCCGACGCAATTTATCATGTATCCCAAATGTTAGTTCTTTCTTCTCAAGGCGGATGCAGAACGCACCTGGCCTATCCGTTTCAGACTTTTTTTTTTAAAGGCACTGCACTTAAGTTTATTTTTAGTATTCTGACATTGAAATCAATTCCAGCCTCGGAGTTACGGTAATGGAATCTATTTAAAGAACAATAAGGCACCAACTGAGTAATTTTTCAACTGTTAATGAAATTTAGTATTAAAATCTTTAGGTATTTTTCATTGCTCGACAATATTCATCTTGATGAAATAGCTTAATTAAAATCAGTTGTGAAAATTTCTGGGATCTTTCGATATCCATTAACTTGTAAGTGATTTATCCAAAGCTTTGCTAGCTTACGTCGGCTTCCTAAAAACGGGTTTTCACTCCTACATAAGTTCTAATGGATTAAAAGAACCGTTTATTAAATTTAATAAACATAATAACTGAGATTAGTTTTTTAGGTTACATATTATCTACGTTTATAAAATGCATCAAAACAGCTTTTATGTTGCACCATATTATATTCTATCCGTAGATAAACTTATTAATATAGATGGAGATTGGAGATAGCGTTTTGACAAGCTAGAAGATATTGGATGACCTTGAGATGCGAAGATTTTTTTACTTTCGTTATTTAATCTATTTTGGGGTGGTGACAGGCATCATACAGAATGGTTGCGGGGACACGATAAGTAGCCGGGGCGCCGCTTTCATCTGTTCCGCACTGTGTGTACTCTTTATGGGATGCGAGGCGCATCTTAAGCTTCACTTACACTGAAAACCGTTCTTAATTTCATATAAATGATTAAACGCTGGGGTAAAAAGATAAATCGAAATTACAGTAAACAGTGAGAGAAGAAAAAATATTACATTTTATGATATTTATAAAAAGAGCCATCAAACTATAATGATCCTACAAACATACATACGTAATTATTACGCAATACGTATAATATTTAAATCTAATTACATCGGCATGAGCGCCGCCTTTTAGCTACAGATCAAGGGTCTTAAACTCTAATGACGTTAACTGCATTGCTCTCTTTCATTCACAGGAGCCGTGACGCTTGCATACCGTTATCTCATGAGATAACCTATATATTTATTGCCCTTTTTACGAGTACCAGTAAATGTATAATTTACGGATTCAGCCCACATATTAACAGATAAAATTTATCAATTCTTCAGGTTATTTAATTGTTTTTTTTTTTAAATTTAAAATTTGTTGTATTATATGATTTTTTTTTATATTAATTATATTATTACTTTATAGTATAATCAAGTATACGAAGCATATAAAAAGAATACATGTAAATGACATCGATTTATTTAATACATTTACATATATAACTCATAACTTTCCCACAAGTGCAATTTTTGGTCATAATAAAGATGTTCCGTAAGATATACCGCAGTTAGACATTATGTGTACAATGAGATTTCCCAGGTGCAAATGAATCTTATTTAATTTTACTCTGGAGCCTGAAACAATCCTAATCGTGTTACATATAACGCCAGTTCTCTCATTCTTTGCCCACATTAAACCTACAAATCTTCATTAATTCTACAAAATTTATATTTCGACTCTTCTCACACTTTCCATATGACACTGAAGTTTAAACTTTACGGCGGCTCTGCCGGAAATTTATTCCTTTAAAACAGCACTATCAGAATATTGTAAAAGAATCTCACTTTTAACAAATTTACATGTAAATGGAAGAGATGTAACAGATGTTAACAAGACATTGTATCTTTATGATTCTCAATATCTTTCTGTTACATCTTATAATTTACATATTAACTGTTGTCCATCGCTTCGTCACTTTGGCACTTTAATCTTGTTCCGTTGCCTTTTGGAAATACATATGTTGTATTGTAAACTGTCTCTATAAAATATTATGCATTTCTTTTACGTAACCAATGAAGTATTGAAGGAGGATAATGAAGTAAATATAAATTTAAGGATAGGAAATCGTCGTCACTCTATACTCTATATGATTTTTTAAATAGATATTGTAACTGTTTCAAAAGATCGTAAAGACGATTTCTATTCAACTCGATAACAGAATATTATATGAGGTAATGAAAGCCGTGTGAAGGACAGTCGTGTAAAATAAAGGTTAAGTCTCACAGGACCGTTGAGGTCAACAATACCTTAGGAAGGTCGTAGGCTAGATTACGGCGACATAATAGTACATAAGTTTTATTTTGAATTATCTCCACTATTTTGTCCACTGATTAAAGGAGGTGTTATTTTAATGTTCTATCAATTGAAAATTCAGAGTGTAATATAAAATAATTATGAAACAAAATATTAAGGAATACCTAGTATGAAATGATTCCAATAAATATTCTCCAAAGGCTCCATAGATTCAAGTTTCATTGGACTAAATGTGTTGAAATGTATTTCCTCTGTGCCTGCCTTGTGAGGTTAACTTCTTGCGGAGTGTTTAATTGCTTTTCAGTTGTTCAATTGCTTTAAACTGAACTTTTAAGTCTACATTTTGTTAAATTAAATCCCCAGTGCTCTGCTTTTAAACGAGTATTTTGTGATTTATATAACAAATAGTTCTTTTAAATTTTACATAGGAAGATGTTTCATGTATACTTTTATGTTATTCAAAGAAAAAATTGTTTCGGATTAATATTATAAATTCCTTTTTGTACTTGTACTTGATATTTTTACTATATTACACAAAAAAATTCAAACATGTTTGGATTCTAAATCAAAACAAACAAGTCGAGTAGGGAGGACAAAAGACTTTGTAAATTGCAATTATCGACCTTGACGACTTAGGGTTTCTGGACGAGAACCGGCACGTGCAGTTAGTAAAACGATAATGATAGAGTAGCTATGGGGGAATCATAATCAACTGAATAACTAATTCAAACCATTTCACATTACTCCGCGTTAGGCCCTTTTTGCGGCACCCTAAGACCTATTGTCAAAAGTCCTCATGGATTCGAGGGTCATTCTGCCATTATTTTTGTAAAAATGTTTTGAAAAGGTCATTATAGACCCAATTTATTATTATATATTACTGCGGATGTGTAAATAAATATATTAAAAACGATTCGAAGATTAAATAAATTGATTGTGATTAAAAGTTTTGTTTCCATTTGCTTTGAAAGTAAAAATTAAATGACTGATATATTTGACGTTTTAGGCAACATAGACTCAAATAACCTAGGAATTACCCTCATATGTTGTCCAAATAGTATATATGTATATATTGGATTTAAAAGTACAATATGTAATGTAAATTGGGTCAAACAGGCTAAGGACGAAGGCTAAGTAGGACAGGAAAGGGCGAGAGATATTCCAGACAGCGTTAAAATCGCTTCTGTTCCAAGTCTGCTTTATAACAACATATTTAATGCTGAAAACTGTATGGTAATTCCCGCTACGTTCACGACCTCCTTGGCAAAAGAAATTTGGCTACTTTTTCCTTAAATTTATGTTAAGATATATAAATATGGTTTTGTATTTATTCTTCATACATTAGGTCAAACGGTCGAGGCTATTCCTCAAAACACATTAAATTGCCTTCAAGTTGACACATTGAAGTTAAATGTACCGCTAATAGTAAAGAGGACGTTTGGTCTCCAATAAAATTTGATTACATTTGATCATAAATCTTTTTTTCATTATCTCACTTGGCGTCGGCGGGTCCGTCTCTGGCGCGGGAGACAGCGCCCAAATCCCCATGTTTTGACACACATACACAGCGTATTTATGACATACAGTCCGCCTCTGCCGATCTGACATGAGATTTATGAAGTCACCATGTGTGCAAAGAGATTGGATTGCTTTTATGCAACGGCAAACCCTGTTACGGATGTTGACATTTTTATCAGTACATTTGAACTTTGGATACTACTTAGAATTGCTGTTCTGTTAAATTAAGTTTCTGTTTTTTTTTATATATACCATTATTAATAAGGAAGATTTGAAATACTTAATAAAATCTATAATTTTTGTTTCAAAAATTTCGTTTTGTTAGCTCTTGTCTTACCGAGTAGTTAATACATAAATTTTTGAACATAACTACGAAAGGGTTTAAATATCAATTTAAAACATTTTTATTTCTAATTTGAAATTCTAATTATGGTACATCTACAATAAGGCATTTCCTTTACGTCGATACTTAGTTAATTAACGGAGTCTGTCCCACGCTCATTGCTTTCCTTAATTCAGATCAATTAATACCTATCTGCTTGCAATCACTTTAATGATGACTGATATCCGTAGAGTGTGCTAGATTATATCCAATCGAAAACGTCATGGTTGAGATAAAATATAACTTTATTATTGTAACAACACTTTAATGGATTTTTTTTAGTACCAAGTAAATTAAACAAAATTGAATTAAGCCAATGTTATTATAAGCCCTTACGTTGCTACTCGTGTCTCTGGGGTTGATACATTAAGGCTTACAATTTGCTTACTCATGATAACTTTTTGAGGACCCCAAAATTAAACTGGCGTACGACGTGAGTGCGTTTGTAAGTCGCTAAGATTTATCGTTTTTATCTAATGACATTTTTTATACAATTCACTTTTGGCGCACCCTTCTTCGTATATGTTATAAAAAAAAAGAGTAAAAAATATAGATCCATATCTCATCTTATTTCGTTACAGTTAACTTTCGGGGTTATCGATCGACTCACGGATTCCAAATGTCACACTTGCCCGTTAAAGTTATCGTGACCGAGATCTCGAAGTCAAACGTTTACATCCTGGCTAAAATGATATTAATGACTCTTACACGACCATTATTTTAAATACAAGTTAAATATTTGGATACAGATTATGCAATACGTACTTCCGGACAACGGACGGACGCGTCGGAACATGGAAAGCATTTTAAGCGGTTGCACTGATACCATCCCGTCTATTGTTCCATTTATTTTGGGACCGACCTATTGATCCGCCGCAATATTAAAGTTCCGCTTATAATGGTCCTTTTTCATGCAAATATGTGTTGTATATCAAACAAGTAAATGACTTTTTGTTGCGAAATAGTTTACAAACTACCATGCGGGATCGAAAATTCGACATGTTTTTCTCTTTTTTTTTCATCAATATATTTTGAGAGATATGCTGCTAATAACAGTTTATAGACGATTTTCGACAAACGGTACCATATAACAGAATTCTAAGAGGTTTTTCGGGAGTTTATTAAACGGTAGTATAATTATCACATCATAATAAGTATTTAATACAGATTCTTAGAGTTCAAAAGCCATTGCGTGATTTTTTTTGAAATGGTTAGTCCCCAAGTATTAGGGCTGATAATAATTGTATATATAAAACCACACTATACATGTACAAATTAAGACTGAAAGTATATTATTTATATCTAATTCCGTGTTTACAATATTGTATCTTGGCTACCATAAGTGTGACGGGAAAATAATAAATTAGAAATAATATTAATAGAGAGCATGATTATATAGCATGAGCAACCCTAATCACGAAGCCTCATATTGTGAGTACCTCAGTAGCAACCTGATACAAATCTCAAATGAAACACGATGCTCGTTTAGGGTTCTATAGTTTACGACTAACATCGTATATCGATACATTTTATTTATTGGCAAGTCTTTACATAATTAATATATATTTATATATAAAATAAATAATCTAACTTTCTATGAAGTAATTCGTTTATTGACATCGAAATAGGTTATTAAAATTAAACACATTATGAAACATTCTAAAGATCAATAGTTTTAATAAAAATAATAAAATAACCATTGTATTTTAATATAAAGCTTTTACATCGACACGTTTTCTATAACTTTTTATTTCTTTCTTTTATAGTTATACCTTTCGAGGCTATTAAATTGATGCGATGTTATAAGTAAAAGAAATAGTCCGAACTCAGACGTAGGTATTTGTCCCAGATTGCTTCCCGACGCTCCGGAGGGAGATTATCCCAGCATCACCCCATGTAACAAATATACTGGGTTTTGTCCTTTATTTTTCCCTGATTATATACCGTGTTCTCATCGATTTGTAGGTACCGAAGAACCTCGCCAAGTTAATCTTGATGTATTCTAAGTATATTATTGGAAACAATAATGCTTGGGACACATTATGTAAGTCTATATCATGTAACGGAGTTATGTTAAGTTTTCCTTACCTCTCATAGAATAATAAAGTTGTGGAAAATGACCTGAAATGCTTTCTACTTATGGAACATTATGAAAAAAGCTTAGATTTATTGTTGCTATAAACTAAAGATATTGAAATTATTTCAAAGGACGATATTTCTTCTCGAATGTAGACATCTGTGACCTTCTAGGGTCAAAAGGGCTGTCTTTCGACCCTTGACTATTTATATAGTTAGAGTCTCCCCAAAATTGATTTAGACTTTATTTCAATTGAATGACTTTCAACCCTTTTTATTTAAACGTATTAATGTTTTATTGCTTCAACCATTCATAAGAGGGTATCATATATATCATGTAGATGCATATATTGTACTTACTATCGATATTGTCACAAGCCTTGTAAATAAATATATCAGGAGATAATGTTATTACCGTAATTAATGTTCCAAAATGTGCTTTATATTGTCATAACTGGTTATATAACGTGCAATATTTGAGATAATAATATTTGCCAATATGTTAGTGAATCCTAAATCGATAGCACCACTAATTTTGAACTTAAATTTTCTTATATATTATAGTTGGTATACATGCCTTATACGCGAGTCGTTAAATCTCTACTAAAATACTTGATCCTTTTTAAATTCGATTTTGTAGCTGTACCCATGAGACTAATGAAAAATATTTTCCTCGTCCATGTTTTTTTTCTGGGATAAAATAAATTTCTCGTGGGCATTACGTATTTCTGGCGACATTTTTATACAAACAAAATGTAGTAAAAAGTTAGAAGCAGAGTTACAGCCTTTATCCCACTACTGGATGACAGACTCTTTTCAAACTATGTAAATTCTAAACTAACCTTGTTTCGATGTTTCCCTAAGTGAAATCCGGTTCTATATAAAGGAATGTGGAAGTGGGATTTCTTTAATGTATTTTTCTTCACACTATGTATAGAGTACGATTGTACTTGAGAATCAGATGTAAAGACAAGCTATCGCTACCATGGAGGGTAGTATTAGAACTGTCAAGAAAATTCCTTCGGTCTCTCCTCGGTAAAATCACATACCAGTCCGATGGTAGATTTACTTTGTTCTACTTTATTATATTGTTCTAAAATGTACTTCATTTATTAAAACTTTGAATATCTACGAGTTTTATTAAAAATAATATTAGTTTGACTGTTATATTAATTGTTTGTCCTTTATGCCGTTGGGCTCACGACACGTTCAGTAGTTTCATTATTGTGTCGGACCGGCCAGTAATGGGTGTCGCCTCATTACATAGAGCTTTGTTATCGTACTGCGAACCATTGCAATTAGAATAACCGTAATTACTAATTTATTTTGGGATGATTACAATAGCTTTCTACTGAACAAAACAAGAGTTTTGCTCGAAAAACAGGTTTTGCCTTCTATTAGGATAATTACATTAAAATAATAACATTAAAATTGAAATGAATGATTGAAAAAATATCATAAATAATAATTTCTTACTTAAGACTGAAACCGTTTTCCTAGAAACTTGTAATTTAAAAAGCAATTTCGCCGTCATAGTATACGGTTTAATTTAATATAAAAAAGAAATATTTAACTTTATTTAATTGTAGCGGTCTAGAATGAGGTCAGAGCGCAGACACATGTCTAAGTAATAAAACACAGCTAGCCACGGGATCTACCAGCTTTATTGCATTTAGCTCGATGCAATTTTGAGTCCATTAATCTTCTCTGTGCTGTTTCGGTGCTTCGCTCCTAACCTTAGTTTACCTAAACACCTCTTGCAATTTCCGCAACTGCACTTGCAGTTTCGACTCTTATAATGGAAAAAATCCCTGTATTTGCTTTTCTGTCCGTAATTTATTCAAAATTTATTTTGATTTAAATATCCAATTTAAATAGTTCTATGTAAAATATGTTTCAACCTATAAACATAAAAGTGTCATCCTTTCGTAAGACCAATATTTGTTCACCATAAAAACTCATGAGCTGTCAAGGGATTAGGACGACATCTCTCCCCTCGGCACTCTTGGCACGCGACTGTTCACAAAATGGAGCCAAGCGTATTTACAAGGATCTCTTACTTCGTGTATATTCGAATTGAAATTCATCCCTTAAATTGTGTACATTAAATGGTACATGCTCATAGATAACGCGGTTCATAGGGTACTATTGTTAGACTAAATATATAACATAAAAAGATGACAGAAGCTACGATCATAAATATCACTGGCAGCAAAGTTATAAAAGCAGAAAACTTGTAAACGTTGGCCGAGTAGGAGGAGTAATTAAAAAGTCCTTTGAGGCGGCTTTGAAGTGTCTGTTTCTTTAGGAGTCTAGCTGGAGTCGATAAAGTGTACGATTCAAAAGATTTATAGCCGCGCTAAAGTTATAGACACGACGTCGACGAAGCCACGCACTGCTTGTGTCAGTTTGGACGATAAATGAACTTTCAAACTTCTAAGAAAATGTGTCCGGAGCGTGATGTTTAAAATTACTTCTTTGTTATTCCTAAAATTAGAAGATACTGTTAAGAGTGTTATACCAAAAGGATATTTGCTATAATATAAAATATTGAATAGGTTTTTATTAATAGCGCTATTACGTCGCTTTAAATCTAAGGTATATTACTTTCAGTAACGACATGTAATAAGCATTAACGACACGTAATAAAAAGTTAACTTCAGTATGTACGTATATAAAATATAAGCTTGAGTCGAGTGTATTAGTCGATAAATGAAATTTGTATCATACAGCCAAGACACAATGACGAGCTAAGGATTAATCCTATTTCCCATTAAACAATTTAATATCCGTAACGGAATATTACCAACGTAACGTATACAATTTTTACTGATACAATTGTTTCCGTGCAAGGCTATAAAGGATTACAAATGAGAAGGAAACGTTAAGAACACGTGCCTTAGAATTAAATAGTTTCTTTTGTCGGCTAAACGTTCACCGACTAACTCAAACGGCGTGCTATTGTGATCGCTACTATGGATTGTTCCTCGCAAGCCGAGCACGATTAATAGCGACTCGACCGTTCTGCAGACACTTACTTTATATCCAGTAAACGATGTCGAAAAAGGAAGTACTTTAACTCATTAAGTTCTTTTCTTCAGAGTTTAACTTGTCGTACTGTTTAAAGATCTCTTGCTCCGCTGGTAATTCAAATATCTATTATTGTATAGTTGGATACCAATATGAAATTTTCGTTTACAAGTACTTTGCAAATGAAGTATTAATGTAGTATTAATGTGTCAAAAACCGGCCATTAAGCTACATTAACAAAAGAAGTAATTCCTATTTAAAGAATTTTATTCTCGTCTGGTGTCTTGATAAAAATGTCTGGGGTTGTTTAGCTTTCCCCTAATATTGTCCACGACGTTCCCCTTTTGTTTCCCTTAATGTAATTATGGGACGTCATTTAAAGGCCGCTGCGATGCCGTATTAGAACGAGAATACATCGTCGAACTAAACACCGACTGTTATAGATATTTATTCATACATCTACATCGATACGACGAAACATAGATGTGAAGATAAATAAACGTAAAACTGTCGGTATTTAATAATAAATACGAACTTGTACTAAGGATAAAACTTTGTATACATCAGCGATATGAGTAGCTAACGGTCAGCACTACCTTATTTCGTAATCGATATTGGCTTCAGTAAAAACAAGAATGATTAATGAGTTGAAGAACATACGTAATGTAAAATATTTATAGTGTATTAAAATATATATATATATCATTTGTTACATCCACGCTAGGTATAGATATGAACAACAAGGAGTTTGAACTAACTCCAAAAACTCGTTTGGGTACCGAAGCGCAAAAATTACAGCCTTGCTGTCTAGCCATTCAGAAATCCGTGACGACGTCGAGACGTATTACTACTTTCAAACTATGTGCAGGAACATAAACCTAACAGCACCTATTTTAAAAGTTATAACACCTTAAACTTCCTTATAAAGACTTCCGAAGCATCTGAGATAATGCCTTGTTGAAAACTACTAGACTTTTATTTAAAAATCAATATTTACTTAACATTAACTATAATGGTATCGATTATAAAACGTTCTGTTTTTGTGATATGTGAGTCATTTCAAATAATATAATATGGTAGGACATTTCGAATTCTAGATGGTTCCATCGTCTGTCAACTGTGGATTTTATGTGTTATGTAGGTATGTCCTGTAAACTGATAACAAAGTAGAGTTCTACTTAGTTAGTAGCTTCCTGGTTCGCTTATGTTAAATACTTTAAGTACTTTACTTTTATCTTAGAATAAAATCTATATCCAGAGATAATGAGTAAAGAATATTAATGATATCTTAGATTTTCGTGACCACATATATGAGAATGAAACTATGTTTTTCGGATGTGACTATGCGATTTTATTATTTTATTTTTACATTTTTATCGTCGCTTCGATTAGTAACAGCAATTCTATCTATTGTCGAATGTTCTTAGCTTAGATAATCGTAATTAAGTATATATGTTATAATAGAGGCGATATTAAAATAAGACATAATCTAATGATGTCGTAAGTAAGTCATAGATATATTCATTAAAGAAATCTTCAAGATTTTCAACTTTGACTTTACTTAAAAGTGAGATTACCGCAGCGCGGCAGCCTGCAGTTAAAGTTTTGACAGTATTTTCTGAAAACTTTGCATCTGATTAGTTTTAAAATTCCAAGTCATATAAAGTCGAATCCCCTTTTGAGTTGTAAATAATATTTTGTCTAGATGCAGAAGTGACATATCTTTATTTTTTTAATAGATCACATTAAAAGTGTCATGATTTTTTTCTTTTGCAGCTTGATAATCCTCATTATTTAATAAAGGTCACGAACAATCGCGTCCAATCTGCATCACAATAACTAGGGGTATTTCAAAATAAACGAAATATGATTTAAATGAATATTTAATATTTCTAAGTTAAAAAAAAGGTCTTTTACTATTATAGGAAACTCGAAATGTCATATATTTACTAAATTATTGAAATTAAATACTTTTAAATTTCAACCATAATTCAATCCGTGAAACTATTTTAAATAATCGTATATTGGTGAAGCGGAGATACAGTGACTAAAATCAAGTTGGAATTTACACAATAACTTGTTAGAATAACTTCCAAATAATTATACGATTACAAGATTAAAGAGGCGCGATGATTAACGTGATTAAGCAATTCATGGAGATTATCAAGAAACTGATTTCACCTCCGCGGTTATACGGTTATAGAATACAGCCTCACTAATAACTGTTAATTAACTATAATGTTATAAGCCATCTCATAGCTCACCGCGGCAATACAAATAAGTCATTAATTATCAAGATCCTTTATCATTGCTTATAAGTTACTTATATATTTAAATAATGCTTTGTATATAATGAATGCAAATATAATATAGAAGAGATAGTTACGTATAATTAATTATGTTTATGACATAAAAGATGAGAAGCCTCAGCATTAATATAGTTAAAGATTTGCAAAAATTCTGGTTGAATTCTGTTCTTTGGATACACATATGTAGGAATTCCTGTCCAGTTTTTGTTTTCCCAGTGGCACTGTATAAACAGCGGAAAGTCCGAGTTCCGACGGAACTAGTAAATGTGTACATTTCTACGCTCTGGTGCATATTTTTCCTAGATTTTTAGCATTCATACCGCATCACTTGTTACAAATGTGAGAGTTAGGTTATTTATTTATTATAAAGCCACTGTAATAGTTATATAATATTTAAATTGGTATAGTGACAATATTTCTACTTTAAAAAGACTGTTAGTACAAAGTACAAATATTATCTCTATTTAATGTATATAATATAATATCCGTATTCTAAAATTAAACAAGCCTCGATAATGTAATTTTAACTGAAAATGGACGGTAATATGTAGATTCAATGATGTGGTTTACAGGGTTTGCTATAGGAAACCTTTGTTAATCTTATTAAACTATATTCAATTTATCTATTTCCATTTGATATACGTAAGTGTTATTTGAGTATTGTTTTATTTAATGCCATTTAAATAATACAATAGAGAGCGTATTTTGTTTTTCATATAAACATTTTTACTTCGATGAGATGATTAGTGTTTATTCGTAGATAAGTTTTCAAACATCGCCTTCGTTTAAATTACAATAATATTCTCGATTTAATATTAATATGGAGACAAAACCACGTTCATGTGTGTGTATTTTAATAAAATGTCACATTAAGACCAGCTTGTAAAGCCATTAAGCATTTTTATTTTAAAGCCAATAAATTGATTAAAGTAAAGGAAAACCATATGCCATTAAATTATTTTAAATAGTTTTTTTTTGTATTTAAGTTCATAAAAATTTAGGTTGGCGTCAATAGGGTTTTTGGTTCTGTAGTGGAATGTTACTATTGCATAGACTAAGAGAAGCCTAAGAACAGAACTTAATAAAAAAACAATCAAATTCCAATCCTCTCGTATCCTCTCGTATGTAAGCACACAAATGTTTTATTAGCTTATAAATGTCACTGGGACATTATATGTCTTAGAGAATTATCTATTCTGACAGTAAAATATGTCGTGTCACTTCTCTCAAAAAGACTAATAAAAACCTTAGTTTCCAAAGGCACGTCCATTGAATGTTACTTAATATATATGGACCTAAAATTAAGTGGTAAATATAATAAATTTGAGTCTTTTGATGGTATTAGTGTTGAAGTAATGGGACACTAATGGCACCGAAGCTCAGGTAATTTCTTTCAGCGCTATTAATTAGTTTACTTATAATTTATTCGAGTGCTTTGACTCTGATATCGGACTTCCATTGGTTTGGAATTCTATTATGTGATTGTATTACCTTCTGGCTCGGGTCCCTCATTATTTGTAAGATTTTAAAGTAAGTTGTAAGATTTTAATGTATAATATGTATGAAATGTGTTTAAATATTTCATTTTACTTATCATAGTTTAAAATACATGGATATGTAAAAGATTACTAATTAAATATGCATAATATAAAGATATAATCTAAATAGATCGTAGAATATATGCAGTCTATGTCACCAAGAGATCATAAAACAAATACATTCCAAAGATATTGTAAATTTTAACAGCATTATTTACAGTGTAATTACTTCCAAAAAAGCCCGTTGCGATACTGTTTTTACGTCTCAGCGTATAATTTCATTTTGAATTTAAAACATAAAAATCCGAAAGTGGACTTCAATTTCATTATACGAGCAAAAATAAAAAAAAATCAGTATTTTTATTGCATGTTCCGTTTATTCGAAAGTAACCATAATCGTTATAATTACTTTGAATAAATGAGCACGTAATTTCGAAAAAAAATATAACTTTATTCAGATCCTGCTTTTTTAGAAGCTTTCATATAAAAATAAACATTTTGAAGCATTTGATTACATTTACTATTATATAGCGATGACAGTTCGTAATTTGTAACGTGAGTTTAGGTCCAAATAGTTATATAATTTGTTCTGTAATTCCTTTTTTTTGTCATTTAATAGAAATATTACTCATCACATTAAATGCTCGTGCATGAACATTTAATCAAATCAACTCTTGTCCTCGACTCGGTGATCCGAAGCAAATCGATGGGAAACAGTTCATTTCATTCTGCCTTTATTGTTCCAGCGTCAGTTTTAAAATAAATATCAAACCATCAAGCATATTGTGATGAACTATGAAAGGATGTCTAGTGCGAATAAATCTTTTTGTTTTTTTTTTAAACATATATTTTACACACTGAATGCTTTTTATGATAAATTGTTTTCCTTTACTGCGCACAATGTTAAATTATAAAATTTAATAAAATGATGCATTTTATTTTATTTACAATACGTAGCTAAAACATTGCATTGAATTACGTCACGGCTGAGGAGACGAGGGTGAGGTCTATTCGTGTCACACAAGGACTATATGAAGTTAATCTATGAATTCTTATTACCTTGCACGTCTGCATCATATTATATATATCTACACTATAACTAATATTACTACTTTGAGTTATTCACAAAATGTTTTTACAGGACATCACTAAGATTATTATTTGTGGCGATATTCCTTAAATAATAATATTTAATTAAAACTATTGAGAGAAATACATTTATATTGTGTTATAAAGATTTTTTTATATAATAAAGCATGAAGCGATCGGTAAGTAATAATGTAAACTACTTTGAGCGATAGCAGAAAATTAAATGCACAAAACTCTTAGGACGGCGCAGCTCTTGGGACTTCAGAGCTCCATTTAACAAACCGCGAACAGAAATTCTCAATTTAAAAACTGTTACATCATGCGGACAATTTTCAAATGAAAATCATGAACAATTGTTGCTCGTGGAATGCTCTATTAATATTTATACGTCGGAAATATTCATTAAAACATGTTTTGACCCGCCGCTATATCACCGAAACGCCCAATACAATATTCAAATTCTTATTTTCCCTTTTAGGGTTCCGATCGAATGTTACGATAAGCATGAAATGATTTTAAAATAAACAAATATTCCTCACATTAAAAACAAAAACCAATTTATCAAGCGCCGCTACTTAAAAAGGTGTGTGTAAAAAAAAAACATTTGAAAACCGTAACTACGTGTGATATTAACTATTATGTATATAAAGAAATCTTAACACCTGATATAATAAACTAATTAACAGTCCCACTGATCTTGCGATGTCTATGTACACAGGAGTAACCCAGAATTCTGAGTATAAACAAGTCGCGGATGCCAGAACACTTCATAATCAATTTGCTAAGCATATGTATTAAGTGTTGAAATTCAAATATTTATCTTCGGTTCCCAGGCGTAAGCGCAAGCGACCGTTGACCTGAACCCGTAGCGAGAACGCGCCTGCTTTATGTTTGACCGCTGATGTGATCGAGACAGTTTTTATTACAGAATTAATTAATGGCTCTATACAAAATATTACTATTTATTTTTAGAATTTTTGTTTATAATACTCATTCGTTTGGCAAATTTAAACCGTTATATAGGTGTACATTTCAAAGTAATTCTCATAAAATATCATGTTTATTCGTTTATATCTGTTATAAAGCCCTTACAGTCGCTCTGCCCCCAGGACAGGTTCCCCTGGAATCCGTCGTATATCCGTAGTTATAGTCCGTATTAGCCGGTCGTTCGCTGACAAGTACAAGTTCTCTACTTTCAGAAGTTAATGACTGTAGCACATCAGAATGAGGAAGTCATCCATTCATTTAATGACGAAACAGATAGTTATCGATAACAACAATTGAACATTTAACGTAATAAATGTAATATGAAAAGAATAATAAAGAATAAAAAGAATATAAAAAATTAATGAAAAGAAAGCATTCGAAGTAGTGTAACTGGCAAATATTTCATTTCAAATTCGTCTGAATGAATCATTTTTTAAATAGAGTACTTCTGTTCGTGGTTTGTTAAATTGAGCTCTGCAATCCCAAGAGCCGTGCTATCCCAAGAGTTTTGTGCATTTCATTTTCTTTTGTCACTAAAAGTATTTCAAAGCGTTACTCTCATATCGCTACAAAACTATTATAAAATTTCCAAGTAAATAAATGTAGTAAGTAAAATTATCTGTGTGGTGTTTTAGATGTTATTTTAACTCTGCTTTTTAAATCGTTTAGTTATTCTTATTTGTAACACATATGTATTTTTGTTATAATTATTTGATATAAATGATCACATGTGTGCAATAGTATGTATACATACATGGAATGTAAAATTTTGTTATATAATTTCACTAATAATTGCTATTCCGCGTAACCTCAATATTCCATGATGCTGTGTTTTCTATTAAATGTGGTATGTGGTTATACCAATAATTTCATGTTGTAAATTACTGTTGAAAATTCGATTCCTTCAATTATTTAAATCAGAAATATTCGCTAGCCGTTTCAATGTGACCAATGTTGTATTGAACTGTTGTAAACAATATTTAAGCTCCGAGAGGACCGTGTATAAATATTGTCGCTGTCAGAATACGAGACTACACTGTGTAAACCATTAAATCTCCGTATTTATACTTTTAGTTCACGTACAAGCTGTGGAAGCTACTCGTTAATGGAACGGGTAAATATCTAATTGATTTCGATTTCCATTTTAGATCCTTCTAGATTGTATGCTTTTTCAGTTTATACTAAGTTTTACCAAAAGGAAAGGTTTTAGGTTGTATCGTCATGTTCAAAAGCTTTTTTTATCTAAAATCCTAAAGGTATTGTTAAACTTTCTAAGTGTTAATATTTTTGTTACCTCTATCTGTTGTTGTAAATGTTGTAATTAATTCATAATTTTCTAAATGTTTTGAGTAAATGTAAATAATATTTTAAGATCCTTAAAAGTTTCTCAAAACAAATTGTCTTAACTCGAAAAGTTGTTCCTATCAATTTTCGTAGACGTTTCTAATTAAACTTTGAGATAAGTCTAAGAGTTTCCTTTTTGGAAACATTTATATCGTTCAGTTTTCGTAATGGTTTTAAAGTAAACAACTGTAGAGTGATAAGGAAAAAATAACTGTAATACCCTTTTAACAAACACGGAAGAATCTTTCCTTTTTGTTACATTGCATTTGATGAATCGACTGATGTTTTAAGATGAATCTTCCAGTTTCGACACAAAATGATTTAGAGATGACCGCTAAAATTTTGGAAAAATAATTTAAGAACCTTAAATATTTTAAATTATGTTAAATAATTACAATATAATGAATTTCACTTAGCAAAGGAGCGTTTCTTAAAAATAAAGGAAATAGGAGCAATTATTAATAAGCAAGATATGATTCCGAATGTAGCTGTTTCAAGTTCAACTGAGATCTGATCTGAATAGAAATGTGAAAATTATATGACTGTCACATTATATTATGGATGAATTATTAAATTCAATTCACCTTACTACAGTTTAAAAATAGAATTCTGTCGGCTAAGAATTAAAGTGAAACAATTTTGTTTTGACACATTTTGATCAGAAGCTATTTTAAATGCCAGTTTTTAGCCGAGGTTACTTACTTACTTACTACGTAGGTTTGAAAGTAGTGTGTATATAAAGTTATTTTATAACTCTATTTCGTAAAGAGCTAGATTGATTTAAATTTAGGATTAATTGCTTAATTTGTCGTAATGTTTTTTTTTTACTCTGTACATAAACATAAATAAGAATTTGTATTTTTTATAGTTTAATTGATACTTCTTAAAAAAAAATATATATATCAATTGATAGAAAAACTACTTCTTAGGACAAAGGGCAAAGGGTCACGAATACGAATTATATACCTGTGATTTCAACAAAATCAAGTGCTGAAACTAATGCAGGAACATGCATCATAATATTTTAATTGAACCCATTTTTTAAACAAATAACTTATAACGGTATTTTTTTCCTTGATTCAGATATCTTTTCACATGTTGGCAGAATTTTCCAATGCGTGATTTAGGATCTCCATCCAACTGATTGTTCCGATTCGATTTATCGTGTAACATACCTTATAATTTAACCAAGTTTATTCTCGAAGTTGCATTTACTAAAACCATCGAAAGCAAGTCTAATTTATATCTGTGCAAGGAAATTTGTACCTGTCAAATTTCTTCTACATAAACTCTATGTATTTTTTTTTTTTGTTTCGAAATTAAAGAATAAAAAACCTCTAACATGTACAGCATGTAACAAAACCTTTAAAAAATGGTCAGACTTTTAGTTAAGTTTTAATTTGTTCTCGGTAGAAAAAGTATATTACAAACAAGTCTCACGGCAAGCGTTTTAATGCAGCAGTTGCATGTTATATTACAATGTAGCGAGGCACTTCACAGATGTTTTGCGAGCGTTTCATTAAGGTTGCTGACGTTTTCTTTATATACAGGGGATTCTTAAAAAGTGCACGGTTCATCGTGTGAATGCTTTGTTTTATCTAGCACTGGTTCTTATTATCTTCATTGTTTAGAACGTCAGGGGCTTAATTACTGTTAGTACTTCATAAGCTGTAATAAATCTTTGTTTAATTTTAAATGTTATTTTTTATAGTTATGTATAAAATAGAATTTAATTAAGACTATACTATAACTCATAAATTGAATTTGGTGTGATAACAGGAGGAAGGTATGCAGAAATATTTTCAATTAAAGTTTCTGGTTTCTCATAAACTTTCCGGACGTGACGTAATTCGCAGCTCCTAATACGTAGAAGCAGGAGGGTCGAGTTTATGCCAGGTTTATCTTAGTATTACTAGTTGCTCTTGAGTAGTTCCTAGTTAACATGAAGGTAAGATATTTAGTAGCTGACAGCGTTTTATCAAATATTTATTACGTCATTGATTACATGTGGTGGCGTGTGGGAACTTTCAATACTGAATAAAACTGATTGTTATCGATTCTGACAAACCTTTAATTTGTTTAAGCAATTATATAAATAATACTATATGATTTCTGTCCATTTATTCGATAGGAGGCAAACTAACACACGGCCCACCTGATAGTTAGCTGTGTCATGACACTGCTATTTACAACTTGATGGAATAGCGGATCCCGTCCTTGAAGATGTAAATAATTTTACAGCAATAAAGTATACTTATTGAGACATGGTATGCGTTTTGAGATGGAGTGGACTTTTTTAAGTAATTATGGTACTGGGTGTTAACATTAAAAAAAACTTGTTACTCACAAATTTTTTCCATTTTCGAATATCAACGTTTCCTTAGGAAATGTCAATATTTTCATGATTAATGTCACTGTCAATTCAATAAGAAATCGACAACCTTAGTTATGATCGTAATGAGTGTTATTTGATGAAAGAAGAGGAATTTAATTGTCTTATTTGCTTTTATAAACTTTACGATGTAGACTTTAAACGGCATTAGTTAAAAGCATTCAATCCAAAATAGCGGTTCTAGGAAGCTTTAATTAAAACGTATACTGCCAGAATCAAATAAATAAATAAAAATCAAGTTTTAAAACCAACAAACTCGCCATACTTGAAGAGTAATTGAAATAATTGGCACATTTCGCGCGACTAAATTGAAGAGGACGAGAGTGTTTATTAAAAACATCAAGTTGACTTAACGTTATATAATTTAGGCTATAATTCATTTTATACCTCTTAACTCGATATTTTTTGCAGTAAATAGTTTTATAGATTATATCCCAATTAACTACGTCCTATTCCGCTAAGGGTATTGGGTCAGGGGTAGCCCTTTATTATCTGTTGAAGGATTTTGGATATCCAAATACGCCTTAAAGTGGTTTAGATAAAAGATGAGACATTCCGCTGTAATATGGAGCCAAACATACGATATCACGGATCGATTTGAATTGAAACAGCTTTCTATTGATGTTCCAAATATATGAAGAAGTTTCAATAAAAGTTATCTTGTATATAAAACTGAATTCACTTCAAATATAAGAATTTGAATCAGTTTAAATTTCCTGTTCAATTTGTTTCGTAATATTTACCAGTTCTACCAAGAGACCTATAAAGGATAATAAAAAAGAATTAGGTTTAAAATAGCAAAGAACTAAGCTCAATCTACTATGTATCTATCCTAAAACTCCAACACTATATAAAATATATATATCCATAAGATCATTAGAAAAACTATTTTTTAAATATTAAATTATATCAATGTAGAATACATATGTAGTATAGTAACTAAGGAGACCTGAAAATACTATCATGGCTCACTAATCAATAATTATCTCATAATGAATCATTTATTTCCCAATTTCATTTTAAATAAAAAACATTGAAACTAATGATATAAAATAAACCTTTACCGTATATCGATAACGGCGAGGTACGTTAGTGTGATATGATCAAAACCATTCCGAATATTGCCTCCACACTTATGACAATGTTAGTGAAGAGAAACGACACATTGGGACCCTTAAAAATACATTTAGTCACGTTCCTACGAGAAAATTGGGTATCAACGTAGATACGAAGACATCCGAAGTATTAAGATGGAAGGATCCTAACAACATTTACTGAACAATAAAGATGTTTACAACACTTACTGATTTATTTATAGACTTCTAACAAAAGCTATATCTTATCTTAATATTAGCATGGTATTAAATCGATGCTAATTTATCTTTACGGGATCCTTCGAAAATAGCCTCAATAGAATTAGACTGTCCCGTGAATAAGTTAGTAGAACTACTAAAAGTCAACGCTGTCTGCAGAGGCTTCTATTTGTATAATAGGTATCGACAGCAATCCACAAAACCTGCTCCAAAACTTAACAGTTGATGAAACAGCAAAAACAAAAGCTATTTAACATTTACGAAGTTCCGGGTAAACAGAAACTTTCGTCATTCAGTGGAATGGGTTAAAAATACACGAAGGCTTTGGACAGAATTTATGTAGTCACGCAATTGATTGACCGATTTCGACTCAACCTACATTTATTTGTACTTTTTAAATGTCAGTACACAGCAGTAATCGATTTAAAGGAAGTTTTTTTTTTTGCGGACGTACATAAGCTTTAAGTATATGTTTTCAAGAAAATAAGAAAAGCTGTATTAATAAGTTTTTTAATTCTGTTTCAGGTAATGCATTCACATCTGGAGAGTATCAAATGTAAATATATAATATCCCCAATCTTTTACGACTCGAAACAAATTGTATGTTTGTTGAGGAGAGAAAGATTGCTGTTTTTATTGCGCGCTTCTAACCATTCTTCACGTCATTTACAATACCTTGGTCTCCCATGTATTTTTTATAGTGTTGTCTTTTTACCCTCTTGAAAGTTTTTCGAAAACGTTTCGAAAAACTTAAACGACGCATATAGTAAAATAAATAATTTTAAATGGGTTTAAGATTGTTATTTACTGAAATGTAAAGTGAGTTGTCAATTTGGCTACAAATAACATTAATTTGTTATAAATGTAACTGATAACATAGCGTATTCATTGGCTCTTTGCTACAAACAAAGTAAGATAATAAGTTGGTCTGTACAAATTCTGCTAAAGCTTTAGAAAGATAGGTGTGAGTAATATCTGAGAAAGAAAATTTTACGACCACCCTGATTTTATTCATGTAGACAGCAAAAATTTAAAATAAATTGACTATAAAGCCTTTTATGTGTGCGTATTAAGGTAACAAATACCAGTATGTTGATACGTTATCTTATGATATTAATATGTCTCATAAAAAAACTTTTGAAATAATGAAATCAGTAGGTACTTTATGTGTTCCTAATTAGGGTCGCTTATTAAATCGTGAGAAAAAGCTTTAGCGAGTATAAAACGCAAGTCTTATAGCCCAGATAAGGTTAATTTACTGGCCAAGCAGAACCGCGTTATCTGGTGTATTTGGTATCGAGTTATTTGTGCTCTTATGTCACTATGAGTAAAGGCTACATTGTCGTGAAAAATAATCACGTGTGGACCTAAGTATCAGTGCCTGTTTCCTCGCTTGCCACAACAAAGCAACTCTATATATCAAGTTGTCGTTTCGACTTAAGGCGAGATGTTACCCGAAACCTTGTTTGTCACGTAACGCGATGCTGTTATAGTACAGCTCACATAAAGTCCGTGCTCTAAACGAAAACATGAAAATCAAATGAAAATCCATGCCATTAAAAAAAAATATATTATTCCTTATATCTTGAATTATAAGTGGCTTTGTAATCGTAAATACATTAGTTTTATTTTATTGCTCTAAGTTGTTTTGTGATAAGGTTTAATTATTTCCACGGGAAATCGTGGCTGTATGCTATTCGTATTTAAAATATACGGCCTTACAATAATAAAAAAATCTTATTATACATACAAGTGTTTTGGCGCGTCAACTTTCAAGTGGACACTTCGTTATATTAGTTTGAACTAATGAACACTGCTTAGTGCTGTAAGCTACTTCAATTAACATAGAATAATTTTTTTTATGCTGTTCTTTCCTACTTAGGTAATATATTAAAAATTTTGTTTGTATAGAAAATCATATAAATATTACTATATTCGTAAGATATTTTCGTGTTGGTCAGTTGGTGTATGCCTTTATGGCTTTTGCTATGGCTCTTTCATGCTACATTTCTCATAAATCTAAAATAAAGGTGGTACACCTCCTTCATTTTACTTTAATAGTAAAAGATGCAGAAAAAGACTAAGAATTAGTTATAAAACACTCTTGTTGGTCCTTTTTATAGGTAACCGGAATTCAAAAAACAGATGCTTACGTTCCTACTATATTTGTTGTAAAATCTCAGTTTTCCGTGCGGTCCAAACGGAGTGAAAATGAAATAAAAGCACACAAATCAATCGGAATTGAGTTTGAACCACTGAAGTCATTGTGCCCCTGGAAGTGGATGTCATTTCGACCTAAAAATCGGAAAAACGTACGAAGCTGACACTCCATTACTTTGTCGTCTTACAAATGAAGTTTTCTTTGAAAATATATTTAGAATTTATACATTGTGCACGTTTTATGATTGCAATGCTTGAGGAATTTAAATGTTAGCACATTTTATGATGTTGAAAAAGTTCGTGACGTCTCATATTTATTTAGCGACAGTTCGCTGAAAAAGTTAAGCACTCTTACATAAAACAAGACTGAAACATGGGCGAAGGAAGACTTGTTAAGTCACAAGTTTTAGGCCCTGTGGCACCCTCCACGCTCGTTTATCTCTACAACAATGTCTAATTGAAATAGCGTTTTTATTTACTTTTCCTCATCTCATATTTCATAGAAAAAGACGTACATTTTTTGTTGTTTGCAAACGTTTTAAATATTTGATTAAATGAAAATAAACTTCCTTCCTTGAC
Source organism: Danaus plexippus (assembly GCF_018135715.1). Lineage (NCBI taxonomy): Eukaryota > Metazoa > Arthropoda > Insecta > Lepidoptera > Nymphalidae > Danaus > Danaus plexippus. Next base: position 3,489,461 of record NW_026869848.1, on the reverse strand, counting down.
TATTTATATATTTTTTGCTTTCACTTATACATACTATTAGCACTTAATAGGTTTGTCGAAGCGCTCATCACAGGTTGAATTCGTTGTAATGAAGGCAATATTGACGTGAACACGTTTAGCGTCTGTACGTTTAACATTCTCAGTTACGGGGTCATTTCCAATTTATTCGGGACACGTCCGGTTATGCAAATAAAATATATACCTGTAAATTGCTACGTTACTCAGACGGCCTGTGAAAGCTTTTTAGAATAAAGCTTTTTCATTAATAAAGTTCATACTCTATTGGGTCACTTTGAAAGTGACTCGCCCTTAAAATCCTAATACAGAAAATGTCTGTACTGATTGTCCTAACGAATGATGTTTAGGCACCACATAGCCGAAAATTAGCAATTTAATACATACCTGATTATTCGTGTTTCGAATAGTATTTCAGTTGAAAATGGGAATCGACATGGGAACAGCAATTTGGATGTTGTGAATTGCGCAAATTGTTCCAACGATATCGTTTGCATACGCAAATGTGTAGCATGTTCATGTCTACAGTCAACAGTGCAGTGTACGCACAGTAAATAATGACTTTGTAACCATAAATGATGTTAATTGGTCCAACTCCAGAGGCTTTTAGGTAATGAAATATAAAATGGTCTATCGGTATATTGTTTTCGAAAGTTTATCAATTTATTATTTAAATTATACTGTTTCATTTTATAGATATTTTGTAAAAAAAAAAATATATATATAAAATCGTAGCTGCATGAAAATAATTCAAAGGAATACGTCAGTTTACTAGGAACTCATTTAAAATTTAAAAGCACTCAGTTCTTCTCTTTCAACATTTCAACGGAACAAGCGAGTGCAGTATTCTTTCGAACTAATAAAAGCAAATGTCCGTACGTCCGGAATAGGAAAGCGAAGTTCCGTTTACCTCATCGCCACTCATAATGTGCTCTCGACTTAATTAAATTACGGCTCTAGCAAACGAGATATGCACGGCCAGTGCTCAAAGCGAGCCTTTGATAGTGTGCAAAGCGCTAACGAATCTTGAGTGGCTATTTATATAATTAAATTGAACATTATCAAATCGATTTTAGATGTTCGTTTTTGTTGTCAACAAATCGCTTTTATTTTTAGTTAATCATTATTATATTGTTAATTCCATTCGTGTATGTCTTCTATGTATATTAATTGAAAGGAGGAGACGTAATGCGATTTTAAAATATAGAATTGCTTTTTTTAGACTAAGAAAAAAAACTTCTTTCAAGAATATATTATTTCCATCCCATTTAATTTTACTTTAGAAACTATTCTCTGTTACCGCTTTTGTAACATGTGTACCACCTAAAAGTAGACAACTTCTAAAACTTTGTGTAAACTGGGCTCTCGGTCTATACTGTCTGAGAGATGAGTTCGTGTATTGTTAAGTCTTTGTAACTATGTTGCGAGTGTATCAGCAATCTTGCTGATGGAACCTGCCAAGCTTTTCGTAGCTAGTATTTCTCTCTTTTGTTTTGAGGTGTAAAATAGCTCTAAAATTAGTCTACTTTAAGGGTCAAGAGAACAACAAAATTAAATAATATGACAAAAAAATATGACTGCTACTCAAAAACTTTCTGTTATCTTGTAAAAGAAAATATATATATTTTTACTTAAATTTATTATTAAACTGCAAAAAAAAGAGTTATCTTCTCCATAACATGCACTCGTGTATATCACAAACGTGCTGTAATAAAAAAGACATTTTCTGTATGCAAAATCTAAATTCTAACTTACAGCAAAATGATGGCGGGTGCAGTTTTACGCCTTCTAGTAAAAAAAAAACTCAGCAAGAGTTTTATACAAACTTCAGTTGTATTGCAAAAAAAGTTTATCTTACTAAAAATATGTAAGTGTTTCAAATAAAAACACTAATTTCATGGTTTGATATAAACATTATGTTGTTTTGGGTTCAATGAAATTTAAACAACTCGGTAGGCTTTTATTCCGCCGTATGTTATCGCTTTAGGGTCCTCTAAAATGTTTTTGAATTATCATGTCCTTATTCGAAGCAACCTGTTTTATTACTATATGGCGTGCATCACAGCCACAATTTCAGCTTAACACTCATTTTAAATTAGTCTTTATTGGCAATGATATTAGAGCTACTTGTGCATAAGTATGCACTATGCATGTAACCGCATGATCCTTTAACATCGATTCCCTGCTGAGTATTGCGGCGCGTGCGCTGCGGGAATCCACATTACTTACTGCAATTGGTCACGATTGTAACCGTACGAAAGAAATAAATATAGTGTAATAATATTTTTTTATTTAATTTCTTTATTCTTTCATGGTCATTACGTATATTATAAAACAATAAATTAGACTTAATATTTTCTATTTCTGAAAACAAGTTACACAAACCACAGGACCATTCATTGTACGCAGGAAGAATGGGGTTATGTCAAAACAGAACTGTTTTTATAACTTAACAGTTCAGTTATCTGGTTTCATAGAATCTGTACAATAATAAATACATACAATGTCACCAACCGCAGCCAATGAAAACAATGTCTGATGTACAATTATCCGTTGTTTGCCGTCAGTATTCGTTTTCAGGTCGCCGGTCTGTCAATACATAAAGATAAATAGAATTTTAAATTAAATTTATTGATCGTCTATTCTCATTTCATGTCGACGTTTGGTTTATTTAAACAAAATGATTTATGCTATGCACTTGCAAGTTCATTAAAATCCTCTTGCCTGCTTTATAAGTTATATAAATGTAAAAAAATGCAGCGGTAACGTACTAAATTCCAATATCATTTACATTTTCTACCAACAAAGGTCCGGAGGTCGGTAATACCTCCCTATCCTAATCTTATTTCCATCCTTTTACCAAGAAACCTTGTTATTGTGAATCGATTTCACGGGTTTCCTCTTTAAAAATGCTGAGAGCATTAATAATTTGGATAACGATGGAATATTCCAGAGTTGATGTTATCCGTGGAGATTTTAGTAAAAGAAAAAAAAATCTATTGTTTCAGACTTTATCACCATTAATAACCCTTTATGGTTGCAGTTATTGAATTTAAGTCTAAGCAGTCTATTGTGTTGGAGTTTGTTAAAGCGTTCCATTCAAATGGAAAGATTCCATCCAGAGGTAACTCTGAATCTACCTCAATATTTAACTTAGAAAAGTAAGAAATGATAATATTTTATATCTACTTAAGGATAATTCATGAAAACTATATGCCATTTATAATTATAAAGATATACTATCGCACTAAATCCCTGACACTAGTTACTATTCGAGGTGAATAAAATGAATCAAGTAAGCAAATCTTGCAAATCCTTACACCGCTCTAGACAAATGAGGGGTGCGAATACTAAGATCAAGGGGCGTTCTACTCCATTTGCATTTAGATGGGCGAGACAAGATATTGTTGAGGAGTACAATTCGCCTGAAGCTTTTGTCACCACACAATCACCCCACCATCCACACTAATTACGGATACTTACAATCTGCCAGTTATTACCGGCTTTATAAAAACTTGCTTGCTCCGAGGAGATTTTCATAATAATACATTTTTGATACTGATGATTCAGTTAATTCCTTAAATTGAAGCTTGTTATGTTAATTCTATGACTTGTTAAAAGATGGGGCTCTTATTATTTAATTATTTTATCAATAACGCTATACTTTGTAACTGTAATATGTAACTCGTAAATAATTACTATTAATCACTAGACTTAACTTTGGACTATAGGTATGACGTTAATTTACTATAGAGATATTTTTACCTGCCTACTTCAACTTGTATATTGACATAACACAAGTTTAATGACTTGAGTATCGATTAACATAACTAGTTAACTTTCACAATATACATACATCATACATTCATAGCAGATGCAAACAAACAACCAGACGTTCGGTTGTAAATCTTTGTCATCAAACACCAGATAAGGGTAAACCGTTACCAGCGAATAAAATCGGTAGGCCCACGCACGTTTTAACAATGCAAAGAAAGCGAGTGCATATGTTCTCTAAGAATTCCAAGACGAGCTTTTAGATGTGTGAATAAGACGGGAATGCGGGGGCGAATCATCTGTAAGGAACGTATGCGACATAGCTGCAACAAATGATAGAATCCTAGCTCTGCTTTTATGTCCGCCGCCGTGGGGGATTGGAAGGTTTTGAAGAAAATACTCTTACATTTCGTACTATGTTTACAGAGTAAGCTATTCGTAGTCTCATTAAGGAACGTAATAAGATAATATTTCCTCATTGGTCTTAATCCCCATTAAGATTTCGCTTAACTTAATCAATTCTGTGTAATCTTCGATCCGATTTAGATTGTATGGTTTGGTCCTAATTGCTTAATAATTACTATAACCCATTAAACATGTTGTTGTATTCATATATATTTAAATATGTTTTAAGTGTGCATCTTTTTAATTAACAGTCGAAATTGATTGTTTCGGTATGCATGAACTTGTAAGAACTGTTAGTTTTTAAGTATCACTATGAAATTGGTAATGTCATGAAAGGCAAAGAGTATGATGTGTAAGTCAGGTGCAAGGAATGTATTACGTAACGAAACTTCATACAAGTACTCTCCAGTTAAGTGTACAAGAGGTTAACGTCTAAAGTGAGATTCGAGAGCTCAATCTAACGACATTCCTATAAATATAACTAGACAGCCTAGTACTTTGTGGACAAGACCAAGATTAGTATTGATTTATAGCTTAGGACTTTACGATGATAATAATCAACCAAATCTTCATAGTTTATTATTTCATTCATATTTTATGTTAACAAATAATAATATATAAAATAAATAACACGGACATGGAATAATAGATACGTAAAACAATTTAATACATTATTAATTAAGGAAACAGCATAAAAATTTTAGCATTTTATTTGCTTAAGTTTCTAGCAATCAATTCACACATCTACCAAAAGTCTCAATATTTTATATATAATATAAATACAACAACCCATTCAAAAACTAGTATCGAATAAAAGCAGTTATGGGAACGTTATAGACAAATAATGTTCAACCGATGTTTAGAATAAATAAATAATCTCGCGGACATGAGTCACTATCACATTGTTCTGAGAAACGACGTCTTGCTATCGATAACCACATGGTTAAATTTCCCATCTCAAGAATGTTCCTCTGTCTCTTTCAGGACTTCTATATAAAAGTGGGACAGGAGATCGAATCAATTATCTCACGTATTTTAAATTAATTTTTTTTACCTCGTGTAGAATCAGATTGACTTTATATTTTATACAAGCAATTCTTAAACTGACAAAGAGTTTTCTAAACGTTAGTTTAAGATATATCTATAATAATTATAAGTAAGTGAAAATTTAAATTCATGTATAGTAAAGTTGTTTTTTTTTTCTAGCCGTATATAATTTGGCAAAAAGCTTTTGAAGCCGTAAAAGGGATTGATGATCCCTCACTAGGCACTCTGTCACGCACATGCATAATTGTAAATGACGACTCGTCTGTGACATTTTACAAAATAAAATCTGTTTCAGAATTGAAAACATTATTCTTTCTTCATAATATATGAAAAATAAAAAACTTTCTAGTTTTATTTAAATCAGATGGAGAGCTATATCGATTATGTTACAAATTTATATTGGAGTTTATAATTGTGTAATCCGGAATGATTTTAAAAATAACTTCATACAAAATTTTAATAGACTTTGTATAATAAATTATACTAAAACGAAATAGCACCATTTTTATGTGGTAAATTCAATGCAATGAAACATGCAAAACGTTGTGGCCTGACTGTTTGAAATTGAAAAAGGCAATTTATTTAGTAGCCAGCCCAACGCCCTTGCCATACACAGAGGATAAGCCATTATTTTTTACGCTCCATTTTCTTACCTCAATTTTCCCATTTTATTGTTTTATTATACAACTCTGTAAGCTGAAATTCAGTATTATTTAATGAGTATCGCTTTAATATAAGTAACTTTTATTGTTGAATTTATTGTTTAAATTTCATAATTAATTCACAAAAAAACATTGTAAATGTATAAAAATATTAATTTTTTTCAAAACATTTGGAAAATGGAGTGAAGTTTTAGCTCTGGTTATATAATATTTAATATATAAAATGAATATCTGGGTTGTGCTGTATAAAGATTCCTTCTGAAGCTTGTCGTGTGCGTTCTTTGTGTTACGTAGCGGGATTATTACTTTATAAATTCGACGATGATGTTTTAAGGAAGTTCCAACATAACGTAGGGTAGACGACATGTCTTGTCATTAATTTTCTCTCCGTTTTATTTTAGTGCCGACCTAACTTATATAAATGAAATATATTTTTATTTTACATTTTAAGTTAGACATAACATGTTCTTATTTAGTGAAAATGGTTATATTATAAAAAATGGTTGCCGTTCTGTTATTTTTGTTTCATTGGTATATTAAGTTTATTAAAACACCGTTGTAGTAATTACATAAAAAGCTCTGGCTGATATTAATTAATTAAAGGCACTCTATTAATATTGTTCATGATTGTTAGTATATAATGTTACAATTGACGAAAGGGGACGAAATGAATGCGGTAATGTCGGAGCGCCATTAATGTGCAAATATTTGTTCATTTGTCATGCCATGTTGCTTTTCAAACAGTTGACGTCACAATGTTTATGACACTCGTTCTAACATTTTCTACTCATTCAGTATTTTAATGCAAACAAAAAATATTATGGCAGTTAAAAAAACTTTGTATCATTAAATACAGACGTCCCTAAAATCTTTTATGACTATCTTACTTATTTTACTTTATCCAACTTTGAGATACTCCTGAAGTTATCCAAATAAAGAAAAATATTCTCAAAAAAAAAGTTATAACAAATGGAGAAATTATGTAAAGAAACGCCCGAGTGAAATGAAACGTGTACCTGGCTGAAGTATTTTCTTGACAACTGCGCAATATAAAGGTATCATATCTCTTGGAGGGATTGAAAGCTCACCAAGTGTTCTTTGTTCTAAGTGCGTCACGTTTTCGAGCTTTTTATCATCTTGCTCTATCCCTGGCGGCTTTCCTTGTAAATGAAGAAGATTATAAAATATATTCGTTACTTTTAACATTTCTGCTTCTACGAAATCATTTTTTTCACCTATACAACTGGGAAATTAGATTTTATTATTGTGATATTCATAATAAGAAAGATTTTTGTATGAAAAAAAGGTTAATCTTTTAAAAATAAGACTTGACTTGTTAAAGGCAAGGCATTATAATAGTATTTATTTAGTGTCGACATTACATTCCGTTTTCTATAGGAAATATTTAAAACAATATGACGTAATAAATTCTATGAAATCCGCTCGGTACTTCTAGATGAGAGTGTGACACGATTTCCTGTAATAACCGAGACGAATGATGGGATCTCATCTAATGCCTGTCTGACGATGCATTCATCAAGCGAATTCAAGCGCTTCTTCAATTAAGTCTCCTTGTTATACTTTGTGGTTTGAGCTTATAGGATTTACACGAATTTTTTATGTACTAATGAAGTGTATCTTGAATAAGAAATAATAATGAATGAAGAATCATAAAGTAATTGGAGTCGAGTCAGTTTTGAACACTTTTTATGTATATTATAATTCATATTAATATTGTGTTTTGTTTATGTCTCAAGTATGAGTCTTCTAAAGATTACTTTATTTTTTTTTATTTTGCAGGGATTGTGCTTGGCGTGGAAGTTCACTTTGAAAATAAGGATAGTGGATTTTTTCTAAAGCATACGGCAAGATGGAATGGGGCGGGGCCACCTCCAGAACCGATGGGCACAGCCCTACCTGGAGCTCTTCTGTCCCTTGATCGGTTTACCGTTCTGCAAGGCTCTGCTCCAGCCTCAGTTCGAGCAACTTACGGTCCATTTTCTACAAAACAAACTGTCCCAGCACGATACGCCGTTCCAGATCCCCTGGAACCGCCCAGAAGAAACGCAACATTAGTGGAATTACAAGACGCTACAGCACATAGGTTAGATGTATCAGCACACCTAGTTTTCCGTGAACTACCAAAAGATGCACCAGTGTTGAGGGTTCTATTTCACACTGGAGGTGAAGGTGGCGCTCGCCGCGCAGCTGCTCGGCCTAGACGTGTTTGTATTACTTTACATGCCACTATTGGAACAAAAACTCTTACCGCAACTTGTGGACCTGAAGGAGAAGAAGGAGCCTGTTTGGCAGAATTAACAGTTCCTGCTGCTTGGTGGCCTGCTGATGGAAAAGGCAAAAGACCACCTAAAACGATGAAATTAGCTTATAGCGCCGCTGAAGCAAGTAGTGGCGAAACGGGTGAAGGTGTTTGCGGAAAAGTTTCAGTTCAACCAGCTTGGCCGCTAGGTTCAGTAACCCTAGCGGGTGCTCGAGCTGGTTACAGAGAAGCTCGTGCTGGTGATTGTGCTCTCCTACTTCCAAGAGCTCCATTATATCCCCATTTCCGACTTCATTTACCATTTGTCGTTCGCCGTGATGCCAGTCATACAATTGGACACGTCGTAATAAGGTAATTTCCAAATATTACCTAAAATATATATATATATATTTTTAAAATAGCACAAAACTACATACAAATATAATACAATTATAATGGTTTCTATGAATAATATCGAAATATTAAATCCTTGTTTAGCAGTCATAATTGTGGATATTTCTGAGAGTACTTAAGATAGGACGTGGACATGCAAATTGCAGTCAGCACTTGAGCTCTTCACAGTCGACCAAAACGTTTTACCATCCACTAATAAATCTGTCTGGTTTGTGTTTACTTCCGCTTGTCGAAGCAGTTAACATCTAACAAATATTATTTTAGTTTGAGGATATTTATTTTCACTTATTTATTGTGTAATGTTTTGCATGTCAGATTTTTTTAAAAATAGGTATTTATATGGCTAAAAAGACATTGTGAAACAATAACGAGTAAACTTTTAGAAAAATCCTTAACATTTTACATGAAAAAAAAACAATTTAAATATGTTTTATCCTCACTTAAAAATGTTATATTAGCAACCCTTGCATTGTACAAAGAGCATAATTCATTTTTTTAGAGCTTGAAAACTAGCTATAGCGTGCAACTGTGAAAAGCTCTTGCTAATTATAATAAAGTATGAGGGAAAATTAAAAACGGTTTTTCTAACAATTAAAAATTAAATAATTATTACCTTAAATATAAATGCATAATATTGTTAGCAGCACCTGTTTCTAAACTTCAGCACATACGTGTCTCTTTACATTTGAATTATGACTAGGGTCGTTGGGGAATATCGTTACGGTCGGTTACATTTATAACAACTGTTTTGATACTAATATTTCCATTGCTTCTGTATTTTGTTAGAATGAAAGTGAAATCGGGCTTGAGATTGGTGAGTGTGACGGCGTCAAATTCTCACTGGGCGGTTACAGCTGAAGTAAAACCTCGAGCTGCTACAGTCACTGCAACTCGACTTGAGCAACCACTACGTGATGATGACAATCTTGATACGTGAGTACAATAAAATATATGATAATAAATTTTACACCGTTTTATGTGTCTCCAGTTAAATATATTAGAAAGTTAAATTTCGATCGCGTCGCACATTTTAATGTGAAAATATTGCTATCCTCGTTATCCCACCTAAATTTCCAATGTACGTTATGCTATTCTCTTTTACATCCGTATAATATATTAAGAACATTTTCTGAATTCTAGAAAATGATTTGAAGAATTTTATGCTATCTGTCTTGGCAACCCTAGGTTTGTAGTTATTTTAGTACCTAGATTAGGAGAAGTGGGTCGGCACATAAAACGAAGACCCAGACAGGGAAATAGTTAAATTAGTCCAAACTGCTTCCAATATGTCTACTGATTGATTTTTCCAATTTTAGTCATTTATAAATATAAAATAGAAGTCAATTAAAACTGAAACGAACCGAAGTTTATTGTTTTAACTGTTCCGGTTATAAAAGTCACGCTGCCTCACAGAGTTATAAATTGGCAAAATGCCTGTGTCACCTAAATGAAACTTAAAATTTTGAATTTCAAGTTAGTACTCTCTGAGTGGCTTTTGGACGCATGTCAAAACTGCTCACTGAATATTATTTCATTTTACAAGAATAAGTAACTTCTTCGGTATATTTAAAATTCTTTATCTATTATAGTGAAAATAAATGTTAAATAAAATCCAAGTGAATAGCTAGATACTAAAGTTTAGAGGAGCTTTAGTAATATTGATTTTTACTTACTTTGATTAAATCCAGCGATATTGAAGAGAGTACTGGTGCCGGCGGACCAGGATGGGAAGAGATTCTCACCTGGCTGGTTGAGGTTGGAGCTGAAGGAGAGGGTGATGCCGAAGGTTCAGAAGGTGAATCAGGCAGAGGAATGGCTCGAATCAGCTGGTCTGCCAAAGTATCTTCATCTACCAGCGTCACTTCCACAACAGAAGAAACACCTCACGAACATCGCGTTAATACGAGACTCGACATCGAAAAGGACGACATTCAGGCTGTTCTACCCATATCAAAGGTTCGTGATCACTTTGTGTTTATAACACAAACAAATATTACAACATAACGTTTCAATTGAACATGTAACATTACGTTTTATATTCAATAATTTTATAGGAGATCAAATATCACAGATATTTTATCAGAAACGTCACTGATTTTTCTTTGTAATTACTAGATGATATTTTTATTAAATTGGATCTGAAACCAGTTTTTACTAAGAGGATAATGAAATTGTAAAGAAACACACAGTATAAAAATAAATTATATTGTACCATGATCTTTCATTTCTACATTTTGTATTTCGTTATATGTTAATCTGTATAATAAATCCATTCCATGGTGTCCCACACATAAAATTTAAACTAAAAATATAACTAACGTAAACAATGAAAGTTTATGTTAGATAAATTGTAATCCGTTTACGAAATTAGAATAAACTATCGACTAGCCATAAACGGGGAGCGATAAATCCTAAAATATATCCATTCAAGAGCAGCATTAATGTAACGGACGCCTTACAGACTGCTGTAGTGACATTATATATTAAAACTCATTTAATATTTGAGAACATTCCTGAATTATTTAAGCTTGAATCTTATACTCCTCTAACTGTTTCTTCTGATATGAATAGCCGAGAGTATATTAGTTCAGCAATCCGTACATAGTGGACACTTTGAAATGAGTTAGAGTTCCCGGGAAACAAACTTACTTGAAGATAAACTATCGGATAAGTTCAGTTATTTGCATACTGCGTGTTCTATAGTTATCTGTTTTATGAAGGGTCTAATTGTAAAGTTAACCTCATAATACCGAGAAGAAAGTTCGACGCAGAGGAAAAATGTTTCACGTTAATGTGTAGTAGTTTCTCATAGTAAAATCCTGCCAGGTAAAATATATTGGTAAATTCGAGCACAATCTTTATATTAGTAAATTGTTATATAATTGAGATCAACCAATAAATATTCGCCAACATTACATTTGAAATGGTTAAATTGTCATGATTGCTTTAATTAAAGAAAACATTCCTTTCAATTGGCTTCGTTCACGAATTTGTTATTACTGATTTTAAGTATAATTCATGTACTAAAAATCTGATTCTGAATGTATTTCGTTCATTTAGAACTGGGAGGTATTAAATACTGCAGTGCTGACTGGAAGACAGGTTTCCCAGGCGATGAAAGTGCTGATAGTCTCTCAGGCGGGCCAAGTCGCTGACGTCACACTCCAAAGCTCCTGTCATTCGGAGGACGAGAGCGTACTTAAGGTGGGTTTAGAAAACAGCAATTAAAACATTATGGTAGTCTGATTTCTGTTAAAATGAACTAGCGCTTGAGTTTATATTTCAAAGTGATTACTTAATACATTAAAGCACTGTGACAACTCGTAAATTCTGTCTGTAATTATGATTACACTGTCGAAGATGGTACTGCTTGTATACATTTATTCATCTGTAGAATAACTGAACTTAATTATAAGTGTTTATATCATCAAGAACTAACAATAAGATTGTGTTTTATGTTTTTTTAAATACTTGAATCTTTTGATTAGAGAAAATGTTAGTTTTAGCAGAATACGGCTCAAATTTGTAACGAGAATACTTAGAATGCTTAAAACTAATTTTTGCCCTAACTTTTGTGAAACCCGCAAAAGTTTCCCTTGGGAGTTTTGTTGGGAAAACCACGATACCATTACAAAACGCAGGCTTACGTCTTTATTACAAATTAAAAGTACTTTGCATTAGAATAAGCCTATTTTAGAAGAATTGCTCACATAATGACAGCGATTTCCATTACAATAACTGTAAAACTGCAGTAAAAGCAAAAGCTACTTAACGTGGATTTTAAAGCATTTTAAATATAACTCTTTTATCACGGTATTTTAGTTTCAGCCTTTGACTGTCTATATTTTTTATTAGAAATTTTATTATCATTTGAAAATAATCATATAATAATATTTTTAAACAGTACGTTACTTTTAAAACGTCCAGGTTTCATCGTCATGTAGTTCAGTGTATGTGGACGGATCCGAAATTCGGGGCTCTTCAAATGCTTCTATAATAGTCAAGTATGGAACCTATACTGGCCTGGCCCGGTTCACTGTGTGGATGCCGGAATATCCTCTCGAAATCGACGTTGACGATAATCGCCTGTCACAAGTCAAAGGTTTGTGCATTGTTTGCTAACTATACTCGTAGGTACTTGATAGATGGTGCGATGTCATTAAGGATGAATGACAGGTAATGTCAACACCAATATGATATTTGACAGGTACCTATTACATTTTTGACAGATATTGTTAATTGAAATATTTTGCTTTCTATAAATAAATCTAAAAACCTTTATGACATGTGCATTAATATCGATTTTAAATGTCAGAAAACCTGGTCAATTTGTTACACGACACCCACAGCTCTAACTAATGCTTTAAGCATGAAACCTGAATAACTGCAGGACTTTAACCTCACGCAATAAACAGATCTGATAGTATTAGCCTTGAATCCTAATAAGTTTTCCACTTAAAACTTTTCCTGGTATAATATATAGCATCCCTATAAATTAAACCAGGAAAAGTTGTTCTGACATAAAGTTAAGGTTGAAGATAACAAGAAAATTGGTTATATGTAATTCTATTACTGACTTCAAATGTGTGTAGCTCTTCTGAGCTACACACATTTAATAAATATAAGAATTCGTCATAAACGGGGTATAAATTACAATGATGTATCTAAACTGTATCTATATTTTACAAAGCTATTCATAGAATTCTTTGAGCTCCTATTGACCCATTTCTATTATATCTGTAGGCTGGAAAGTATCAGACGAAGCAAATGCTAAAGACAGATTACGAAGGTCTTTGTCGTCACGGGGGTGGGGCGGCTCTAGACCCGACGCCCCCAACTCACTGACGGATCAGCGCTCCTGCAGACTCAGATACCAACAAAGCAATGTTGAGGTCCGTATACAGATTGGTTTCTTTGTACCTACCTGCATTCAGTTCCAAACAAAAGATTTAATAAGTATCCGTCCGGCTTATCTGAATTGCTACGTTGGCAAAATACAGTTGATCGTGCTCGCATTTAATTAAGTACCGTAATATATTTTTGGATGTTTGCCAATATGCTGTTTATATTCTTGAATAACAAATGACTACTAGCTTTTAAACTGATGTAATATGGCTTCGATGTCCCTATTTATGAAATGTTACATTGGATAACGTACAAAACGGAATCGATGATTTAAAAAGTCGTATTAGAAAGTAAAAATTAACCATGATACTTATATAAACTCATATATAAACCAGATACGGAATTTCGATATTTGGTAACAAGAAATACGCGTAGGAGGTGGGTGATTGATGAATGATTTTAAGTCAGTCATTAAGTAATAACTTAAGCTACAATTACCTTAAAGGGTTAATTTGGTGACGTCGACGCTTTTCGTGTTAAAAATCAGCATATTCTACCTTACGTCTTGTTACTTGAGAAATGATATAAATATATTTCGAAGTGCTGTTATAATTATTAATTAAATCACTGCTAGGTGTACGCTCGCTTCCTGGCTAAGGATCACGATTCCGGTCGCGTTTCCTACTTTGTTTCTCGTCGTACGTGGCTCAAAGTGACCGAGCTGGTTCTGTCTTTGATGCGTGTTTCCGACCCTCGTATCGCATCGCTCAGGGACCGCGTTCTTCAAGGACGTAGCACAGGAAGAACCGAGGTTCAAGTGCTGTCGCCTATTACTGGTGAGTTTTAGTACTAGGGGTATTTTGATGAGTTTTTTATTATCCAAAAACAAAACTACAATAGTTTATATATTCTTAGAGTATTGTTGCGAAAAAGCTACGTGAAAACATTGATTTAAATAAAAATATAAACTATTTTTTTTTGTCAATCCTGTAAAATTTATTCGTTGTATTAAAGTCCTGAAGTCTATATTTTGATGATTTTATTTTTTTTGGCAAAAAATACCTTAAGTCAATATACGTAAAAAAATAGGTACCATTAAATCCATTCTACCGAAAAATTTCATTTACATACATTTTTAAAGCTTTTTAACTGACATTTAACTTTTTCATAAAAATTACAATCAACAGTATTAAAAAATATTAAGGAATTACTGTAATTGTCATTATTTCTTTAATGTATTCATATCATTATTTCAATTTAATTCATTAGGACGAGTGATCGGTCTCCGTGAAGTCCGTGTTGTGAACGACAAAGTGTCGATATCTCGTCTCTTAGTGCGTGTTATATCCGGTCTGCAGCTGAACATCTCGCCAGACACCGCCATTGAAAATGGATACGTATCAGAAACGACGGTCACGAGGCGTCTCACTGCGCAATATCAGGTATTTTATCTCTTAATCACATTAATTATACGAGAATATCTTAGTATCTATAATAACATAAGTTTAGAGCAATGTTGAGATAAAACTTTACTTATGATTCAAACAGAAAATATATAATGAAAATTTTACGAATTACGTAACTGGATTGCATATCACTAAGATCAGGCTTCGAATTGTGCTAGTGTCAATGAATTTTTATTATTATTATTATTATTATTATTATTCAAATCTTAGTTTATTAGAAAAATAATATTTTTCTAAATTACTTTAGTCCTTTTGTAATAATGAGACATTTGAACATGACAATAAGGAAGCACTGACAAAATGAGGAGGGATCAAAATTAAGGCACAAATCCTTTGTTTAAGGGATCTCTAAATAGAGACCGTTTATGCTAACAGTATACGTGTTGTTGTTACTATCAATGTTGTTATTTACAAATGGTGCCTTGTACAGTCTATCTATGATAGAAAACAGTAATGGTACTGGTAGAAAACAAGATTAGTAAGTGTTTTATAACTAAGATAAAATAATACGCAGAAATGTATACAGCAATAGATATCATCTAGTAACATTCAACATAAAAACAAGGTATTAATCAAAGAAGTAAAGTATTTGTAACATAAAAATGTGCTCCAAAACAACTCATTCTCATTACTCGCCTTGACTTTTGAACTTTAGGCGACCTCCAGGCAGTAATTCCCGTCTGAAAGGTCAAGTGGAAAATACGTCGAATAATCATACCATAAACGTTTACTTTTTTTACAGGAGGGTTTGTTGGACATAGACATTGAATTCTCTGATGGAAGCCACACCGCCCTCCGAGATGTTTCCGTTTCCGATTATTATCTGTTGGTGGAGAGTTTGGACTCCGAAGTCGTGGCTTTCGCTCCAATGTTGGCATCACGACATCCAAGGGTTATCGCGGTTGGTGAAGGTGAGTTTTTTGATTTAAGGAAAGAACTCTATGAATGCGATTATAATAATCTCAATTCGACGCTGTTTTAATATTCAAATTTTTTTCATAATAATTCTTAAAATCTGAACAGAAGAAATACTTATTGATTGAATATGAGTATTTTTTCATATAATCGCTTTTAGGAAGGATAATACATAAAAAATATCCAGATTTTTGTCACAATTAGAAATAGCCTGTACTGCTTTTAGTCTTTTTTTGATAAAGGGCTTTTTTATTATTTCCTTGCAGTATCTGCTATATTAATAGCTGTTTTAACTGTTGGGTATTTAACAGTAAACACAAATAAGAACTATAGTACTTTTTCTTAATAACCTACCATATAATATAGATAAGATTTTTTACTATAGGTTATAACATGTATATTATCTTTCAGGTAGTGGAGAACTACTTCGTGTAACTCTCCTCACTCCGGAGCAATGTCGTTCAGGACCGCTACGTCGGGTCGCACTCCCTGGGAAAGGAGACACAAAGACA
Organism: Danaus plexippus; assembly: GCF_018135715.1. Classification (NCBI taxonomy): domain Eukaryota; kingdom Metazoa; phylum Arthropoda; class Insecta; order Lepidoptera; family Nymphalidae; genus Danaus; species Danaus plexippus. The sequence continues at coordinate 3,473,146 of NW_026869848.1, read as the reverse complement.
CCAGCTAACATAAAGAACATACCGGGAGCTCTGGCCAGTGCCGCTGCAGCTGTTGATGTGGACTTCAGCGGTGGTGACGCATCACAACGACCTGATACACCACAAAATGATGACATCATGGCCAGGGGCGGTCTACGGACTGGAATGTCTGACTTGAGCGATGTCCTCAAAGGTTAATAATCATTATTATTTTAAGCTAGTAATTAAAACTCATTTTAGTAATATTTTGTTTTATGAGCATACCTTTGGTATTTTGCTAAGATTCAAATCTGAATTCATATTACTGGAGTTCTAAAAGACTTTTTATCACTTTCTTTAAATTTTTTTATTACGAAACAGGTAGGTATAATAAAAAACGTAATTTTTTTCTAGGTTTTTCTCCATTCAAAGACGAAAATAACCACGAACCAACAGTGCAGGCGCAGCAGTACGGGTCTATATTTAGAAGTAATTCTGCCTTACATCCGAGACATCCTCCGCAAAACAGTATGTCGCAAGTTGAGATAGGTAAAGCTTTTAATAACATAAAAAACATGCCATATAAAATTAAAGTACCAAAATTATTTTAAATATCTTCATAATTCTTTCAGGAATGTTCGTTCTTCTTGGTGCATTTTGCTTCGCTATAGTAGTAAGTATAAAATCATTGTGACGCAATACATATGAAATCATTATTGGAATATTATACGACCCCATTAAGTTGTCGACCCCACTGTAATTATTTATGCAATATTTGGGTAGGGCCTAACATTAGTCATTTTAAAACTGAATATCTAATTCATAGAATAAATAAAATAAAGTTTTCTGAAAAAATATATTTTTTTTTTTTACTATATACGTTAAACGTGCATGCATAAACAGAAACTTCCATGATTCGCAATAAAAAGTGTAGAGCAAAAAAATCTCTAATCAATAACATACGCTATGTTTAATTTAGAAATATTATACAGTTTTATTGAAACTCTCTCCTTATTCAAAATACAGAGATCCGTTCCAGCGATAACAACTAATTTAAATCAAGCAAAAAAATTCTCATAAGAAAAAAAAATGTAAATTACGATACTCATATTATAATACTAGCAAATTACTATATTCATACTACTATTAACTACAGGTGTTCGTAGTATCTTGTGTCGTATATGCATATCGGCTGAAACCGGCTCCGGAAGCTGGTGCAGGCACCAAGATGGGAGGAAGCCCGTTAAGTGGTGGGGGTAACGTACGCCCAGCCGTCACTACCGCGCTCGGGCTAGCGAGGGAAAACCTGTCAGAGAATCCACCACGAATGCTCATGATTGGGTTTGGCTCGGTAAATATTATTCTTATTGACCACATAAATGTAAACGATGACAAGTAGAATCGGGAAATTAAATTAGCGTTCCCAACAGGCCGAGCGACCATAGAGAGAAACGGAAACCGTCATCCAGCTCGCAATTCAACCCAGCCGGAGAAATCCAACAACCAGGAGATGAGGATCACTTCCAATCCCCTGAACTACAACTACTTGGATCCCGAAGATGCTATTCGTGAAAACGGAAACGTCATGGTCACCAGCTTCGACAACCCTAACTCCATCGAACTGCCATCGCAAAGTGAGAAACGCGATAGGGTCATCGACTCTACCACGTACTGCAAGAAGCCAGCTAGACACAATCGTCAAAACTCAGGAGACGGTCATTGGCAGTAAGATTATCATTGTCACCATTATTGCATCTTTCACAACAGCCACTCATTGTAGAGCTTTATCTCGTTTGTATATGTAGAATATTTGTATATGTTTGGATTTGATTTTGTAGAATGGATACAGGAAACGAAGACGACTACCGACCCCCCGTTCCTCCCCATAGGAACTCTTCAACGCCACAACCTCAAGTCCCTGTGCCACCTCGAAATCCCAACAAAGTATGTAGAATACAAATTTCAGTCCAAAGTTATTTTATTATTTAAAAAAATTTAATAAGCAACACTGACCGTTGATTACAGATTTTACCAGAGACCGTTATGCCTCCTACTCGACGAAACCACTCACGGAATCATCACAAAAAACATGACCGTGAACATGACATCAAGCGATCTCCGGAAAATGGCAATCGCTCCGAACGGTACTGTGCAATAGTTTTAGTATAATCTGTTTTCATAAATATTTAATTTTAATAAAACTGTATGTTCATAAGACGTAATATTTTTCCAGAGTTATTGATTTAAGCAAGATGGACGCACCTTACATGTCAAGCCGAGAAATGATGGATCAATATAAACGCGACTCTTACCCCAACCTTCAATTACGAAATGACTTTGACGATAACCCCGTGGAAAAACTTACCAACAAGGACGACTGTGCGCGTCTCTTCGAATTTGATAACGACGCTCCGCTCATCATGGAAAACAAGGACTTCAGAGAGATCGTTGGTCTCAACAGAGGCACGGACGACTCACGACGCACTTTTGCCAAACCGGAGAGCCCTGATTACATGCACGACTCGGGAATAGGTAAATAATTTCTTCATCTAAACTAACAAAGCATAATAGTTTAAATAAGACATCTAAAAATAGCGAAAATAACAAACTTGTCCATAGTTTGTCACTAATATATAAAACCTTGTCCTGTCTTGCAGAAATATTTTCTGATATTTAAAAATCAAAGGAACACCAAAACTTACAACTTATTTTCTTTCATAGGATTGCCGGAAGTACAAATGCGACATAAGAAAAAGGAAAAGGAATCCAACATCAAGAACGAATTCGTTGAACCTGCAATCCAAAACAAAGGTAATATACTTTGCACATAATTTGTAGCAATTTAGGGTAAGTTTTAGAATATTATTAATAAGTTTATTTTAATACAAAATTGTTTCATTTAGTTTTATTAAAATTTCTATAGTCTGTCTAGTCTATCTCAGTCTTGCAATTTTTTAATATGCCCTAAAAGATTTGAAAACAAATATCCGCTTGGTTTTAAAGAACATAAAAAGTTAAAACGCTATATATACTCATACATATCTAATAATGAATTTTCACATAGTATCAATTGAAGGTTACAAAATTATTCAAATTAGATCCTGACAACTAGATAAATGTAAATTTATTTCGTCAACGGTAGTATATCCGAAAGTCAAAACTGTCATTTTTAGTGTTATAAAACTTCTAGGTGGCAATTCCCCTGAAGTGAAGCGCGCAACAATTGTCGGTAATCCGATGTACTCTCGCGAGACTGGCCGCGACCAGGAGCCGCTCGCCCTCGACGATCTCCACATGGACTACGATCAGATCATGCACTATTTCCACAACCTCAAGGTATAATAACACCGTCCCATGCTTCTAGTGTAGACGTTGCTGTGCACCGGCCACGGATTATATCATCATCCCCTTATCGTTCGATGTACTTATGAATAGAGCCTAAATTTTGATGCATTTAATACGTATAGCGTTTTTTGTATAATTACATTTTATACGAATATACATATACTTCAGTATTATATATAGATCTATAGGTAGGTATAGCTGTGTATTGTAACGTCGATCCGATCAATCTTACGTTCGCCTTTCGATACATTTCCTTCTCGTTCTTATACACTCACATCATAGTAGCGAGTTAGAATGCTAAAACCTAGCAAACAATCATCACCATGAGATTCACTTCATAGATAGAAGTTTCGAATCTGACAATTGTCTAATTTTTCGCAGGAATCGAACGCCTGAGTAGAGCAGATCATTGCAAAGATCCGGCAGATATTGTCTACGTTTAAATATCAGCATATCACCAAAGCTACAATCGACGTATTCAATGCAGCCTCTGATTCAGTCGAGGCCGGACCTGAGGATAGCGCCATCGATAATCACAACTCGAAATCTGACTGCGATGCGCATATTTACGAAAACGTTAATACAACTGTCGCACCCACGCAGATGCTATGTGACTCGATTGCTCACAAAAACAATTTCATGAAAGTACAATTGAAATTCTTGTTGGAGCATTTGAGTGAATCTTACGAGTAAAAGTTGTGGTCGATGTGTTATCCTCTATACAATGTGTCCAAAATTGGATCCTTGCAGTGATCGGAAACGAAATATAAAAAAATAAACTATGTTAACTTTTATACGTATTATAGTGTTAAAAATATTTAATCTAGTCACATTCAAAAGTGCACACGATAATAACTAACAAGAGTGTGCACTTAGCTTATTAATACTCCTGTCAATGGTTATAATATTGTAGATAATATAACTAGCGTTGGTTTTATGTATAAATTGTTTTTATACTAACGGTCTAATCGATTAATCAGAGCGATATATACCTACCTACACATAGCTATATGATAATTTAATCTTCATAATATTCCAATACCAAATTAGAAATTAATTCAATACTTGCAAGTGTCTTAGAACTGTAAATATTTCCACTAGAAACAGTAAAAACGCTACCTCACTTATATATCTCTTAGCTTAGCCAATATCTGTATTGCAAGCAAAAATGTAAATTTTGAGCTAGTATATCTCTTTACATATATCCCCGTTAACGTTAATATTTTGTTAATAATAATTCAACGTAAATGTAATAGATTTGTCGTTCTTGAATAAACGTATATGTTGTGGGATTTCTTTATAAAATGTCTTACTTATTAAGACTGCAAAAAGCCAGTGTTAGATTTAAATATTAATATTATAACGACATAGTATAAGACACAACTAGTCAAATATTATAATTATGGGCTTATTATTTAATTGCTCAATAAATAAAGATTTTAATTAATATGCCAGAATTTTTTTAATATATTGACTATTTTTTACGTTCCTCAATAATACCACCGCATGTTATGGTATTGAAATTATTTTAGGTTGATATTTAAAACAAGTGTTAGCGCATGGCCTATTCAAATGAATTCTTCTTGTTAATAGATGCGGCTTTTTCGATATGACCTTGCATAATTTATCTGAAGGTTTATTATATGTGATAAACGACTGCTGACAATTGAAAATAGTCGTAATATAATAAAAAAGCCATATCATATAAAAACTAGCGCTTGTATTATACTATATGTAAACATTATTCTTAATTTATTGAAAATGTACATTGCATTTACTTGTAAGTTAGTTTTTTAGGCTTTGTAAATATTGTTATGACGTTATATAATTTATAGGTACCCTTCGTGGTGGAAAGGCAAAATATGTATGTAGTAGACGCTTACATATAACAGTGTAGATGCACCCTTATGTCAGAATAATAAGTGTCAGTTAAAAGTAATACAATATAGTAAATGTTTTGATCTTGTAATTGTGTATTGTGTCCCTGATATATAGAAAACAAATGGTTTACTCAAATACATAGTTCTAATTATTTATTAGAGTAAGTTGATGGAAATTAAATGTCGCTTTATATTTTCAAATTGAATATATACTGTCTGCTTTTTTAGAAAAAAAAAAGAAACTGCATACTGATATTCATTTATACAAATAGGATGTTGTTTGGCTTTTGTCGTTAGGTTAGACGAGTCGCAGGATGTTCAAGTAATTTACGCTGTAGAATTTGTTACTAACACATTTGTTTTTGTTGAGTTTTTCCCTAATATATTGTGAGAGGTTTATTAATAGATAATAATTAATGCTACAAAATTTATACATGTATGCAAACTGAGGCTTGTCACGAAAATCCTTTCATAAGATGTCAAATATAATAAAACATGATTAAATTTGAAGTTTTAATGAATCCATTCCCATCCTTTAAATAAAGAAATATATCAGAGTGCTTCTCATCTAGAACCTATATACCTCTATTTTTAAGAAGATTATTCAAAGAAAAAAAGGAAAGAATTGTATTTATAAATACCTACAGGCTACAATATTAAAAAGGTACGTTGTGTCAGTGACCACTTTGAAGATATCATTTAATGTTTTTACTATTGAACGCTTGATGTACTTCAAATCTGATTTCAGTTTATACAATGAAGAAATATTCTAGTTCTTTAACTAGTTATGGATACTGAATATCAAGCCGTGGCCAGTAATGAAGTAATGACAAAGTCACTTTGCTTTTTTGCTGATCTTTGCTGAACGTAATTTACACTTAAGTTCAATAAATCATTAATTCTTGCTATATTGAACACACTTTATGGTATAAAAAAGGCAAATTAAAAATATAACTATTTAAGAAACAACAGCAGATCAAAGGTCCATCAAAGCAATTTGTTAAGAGTATCTGTCTTTCTTAAGCTGGGGTTGTTTACAGTATTTATGGTCAAGCGGTTTGATTGTAAAGAAGTACTCGGTTCGAAATCGTTAAAATTATCTACTCTCTATTATCTACTGTTGCGATTGGCCAAGAAGTTCGAGCTGGGTGTAACATACCTACACAGAAAATGTCAAAATAATGGAAGATGTATCAAAAAACTTTTTTATCTACATTTACTTAACCAGACTGCTACCAGAAACTTTGTAGTGCAACATTATTTAAGCACCTACCTACATTGAAATTGTTCGTTGTTATGGATACATTTATGAACTACAATTACCTGTTAGTAAAAAAAATTATTGGAGTAAAAAGAGTATATCTTTAAGTAAAATAGAGATTTCACTTGTCTTTTTTATTGGAACTCTTTAATTACAATACTCCAATAATAAACACCAACGAAATATAAATAACCTTAATGTCTGGAGTAGCAACAGTGTATTATATATTAATTTCATGGTTAACCCAATAAACAAGAGTATTCTGATCAAAATAAATCCAAACCAGTTTAAAGATAAAACTATTCACTCATCACACTAACTTACACCCGGTGACGCTGTCAAAGCCAATCAAGTCAAGTCTTGGTCAAGTTGAAAAAGAAAAACACTAACAATTTCCATAAGAAAAGCTAGTTAATATCAATATACAGTCACGGGTACATTTTGTACATACGCCATCTCGTATAAAAAATCTGATTATGTTGAAAACAAATTTGGAGCTGGCGTTCGAAACTAAATCGATGTATTCTCCTGGGACATAAAGACGATCATTCCTTCGAACATTTTTTTTATGACGAATCATAAATTATAAACGAATGACCACATTTGGGAAAATACTACAAAACTTTCAAATCTTTTATGCAGTCAAAGCCATTATGAATCTCAAAAATGTGTTATTGAGATTTCGACCATTAGTAGTAATACATGCAAGAACCTCTTACGTCACTGACTAATGGTATTTATAGGGCAACCTCTTAACCATTTACACAAAAATAAAAAAAATCAATTTTATCAACTACTTTATTACATAATGATCTTATAATTTAATAATTTTAATATAGAAATACTCATTTAGAAGTATTTTCCGTACCACTTGTGATCGTATTTTGATAGGAATCTGTGACATCCGCCCATGTTGTTCTGGATGACATATTTCAAAGTAAACTTATTACTGTTATTTTCTTCACACCATTTTTCAGATGCTGCTTTTTTCTCTAAAAGCTCCTGTGATATTGGTTCTGCCTTAAATGGTAATCTTTCTGCTATTATTCTTAGCATATCATGTACCTGGAATAAAACAAATAAATTAAAATAAACTTTTTTTATATCATTGATTTACTACAGCAAAAGATATACACAGGACTTTCTATAATATATTTCACACTGAACAAATTTTTCTTATACACAATATAGGTTGTTCTGTATAAAGTTACTTTAAATCTCTTAATAATTTATATTTATTGTAATCTAGTATTCAATAAAAAGTTATCATTGTATTAGTTTAGAGACGGTTACGTTCTTTAAATGTCATTGCAATTCTATAACAGGCTGATTTTGACAAATATCATTCGAACAATGAGATCTATACTAAAAAACACAAGCATAAACAAAATTGGAAGATTTTTTTACCTCAGCGTATTCACATTTGCCGCCGATTTCAAATATTATCCTATCTGCCTTAATTGGTGTGACATAATGGTCAATTGCCCCTTTTCCTCCACCCATCCGTTGACCTTGACCTTTTTTGGTCACTGGCTGCCACGGTGGATCTACCCTCCATATGGCAAACATTCTTTTCATATCTAACCTCCTTGCTACTTGAAGACGTACCATTTCAAAATGCTCATGTCTCAACCTCCCACCTCCAGTGGCCTGTGAATCAAAATGATACAGAAATATATAACAAAGTATCTATTAACAATAACAAGGTATAAGACAGCAAAATTTATAAGATAATTATTAAAGAGTGGAAAAATTGTTATTTTCAAGTATGGTATTTCTTAAAACTTTCAATTTTACTTAAAATAATTTCACCAGCTCCCATGGTATAACTAAATTAAACTGATAATTAAAAACCTGCAAGTGGACTTAGTCAGGAAAGTATAAGAAACATATATACATACATGTGAGAAATTTTATATTTTACTCAAATAATTTTTTACCCACATTGTTGGTACACCACCTTATACTCCAGACTTTATTTAAAATTCACTGTGTGTTAGATTAATTTTATAAGCCAATAAAGATTAATTGCCATGAAAAAAAAAGAAAAATTAACATCTCACTTGAATGAAAGGTGTAAATGTTATCCCTTAAGAGTTATTACTACAATTCAACAAAGGAATAATTTCTGGGAAGTATTGAAAATATATGGTAACTTACAACAACACCATACTGTTTCAATTGTAATGTATTGTGTACAGTTTCTGGTCCTCTCATGTATCTAAGACGCTTTTGCATTTTAGGTGGTTTTAAATTTGGTGGATACAGAGGAACTTTATCAAAAACCCTGAGTCTAGGCCGTTCTGGAATTACAATATCTGAAACAACAAAATAGGATTTATAATCAAGCATCTAATCTTTTAGGAACATATCAATTAGTACTATCACACTGTTTATGTTGTTTTCTTACCATCGTAGTTTTTAGGGGGTGGGAAATACTTTATTCCTGAAGTTAACGCCAATTGCATTAATTCTGGGCGCAATATTCCTAAAAAATATGTAGATATTATACGCATGATCCTAATTGTTAACTTAATATGTGGAATAAAATATCAAAAAGTTGAAAATCAAATTACCTATTACGCTTCGACATTGTCCTAAGAGCATTTTTGAGATAAAACAATGGTATTTCTAATATATATAAATTTAAACCATAGGTCTTAGTGCATACCCAATTTAGATAGGTTATTTTTTATGTTATCAGTGTCATTTTGACAAACCATGAATTTGAAACATATACCCACAGATCACAAAATAAAATTGAAACACAAGAAGACATGTCAGTTATGGCAACTAAGTAAATGATACTTTAAAAAAAGTAATTTTTATTTTTTTTCTAGTAACTATGTTTGTAGGAAGTCTTTTAAGAATATTTTTTTCTCATTGCTCATATAGTCATTTTATATTTTAAGTTTTTTTTAAATATCATTGCGTCTCATTATCATTTCGCTTTGACAAAAAGTGCTGACTGTAATATCATGTTGGTTTTAATAATTTTATAATCGTTTAGTAATTTTCACTCTGTCAGACTTTCTTGTGAAAATGTAGTTTTTTTTGGTGGCTCTCTCATGGAAATAATTGACCTGATGCACTACAATAAACAGATAGATAACTCCATTTAATAGCGACAATAGCATGAATATTTGTGTACCGGTACATTCTACGTATTTCATTTGCATCGTCTAGATTAGTCGGTGTTTTCCCAATCAGCCACAGTTAATAGTGAATGTCACTTTGTAAAAACTAAAAAGGAATTCAATTATCCCAACAAGAAAAAAATTCTTTCATGTTTTCTTAGCCAATGCATAAGTACTAAATAGACGATACTATAACTTAACCGTAAGAGTCTATTCACGTATGAATAACAAAATAACATTAAACACAATAACATGAAACACGCTAAAATATCTTATTGCGATTACATACTTGTAAATTGATTCTTTAAGATCAAAACTACGAAACCTATTAAAAATAACTAAAGAGGTACACATTGCTTGTATAAAAAAATGTTGCCATGGAAACTATTCAATATTCAGTTAAAAATTAGTGCACGATTAAAAATATGAAATGTACTCAATTAGTTAGTTAAATAATTAAATTATGGAATATGCTACAGTGTTAAACTTTCAAAAATGTTTATATTTGAATGTATATATTTATATTGTTTGGGTGGTGGTAAATTCTTACTTTCTATTTATTAAGGTATTAAGTATATTAATACATTGATATTACTTGCAAATTAAAATGGAGTATAATTTGTTTTGCTTATGTATTATATCATTCAGGTTTTAAAGCTGGAGCATTTGTCAAGGTATTTATCTATTACGGTGTTCATCCTTCTTACTGTAATTGAATTTGTAAGACTCTACCTTGGTCATTATGGAAATTTATCATGCAGAGTAAGTACATGTGGAATAACAACAAAATAATAAATGTATTTATCTTTTGTTACAAAGTTTTTATATTTTAGGTTCCAGAACTGGCAGGATTTTTGATGTTAACTGTCTTGATGCAAATACCGCTTGTTACATTTTTCTTATTTAATCCGTATTTATTGAGTACCCCGACAGAATTTGTATTACATGCATGCTTGTGGATAACCACAATAATTGAGATTGTATACTGTTTCTTGGTACTTAAAAAGGCATCATCACAAGCAAAATCTATGTATATATCTCAATCAAAAGATTCAGTTGTTAAATATTAAGTGTAAATGTAAATTATTAAATTAAGGTTAACGAAAATTAATTAACTACAACATTTTGATTAGTTCATTTATTAAAGCTTTTCACATTGATAAAATTATAGCATGTAGTTACAGTAAGTATATCAATTTGTCTGATTTACATTTTTCAAAAATATGCTATTTATTGATTCATGTTTACAAAAATATTAAATTTAGATTAATAAGAATTAATAAAATAATTTAAAAGCACTTTGGTTACCTTATTTACCTCCTACTTCATTTATTACTATACTTTTATCTTAGGTCAGAATTTCAGAAAGAATATTTTCAGAGCACCACTGAATCTATGGCCAATTCATGTTCTACATCATTATTTTGTATACTTACACATTTTGTATTTTAAATACTTATTTCTTTAAGTAAATATACAATACTCATTATTATCTCTTCTCTTTCAATTACTTTCTATTCTAATCCAAACAATCACTTTAAAAATACTTATGTCATTTACTTATTGTAACATCCTTGTTTTCTTAATATATTTTTTTATTCTACCTTCAAATATTTCTTAATAATCTGTAGTTACAAAAAAACCTTTAAGATGTCACATCTGAATTTTCATTATCAGTGGCCATTTACCTTTAAATTCAAATAAGTAGTAACAAATATTGTAAACAAAAGTCATTGTTATCAGGTTTTTTTTACACACACATCTACTTTATGTATTGACAGAAATTTATTTTCTCATACAATATCTGTTTTAAATTAATATGTCATAAATAAAATAAATAATTATTTATAGATCACAAACAGGATTCGTTTCAAAAAATTCATCAATTTTGCTTCTTACTCCATGTAAAGTTGCATTAAAATTTGCTAGTTGCATTTCAAAGCCTTTAAGATCATTCTCAACCTCAAATGATTTCAGGATTTGTATAAATGTAGGTGACATTTTACACATAAACTGAAAAACAAAAATTTTCATTACACATAAAATACTTGTTATTTATAGAATAATTGAAATGTACAAATTATTTTTAGCTTACATTAAAAAGTTGTTGTGTGATCCAACTATGATACTTTTTTACAGAACCTTCATAAGCTACTGTAAATATTTTTTTCATGCTCACTTCATAATCTTTTGCCTGAAGACTTACTAACATCTCTTGGAACAGCAATTCAAAAAACAGCAGTGCCCTAGAAAAGAGAACATTTGATGTTAAGATAACATACAAGAAAAATATATCTTAAAATATTGCAAGTTTAATTTTATAATCTTATAAAATTTCTACATATTATATTAATAAAACAAACTTAATACCTTACACCTTACCTATTTAACCATAGAACTCCTTCAGCCGCTGTGTTCTTTCCTTTAGAATATTCATCTAACATTAATTCTAACAAACAAGTATCCTCATTGTATTCATAATGATTTTTTATTTTCTGTGGCACAAATGCATTGAAAATTATTATTTTTTCTAGCAATACAAGACATAAAACTATCTTTAAACATTTCTTTTACTTACATCAACATTTCCTTGCATATCATATTTTACAGGTGCAAAAACTTTTCCAAGACGGTCTGTAAATATAAAGTAAAATATTAAAATAGTAAGTAACCACTTTGTATCATTGTTGTGTTCTACAGTTTTAATCTAATACATACCCACTACCATAATTAAATCAGATGTTGCTTCCAAAAATTTTAAAACATTTATTTTATCATTCACAAGAGTTGGGAAAGATTTAATGGCATTAAAATTGAATCGGTTTTCATCTTCTAAAGAACTGCCTGCCATTTTCATAATAGGTCAAAAAGTCCTTAAGTTTTGGGTGAAGTAGTAACTACTGGCAGGCCGAAGGGCAGAAGCTATATTATCAACGTTTCGGCTCTTATCGCCACACATTGTTATCGCTTAGAAAGCAATACTTAGATATTAAATAACCTGAAAAATTATACATTATAGAGCATGTACATGGATATCTAAATATTTTATTATGTAAAATATGACTTATTTAATTTGAAGAGTATTTTGTCCATATTTACAACATCACACATAACTGATCATACCCAAGTAAATTTTTGATTAATTGTGTATCATGAGCCGTCAGTGTCATGTTAGGGCTTGGAAATGAAATATGAACCTATTACTTATCGATAGATAAATTTCATGTATCTGTATAGATAACCCTTTTTAACACATTGTAAACAATCTAACATGTCTAACATCTTAACAAATTACCCTTAAAGTAATTCTGTAATCACAGAGGGAAAATTATAAAAATACATGACATTTTCATTAAACGAGTTAAATAAACAATTAAGAATCTAATTTTAATATACATTAGAAATTGATGTACTCATCGAAAGTATTAATTTAGAAAATTACTGGTTTATAAAACAAGGTTATTTAAATTCAAATTATTTTATAAGACTACCAACCTATGAATACTTGTAGTAAAACAAAACGACGCCGCTATAGCCTTGATCAGTCTTTAAAAACAATTATTCCACAAATCTTCTAAAATTTAACAATTACCGGTGACCTATTACACAAAGCACATACGTTATGTTAATATTATTATTTTATATATTAGACAGTAGACTTAATGTATTTTTTTATGAAGTACTGATTACGTTGTGCAAAAAAATACACTTTCACGATAGTTCCAGCACAAGAATTCACTTATTAATAGGAAAATGTTTGTTTCAAGACGTTTCCAAGGTCATCTTCGACAACAATAGTTAGCACTTTACTTTTTGGAGAAAAAGTAAAAGGTACTAGAAATCTTTTTTCAGGTAAAGGGTTTGTAAATTCATATGAATCTAAAACCATACCATTAGACTCGTCTCTTACTTCCACTATTCTTATGCCAGCTGTTGATATTATCATCATTCTGTTTTTGTCGAACTTCAAGTATCTGGTGATAGCTTGTCTTTCTCTGCCATATTCATTGTTAAACCATCTATGATACGATAAGAGAACTGCACAATTTTTTGTCCAATATATAGAATCATTACCATTGGAACGATTGAGACTTTTCTTTGATTCTGAGAGCCTATTTGTAATAGTAGAGTAGACGCTGGAAGGTCTCGTAATTGGGGTGACATTCGGGCTTCTTCTTACGATGTCAGATTTTGACATAGACGCAAAGTTTCCAAGCGTAGTTTTACTGCGTGGACCTAAAACTCTCAATGGTTCTGCTACATTCATTGTAACATTTATGTTGCGTTGAAGAGATACAGTTGAATGCTGAACAGGTTTACCGTTATAGTTATTCATATTGTCTTTCACTAAAGCCGATCTTTTATCTCCAACTAGAAATACACGATCAATGTTGTCAAAACCTCTTCCCATTATACCGTCTTTTGTATGACCAAGATCAAACGTATGGCCTAATTCATGAAAAACAGATCCTAGAGTTGTTGCAAAACATGCTCCCAAAGTTCCCCTATAGCCACTGTCATCCATAAACCGTTTTGAATTAACTGGCGTGGGATCCAGGAATCTAGGAATGATTTCTTCTACTGAACTGGGCCAAGTATACATACAAGCCGTTCCAAATAAAGCCAGTCCACCACCGCCCAATGCTGCATAAGCTTCTGTGAGAAATACAATTTCTTCATGTGTCATTGGCTTATCAACATCCGTTCCTTTGAATCTTGTACATGAAATAAAGCCTAAAAATTTCCTGTCATTACTTCCTAAATCTGAAAGCATTAGTTCCCTGCCAAAATGGGTCCATAGTTCTCCTTGCCTCATTTTTCTGGCTTTGTTTACATTAAGGTTGCTTTTAAATATAATACAGCTTTCCCTTTTTTGATTAACCTCATGTTCAAGTTGAAATGTTTTTCTTCCTACTCCACTTTCAAATAGCTTTTCGGCGGTTAGACTTTGAATTATTTTGGCACCAATAGCTATTCGTTTACAAGCACTCTCAATACTGTTATCAACATCGGGGGGACTCTGAAAACACCCATCGTGTCCCTGACATATGATATATACGGGACATACTCTGAGATTAGTTCTTCTGGGTTCATATGACAATTTTATTACTTTTATTTGGTCAATATATTCAAATTCAATACTATTTTCACCAAGCTTAAGAGAAACTATCGTTTTAAATTCTCTATTGCAAACATCCCAATCTGAACTGTTTTTGTTTCCGTTGCTGTCAACTGTACATCTTATTTTGTTATTGTTACATGGTCCAACTGTTATTAAACCTTTTATTAGAACCAGAGAATAATTTATTGTTTCCCCATTTTGAAAATTTGTAATAAAAATTGCTGAGGTTTGTTCATTTTTATTTTCTTCATCTATTCGGTTGTCCATTACCTGAAATATGTATACACTGCAAGTTAAAAACTCTCGCAGTCGAGGTTTTTACATCTATTGACCTTGTTATTGTTTCATACTCATGTAGGCTTCTCAATATTATAAAATAATTCTCTCATCATATAATTAGGTTAAGTGTTGCTTTGTACATTCAGCTCCTTAAAACATAACGTAAACGGGAACGTACTTCAGAATTTGAATGCACTAATTACTTCAAAGTCGTGACATTTATTTATATGCTGAAGACGGTCATAAATGATTTGTATCGTACTATGCAATGACTCACCATGATGTGGTTAACGTGGAGCGCACAGAAACGGCGCGGCGGCGACGGGAGACTGCGGGTGCGGGCGGCGCGGAGGTATAACGGCGGCAACTCGTCGGCTTGCACCGTCGGATCTCCTCAGTCCTCACTTCCCTCTGAACTGCGCATGCTCCATGATGCAGACCGATTGCTCCGTAACGATTGCGATGCCCGCCGGAGGTACAGACTTGCTGTCTCCGATGCCACGAGGGAAATTTAAACTATGCGCCTATATCGAATATAGACTCGAATGCGTCATCATTCACTTCCGTTAAGCATTGTTGGTTTTTTTTCGTTTATATTCACAAACACCTTGCAAAAATGGTTTTATTACGGCCAAATTTCCTAATAAATTATTTTGAAAATCATTATGCGGATGGTTTACATATGAAAAAGAAGTTGATATATAAACTATATGGTTAGATATTTATCTGATAAGAATTAGTTTTACCATCTTTTTATATCTTGATTGTTTCGTTCGGTACCTTCAGTTAATATTTCTATCATGCGTAAGAATCCTCTTTTGCTATATTTTTTTGACAGGGTTTTTGGAAAACGGAAATAATATAAAACATTGATATATAATATAAAATATATATATACATATAATATAATGTACTTAAGGTAATCGTATAATTTTTAAAAAACGAAGTCCATTTTTTTTATTGAATGTTCATGTCTATTGCACCTTGCGTAAGTTATAAGTCCATTATTAGCGTAAGAGATTCATGCAAATTACAAGACATATTTTCTTACGATATTGCTCTTCAAATGTAAATATACAATTTATTACATCAAATATTATTTTATTCATAAGACATAAATGTTGTCATAGATATGTTGCGCATACAAAGGCTTAACGGTAATATAATAGCTATCATTGTCATGGCAAGGAAACACGGCAAGTTATACAAGTTCTAATCTAAGTCGATAATCGTACGCTAATAGACTACTTAGTCTGTGTTAGTCGGTATGCAAAGGCCTATGTAGAACTACGGAAGTGCGTAGCTGACGTAGCGATGATGATGTGCAGGAAGCGGTTGGGGCTGGTCGCAGGAGCCGGTCGTTGTCCCAGTGAACGGACTTTCGCTTTTATCGGAGAACGAACCCGGGCCATTACTACCTCACTCACGTTACACCATCACAAGTGGTCGCTTTTGGCTGCGTTTGTCGTTGGTATGCATACTAATCTCTATTCGATTAGGCTTGTGATTTCTCCACGCCATAATAATATTATGAATGTCGTCTATACTGATAATTTCTAAGCCACTTTTTATGTTAAATTTAATATGTTATATAACGTTTTTTGCAATTTTAATTAGCTAGTAGTATTATAGGCAAGGATATAAAATTTTAGAAATTAAGACCCTCGTTTATAAATTGGTAAGAAGATTCTATGACTAGAATATATTTGATTATTTCTTCGATGACTATCCGCAATAATCTTTTAATTAATTAAAATCCTAAGGACCGATTCTCAGTTCGCCACAAAGCTGGTGACGGGAATATCTTAACTGGCTTTTATATATCGTTGTATCAAAATATTATGGTGTTTTCTGTTGTTCTTTACGCTTTAAAAACTGGCAATTGCTCACTACTTAATTTTCATACAACCTGGTAGGTACTTATAATATTAAAATATTGAGAGTTGCAAAAAGACAACCTTAGGATTAATTTGTGAGCCGAGTTAGCTTGTGTGAAAATTGTAAGAATATATTTAACGTTACAAGAAGAAAATAAAAATAAGAAAAATATAAATTATAGAAAATGAGTATAGTCAATAAAAGATAACAATTACAACTCAATTCAATTTATAACACAGAAGGAACTGGTCTTATTCAGGACCAGAAATATTAACAAAAGAGTATTTATCACGATTTTTTTTTAAAATAAAACTAATATTTTTCGGATAAACTATGCGTGATTTAATTTTGTAAAAAACTACATCTCGTCTGCCCGTGATCACGGTTGCTGAAAAGTAACCGAAACGTCGGGAATATGTCGAAAATCTTAGATCTCATTACGATTTTTTTTTTTGATGAAATAATTCAAACCTCGCATTATTTTAAATATTGCGACCGATTTCATTGAAAAAGAAAAAAATAACAATTTCACACGTTTTCTCAAGCGTGTTTCCTTTTATGATAATTTGCATTAAATAATTTTAAAATTAGGTACCTACTGCGTAATTAGAATTAGAGAGGAAGGAACAATACAAAGTGGGATTAGCATTGAGAGGAATAGTGTTTTAATTTAATATGGATTTAACTGTCTTACACTGTTTTTATCGTTACCTACGAGTGTGGATATAAATCGTAGATTACGCATACAAGGGTTTTTAATTTTGATCCAGGAATTTGGCTTACAAAAAATCTTCTACTTAATGACCATTTACCAGTTGAAATGCTGTTAAGTTTAAAAAAATTTTGGTATTAGATATGTAATTTCCTTTACAACGTATTTGATGGGTGAGGATGAAAAAAGGTTCCAATTCACATTATTATATTGAAAACACGTTCTAACTTAATTAGGCTTTGGATGTAAGCAAAATAAATTAAAGACAGATTTACATTTTTATTATTATTTTTCTTATCTTCACAATTGTTGCAACTGTTAAGCCGTTTTGTAACATGGGGCGAATAAACACGTAAACATGCAAGATAAAGACACAACCCTTTGTCTACCTCTATCTCTAGTTTTACCGCATTCGAATTGAAAAGCCTTTCCTAATTTTTGTTCTACATAGAATAATTAAAGTGTTCATTGGTTTTCGTATTTAAGCAGTGAGTAACATTGTTTTATCCCTTAGCTTTGCGAACTCAGGTCTTCACGATTCGTGTTGCATATTACCGAAATTCAATACGATATTGGTATTGTGATATATTTATGAACTCAAGGGCCCTAAGGTTTGCGTCCAATATGTCGACACGCTCTTTCTTAATAATAATGAAGATCTGTGTAGTTTCATCACAGTGCGCTCGTTGAATAATAACGTCCGGTTGAATGAACCATTGCATCGTGTCCTTGTTTTCTGTGATTTTCCATGGCGAAGTGCGGCACGTGCGATGGGAGCTTCATAGCGACGTTGGTAATGTTTAAGTCGTGTGCATTCGTTACTCGTGATCGGCAATCGACATCACCTGGGTTATGTTCAGACATTGATTTGCGTTATTTAAACTGTAGCCAAAGATTTTAAGGTGATTTTAAGATTTTATCCTTGGTAATGACTGCTAAAATGTATTTTTAGGTTAATGAAATTTTATCAAAAAGTTTGAAAAGCTACTACTAAATTGTCCTTGATTGTTGACAATTTTGTCGCTACATAGGAATCATTTGTTTGCTTGTTTAAACTCATTCGAATAATTCTTTATAACACATATTAATTAAATCTGAATTGAACCCGATAATTTTGTTCAATTGAAGCCATTTCAATGGATCAAAGTTGTTATGATAATTTTTAATAAAAAATAATTTACACGTCAAGTGAATTTTCGTCTAAAAACCAGAATTTAATTTCATATTTTCGAATAAGGCGTTTATGTTAGTTAAAATTTAAACAGTGGTTTTCTGTAATTGCTACAAACATTTACATTTCTTGAGATAAAATTACCTACATAGTTGGTGGTAAGTGCTCGTAAAACTTGTAAAAGGGTACTTTATTGGTTTTATCTCAATAGCTATAAATCAAAAAGTGAATATTTTATCTTGTTCGTAGTAAGTATAAAGATTTATTAACCTACAAATGTTCACAAAAAGAAAGTAGAAAAGGTTTTAATTAACAGAATCAAATCATCAACGAATAAAATTACAGATTGTCAAATAGTAAATAAAAGATTTAATATGTCTTTCTTTTTAATTTACTACCATACTTTTATTTACTATTTTTTACGTCATCTTTTATTAGAGTAATTAATTTATTTTAAGACATTATCCCTTTTTTATTTTAAATAAAAAAGGACTTGCTGAATATTACATTTTTATTGCAATTTTTGCTCTATACTACTCCCAAATTACGTGTTGGGCATTTATTGTATATACATTATACATATCCACCAATGTTATTATTTTTAGTCTATGTGTTTTTTTGATGAATAATATCTACTTTAATAAGTATGTTTAATTAAAAAAATATCTTTATATTAATCAATTCCGTCGATCTTTGACACTTACATATTATACTTTTGTTAAAGTTAATGTTGGTAAAGGTAAAACCTATACCGACACTGGTCTAAAATTTGGTCTACCAATTGTTTCGGACCTCTTAAACAGCAACCTACTTAACAAAGTGCTTTGTTTAATAACTCGAATAATGTAAGTATCATAAAAGACTGTGTGATAAATAATTTATAGTGGACATTCAAATAAGCATTTAAATTATATTTAAACAGTGTTGTATGAGTAAAACTTTTTCTTTACGTTATAAATACTCGAGGTCAGACCTCGTTTGTTAAGTGTGTGTCTGACGAACGGCTTTGTAAGTCGAAAAAAATAATTGTCTATTCCAATCTACTTAAAATAATAATTGGACACAGCCTCGAGTGGTATCTCTGGTTCGCGTTGCTATGCTCTTAGTGGAGCAGTGGAACACTATTCTGTTATGTTTTAATACGGTTACATTTTTTGCCGATGCTTTTAGACTGCGTAAGCCCTTCATCGTTGAATTTCAACTTTGTCTTTCACGTTCAAACCTATTTATGATAAGTATTTTGAATATAGTAAAGTTTATATACATCTCAAAAAGATGAATGATATTTAATTTTTGCTGTTATTCTTATGTCAAACATCTTTGAGAGCAGCTATGGTCTCGGAATGCTTCTAATGCTCGTGCGTACACCTATTCATAGTAACAATAGCCACTAACTGGCTTAATCGAATCGACCATTCAATATCCGTTTAAGAAACTGACCACACATACTGAATATGAAATGCTCGCAAGTTTAATGTGTCACTTTTTGTCAGAAGTAAGCATTTTCGAGTTCGGTCGTTGACCCTAGAATTGCGTAGGCTAGCTACTTTCTCTCGATGTTGGGGCAAGGCGAGGCGTGGCAAGTGAGGTGAGAAGGGGGTCCTGCCAAAATAAGCACGTGAAAGGCTACGTAGCTGTTCCTTTGGTTAGGTACATGAGCCATTCAGACCCTATGTTGAACAAGTAAGTATTTCCTACGTGCACTACGTAGGACAGTTTAAATAAAGATATAAATCTTTATGGCTGTTTGCATTTTATGGTTAGAGTGACTTGAACTAAAGAGGTTAAAGAAATTAAGGTCGAATACGAAATGAGGCTTTCGAACGAGATTAGAACCCAGTGATATTTGAATTTCTCACCAGGGAGTTAAATAATATTGATCGTGAGGTTATTGGAGAGTATTTAAAGCACTAAGTCGCTCATATTCAGAATGAGCCAAGAAGTGAGAGGAGATATTGTCAACGTATAACGGTTTAATTAGTTATAAAAGGAAATAATACAACAACATCTTCAAAATACTGTAAAGTAACTATCGCCTACTTTTTATATTTTATTTGTCAAATAATTATGATGAAAGAGGTGATGAAGCTTGAAAGGCAATCAGTATCCATGACGATTAACATCCAAATAAGGTGTATAGAAGATTATGTAAATGTAAAATTATCATAGGTACTAATAATATTATAATTCAGCATAATTATAATTAATATATTGAAAACTTTTAATTCAGAAAGTCTTTTCATTAACCTACAGTTGAAATTATATCTAGCACTATTTAATAGTCTACTGGGTAATGATTTACTTTATTATTTATTAATTAAATGTAATATGAATTACATTTAATTAATAGTAAATTCATTATATTAAGTCGTTATCAACTTTTGACTACGTTAGTGGATGTCTTTAAAATTGCTTTTAGAGTAGCCTTGTCTTAAGTTCAGTGAACTATATTTAAGCTAAGTCTAAAAGGTTATGCGTATTGTGCTAATGCAATACTGCAAAATAAATAGCAAGTTGCTCAAACAAATATAAGGTTAAGATGATTTACCATCCAATATGTTAATTCATGTACAAATTTTTGCATTCGATTCAATGTGCCTTCTTAGTTTACTTTGAAATATAAAGCATTTTCAAAAATTAGGTAACTTATAAATTTCTACTTTCTCTAATGATAATAGAAGATAAATTCAACGTTAATAGAATAGAAATAGAAACAACCTAAAAAGTCAGTAATAAATATTTTGTTTGGATCCACCTTCAGCCATATATCATTTGTAATGGTAGTAATGAATGAATTATTTGTACACAGTAAGCGATATTTTAAGTTTGCTTGACTGTATGTGTCTCACGTTACGTTTGCACGCACTGAAACACTGGTTACGAAAAGCACAATCCGCAACGGGAATACCAATCGAGCTGATTTGGGCAGCTTACAAAGGTCGAAGGCAAATAATTTATAAAAATTGCGAAACGGCTACATAAAAAGAGTTGGTACATTGGACGTGCTTACGGCACCACGTTCTCTCTTTTGAAGGTTATACGGTAGAGTTGTGCGTGTGTGTATCGTTAAAACAAAACTGTCATAATTTGGAAGACCTAGTTTAAATAGACAACGTAACTGTATTTAAAAGACTTCTGTTTACAGTTCTATCACATGATGTAGAATTTTTTTATATAGGTATATCATTAGATTGTTAGGCTTAACAAACAACAGGTAATTAAAAACACGAATATAAATATTTATCAGTAAAATTTATTAGTATATATTCCAAAGTTTCATAGTGTTGTAATTAATGTGATTTTCTAATGAAATTAAAGTATCGATAGGGTATTAAATAGATTTGGTCTACGAGACGTAGTCGCGTAGACTACGCAGTTGCGCGCGCGCATAACTCAGTGCGCAGATCCGGCGAGCAGCGACAGTAAGTCGCATACGTTTGGGTGCCCGGGGTCGAATCTCATATTTCTAGAGCATTGAACCTCTGCAACCTTGTGCGTTGAGCCTGCCCGCTCTCTGTGCTCTGACGCAACCGCTTCAGCCCCTTCTCCGTTTCAAACAATCATATAATTACTCCTTAAGGGCACATCCATTCTTAAGCTGACACAATGGACGATTTTAATGTAAACGCCAATCGTTTCATGATAGGTTGAACTTAATAGGAATCTAGTCATGCTTACGCAATGTGTGAAGGTGAACGAATTATGAGAATTATTCACTACCCTGGCGAAGAATGTCAGCACAGTAATAAACCTAAATGTTAGTAAATAAAATATTACAATACACTACAATGTAATCAGTAATTTACAGAGTATTGAATAGCTAACAAGCTGCGGTCGTCCGCAAATAGTCAGTCAGAAGTGCGAAACGTTAGCGGGGCTACAATTGGCGCCTGCCCGAGAACGTTGCGAGGTGACGGTTACGTAAAGCTCTGACATAACCGAGTCGACGACCGCTCTTGCGCAACTACCACCAAAACCCGCAACCCCACGCACCACACCTTTTCATCTGCTCCCCCCACCATAGCTAAAAATTACCTAATTGTACCAAAAATGCATCAAAAGGACACCGGTTTAGCGCCCGAGTTACGACATCGCCTTTAGAGCAACAACCTCCGCTAAGGACAAACATAACTAGAATGTTTTGAATATACTTATTAAGATTAATATATCTCGGGTTAAATAAATTCGGTTATTTACATGCTAGTTTCGGTAACTTATATTTCATCATACGATATTTCACATACGATGTTGTAATGTTGTCAAAGGATCGCGAGATTATTGTTATGATTTTATTGACATTGGTTGTTGCTAGGTTTTGTATCTCCTAACTATCTTCTATCTAACTAATTATCTTTGGATGGAGAAGCGTCTTCTTCCGAAATTGTGAGTTCGCAAGTGACGTATTCGTTTGGTACAGTTATCCTTAGTGAACGAAAGTGAAAATTAAATGTGGGCTTGGTCATCGACCCCAAGTAGGGTCGTCGACCGCACTTAACTGCAAAGGCCGTTTGTAAGTGCGGAGGCCGTATACGCGACATTTAACTCCGTGATGCTGATTTGTTCGGCATGTCCATTCAGCAAGCGGCAGCGCCGCCATCGGTATTGCACCGTACGTGGAGATTGCATTAATCTTTTTGCTCTTTGTTTATTAACTTTTTTTATAAACGGAACAATTATTGTCTAGGATTCCTTTTACAGAATTTATACAAAACACATTTAATATATAATTCTTTTTTTGAAAGGATAAAACTTTTGCCAAAATATAATTTACATTTTTTTATAGCATACCTTTTTTTAATCATTATTTTGTTACCTTTCCAGTTATTTATTGAGTTTGAATCTATAAAAACAAAGATTAATTCGTACTCCTAGACCGAGTACAAGTAAATTTTACCGAATACAAGCCAAATATATATAAGATGAAATGTATGTATTATTGTTTATAATTTTCCAATAATACTTTCATAATACAATCGATATAAGGCTTTCCATTCACATCAGTACAGAAGTTGACTCTGGTAGTAGACATGACAATGCTTTCACGAAGTTGTTAACAACTTTCGAAGCAAAATCTGTGCTAATCCGCTGTGAAACTAAATAGCCAGAGATTTGCAAGTTATTTTAATTTTTCTCAACTATTAAAGGCTTTTATTTCTAATATTTTTAAGTTGAATTTCTTTGGATCATTTTTTTAATGGCATCTGCTTATACTTAATTTTATAGTCAAATTAAAGTACTTTGTACATTAATGTCATTTGAAGAATCTTAACTTATTTATGACTTTCTATTCAATAGGATATGCAAAAAAAATGGAAAGGCATTTTCTTATTTCAGGCAGATGTCTCAATACAATCATATTTTAAAAAATTACCTCCAATTAGTATAATTTAATATAATATTGAATATACGATACTATTTTGAAGTGTTTTTTTTATTATTTTTAATTTATAATAAACTTATAAACTAGTCCCTGTTGGCAACTTATATTTATGACAGTCGTATTAATTTACGAGTACAATCATGGATCATTAGATTCGCCATTTTGCTATAACTGTATTATAAAAATTTAATTGCTATAGTCAACTCATGGTTCTGTTAGTGTCGAGCTGTTTGGTATATTATGATACGACACAGAAGAGAGAAATTTGGCGAGATAAAGCAGTAAGGAGGACGCGGTCACGAGAAGTCATCGCCTTCGAACTTGCTACATTCAGAGCAAGCGAAATGTTTCTCCATGGCCCCTGGGCAATGTTACAACCTGTCTATCATGTACATAAACATCATCGGATACTTATTTAATATGTTATCTGGCACACAACAGTGTTGATGCGTAAACTGTTGCTTTGCATTCTAATTTATTAGATTATGTTATGTACTTATGGGCCGCTTTCTTATTGTTTGAAGAAATTACCAAAATAATCTGATAGCATTTTCGAAAGCATAGTGGGTCCTTATGTAAGAGTTCAACGTGACACTTTGAGTGGAAGAGGCGCGTTCGCCCGTTCAGCGCGCCACTTTCCTTCAGCCAAATATTTGGTTAACTTAAACTGTTTGTATGACATACCATGCGTCATATGGAGCCCATAAAAATGTTTTTGCAATAATTGGTTAAGTAAAATTAACACCAAGTATTGCAACGTGTTGACTGGAGCAAGTATAATAGTGAAACTTTTTGGTTCATTTCAATTTTCCTTTTTGATGTATTTCTTTCCTGAGCTTATAGTTATATATAGAAACTAACGAATGTCCTAAAATGATGTATGGGAAATTAAGTTGATTGATACTTTGACGAAAAGTTTAATAGATGTCAATAGAAAGAGTCAATTTGGCAGGTCATCGGCGAAATTTGTTGCAATCCGGTCAAGCAGCAACGTCTCTCCAATTATATTATAGGCATAAAAGATTGCTTTCAAACTAGTTTTTGCCATGGCGAAACAAAAAGTTTTCTAGAAAATATTTTTATATCAGGTTTACATAGCTTATCTTATATAAAGATACTATTAAATAGATTTATTATACCAATAAAATAAAAAAGGACCAACGTGTGACAACTTTCACCCCGCTATGATTTTGTGTTTAGGCTATAATTATAGCGCTTTGGAGCTTTTTATTTTAGTGCAAATACCATTGTTAAAAGCCATTTGCTGTAATTGTCATTTTAAGATGAAGAATCGCGCTTGGACAGCAGCCGCAGCATTTGCGAGGTTATTGACCGGCATCGCTTTATATTTGGCGAACAATGATTTGGATTGGCGAGGTGAATGACCGCGCTCGGAGGGGCTAAACGTAGGCAGTTATTGACCCATATTGGAGGTGAAATGTAGATCAGTGGGCGAGAGCGGCGAAATTTGCCTCGGAGTAGAGAGTCTGTGCACGGAACTGTATGTATGTATGCGCAAGCGCCGGCTTTGTTGTGCATTGATGTTCGATTCATAATACCATTAGTATTCCTTTAATGCCATAATAGACATGTTATAAATATGAAGAACAGACTTTAAATGTATACACAGTCGAAGTATTATATGTTTTGGCTTTTGATTTATCCAATTTCAAGTTGAAAAATTTTTCTTAATTGACAGCAAAGTCCTAAATGAGAATTATAGGGGTAAAACGATTTGACATTAATTTACTATACCATTAGGATTAAAATCGCGTGAAAAATTTTTGGTTTATGGGATATGATTGTATTTATAGCTGACGAACCTTCGACCTATTTTAACACGTGCCCGGAAAGGCTCCATAAGTAATAAAATATACGGCTGTTCTTGGAAGAGTTAAAACAGTTTCTTCTGGGTGTACACATAAAACACAAAATTTTTCGGAGTCTTTTATGGTCATTGAGTAACGGGTTCTTTGTTGTCTGAGGTGTTACCAAGATGTGGTATTTGTAATTAAATTCACATAAATATAATATTAACTTTGACAAATGCAGTACCAAAAATTAAAATTACCTTTTATGAATAAAGAATAGAAAAATGTAACAGGGATTTTATTGAAGTGCAAGATATATAATATTGATGGCAAGGGGGCTTTAGAATACTAGAGAGAGAGCATGCTTGTTTTTATTTAGTTCATTGGCACTTTTGAGGTGTGTCAAAAGATAATTGCTGTGACCATTTGAAAGTTTCGTACAACAATCCCATTTCCCGATTTTTCTGATTTCATACAATCGATTTGATTAATTGAATGAACATGATTGTAAATTCGACCTCTTTAACGATATTAGGGCATAGTTCTTAGGTAATATATAGCAGAATACAGGATAGCTTATGTTATTGTGATATCCATTAATGGAACTAATATTTTTTCCACTTCATTGAACACCACTCTATATAAATAAAGAATGGAACAGAAAATAGACAAAATAGACAATGTCGTACACAAAGGGCGGACCTATGGTCGCTTCCGCACATCGTAAATTATTTCTTCTTTTTATGAAAACTAGTATTATTATACCCTAATGGAGCTATTTAACTGTCGTACATTATACTACATAACACGAAACTGCAAGCTAACAAAGATAGTTGATAGTTTTTTATTATTAAAACTTTGCACATAATAATAATCAGCTTTGATATGTGAATGAAAAATTGTTAAGGAAACTTACATATACTGATAGCAAACATTTTCAAACCTTGTGTACTGTGTGGACGGTTTATTGTGGAAAACGTAATATTAGCAACCTGAATATAAACTTGAGCCATTTTTTCTCATTTTATTAGGATGAAATATACTAAAATATTAATTTTTGTTCATGGAAAACAACTGCTGAACGTGTAAAATTGAAAATAATGAGATCTAAGACTTTCGCGAGTATTCAATAAAATAAAACTAATATTTTTCGGAGTTTGTCTGTAAGTTGCTGAAAAGTAACTGAAACATCGGGATTATGTAGTATTTAAAATAATAAAATTCGCGTAGTAAATCCGAAAAATATTAGTTTTATTTTAAATTGAAAACAATTTATTTTTAAAGGCGTAAAATTACTATAGAATCTTATGTAACAAATTTTAGAATATTATATGATCGTATTTCAGAAAGTAAAGTCAGTCAAAAACTTTGTTTACCTTGAATCTGTTATGGGATGATTTTATGAAATAAGACGTACCAATTCAAAGACATATAGAATTGTATTTCTATATTCCCTACTAAATATAAATCACAAGTCATTGAAGGCAATATAGTACCGTTTTATTTTAAGACAACATATATCTATGGCTAATAAATATATGGGTACATGTGAATATTACAATATATTCATATAATAAGTTTGTTCTAGAATCATGTACAAGGTCCTAGTATTAGAAAGATATTAATTATTTAATCGATTTGAAGACCCTTATTTGTGATATAGGGAAAAACCTGGATAGAAAAGTTATACCTTATGCGTCAGTTCGGTGTGAATCATAGATTTAATTTTTAAATGTTATCGAACATACAGAAATATGGTATGTAAATATCCCATAACAACATTTTTCGAATAACAAAAATGTAATGCCCTACTCTACAGTACTTATCCCACATACCAAAATGTTATATTGTGACTTGTTGCATGTAACACGATGATATTGACAGGCGTATCTTAAAGTGGCACACTTGCTTAGCAATAACGTTGGTATACAGCAACAAAGCGTGGATCTCAGATGACCCCCAAGACTCACTCAAGACCTGCCATGGCTTATACAGCAAGCAATGTTAACAGTAATTGCATTAGAAAACGCTGTTTCAACGATACTGTAGTACATATTTATTGAATACGTTTACTAACCCATAAACGTACAAATCATTAGATTCTGGTTCCTTTTTATAAACATTAACTTGATGAGATCTAAGACTTTCGTGAGAATTCATTTAAATGAAACTAATATTTTCGGATAACTACGCGTACTTTATGTCGTGAATCACATTTCGTCTGCCCGTGATCTCGGTTGCTGCATAGTAACCGAAACGTCGGGAGTATGTAGTTTTTAAAAATAATAAAATACGCGAAGTAATTCGAAAATATTAGTTTCGTTTAAGAGGCCATTAATAAAGAAATATGTCAAATGTCAACAACGTTTTGCAAATTTTTTGTCCGGGAATACATAAGTTTTTGTTAAAAAATGCGTCTTCTATCAATAAGGAGTTCGATAATTCTCACACTGAGACACGTCAATAACAGTTTCTCAGAATAATTATAAAACGGCTGAGAGTTCTTATTATAGTGAGTACAGCAAACAACTTATGTCACATCACACAAGGTTACTACAGTGAGGAAATTCGTTCTAGACTACTTTCCGAAAGCGGCGAGAAGAAAGTACTTTTACTCGGAGACGTACAACGACACAGTTTCCACGATTAATATCTGATGAAGAGTCGTCCACTAGTTGCTTTCCAACTACTTCATTACTCCAATAGCCTGTTCAATACTGACCGTGAGTTCGGGTGCTCAATGTTGAAAGTTTCTTTGTATCTTGACCAAGTATTGATTCTGGTACTGTTTGTAAAATGGTGTAATTGTGAATGTTTGATTATGATATTTTTAAATAATATAATGATTTATTATTTTTGGTTTCAGTTATTTTCCCATTTATATATTAATTTATAGGACATAGAAATATTATTAGGGCTAATGTTTTTACACCTAAAAATAATTGCAATCTCAATAAATGTCAACAATAAACAGGTCCAATTCCAATTTTAAATTAAATTTAAGTAAGTCGTATAATAATAAATTGAAATTTTCTAGAACTTTCCCAGATATCAATCTGTGACTGGATAAGAGAATTGCATTCAATATTTCAGATAACCTAGTTATAAGAAAGAAAATAGATTTTTAAAATTCAATTTTGGTCAAATTTAGTGTTAATCAAATTCTAAAGGAAGGTAAGCAAAATCTTTTATAGAATGACATATGAGTACGCAATCAAATAAATCTATGATATTCGTACATACTTTCATCTTTCTGAATAACAGTTCGTATTAAGTTTCATGACGTCGGGTAAAATGTGAAATTATATTATAAATCGCAGAGTATACCCGAAAATTACAGTTTAACTTTGAAACTACGAATAGTCTAGTATAGTTTTAAAACTCTAGTATAGATAAAATATTTTATAATATTTATACTTAATTAATAATTCAAAATATCTCAATTATGAAAAAACACTGCTACTAGTGATCTTTTGGCAATGTCCTTCGCCAACCCACTGCTCTAACTGCAAGTTATTGTGAGTGGTGATGTTACCGATGTTAATTCAATGGACATAGAATGAAAACCCTAATTAATATAACCAGAAGTCCCCCAAGAACTGAACTTGTTCCTGGACCCATCGGGTAGTAACCCGGGCCTGTTTTTCCTCCTTCAGTATTTATCAATAAAGAAGAAATCATGCTGCCCAAAGCTATAGCAAAAGATAGGTAAAGAAGTCCTTGAATTCTTTACTGCCAATGTAAACCCCTACAGGGCTGATTGAAGCAAAAAGGGAGGTTATAACTTATAAGGTGGAATACATAATTAAATATTATTTAAGTTCTTAAAAATTATTCTTGTTTACATTAAATGTCTAATAATAACTACAGTTTACTCAATAAAATAAATTTCCATGTTGCATATATATATAGATTTTTTACTTTTTTTTTGTTTGTAAGTATGTAGATGGATACAACTTAATCGCAAAAGAAAAAATAAGCTATATAAAATGGTAAATTGTTGAGGCGGTAAACGGTTGTAATTAAATAAGATAAGCATTTAAAATACTAAAGGTAAAAAAGCATTGCTACACAGATCTTATAACGATGCTGTTGCTATGCGGTTGTTTGCCAGACATGCTAAAAAGAATAAAAACACACGTGCTTAGCCGATGACGCAGCGATTGAGGGGTTGAATGGAATATTGGCGCCGATACTGGTTTTTTCATATGACGCAGAAACATGTTGCACTTAAGGATTTTCCGCTCATTTTCGATAAAGAAACCATGTTAACCAGATGTAAGAATTCATTGCTTTGTCACGTTTCAATTCAAATCCCAAAGGTTTTTTTATTAAACATTATTTATTAACACTACATGTTACGATTACTTATATGCTTCGATTACAATAATATATTAAATTATACATTAATTTACCGTTATATTCATACATATAACCCTAATTATGTTTTAATATTGGTTAAAACTTCTTTAAAATGATTGAATCAATCAAATCTCCTTAATCATTCGTGTAATTTCGAATTAAATATTCATTTGCCTATCTTAGGATAGGTTCACACAACAGGTTCTTAGAACGATATAATGTTTCCATGTAATATATTTGATATGCACCTGCTCTTATTTGGCCCTCCCCATTTAATTGTGAACGTGTTGCGAACACGGCCATCAATTATCATGACAGTTTATTTTTGTCTTGGCTTAGCCTGTGAGTAATGTCTTACATGCGTGACAGCTAAGCCTTATAAGTTGAGTTTACTTTTAACGTTGTAATAAATGTGTAATTTACGTAACATATCAGATGAGGTTGTTTGGGAGTTCTGTATTTAAGTTGAAGATAATCTACAAGAAATAGTTTTTTTAAAAAGATCTTGATATATTTATTTCGCAATGGGATATTACTGTGCAGTATTAAAACAAGGGAATTAAAGAGATTTCGTATCTCCTTTGCCTAACTTTCCAGCCACGTTGAATTGGCCGTGGTCAGAAGTTGGTTTTATCTGGTTGGTCAGTTATTAATCAAGAAATGCATAAGTCTCGAAGTTAAAATTATAGTCCTCTGTAGGGCAAACGATTAACTTAAAAAAGTACAATACAGTATATGTTTACAGACCTCCTTTGTAAAGAATCAAGACCACGGGGTCGCTTGCACGTTCAACCGTTGTGCTCTTGGACCTGACAACCAGAAGTCTCTAACCTAAAATTATAATCATTACAAATATATTCATTCACTCGGAGTTAACGAGCGATGAAAAAATTATTTTGGACTCTGAAAATAACAAAATTTTTAATCTCTTTTTGTAAAAACGTTTTTAAAATAAATTTACAATAGGTCTACTTTCAAAATTTTTATCTAAAAATAAAAGAAAAGAGATAAGTAAACTCATTTTAAAAGTTCAACTAACCAGCTCTTCTAAATAGATTTGTATTTTCAGCCTGTGTCACCTTTCTCATTGATTATCTGCAATGACGTACATATACTGTTAATAACGCTCTTTAATTATATATATTTTTTTATTTATTTTTATTTAAAAAAAGAAGGTGACCTCAAAACTAATTAGTTAGTAGAATCTAAGAATGTATCAAATTCCGTCTGACAAAAACTTAGATTAATTGAATGAGACCTTTATTAGCGTATATATTTAGGTAAAGATTTTACTGAATAATATATTTTATTGGCATTTAGAAATCACTAACGGCAGAAGAAAATTCCGTTGTGATTGTGGGATACACATTTAAATTACAAAATCATTGAATTCGATTTTTTTAGGAAACTATCTACCTACCTAAAGTCTACATGTGCTATATAACGTAATAAAATTTAACTTGTGTGCGTGTAGGAGAAAATTGTGTAGTACCTTGTTATTGAAAAGTATTTATACATACATACATACATGTATTATGTAAGTAATAGAATTTTCAATATCAAGTAACAACATCATTTATTTTCATTAGTACAACCACGGAAATAATTTTATTTTCTGGAACTAAAATTATGAAGTTAATGAGAAGATAAACTACTTTTACAACTTCGACGACGAAGAAGTTAAATTATTATAACTTAACTGGTAACAAACATTTAATGATTTTTTTTATGAGTTAAACTGAACTCATGTTTAGAAACAAGACATATACATATGTTTAAGTAACGTAAATTATATAATGAATTTTCGGATAAAGATCCATTATTTTAAGAATGTATTAAATGTTATTGGAATAACATATACAGACAGCGACAGCCATATAAAACCGTATAGCGGCTTTCGTTAGAAACGTATGAATGTTACGATCACAGCGATAATGGACGCAACTGAGTCAAAGGCCAGGCTATCACTCGAAGAGTGCCCGGGCTGACCTTGCTCCAGATGAGTCGACCTTCTCCCTAGCTAACGAGCCATGCTTATCTCGTGTAGCTATGCATTAGTTTCAATGACCGGCCCACTGCTCTTAATTAAGCGGCATTCCCTGTCGTTACCATGAATGTTTCCAATCGTTATACCGTAATTTTTTTGGTACTTTCTGATAATTATTTTGGGTTGTTTTTCTTTATCTCGTCAAATATAATTTTACACTTCTCAAATTGGTAATTTTGAAAAATTTGTTTTATTTTTCTATAATAATCTTGGAAGTGTGTAACAATTAAAAATACAAAAAGTTACTTGAATTGTTAAATTAGGAGTTATTTATGAGTTTCGTTTTTGTTATTCGCATAAAATTCTTTTATCAAAGTATTCATATTTTTGTAATTAGCTAGAGCGTTTTTGATGGAAAAACATATACAAATTGGAATCCAAATAATGTATGAGATAAGACAATGAATGAATCACCAGCATGACATTGGATAAACCTTATAGACGGTTGCATAAAAACTTCATACTTGTAATGTGTTAGTATATCATGGGGTCATTGCGGACAAGCGACAAAAAATATAACATTCAATATGATATATTTTTTAGGCTAACTCTGTTAGATTAAAGCTGCATCATATTTGAATAAACGGAGATGAAAGTGATGCATTTGTTTATGTTGTTGAAACGTGATCCCGTCCATGTATATCTTAGCTTTCTGCAAGCGCTGAGCCCCCCACCCTGGCGGGGCGTGAAAGCACCGCGGCTGTGTGCAGGCGCCTCTAAGTGTGTCACGCAGGTCGACGAACGCCGGCCTAGACCTACATACAGCAATTGGGGCACAATCAGTGACAGTACCGCTGGCGCATTGACCCCGCGCGGTGAAATGCCCATCTCTCTACTTCACACTCTTTCTCTCGACGTCTTCACATTGATTTTCCCATCGATGATTCTTAACTTACGTCTTAATGTTTTCATTTCTTGACTAACAATTACATGTAGATTTATAAAGCGGTTAAATTTCATTTATCAACAATACGTATGCCGTGATTGTAAGTACTCATTTATATTTTCTCTCAGCCATATACATACATCGCATGCTACTATCCGAACTATTTAACGGAACTGACATATATGAAACTGTCATTAAAATATCAAATAATACGCGATATATTTTTTGTCACTGATAATAAGTACTCTTATAAATGTAAGGAGATGGAAGCAAATAATGGAAATAAATCATCTCAAACGAATGCGTGTCCATGTTTTTGTCACGGCTTGTAAGCAGCTCACGACGCGTGATGCATTTACAAATAATACGAGTACACATAAATATTGTTTCCTTTTCACTTTCAAATCTTCAAATATTCTGTGTGACAAAAGCAATATATATACATAATATATTAAATATGTATATGACTAAAATTTGATCTTGGCATTTAATTACTCTGAATTAAAATTAGTTAGGTCTGACGACCTAAATTGATTGTAACACATTAGGAGCTTTTTAAATATATATGAATGAAAATTTGTATAAAATACCTATTTTATAATATTATTTGTATAATATACATTAATTTTTTGAAATTTAGACTTATTTTAGCTTTGAATTAAGAATTTCTTAGATGATTATTAGAGTTATTGTTTTAATTATAAATTTTAGACAATATCATTCAAATTATTCCACATAGTTGTGTTTAATTGTAATATTTTCTTATAATATAATAATGTTAAGTGATATTGTTATACAAACAAAATTAACGATTTTAACGATTTTATGACGCAATAAACGAGTATTATACACAATTTAAGGTAGTTTATACATATGTATGTACATCACGTATTACAAATCTATTGCTCTGAGATATTTTTCATGGAAATTTAGCTACTTCAATACAGTACTGGTGACGTCAGGTAATACGTAGTTACTCCCTTCATACTCAAAAAATTTACTGAATAAGTTGAACACAACAGATTAGTCCAAATTAGTTTTCGAATTTTTATACTATTATGAAATAATATTATTTTAATAATAACTACTTCAAAATATTGAAGCTTATATGTATTACTTTACGTAGTTTGTACCAAAACATTTCAATAATATTTCAATTAAAATTTTTCTTCAAGTAACATGATCTAAGATTTAAAATAGATGCATACATATAAAGATATATTTAAAATGTACACAGATGAACAAGAGCGAATGGAAAAGAAAGTAAAAATGATCGTAATGATACAAATAAGAAATATGCGAACATGTGCATTGAGAAAGGCGCAATCGAATGCTGTGAATCATCTCTTCTAGGGAGAAAAAGTGATGGCGATCCAACTGGAAACATCAGATTTGGAGCGAGTATTGTGTGCAGTTGCTTCGTTCTCGCGTCTCGATGCACATGTAATGCACATTTTTTTGCCTACTTCTTCACTTTCTTCCTATGTACACTTTCTAGGCTTTATGGTGAAATGTCTACGCTTTCTAGCGCAACACTAGTGCAAGTTTTTCTGTTAATGAAAACGACATGATACGGCTGTCAATTTGTTATAAATGTGCAACCTATTACGTTCGGTCTAATAATTTTTAAAAGATACAGGATTTCTCTGGAAAGCAAACTAGTCTCTATCCGTTTGTAATATATATGTTGTATTGCTGTATAATATTTCTATTTAGGTCACAATCTATAAGAGCCAGCCGCTCTGGAAATCTGCATAGACGGATGTTGGTGCTATTAGATATTGTAGGTTTCTCTATCGGAGAAACTTTCGGTTCAAGCTAAGTGTGTCGGGGCTTCGGGCTGCCTTTTTGTGGTCGTGCACCCACGGAAATTGAACCGCGACAATAAACTATGAAACATGTCTATGTAGGCCATCGTCGAGAGTCGCGGGATAGTTGTACGCTGATCGTTAGTCGAGTACTATGCAAATAGGTAGGAACTTTCCTCTGCTTCCTCGGTGACGGTCGCGCGGTCGTTGTATCGATTTCACAAAATCATACATCTCCGAAAACAGATGAATTTTAATTTAAAGTTTTTAATAAAAAATATGTATATTATAAATATCTTTTCGGTCACAAGGTGAAGAAATAAAAATGATATGCTTGGATTATTTTTGAGTACAAAAAGTAGTATAAGCTGGTTGTTGAAATTTGATAAGCGATGTGATACATAGTTTTTGGAAGTGGCCGGACTGAGACCACGACCCGCACAATACGACGGGCGCCTGCGCACGCGGGCTCTGCTGCGCTAACCTACTTGGCGTGCGTTGATCTCTTTGTTTGTAAACATGGCGTCGTCGACGTCGCTGTACTCTCCTCAGAACATCAGCTTCCATTTCGTTTTCTCAAACTTAATCAACCAAATGACTAACACTCATACGTTATGACGTATGACTTGTTAGCTTTATGCTTATTTTCTTTAAAAAAAAGAATAAAATAAGATACGTAAAAGTATTTTAAATTAATAAGAGTTACGAAAACCACTAGTTCACTTAATTACTTCATTTAAAATTTAGGTAGGACCAAATTGCTAGCTATTTTATAAACGTAAATATTAAAATTGTTAGTCAAAGGCTGGTTTTAAATAACTATTATATACTTAACGTGTTAAAGTATAGTTAATTTATAAATGAATGGCATGAAATTACAGTATAGCTACTTAGTCATTAACCATAAGATGAATTATTAATACAGATAAATCTATCAAGTAAATGATGTCGATAAGTATTAAAATTTCAGTTTATGCGGAATATTTGTATATATAAACCGGTTATAAATGAAACAAAACGAATAATTCCGTTAACCTTGATATGTAACAAGGTTTTGTCACTACGCCCGGTAAGTTTTATAAATCGTTTTAAAATGTCACGAGTTGCTCAAGAGTCTGTATGCTGAACTTTCAAACGTGCTCGCTTTGTAGCTAAAGAAATGTTTAGTCGGAATGGTGTTTATTAATTTAATTAAACTTATTTAGTATATCAAAACGTTTGGGTGCATTGTTGAAACATCATAATACTTCGTGCGTATAAGCTGTCCGCGAGATTTGACCTCAATTCTTGACTATTTAGTATTTATGCTCACCACGCAGCTGATACAACTTGTTAGATATTCAATGAACGTTCTAAGACGAATGTCTTATAAATGTTCTAGATATCTATCATAATTTTTAAGTGATTTTTATTGTTACGAACATATTAATACAGATACCGGAATGTAATATTATTTTATATTAAAATTACATTATATTTTAGCAAATTTGAACTTGTCAACTCTCTTTGTAGATTACGTCCTTTTATTTAAGTAATTTTTGATTATTAATTAAGTTTCATTGAAAAACATATTACCAAACTTTCTCATGGTTAAATATTGCCTTTAATTGTCTATTCACCTTAATTCGTTATATATTTACAAAGTATTTATATAACAAGGTTGTAAATTGATTGTCTTAATTTTTAAGTCAAATTTTAAAACAAAAAACAATTCAATAACCGTATTCATCTTAATTCCAAGCATACAAACTTAACATTAGACAGATCGTATATCAATCAGAAAGTTTATTATAAATAACACAACAAAGTTATTTATATCTCGTTTTCTAAATATAGTTTATATAAAAGCATGCATTGGATTCATGGAAATTACTCAGATCTTTATTTATAGATGTATTTTTTAAGGATATTTTCATCGTGTACGTGTCATTATCGCTTTATCATGTCTGTAAGCTGTACGTCTGAATATTAAAAGTAGGACATCCGTGTGTAGTCTATTATAAGGAAAACTATAAGGATACTTTTATACACGTCTCTAAATATAGAATATTCCACGCGCTTGCAAGGAATGCTGGGAATCTTCGAGAGTATTGAGCAACACCTGCTCAACCCAGAGGGTAAAAGCCTTGAATACATTGCCCTCGTGGCTTCGACTGCCTTTTTAACGCGAGCTAAAAATAAAAGAAGGAAGATGTACGCACAGGATGCGGGAATTCTAGAGGATAAAAAGACATGAAGTAATCTAGTACATTGACTGGCCCTAAAAGAAGTGGACGGCGGGGGTATTAACGACGCCAGCTAGGTCTGTAAATGAGAATTAGCATCTTTTATTGATACAAATATCTTAAGTTTCAATAGATCACAGCACTTATTAGAACGTGTAACACCAATGTCTCGTGTATTTTGTCAGGAAACTTGAAAGTGTACGATCAATTGAATTGTCTTACAAAATATAACTTTTGTTTTATTACATTTCATAAATTATATAAAATATATTATAGCTGTTATTACCACTTAATTTGTTTCTCGAATTGAGATTTATTGGAATATATGTTCTTGAGAAAAATATGCTCTAAGTAAATGAGAACTTTCAAGGATCACAACTTGCCCGTCACATTCTTTGCAAAGGAAAAAGATTTAATTTATATTAATTAATGAGACCAGGAAAAAAATGACACTTTTATATTTCTATTATAACTAGGAAGTATATATGTGTAATTGAATAACAAAGCATATGTTTATTTATTTAATTTAATAGCTGTAACAGATTTTGGCTCGTGACTTGTTTAATGCGTTCATATCGATAAAGCGTAAATGTCCTTATAAGTGTTCGGAGGCTAGTTGCGCGGGCGTCTACCTCATGTTAACCTTGCATTGTGTCAGTAACACTGGTCACTGGATAACTGTACGGTAGCTGAATGAGAATAGCAAAAAGTAGGACTTGGTATAGTTCTGGAACGAAGCTGTAAATTCAAAACAATATCAGCCGTATATTTTTTATCAATGAATATGTCATAGCAGTTCTGCATATTAAATAACATAGGAATCGAAACGTATAGAGTCCTTTCTTTATGGGGTATGTTGCGTAATTTAATTATCCGTAGTCATACGTGCCCCGACTTTATATCGGCTGGTTTTAAATATGTTCGACAAAATTCTTCGATGTTGCAACGACATCATGTATAAGATGACTAAAATACCGAATAGAGAATATTCTCGTCACTTCAATATTTTGATGATAAAAGATAAAAAAGGGGTCGTTCTGTTATTAGTTCTTTTTTTTACATTGAAACGAAATACTTGTAAGACATGACGTCTTTGTTCATACTTTTTAATTTAGTTCCTTCTAAATTTTGATTGGATAACTAAATCTTAATTTCCACATTTGCTTTCGTATATATAGAAGTCGAGTCGAAGGAGAGAGAATAATAAAAGTCCGCTTTTTGGTGAAACAATGTCTATAGTTATATTTCCATGATTGAAATCAATAATCTTCCAATTAAGATTTTGACATGGGAAACATAAGAAGAAACATTAGATTTTAATGTACCATCCTTTATTTTATACTGCGCATGCTGGCAGTAAATTGGTATTCATGTGAGCGTTTGTAATTTATAAGTACAATTTTATTATTTATCTTTGACAGTGGAGGCACGTGGACACACGTATTATAGCCATTAGTGGGTAGCGTAAGCCCTAAGAGTTGATCGTTATGATTGGCCCATTAATAGCTGCTCGGCCGCTGACCGGCCTTCACACTCAACGTGCGGCTGCGTTTGCGCCTGCCTGCGTTCGACCTCGCTGTAGTTCTCAGGCTTTTAATTTTACTTGTGCTTACACATTACACATAAAAATGTTCATTTATAGACGTTAGTTTCAATAATATTATTGTTATCTTCTATTATAGAAAAAAATGTACTGAAGCAATAAAATATTTGTATTTTCAGATGAAAAAAAAAAAAAAAGTTAATGAAGTTAATCAGATCGTGATAATATTCATATACAAATTAACATGTATTTATATTTTTACTCTAGAAAATATTGTATTTATGTAAATAGAATGCAGCCATACCAATAAACAAATCCATTTGTCTGTCTGATGCAACTGCGAGTGATATGATGATTTTTTATCTTTGAAGGTTACTACCGAATAATATCATTTGTTGTAGCTCCTTAAGATGTACTTTTCTAAATTATAATTGTATAATTTGTTGTTGCAGATCGAAAGCCGGCTAAATGGATTCCAGGAGAACGAACGCGTTAAGGATAAATTGGTTGAAAAAAGCGTATAACCGGGTAGTGTCTACAAAATCAATGAAATATTTAACACTTGTATGTAAATTCAAGAAAGAGACATAGTCAATGTGTAAAACAACTACGATTTAACCTTCTTAAGAGACCAACCTAAACATTTAATGTCATTCTGCTAAATTATTTTAACAAACTATAATTTCTGTTTTAACTCTATATCCCTTTCTTGTTTCTCTTTTTTGCCTGTATATATCTATAATTGAGAATTTGAATAAATGAGAGTTTGTTATTTTAAAACGTTAACAAATATATAAATCTTAAAATTTGTTTCATCCCAAAGGGTTGAGAGTGTTTTGGGAAGATTAATGAAAAAAGAACAACATTTAACTTTAAAATGGCAGTTCTTTGAATTTTTGACAATTTAAAACTTTGGATAGCTGTAGATCTAAGCTGAAAATAAAACATCAAATGTAATGGAAGTAACACATTTATTTTGAACACCCTTACGTTGAAAGTAGTCTCAGAATATATAAAAATCAATTTAATTGACATAAAATATTGGAGAACTAGAAAAGCGCGAGAAATTATTTACTGCGAGAAAAGAAAGAAACTAAACTTTTTGTCAAAAAGGTAATTTTTAAGAGGTTAGCATTTTCAAAATTTGTTAAAAAATTTATAAACACTTCAAAAACTTGCTCTATTTCAACATATAAAGGTTTTTTATAGGATAATAAATAAATGCGTTTTCAAAATGTAGATGCATATGATTCACGTCATGTGGCAAAATTATTATATTTTGACACACTGTTTATTATATTGATGTTTATTACAGTGCTACGTAATAAAAAAACGCTGCAATAAAAACAAACATTTGACAATACATTTATACAACGACAGAACAGTGAGAGAACTGTTATAATTATTTAAATATTTAAGGTACTTCTGGGTTAAACCGAATAGTTGAGTGAATTTTTTTATATTTATATATATTATTTGTTGATTATCAGTGAGTCAAAGTGGCTTTTTGATCAAAGCAATGTATACACGAGTATTCATTTCTTTTTATTTTTAAAATGATATTCTGTAGCAAATGTGTACACTCTACTTTTATACTTTAAAATCATTCCATTGAAAATGATTTGATAATCTGAATAAATTGATAAGAATAACAAATTATTGTGGGCCTCTTCTTGCATAAACAGCGTCAGTCGCCAACGGGCTTCGAGCCACGTGACTAGTGACAGACGAAGTAGACTGAAGTTAGTTCAGTTCATAAAGTGACATCATACATATCAAGTACGAAAACCACCTGCGAGGAAGTAAGGTTAGTTTAATTATATATTTGCTGCACAACTGCATTTCAACTACAAAGATACATTTATAGAATAAGCGCCGAACACGTCATTCTTCGTGTACATTTATTATTTATAGTTGGCAGCACTGTAACAATCACGGAATTTGAAAGGTTATATTTTATGACATTGAAGTTTAAAGATAAAATATTATTAAGTTGTTGATACGAAGCTATTGATGAAACTAAAATTTATTTTGTATTAGTATGGCGGAAACATTTCTTTCACATTAGAGTATTAAATATTTTATTTTATAAGTTTCATATGTTAGTAGGTAAAATGTCAAACATAGAAATTTTCAATAGAAATATATTGGTATTGTTATTCGTTTTTTATTACTATGGGCTTGACAAATTGTACTCGAGTCGACTTCAAATTGACAATGAATTAAATGACGGACAAGGATACATATCACAGCCTAACTTGTTTTTGTCTTCTCAATGATTTCAAACTATAATGTTAGAGAATTTTGACACGTGCCTTAACGATGGAATTTTTGACATAAAAAGGTTCCACTAAAAATTATATTACATTGAATTTATTTCTTTTATCCAAATGTAGATTTATATTCTTAATAAATTAAGATTCGAAAATCCGACAGCATGGCAGAATAACGTATTACCATCGTGTTGGTTTATATTAAAAAGATAAAAATAAATATTATTACATATAAACCGACTTTTTTTTGGTAAAAGATATCTTTGCATATATAATGATTGATCGTTTAAAAATCTTCGCAGAGGATAGTATAACTGTAGGTATATGAATGAAAAATTGGATACTAATTTGTAATGTAACGAAGCAAGTTCGTATTAAGATTGCTAGTTCTCCGCACTTGCTGGGCGCAGGCTGCAGTGTGAGCAAAAACAGCAAATTAAATATATAGACTAAGAGTACGTAAATATATCTAATGAGGATTATACTAAGGATGACAAATAACATGACTGCCTGAGAGATACCTCCATCTCGTCTACCCGGACCATGGGTTCAAATAGCAAGTTTGCTGAAAAGGAACCGAAACGTTGGTCTTATGTAGTTAAAAAATAATAAAAAACGCGTAGTATCCGAAAAACTAAGTTTTATTTCTATGAATACAATCGCAAATCTTACGTATCTTTAGGGTTATAGTAGTGAGATAAAAATCTGTAAAAATTAATTAAGGCCTAAAAATATCTTTAATTTGTGTGTCTTTAATATTATTACAATTTTAATATTATTAATTATATTGTTAATTATATGTATAATGTCTATATGTGTTATTTCTATAACTGACTGCATATAACATAAAAATAATAATATTCAGTTCAAGATAAAAATAAACATGGAAAAAATATTTCTGTACATTCACGACGGCTTGAACAATTTTTGTTGACCATTTTTTTTTCAAACATTTAAGGCCATTTTCGCCGTCATTGAAGTTACTACGAGACTAATGTTTGTAAATAATGATTATTAGATTGTAAAATCTAAATGTACATACCGTAAAATGAATAAGGAAAATCAAATATAATATTATCAAACATTCCACACTGCTCTATATTAGTACTTATCTAGATTGCACCCGTGCGAAGCCTAAGCGGGTCGCTAAACTACGAGTACATAAATAAATAAAATTTTAATGTCTCTTTACAGTATTCAAATAAATACTTTTTATGGTTATGGAAGCATACATGTTACATAATATATTGATAAAACATTTTTTGTTTTTCTGTTTGTTCCGGCTAATCTCTGAAACGTCTGGTTCGAATTTGACTTGTCTTTCTCTGGCCGATACTTTGTAAAGAGAAGTAAA
The DNA here is from genome assembly GCF_018135715.1 of Danaus plexippus. Classification (NCBI taxonomy): domain Eukaryota; kingdom Metazoa; phylum Arthropoda; class Insecta; order Lepidoptera; family Nymphalidae; genus Danaus; species Danaus plexippus. Next base: position 3,430,714 of record NW_026869848.1, on the reverse strand, counting down.
CAATAAAAAATACTTTTCAATACAGATCATTATTATAATTATTTATTTCATTAATGTTGTTTGTATTGTTTTTCGTAATCGATGGTTTCAAACTATAAATTTTATGTTACACTATATTCATCGCTTATCTTCTTGTAGCGACTCCATTAATTTAAATCAAGTAATGATTTATATTCACTCTAACAGACATTAGTCCCGCTTTATATTAATGTTAAATCATTTATCAAACGGTGGTATTTTATCAAATTATGAAATAACTAAATATTTTATTGATAGATATGAGCTTATGTCTATAAAAGTATATGATTTATTACTAATTGTTTTGTATATTATATCGTAACGTATGTAAAGTGTTATGTAGTTATTTTGAAATATTACAGATATGGACGTTATATTCTTATGGCTCGTAACGATCGTGCTGGGATTTTTGTTACTCAAACAACTTTATCGATGGCGGTCTTTACCCCCGGGCCCCTGGGGTCTGCCTGTATTTGGATACCTACCATTTTTAGACCCAGAACAACCTCATTTGACCTTAACTAAGTTGGCGGAGCGTTATGGACCAATTTATGGCATAGATATGGGGAGCACATACGCCGTTATTATTTCTGATTATAAATTAGTTCGGGAAGCGTTTGCCAAAGATGTTTTTTCTGGAAGAGCTCCGCTATATTTGACCCATGGAATCATGAGAGGCTTTGGTATTTATAATGGTATACGATAGAAATAATATTTTTTTACATATCTCATCAAATTCTTGTAATTTCAGGCATAATTTGCTCTGAAGGAGCTCGGTGGAAAGATCAACGCAAACTAGTAACAACTTGGCTTAAAAGCTTTGGTATGAGCAAACATAGCGTATCCAGAGACAAATTAGAAAAGCGTATAGCTTCTGGTGTTCATGAAGTTGTTCAAGTATTGATATTTTTTATTCTTTCAATATTATTTTATGATATACAGACTGTGACACTAAATGCAATTTTTTAGCGTAGCGTAATAACCTCTAAAATTATACTTGTATTTAATACATCCAAATAACATTGTTTAAATATAAAAGATTTTTGTACCTGACAAAAACCGTCATTAATTCTTGAAAGTGACCTTTTCTTGGCACTGACAAATGTTACCGAGACTCTAGCAGAAAAACACGATCTCTGAGTTTTGTTTTTATAATGCGTTTGGGTGATGCTATTTACCATTCTTTGCGAACACTTGAATAATTTACGTCACGCGCACATTTAATTTTACATTATCATCTACTTTTAGAATCTTAGGGAAAACAATGGAAGTCCTGTTAATTTGTCGGATATGATAACGCATTCTTTGGGCAACGTTGTGAATGATATTATATTTGGTTTCAAATACGATGCCGACGACAAGACGTGGCGATGGTTCAGACAAATACAAGAAGAAGGTTGCCATGAAATGGGCGTGTCTGCTATCGTGAACTTCCTTCCGTTTATGAGGTAATATGGTGAAAATTAAAGTACAGAGTAATGATATGATGAAAAAGAACTCAACAATTAATTGATAACTTTAACATTTAACGGAAAACGGAAGCTATTTGAGTGAAAATTTATAAATTCACTTATGTATCTCTATATATCGCTTATAATTATTGAATATATACTTAATCTGTCAGTTCTGTGTTAAATCAAGGAACCGGAACAACCCAAGTGAATTTCGATTTGTTATTCAAATAATAAAAACAATTTTACAGTTAATATTTACTGTTTCCTCGTGATATTTCGTATAAAGACGTAATAGATTACTTGGTATTTCCTGAGGTTGTGTAAAATTTAATTGAAGAATAAATTAATGTTAGTAAATATCAACGGAGATGAACAATAATTTATATAAATTAAACTAAACAACACTTATATATAAGTTACAGTGATAACTTGACGAGACATTTAAACTAAGTCAATGATTTCAGATTCATATCCCCGTCTATTCAAAAGACAATGGAAGTTTTAATTCGAGGGCAAGCCCAAACTCATAGATTATACGCTAGCATCATAGCCCGCCGGCGAAAAATGCTTGGTTTGCAAAAACCTGCTGGAGCTGAGCGCCCTGCACACGATAAGCTGTTTGATGAACATCCTGAGGGGTTCATAAAATGCACAAAGTATAGTAAGAATGCATCAAACGACGAAGTACATTTTTTTAATCCCGATGTATTAATTCCATCCCAGGATGAATGCATTTTGGATAAATTCTTGATAGAACAAAAAAGGAGATATGAAAATAAAGAAGAGAGTGCAATTTTTGTAACCGACGAACAGTTACATTTCTTGTTAGCTGACATGTTTGGGGCAGGACTTGATACTACGTCTGTGACACTATCGTGGTTTTTACTGTACATGGCCTTATATCCGGATGAGCAGGTTAAAAAACCTCTTAATTTGATGATAACTTTATATATACTCATAATTAGTTCCCTTAATCAAAAAACAAATATAAACATCGTAGCGAATCTTACAATATTAGTCAGACCTCGTAAGTTGTTTTTTCCAATGAGTATATCCATTCCAGGAACTCGTGCGTGAAGAAATATTATCTGTGTATTCAGAAGAATGTGAAATCGACAGTTCAAAATTACCTAAACTTATGGCTGCGATTTGCGAAACACAACGAATCCGGTCTATAGTACCTGTGGGTATACCTCATGGATGTCTGCAAGTATGTAAACAACATTATTTTAAACAGTCGTAACGATTTTTTTTCTAGCGAAAATATTTAATTTAAGGCAAATTTCTCAAAATTATATTGAACAAATTAAATATTCAATTGTAATATTATTTATAATATAATTCAGGAGACCTCTATATTTCTAAATAAATAATAAATCCGATTTGATTATAAAAATATACCTCATATATATCAGAGTACCAAACCAAATTAACGAGGTCAAATATATTGTATCGAAATGCGATAAAACGTAAAAATTATGTGTTGTCATAATTTATAAATTCGTTATAGTATTTATAACTGTGCATATCTCACTCTCTATTGTCCTATTTATAGTCTCATTGGCTTTCAGGATACATATTTGGGTAATTATCGAATACCAAAAGGTGCAATGGTCGTACCGCTGCAGTGGGCAATTCATATGGACCCTAACATTTGGGAAGATCCGCATATTTTCAAACCAAGCAGATTCCTCGACGAGAACGGCAAATTGTTGAAACCCCAAGAGTTTATACCGTTTCAAACAGGTATTTATTATCAATTTAAAACTTTTAATATAATATGTTAGCCATAATAAATTTAAATTATTTTAGGTAAGCGAATGTGCCCTGGCGACGAGCTTTCAAGGATGCTTACGGTTGGCTTCATGGTTCAATTGTTCCGATCTTTTCGCGTGCGACTTGAATCAAAGCCCCCCTCGACAAAGGAAATGCAAGGAAAAGTTGGTGTTACTTTGTCGCCACCTCATGTTCTTTTCGTTTGTGACTCTTTATAATTATTATAATATCCTGCTAATATAGAAGATTTCGTCTGATAGTCACTATTACGTATCATAAACAGTTTTTATATATACGAAGTTTTTTTTTTTTAATCTTCGTCGTAGTAATTATATTCGTAAGTTGTTTATTCAGATATAAACATAATAAAAAATAATGCTCAGTTGAAATAAAATTACATCTTATTTTCATGAAATTTTTATCGTTTATTATGAAATACAATTTTGTAACATAATTTTAAAGCAATATTTACAAAGCTTGAGTAAATAATGGTTAAATTTACTGAAAACTCTGAATTTTTACATTCCAAATAATTTACGATATTCAATTAACAGCAACTTTGTTGCAAATATATGCAATTGTTGTATAAAATTATGAAATATGAAAGATTATACTTATAGCGAAAATTATCGCTCTTAGACTAGTTGTTGGTTTCTGCACTACCATGGAATGTTACTTAGTATATTACTCATGATAGACGCATAAAACTAGATATGTATGTAAAAATGAACAGTTACAATCTTACAATAATATTAATATTCACACGTAACACAATAACATGAGATCACACTCAACAGACCACACTCACAAATGACATCTTCTAATAAATAACATTCTACTATAAACATTTATTTTGGTATAGGAAACTAGAGCTTAAGATGTTAATGAAATGATAACTACATTTCGTAACGAAACAGCTTCATTTGATGTATGTGATTGAAGATCTCATAGATCAAAATCTATACATAATACTGAAGTTATAAATTAACAATTCATAATCTCGACGATGGGAATTTTAGTACATCTAAAGTAAAGTTCTGTTTACTATTTAATTGAACACTTTATGCACAGCCTCGACATTCACCGCAGCGATGTCGTCACTTACTTATAACTTAATTAAATTTATCATCGATGCGCTCTAAAACGAGTGATCATGGAATACTGGTGGGTATGTAGTGGCAATATCATCAGAACGCTTAATGCGAACCAACATGGCGCAAGTGTGGATGCTCGTGGACCAGGACAACAGGCGGAGCTGGTGGCGAACGAGGCACGAACTTGACGCGGAAAGGCTGTGGCGAGATTGTGGCACCCACCGTTCCTTCTAGAGATGGTGGCGCTGCACCCGCCTCGGTTTGAACATCGAATTGATGCATCAAACTTGCGAAGAACATAAACATTTCCATTCTTGCCAAAACATCCCCTAGGCACATACGACGTCCGACTCCAAACGGCATAAAGTACTCGGGTCGCTTAATTTTTCCATTTTCATCTATAAATCGACTTGGATTGAACTTGTTGGGCTCGTCCCAGAGGTTTGGATCCATATGTACACAGTTGATAAGAGGAACGACTTGGGAACCAGCAGGAATTCTGTACCCATTCAGGTGAACATCTCTGTGAAGATATATAATTATTAGAAGACTGATACTTCAAACAATAACATAAATAAACATGAAAGTATACCATTTTGATACATACTTTGTGGGAGAATGTGTCGTGGCCAAAGGTACAATGCTAGACATGCGGAGAGTTTCAAGTATCGTAGTTTCTGTGTATGGTAAACTGGACATGTCTTCAATAGTTGGAAGACGCTCTCGACCAATAACCGTATCTAATTCCTCTTGGACTCGTCTCTTCACATCAGGGTTTCGTAACATGAATACGATCATCCACAAAAGTGAAGACTTAATAGTTTCCATGCCAGCGGAAAACAAGTCTCCGAGAATTTGTTTAAGTTGTAATTCTAAAAGCAAATAAAATAATAAAACTCCATCCGTTACTAACATTTTATATACAGAGTGCGTTATAAATATTTTATATGTCATTACCATGATTTCTCCCGTCAAATAAATCTCCTTCTCTGCCTTCAAGTTTTGCTTTTTCAATTTCAATCAAATAAACATCAATGAGGTCTCTAGAATTATTGATGTCGAGAGTATTTCGGTGTTCATCGATTAGAGTTTGATAAAATGCAAACATTTCTTCGCGGTTCTTTGCAACTTTTTCTTGAACTTGAGCTTTGCCTGGTAGATACTATAAAAAGACATTAAATGTTATTATCGTTTAAATATTTACATAAACATACACATGTTCATATGATATTTTATATAATATTGCAAGAGAACTTACGTTGTATAGAGGAATGTATTCTCCATAATGGATTTCTCCAAATAGTCTCATGCCCTCTTCAATTAAATGGTTTAGTCTAGCAAATCGGGCATCACCGTGACTAAAGCGTACTGACATAGTAATACCACAGATCACGTTAGACACGCCCAAAGCGAGAAGCGGGTTGGGATCTACTGGGGCTGCTTCTGTGCATTGCAAGTTATCCATCAGATCGTGAACTTCGTTCTGTTTAAAGAAAATATTAAATTAATATCATGTCATATTTCAATATTTTTATAAGATTATTCAGGTATAGAAATATTGTTTTTGCTATGACGTATAGAAGTAAATACCTTAATTCTCGCTTCCATGATTTTCTTGCCATTTCCCATGTAAGTCATGCCGAATTCGCGGAGTTTCTCGTGCAAGAACCGGCGTTGGCTCTTCCACAGGCGACCCTCACTATTGACGATACCTGAACACAGTGAACAATGTTTGAGTGAGGTTCTTTGTGTTTATAAATTAACTAAAATTTATTCTCGTACCCATAATTATATATATATATAATTGAAAAATCTCAATATTTAAAAAAAATTGTCATGCGAATTTTTGATGATTTAATGTATGTATATGGGAAATATATTTTAGTTTTATAAAATATGTTTAATCATTCTAAATCTTTCCTAATAATTACCTAGACCATCCAAAATATGCATCAATGGAGTGCTGGGTCGACCGGTGAACTCCTCCCGTCGAAACGCTTCTCTGATTAATTTATAGTCACTCAACACCACAGTTAGTTGATTTCCAAGACGAGCGGAGAAAAGGGCACCATAACTTCTCGCAAGCTCCAAAAATGTTTTATGGCGAACCCCAAGGAAGGGTAGGTAGCCGACGACCGGCGGACTCCATGGGCCGGGTGGTAACTTTCGGATTTCACGCACTAGATTTATTAACCGCATTACCAAAAATGTCAAGCCAACAGTCAGCAATAGCGGCATCGTCGTACGCGAAGTACAGTAGCTCATCACTTGCCACAGTCCCCACAACAGTTTTGAGTTAGAGAGTATTGTTATCATTTTTAAAACTTTATTTTTTATTTTATTTCCGTAAAGAAAAGCTTTATCAAGATTTAACTGTGAATAACATTAGTGCGCGGATTATCAATCGCGGTACGCGGTGTCCTTAACGCAGTGATCGTATACCGCGTGCGACGGTTGTCTACGCACTGGCGCGGCGCTGGCGTGGCCTTGCGAATAAATACGCTCTGGCGGCGCGCGCGCAGGTTCGTCCCACCGGCGCTCCTCTCTCCGCGACTTTTCCGTTGGCCGGTTCGCTACGAAACTCGTAGCACGAACTCTGTAGACACGAATTATATCCAGAACGTAGTGAAATGCTTTCTAAAGTATTGGTTATCTTATATGAAAGTCGGTTTGCTTATGCTTTTCATTTATTATATGAACTGTTGGTCATACGGATCTTGATGTAACACTGCAAATATTGATACTCGAATTGATGTCAATTCGTTAGACTTTAAATTTGGCGAGGGGTGAGAGGGGGCTACCGAGGTCACGCGGGAGTGCATGCAGATGATAAGATTAACGAATTGCGTAAGTTAGTGCGAAGCAAGGTGACGGCGGGTCGACGACACAGGCACAAGAGCCTTGGGCAGAGCGCTACGAGATCGACCTCTAACCGACACTTAAATATCGCTCTCAAAATATATATTTATCTCTCGTTAGAACATTTTTTTTTGTATGGAAATGAAAAAAAATGTTTATCACTTGTTTTAATGATATATAAATGTTTTTTTTTTTATATTTGCATGAGACACAATAACGATAAATCAAAACGTCTCTACATTAACAATTGAGTAATTTTAAATATTAAAATTAAACATTTATAGGACCTGTTCAATATATGGAAATAAAAATCATGCTCCTAAGCTATGTAGTTTAAGAAAATATATCCTTAATTACTAACACTCATTACCTAAATACAATCTTTTTGGAGCAGTATATTTGGGTATATATGTATATGAATAGATGCGATTATAGTGCATTGCATTTGCTTTTGAAATTGCGTCTAATTAATTTTATCTTTACGTAATATATAATTTAATTATTATAGTAATTAGTGGATTTTCCATTTTATGTTAAACTGTATCCAAATGGAATCATAACATGAAATTAATTTATAATATTTCGATTTGGTTAAATAAAAATATTGTATAATGAATCATTATTTTTTTAGAAATTTATTTAGTTTCTGGTTCGCTTTCGATCTGTAGCCTATGTCAAGTAAATATTTTTTCATATGATCTGTCGCATCAGTCTATAGACTACAATTTTCGGATTAAGTTCACCGATCACGCACTCGGATAAAAGGTCAATGACCGTCCCTTTAGGTCTTTCATTGTTAGCTTCATTATATGGTATGGAATTGTCAGGATTTAAGTCTTGTTCCTCTCGACAAGCTATACAATAGAATCCGGTCCAATAATTGCCATTATCGTCTATTGAAAATAAATTCATTTGTTTATAATAAGAAATTCTTAATAATTATACTATTTTAAGTGAATAATAAATAAATAATCTTCAATATGACGTCAAAACTAGTCAGGGCTATTTAATTAAAACTTTATAAAAAGGAATTTTATATTATGTTTTTATATATTTATACATGTTTATATTAAGTTAAAGAAAATTTTAAATTTTAAACTTTAAAAAAGTGTTTTTCTTAAACTATTGGATAATAATGAAAATGAAATTAGAAATGTTAAATTTCAGCCATGCCCAATAACTGTGTAGTATTCACAAATATAGTTTGGAATATTTATCATATAATTTGATTACCTACAAACAAAGTATTATGAATCACGGATAACTTTCTTGATTATTTCACGTAATCTTTATCGTTGTGTAATATTTACATATTTCACCCCTTGTTCCTTTCGTCCGTTCCCAGTTGATTTCAGTACAATATTTTTTGTTTATACCTATAACTTAAAGATAAAAGTTTTTTTTTATCATCTTGAATGACGGTATCAATTCAAGGTCCTCTTATCTGTTGTTTTTGTTAAATTACGTTACAATATTTTCATATATCTAGTGACAGCTAACTATTGTTTACAGAATGCTGTTAGTCGATGTTTATACTTAACGAAAACTTTTAATACAGCGAGTTGACAAGTTTTATCAAATATTCCTAAAACTAATTATTAATGTTTCCATTGTGGAAATATACACAGTCCGCATAATATAGGAATAATACTTATAACTTCTTACCAAAAAAAAAATTGCTACGATTAAACAATTTAATAACAACATATTTTTAATAAAAATGTGTTATTATAAAATTCATCATTGGTATAATGAAGTTCATCCTTAGTTTTTTAAAGAATTTTTAGCTAACAAAATCCAAGATAAGGTTTTCAAATAAAAGTTATCCAGATGCAATATTCTCTTTCTTTATTAAGATATTATATTTTCAATATTAACCTCACTACTATCGAAACTACTATACTACTACTACTACTACTACTAAATGAACTGACTCATATATTTACGAAACTTGAAGAGAGTAACCCTTAGTTATTTAATAATACCTCCTTGGTGGTACGTTCTCATTAAAATAGTGCGGTCTTCGCTAATTATCACATCGGTTCATTGTATTCTACGTATGTGCGTCAAGTCAAGACGCGCAAGGGTACTCGCTTATCCTCATTTAATGATACCTTGACACAAATATTTAATTTATTTTAAAGCTGATAAAAAAATTCTTAATCGATTATTATAAATTTGTAACTCCGGCGTTTTCGTAGTGATTTTTATCCCGTTTCGTTGTTTTTATTCGGCTGTATAAACTATAAACATTTGTTGATAATTAACACGTGTATTGTCATTTTTTTTTGTTCTTTGATTCCTAATTTAAAATGTTCCTTTCATTAAATTAGAAGTTTACGACTACCCGGTTCCGGTAAAATGATTTTATATAAGTATGACATCTTTATATATTCCATTGGTAACAAAATAACTAAAATTGTTATTATTTAAATATATTTTAATTTTTAAATTTTCATTTAATAATTCAAAAGTACGTTCTTAATTCTTTGGTACAAAGATTAGATTGTAACAGATCTGTTGTCAAGTAAAAAATCGCATAGTTAACATTAAATGAATAAAATGGTCAAAACGCGTGAGTGTTCCACATATTTACAGAATACCTATGTACGTGATCTCGATTGCGAAAAGCAATTCATCATCACTTGTTAGTACGGCGCCGGTATGGCGAGTGCGAGAATTCACAACAAACAAAACGAATTCGTGAGGAAGTTGGGGTTAAATGCATCATGGAAATATGTTTTATGATATATACAAATAATATTTCTGTTATTACCAACGAAATATATTTTGGACTATTCTAGTATTTTTTTTTCAAAGAACTGTAGCACGGTTTATTGTTATTATAGAATTATATCATATATTATGTAGCTATGACTACAACTTTTACTAGTAGTTTTGGGCATAATATTTTAACTACCTTTAACCTAATTAATATTACCTTTAACCTTTTTATGGTGAACATTTTAACTTCAATGGAAACCTAAGTATAAAAAAAATCAATATTTGTATTAACTGACATCACATCAATAAAAAAAATTAAATGATCTTAATTTACTGTAGGCGTACATCGAACACAATTAGAAAAAAAAAAACCAGAATGTCCGAAAATAATTCAATTGACATAAAAACTTCGGGCCGCTATTGAAATCCAATTTCAATTGATAACAGCATCATTATTGTCTAGAGTCTAGACAATAATGATTATGCTTTTAGATAGACTAGGATTAAAAAGATAAAAAATATATAAAAATGATTAGGGGCAGAGTGAATTTGTTAAAGTATAACATTAAACATATATATAAGGTCGTCCAAACGTCTCTACAGACCTGAGACTCGCCTTCCGTGCATTAAAACAATTGTCTGGTAGGCAAATCTAGATTTTGTCGCTGAAGCATATTGTCTTATTTGCTGGCAGTCCACGTTTTGCTAATTGCCTTTTATAAATTGTTTGGAAATCAAAAAAATAAACGCATCTCTACGCATTTAAACTTAGATATCATGAGTCATTTTGCGTTAAATGATTATTACTTAATAAATCTAAGTGTATAACATTATGTACAATAAATATGCTAAGTATATAATTAAAAAGTTATAAAAATATAATTTTGTATCGTGTGACCTTCAATATATAAAAGTAGGTGACACATTTAAATTTGCACTACCTTACAAGAGCGGACTGATAAATCTTTGATAACCCTAGCCCTATAGCTGATATAAAAGTGCCGTTTTTTTATTATTTATTTCAGTAGCGGCGCACGTCTTTAATTTATATTAAACTTAGTTGTTTATCATATGTATGTATGTTCTATGTATCATAATAATTATTTATCAAGGTTTCATATAAATTTATATTTTCAAACGCTGTAATATTCAGAGATCTGTTTTGTTAAATTTCTTATAAAAAATAATTCTGGAATGGTCCTACAAGTTTTAAGTGATCAAGATTTCGATGTGTGTTTTAAAATATTAAACAAAACAAAAATAAAAAAGACGATATTTGCTGTACGGATGAAAGGAATTGAAATTATCAATGACATATTTATAAGATCCTGAATTCTTTTAATCTTCTTAATATTGGTATATTATACTGTGAACTTTCAGGAGTAATTAGAGTTTATATATTTCTAATAGAATAAAATCGACGTATTATCTCAGTTATGAAATGAAGGAATATATAATACCTACTGTAAAGTTCAAATATAGAAGTAAACAAAGAAAGAAGTTTTGTGTCTTTTATTGTAATATGTAAATTGAACCTTGGTCATTACACATATCCTATGAGTGTTTACGACGAAAAAGTTGACAATGCATTCTTGATAAAGCGTCAGTCTGTCTACTTTGGTTTCGAATGACGTTACGTGGAAGAAGGCCCGATCAGCGTGTCGAACTGTAATGTCTTCCCGGGATACTACGTAACCTGAAACGCTCACGTTACCTGTTCTCGCAATACCTTCATTATATAATAAGGACCATAGCGAAACATTCCAAATATATATATATATACAATATTTTTAAGGACTACAACACTATGATGAAATCCGTAATAGATTTTTAAAAAAATATACGTATTTTTATTAAGTTACATTAACAAGATTTTTTTAATTTTTGTTGTCTGTCAACGTTTTGGCTTCTTTGGAAAAATGTTTTTGTTACAAATTACGGATTACAACAACAAAAGTTTATTATATTTTATTATTTAGTATTACCTAAAAAATATTTAATTTCTTTAACAAAGAACATAAGTTGTGTCATAAACAAAGAATAAAAGACAATATTTCATATACCTAAGTTTATCAACCTTTAGTTTCTAGGAACTGGCTAATGTCTAATGAACAAAAGAATTTAAAATATGATTAATAGTTAAAATACCACTTTATATAGTGAATTCCTCTGCGATCCGATCCTTACGACTGAAGTATGAATACTCCAGATGCAGCTGAGAGTGTGATAACGATATTCAAATCTTGCAATTGTAAGATTAGAGTTTATTGACCCGCAGTGAACATTACGTAGGCAAAACCACTCTACAAGACCGCTTGCGTAAGTGTTCGCGGTTATGCACTCCAAGGGGATTTATTGATAGGTTAAAGGAGAATTTATAATAAAGAGCCAATATAAAATGAGTGTCGTAATTTGTTACAAATTTCAATAAACAATAGAATCCGCAATGTTATTATAAAATTTAATTAACAGATCACACCTTTTGAATATAAGAATGATCAAGTCTACTCGAGTGGTCTTTGTCAAGCACTTTGTTCTTTAATCGTAAAGAGATTGAGAAATATAATTTTTATAATCGAGTTCACGTTCAATATTTAGAAAATTAAAAAATGTGTTATTTTTTATAAGGACAGAGAATTTAATTGTCAAACTTTAGATTCACCATAGTAGTCGTTCCAGACAAAAATTTGTCAAGACAAAAAGATAATAACGCGACGCCATAGATTGGATGCCGCCACGCTAAAAACAAAGATTCGTCTAGTCTACGTATTCGGAGACAATTTACGACCTATTGTATTAAAATGTTTTAGATATTTCTGAGAAACAAGAAAAAAACATATCTGCGCATCTGAAACGTGGTGGAGACAAAGAATTCGTAGTGCATCCACATCTATGACAAATAAAAGAGTCCGACGAAATTGGCAGACGGAACAGAACAAAATACTTTCGACATATTCTTTTTGTCTTAGAAGTCCTTGAATCAAGTTAGGAAGACTGAACTCTGTGCAGAATTTAATAAGTTATTTAGGGTTCCACTGTAGGACACGAAAATTGTTGAACGAAGGTACATACATACATATGTATATGTGGCAAAAAGAGGAAGTACAAATAGAATTTGTCACATCTTTAATAATTATTTATTCTATCCTTGCCATCATCTTTTCTTGGTAAGTTTACTATATGTAGATTGAATTTAATAAGCAGTATTAAAGACCGATTTATCAATAGCCTGTTCATATAGTTTTGAAACTGTTTAACAGATTCTAATGACCCGTGACGTCATTGTGAGTCTAAATAGCGACGCAATTTACCGAATCGCGATAACCTACTTTATTATAGATGAGGAGCTAAAAAACAATAATGAAATTACTTTTGATCAATATTAAGGCATAAAAACAATGAAATATATGGACATATTAATATTATAGATATAAAAAAACAGTGGGTAGCCTATATAAAGTTGAAGTAAATCCCGGCGGTATGCATATCGTATAAGCTGTGACTTTATCCAATTATGACTTTTCTTTTAATACAATGAAAATATACTATACTTTTGTGCATTTTTTCAAATATTTTTTTTAAGAAACCTGCAGAAAATTTCAATTCATCTGCAAGTCTATTTGTGAATACATATAAACTTGTAAAGATTATATGTAAATACATGATTAGCCTCGCTAATAGATTACGGCATTTCAAAAATTAAACCATTTGTCATATTTTCTGGGTAGATGTTCGATACAGCAAACTCTTGAAAGTCAGTTAAAAGAAGCCTTCAAATTTAATCTTCAACTCATACAAAACAAACTAAAGAAGTCTAAACCGTCATGTCTCGAAAATCTCTACTCAAGCTTCTGTCAGTAGAACTTTCCTGACTCTACTTAAATCTGTTAAAACCATTATCATCTTCGGCATACTACCACTACTCATATCATAATATTTCACTAACCTATATGGCAAGGACAAATATTAATTTTTTCATTCGTTTATCACCCAACATTCACGAGTTCACCACGACAATGGCATCATCAATGGTATAATGTAACTGCAATCTAGCTAACTTAACTGTGATATTATTAAGACAGAGAACTATATTTTTAATAAACAGGTACTGAGAACACTTCCTGAACTTTTTTTATGAGAAAGATGGCAAACGAGCAGGCGGCCTACTTGATGGGCAGTAATCACCGTCACCCATGGACTTTCTGGACATCTCTTATATTGCGCATGCGTTGCCAACCATGGTTTTTGAGAAATAGAGAGGAGTGGGAATAAGGAAATGGCAGGAAAGGGTGGGAAAAGGGAAACGGCAACCGGCTCTTCACTATTCGGTCGAAACGCAGCCATAAAAGACTACTTCACTCTGTGAGAGGGTGGTACTTCTCCGGTCGAACCAGCACATGTTCAGCTGTAGTAACTGACCACAGTTGGGCTCTACCATCTTTAAACTTAACTTGATATGAATAAAGTCATAGGTGCAACAAGATAATAATGTAATAATGGCGTAATGTTAAGACGTGTGTACACGAATTGTCTCCTGTTTTGACACGATTGTAACCGAAACGCCTAAAAGATACGAAATTTCAAATAAACAGGGGCCCAGCAGAACCGGTAAATTTTTGCACGAATTCAATTACTTCTACTATTATCCTCTATAAGCTTAAGAAGCGTTCTATTTACAATTTGATAGAAGGCAAGATTAAATAAACTTCAATTGGATAGTATCTAATATTTAACATCTAGGGCTTGATTTTATGTTTTGATATTCAAGTACATTTCAGTTGGTAATTAAAAAAATGAAACGTCCACAGCGCTCACAAACTTATTCATGTGTTATTTTAATTAAAAGCCGAGTTTAGAGTGAATCCGCCTCAAAAAGATTAAAATTAAAAATATACATTTCCTCTCCTTTACTATCGCGTTAAAAAGTTATTAACCTAATGAGTTTTTATATCTTGTAATAAAAAAGATTCCTAGCATAAAAAAACATTATATAGTATAAAAATATATGTTCAGAAATAAAATAATTTACATATTTATATACGTAAATGTCTACGTAGTTTGTAACTTAAGGTGGCTAATATGCCTAATTTAAATAATATTTGTTTGTTCATAATAGGATTTATGTTACTTTAACCAAACATATGCCTTTCAGTAGTGTTCGTTGTCATTATGTTTATTCTAATCTTAGAAACTATTACAAAGATTAAGCGGGTACAGCGCTTATTTAAAAACCTATTTAAATCTCAGCGTAAACTATTCAGGCAAAGATCATAGTATCACATCAAAAAAATTCAAATAAAGACGCGTAATTGAGCTAGTTTAAAAATATAAATTAAATAGTGAGCCGTGCATACGATACGTTGATGAATTCCAAGCTGTCATTACGAATAGGGGGCACCTTAAAGATAATATTGTCGTTTGTGTTGTGTCACCTTTGCGATTAAAGTGATAATTTGATTCATCCTCTTTTGTATAGTGATTTTTATTTACGATATAAAAATAGTGGCGACACGTGAACAATCTTCAAATAATTTTAGTACAGTATTATTAAGTTTTGTGGTTCTTGTTTCATTATACATGGTCATTTAATGATTGGCGGATAGTCTATTTATTTATTATTTACACATACTATATTTATGTGTTTTTCTGCTAAGGCATGCTTTAGAATAAACACATTTAAATGAAATAACATAAATGATGAAATATCTTTATAAATATTGATTATATTTAAAACGTATTACTATCATACAAGCAACGTATAATCACGAGCTTGGGTGGGCGTATGTTATCTTTATGTAGGTATAATTACATATTAACATATTCGGACGTTTTGTATGACATTGATCATATATTTTTTTTCTATCGGCCTATTTATACGATTATTTAAAAATTTAAAAGAATCATTACAAATCCGATTGAACAATTTATCTTGATTTATCTTGAGTTGGCTTAATAACATTTTTTTAATTGGTTTTAAGATTTATGGTATTCTTATCTTAGTCTTTAAAAAAAAATTAATGGAATCATATCTAAATGGATTTAGATCAGATATATTATCGGGACCGACCGTGTGTAGATATTTTTTGAAATATACAAATTGATTTGAATATAAAAAATTACATTAATTAGACTATTTCTTTTGCTCAATCATAATAATTATAGTATCGTTACTTTTGGTCAAAAAAATATTAATATGAAATTGGTCTTTATGAATGAAATTAATGTGTTCATTTAAAGCAATACAATATTTCCATTCATTCAGTTTGTGAGTTTATTTCGTTTTATCTGTGTGACCTGTGGTGACGTAGAAGGGCTATCGTTAAAATATTTTGTAATAGCCATTTTCTAGTACTTTGAAGTAATTTGTGCTCGACATATTCTAATAATTCTCTATGAATTTGTAAGAGCTGTTTCCTAATTTGCACTTTGTTATTAATAATTTATTCCGTTTTTTTTTATTCAAATCATTCTTGTATATTTATTTGATTACGACAATTTTGGTCTTTTAAACATAAAAATAAATTATAAAAATATTTTTTTATGTTAATATTTTAGTTGATCTAGATATATGAATGAAAAAAATCACATTTTTATTTAGAAATATATAAACAATTCCAACATTAACAGATAACTTATCACATTCCAAAATTTCTATTTCAATTCTACTAACCTCATAATTTTGCAAACAGTGGAGTAGCAACAAACAGATAATAGTTTTAGTATTGTGATCAAAATTTTTTTACATGCAATCTAAATACCTCAATAGAGAAGAAACCTTTTTAAGAAAAATAGGAAAATGTTCATCTTGCAGTATAAAACCAAATCTTTCTAAACAAATAAGTGCTTTAAGTAAATGGTAAATTATATTTTGATTTTCATAAATTAAAGGCCTACAATAATAATTAACTATAGTCATCTTATAAGTCGTATTAATTGGCTTAAAAGTATATTTTTAATAATTTTAATGAATCACAACAACGTCACGGTTTTATTCACAAAAATTTTACTTTGTCATTGACACGATTTAATTTAATATATATTAAAAAATACTGACGTCACATCCTTCCGTATTAAATGAGGCTTTATTATTAAAAAAGAACACGTAATATCGTTGGCCATTAAATAAAGAACGCATTTGTGTTCCGAGAAACTTCCTTTAGCTAGAAAATAGATTTTATTACTTAAATAATGCACAAATATATTTATAAAAATTATAATAGTCTAGTTAAGACTATACAATGTTATCCTATAAGGTAACAAACTATTAATTTACACTTCATAATTGTTTTAAAATGTCTATAAAATAATAATAAATATAATTTTATTTTTATCTATATTTTATATTAATTTCAGCAATAAATATAGCTGTTAGTGAATTAGTTGAGAGCTAGGATGGATTTTGACATTAATAATCTTTTATAAAATAATGAATTCATTTTTTTCTTTCATAGTTTCTTTTATAGCTCATTGCTCCCAAGATGTTATAATAATGTCTTTATCCATATGCCTCTAATATTTCCACAGGATGTGAAATGATATGGGCCCACTCAATTTACGCAAGCCAGGGATTTTACAAAACTAGTGACGTATTTAATGATTAACTTTAGTGATTCAACTTGAAATGTGAGTGAGGTTTATTGACACGGAATAAACAGATTTGTGTTACATAATTCCCATACAAACTAATGAATTAAAGTTCAATGACCTCTGATTTGAAATTGTTTATCAAATTTTATGCAATATATCATTTATTTTTATCTGCAAAATTAGTTTGATATCTAAATGATATTTTTTTTATTAAATTCCTTTGAGATGTAGTTGATTTGATCGTTTAATAATATTAAAATCAACATTAAAGTAGTCCTATATGAACTACATATATAATGTCTTAAACATAAATCATTCAGCCCACCTGTATTTTTTTTTTCGCTGCTTAACCAAGAGCTCTTAGTACTATTAAGTAAGCAAAAGCTAACTTCTGTAAGTACGTACTTGTTATTGAAAGTAACAAACACTAAATAAAAAAAAAAATAACGTAAAAATTTATTTACTTTTTAAAAAATCACCACGCTTATACGTCTCGCTAAAACATGTAGCTCATTTAATTTACAAACAAGATTAGTTAGCATACAAATTTGAAAAAAAAAGAAAACCCTTATATTTGTGAAATCGCTGTAAGAACTTGCGAAAATTAAGTGTGAATTAGCCTTGTAGAATGATAATATCAATGACGTAACACGAGAGATATTAATACTCAAACAGTAGCATTAGTCGTCTAAATGTAGGTAGTAGCGGAACAATAATAACATTTATTATCTGATTTATTTATTATCTGTGTATCTTATTGACAGCGTTACATTGTAACTAAGGAACAGTGCAACTGCGCAGTATCAAGGAAGTACACTATCCAGCTAGTTCACAGCGTTATACCTATTCTAAGAATTTATATCTTTAGTAGTTAATTTATTCTAATAGACGACAGTAAACAGGTCATATGGTTCACGGTCATCGACAACGTACTGTGTTATTCCGAAATTTTCAAAACTATGTCCACATTATCGGAACTATTTAAATATTATAATAATAGTACGCCTTACAATCATGTCGTGTGCGAGTGATTGCGTAGCTTTAAATTCTCAATGAATTCAATCATACGTCCAATAAGCACGTGGCCTCAATTTTAATTATGCGGGGATTTAAATATAACCTAAATTTTTATCAGTTCAATATAAAAATATATAATAGATATGTTTATAATTTTAATTATCCTAGTTTCTATGTTAACAAAACTAAGCAATATTATTATCTTTTATTGTTATAAAAAAATCGTTGAGTACGAATTTTCTAGATGTTGCCATACCCAATTTCTATATATTAAAAACGTGATTTGCTTATGAAGCATCTTTTCCCACGAAATTCGTTTAAACTTTTAGCAAGCACGTAATGGTGTACCTTAAACTGTTTTATGAAAATTCATGTTTCTAATATTATTCTTTATGTTTATAATATAGTTAATCTAATAATAGTTTTATTTTGTTTGAATTAACACTATTCATGTTAAAATATTTAATGTACCATTGTACAATTCTAGTTAAATCCGATTGTATTACTTCATAAAAATTGCAATCTTTTGAATACTCACGATCTCAGATTTTCTCACGTCAACAAACGTAAACTAAGTAAGATAGTATTGGACTTGTGAGAACAATACAATAATAACAATCGTAATAATCCTTCGCATTATTATATAATATAATATTATAAATGTTTAATTTTTTTATTAAAATTGATTTACATACAAATTATTTACATTTGAACGAGAAGTTTAAATATAACCAGTGTGAATGCTTGAGGCTGTACAAGATAAGTAGCTAATGAATTGAGTAATACATCATAAAATCATGTAAATACATTTAAGTATGTACAATCACACAAGGGCATAGAATTTTATCATATTCATGTTTTTAGCTTTTCACGGCCGGCGCTTGAACCCGGTATTGTAAACAAATGCAGCAATGCGGAACAGAAGTCATCTCGTTACGTAAAATCCATAGATTATAAATTTAAGACCTCGACGAATATAAATAGCGGCACTTTAATCAGTATTTGAAAATAATAATTTTAGTATTAATAAACGTAAAGAGTTGTTTTAAGTAAGTAAATTGTTGACCTTGCACAATATAAAAGCAATATTTAAGACGAGTTTGTTTTGGCAAGGATAAAGATGGCCAACGGTAGCAACCTTGGTTCAACGCAGTGTTCTGGAGCCAAAATTGCGCAACACCAGGTCAAGGGTGGAAAGGCGCCGCCCTCAATTTTTGTAATAAAAAATTACCTACGCATATTCAATGCAAATTATCCTCATCTCGAATTGCAATATACGAAATTCGGAGTCCTTTTAAAAACTGGTTCCTAAATTTATTGAATGTTTGTCACACGTGAATCGCTAATGACAGCCTCTAGTTTCAGCGGAATTCGAAGAAGGTCCTCCCAATAATTTCGTAAATAAGACGACACCTGCGTCATATATGTGTAATATATTATATATAATATTATACCAGTTTTAAGAATCACTCGCATTCGATATAATAGTATGTATCTTGAGTTGTAACATTATCGATGCAGACAATTTATTAACAGTTGTATGGTAAGAATGTGCTTCGGGCGCCAAACCACTTTTGAGGCTGAGGCGACCTTGACCTGTCTTATTACAGCCAAACTTGTTACAGCAAAAAGTAAAAGCTTTCGCCATGAAATAACTTTAATCATTCGTGCTCATAACAATATATAATCAATCAAATTATCTGTACACTAAAACCTCTTTACAACAAAACATCTCACTGGTCTTAAATCAATATTGTTTTAAATTTACAAATAATTCTAAATATGAAATATTGCGTAATATCAAAGAGTTATTTTAATGAGGTTGTATGTTACATTACACTTCAGAAATTAGAATGTTAAATTTTTGTTAGTATTTCTTAGTATTGTTGGACATATACACATGGAACGTTGTAACTAAAATTGATTTCGTTTTATGTCGTCTAGACGGAACTAAGCAGACGGTGCTAACTCGTTTTACTAAAAATATCGTCCCCTGTGACCTGTTACAAATATCCCTAAAACGATGAGAATAGCTATTTATTAAAACACGTAAAATTTTATGATATTATATAATTTGAATACGGACTCTTTAAAGAGTTTTGAGACGCTTAAAACAGATAAAATAAATTATTGATTTAATTTATTGCTTTTTTTTAAATATTTATAGTGCGTTTTTTTTTTATTTGAATTGACAAAAGATTTTAGCATTATATGATAATACGCAGGTGGTTTTTATTGTATTTTTAAATTAATGGTTCCTCTATGAAACTCTGGTATTATCATGTTATATTTTAAGTAACAGAACAATAATTTGTCAATTTCCATTTTAATATATACATATCAATAAAATTGTTTACCCGTGTATATAAAATTACAACCTCATTGCATCATCAAAAGACCGATAAATATTTATAAATATTACCTACTAACAAAATAACGATTAACTTTTAAGAAAATAAATCAAAATTAATTATTATTTTATTCATAAACATACATAATCAACAATATTTTTAAGAAAATCCTTCATTGTGGCTTAAACAACTATAAAAATATAGAGGTTCATTTAAATAAGTATAATCTGTTAAACTGAACAAGTGACTTAATGCTTAAGCGTTACATAACACAATGTAAAAAATCTGATAGGCTGTCTACATTTTCTTTCAAAAGTATACCGTATTTATACTTTTATAAGTTTATGAAGATATCTATATTGAAAATCAGTTTAACAGTACAATACTACGTATTTGACTTGCTCAAGAAGTCATCAAAATAATTACTCTAGTTGTCCTTGAGAGCTCGGAAAAACAAGGTAGTTTAATCAATTGGTTGTCTGTTTGACAAACAAACAGCGACATTTTTTATTTCTTCCCACGTGATATGAGTTTACATTTTAACTAGGTTCTTAGTATTAAAGTTTTATATAGTCGATATTATTAGGTAATTCCTCTTAAAGAATGCACAGAATATATCCCGGAATTATTTATTCAAATCCACGTTGTCAGAGATAATGACGTTGATTGTGAACGGATCGCTTCCTACTCGCGGTCACCTTGATGTCTTCATTTATCAAAACAGTTAACACTTCAATGATACGTTTGTATATCTTATAAATGTCAAGCACGTGTAATTAGCTTAGGTTTGTGATTTTATCACAACAATTCATTACACTATGAAGGAAAGAAAGTTGAATCACAAGTGTTTAACTGAGAGTTTAAAATAAGTTTTAGAATTGAAAAAAACTCTTAAGACCCATTAAAACTATAAGAGAGTGTTGTAATTTAAGCAATGGTTTTTTAAAAAACTATACATTAGATGTATATACATTGTACAACTATACTAGGTGTATATACATTGAACGACTGTACTAGATGTATGTAAATACATTGCACCTACTAAATAAAATAATACACGCGAGGTTGTAATGAAACATACGTTATATTATAAGCAATTAAAACTCTTCCATACTACAAAATAAATATTTTCGTGATGTTAAAGATATTACAGTACTAAGCTTAAGGAAAACTAACAAACAATTTTGAAAAATATTAATCGTGATAATCTTTATGTGATGAGTTTTTCTATACTTCCTTGGATTTTAATTAAAGTATTTGCTTTAACATTTCTTTCGTTATAAGCATAATAATTGAAAACAAAAATCAATTCTGTATAAAATGGAAATACGAATAATCTTTCTTCTGTCTTAGTCTGATAAATGTTGCCCGATAAAGTAGCGATAGGACTTATAAAGGTTACGATCTGATTATGTAGTAACGGACGAAGCTATACAGGCATTAATATATTAATATATATAGGGTATAAAAAATAATAATGAACCGTAAAATGTTCTGCATACAAACTTATATAAATTTGAACGGGTTAAAGAAATTTGGTATCACGTAGGTAAAGATAACGTTAAGCGAAACAAATAGTACGTGTAGAAAAATAAATACATATGTAACTTTAAAATAAGACGAAAAGATTTTCTTAGCAAATATAAAATATTGAACATTACTCACGATATCACAAAGCAATAGCTGAGGAACGAACTAGCAAGCGACCTTCAATACTGAGTTCACAACTATCTTTATTAGTGCCTTTTCTTTGTTTCTTTCTTATAATCTTGAAAAGAAATAAAATTTACTTTATTAAAATTGATTTCATATTCCTTTTATATAACCGCAAAAGTCTGTTATGAATACGCGATTTGTGATGAACTTGCTCACAATAGTGTATTACGGTAGAAAATTGTATTCTTAGTTGTTTATATTAATTGAATGAAAATTATTATGATTTAAAATTCTTATGTAGTGTCTAATTTAATTATATCTATATTAATTGTAGTTTATATTAACTTTCGTTTATTTGTAAACTACGAATAAACGAGTTCATATAGTCTGAAAGGCCGTAGGCATTTGTGTATAAGGGATATTGCATTGAGTTGCTAGCACAATAAACATATGTCGTAGAATGAAGACACGCTGTTTTATTATATCAAGCTTATGTTATGTAACTACATGATATACATTGTTTATCTTTAGCCCACATAGATTTTTGGATATGATTATAATGTTTTTGAATAATCTTAAAAAATCCATACAATTAAATCTAAATAAAATATGTAATTAGTTATTCAGAAACAGATATATTATTATGACATTAAACTAATTCACTAATTTCACAATATCCAACGTACGGCATTAAGAATTTTACTTACTGTGTTACCTACTAACATAATTTACTATCAAACAGATAGTTAGTTTACGAACTGTCCTTGCAGCATAAAATTGGCGTGCACAAATGCATTTCCTGAGAGTATCATTAGCGGAGTTGCATAACGCTGCACGCGCAGACGCTGGCCGGCGCCAGGCTGACATTAGCCTAAGGTCAAGGCGAACACTACATTATCCTTGTGACGTAATGCCTTGCGCAACTTGCATCCATCATTTTTATAAATAATGTTTGATAATGTTCTGTTATAAGCATTCATATTAGATCACAACTGTTATAGTTTCTAAGTATACTGTCTCGTCAATCTTCGCATTCAATTAATATACAATAAGATATTTTCCTGACCCTACAAAATGTGGTTGGTTTTATTTCTTCTGTTTGTCTAATATTTGTTTGAGTTTAAAAAAAGATGTTGATTATAGGTTAAGTACATAGTTGAATTTAGTTTCACTTACAGTGACTCCGTAATATGATTGTAGTTACAACTTGATAAATTCAACAAAAGTGATGTCATTAAGTTCACTTTCAAAGCGAGAGTGACTCATAGTATCTAAGATGTTTAGGTTAGGTAGAACGTATATGCAGAACTGGTTTTGCGGGTCGCCACTCACAGAAGAAGCGATTAAAGCTTCGTTTTGTTCGACGAGTGCAAAATCCAAAGACCTAAGTCCTATTTTCACAATTCTATTCCTACCTAATAAAAAAGGGAGTGGAATAAAGGAAGGGACGAAAAAAGGTAAGGCAAAATACCATGTCTCAAGGGCAGCTACGCTTCGGCAACCGTATATTAAAGATTTCTTTGATGACATTGGTCGACCTTAGATTTAACTACCATCGAATAGGCCATCTACTGGTTTATTGTAAAATATATTTTACTAGAATGTTTTTTCATGTTGTCATTTTTTCTTGATCTTTTATATAAATATATTAATTGAGATAAAGTTATATTACATAATTAGGGCATTCATTTTAATTTAAATCTAAAATTTACTATTCCCGAAGTAAAGTACAGAGGAAAAAGGAAATTGTAATATAAATAGGTTTCAATTGAAATAGCCTTCATATTATTCATAGCCTCAATGAGTAGGTACTTCAACGTTGGTGAAAAAACGACTGTCAAACATTATATCATAACAAAGACTCCACGAAAACGTCCATGGCACATTTAAAACAAATAAACAAACAATCAAAAAAGAATTATATATATTTTTATGTTAAATTGAAAAATAAATTATATAAAAAATATGCTTATTAATACTGTCCATTCAATTTAAATTTCTTTTTTTTTCATAACATATAAAACCTTTTTAACAGTGAAAATTCGTTTTATTATCAAGTTATAAGAATAAGCTACAGTAATGCAACATTTATGTCACGTGTAAATACATGTGTCCAGTTTGAATAATTTTATTATTATTATTGTATTATATATATGAAAAGCGATATAGATTTAATATATTTTTTTAACTAACTATATTTAACCAAAACATTTCAATATTAATATTCTCACTTTCTTGGTATTACGATATGCCAATGAAATGCATTTTACTATAAAAACCATACATGCTCGTCTAAAACCTAAATCATTGATATTAGGAGCACAAATGATATTGCGGGCAAGCATTACAAATTGTGGTATTGTTTTATTAATAAATAACGATATTCATATCCTTACGTAATTGATCTCCGAACAGTTTAATAAAATGTATTTTACTATATACATCAAACGTTTCTCTAAATCAATCATATAAGGAGCACAAATGATATTGCGGACAAGCATTAATTATTGTAGTATTGTTTTATAATTTATCTATATAAATAGTGATCTAATTTTAATTTCTTTTTAACAAAATAACTAAATTTAACTAACACATTTCAATGTCTTTACGTTATTGGTCATCGAAAATTGCTATAAAAATCATTGACTCGTATGATCCCATATGATATTGCGGGAAAGCATTAATAATAGTGGTATTGTTTTATAATTACCAATGAGAAACCCTGAATCAGGCCGACAAGAGCACCTTAGTAATGACGAACAGACGTTATTGACCTCATTGTGAGTTGGATACATAAACAAAATAGTTACTGTCATCTAACTTAAGTGCATCTCATCTAAGCGATGACATGCTATTTGACGTTTGTGACTTTATTTTTATAATCGAATTAAAATCATAGTACATATATTATTAGTACTATATCAATATAAATAATAAAAATTTTAATGCATATCGATGTGTAATTCATAAACTTCAGAATAAAATTTTGTATAATTTTTTTTTATAGATAATAAAACTGTAGCTTCGCGGCAATCTATTGGATTATTATGTTACATGACACAAAACCTTGATAATGGTAATGACCTATTTCTAATGATATATTATTACTGTAAATCAATTAATTTTATCATACTACCAACGTATATTACTAAAATTATATCCAATATTACATTACGTTGTGTTTATTCTTTGAACACAAAATAAAGTCGTAAATATTTAATTATTCTGTTCTATTTTAGTATTGTTACAGTAATTTATAGCAATTATAAACTTATCCTTATCAGCTCGCCTTTACATCTACTGCATTTCAAATTAGTTTTATTGATTTTGCATTCGTTTCTTAACATAAGGTAAAGTTGTGAGGTCGCTGATATTTTAAATGTGAAAATTAAATCAAATATTAAAATGAGGGTCGATTTAAAAAATTTGCAATACAAAAAAACGACCCTGACTTTAATGTTCGAGAGAGGATGATACATGTGGTAATTTAAACACAACTCATTTCATCACACGTAACCAGAACATTCGGTCCCATCGAAATTCAAATACAAAAGGTAAAAGGGACCATTGCACCATATAAATAAAATTCTTTGAATACTGCCCTGCCCTGGTTTAAGCTATCGAAAGGCAACCCAAAATATTAATAGGTCAACACACGGCGCTTGCGAAAAAGACCCATGAGTTCACAATAATCGAATTTGACATGCTTTTTCAAATTATTTGATATAAGTAACATTCAGATATCATTTTGAATTATTATTTGATAAAATTACAATTTTTACATAATTTCCTATAGTAATTCACAAAGCTTATAGCACTTCTTACAAACTTTTACGAATACCTTGTGTTATACAAGACTTATACAACTTAATTTAAGGTGGGCTAATATAAATTTTTGTCATAAAATTTCAACATAAGTACTTTTGCGAATAAATTAATAATTAAAAATGTCAACACAGAACCAATAGTTAAAACCGGTATAGTGAGTTTCGCTAAATTTTAAATAAATTCTACGTATAAAAAAAATATTTTTTTTCTTTTTCTAAGCTAAGATACTTCTCAATTTAACGTAACAAATAACCTTCTTAGTATACATTTCTTAAAACTTTTCGTAAACAGTTCAAAATCACGTGGCACGATTTGTAGTTAGAAAAATAAATGTTTTATTGTGCAGCGATGCATTAAATTAAATACACGGGTAAATAAATTACTACAGTTTATGCTAACGGAATTTCAAGGTCACATTGAGTTGACGTCAATCATGCGCCAGCGCAGGGAGTACTGCCGAGTCTATTCATCCCTTATAACCTTGACGTTCTGGTTTTGAATTTGAATGTAAGCTTACACGTGGCAAGCTTAAGCTACGGTTCCTTGGAGATCAATAAAATATATATTTTTTTAAATTAACAAATACGCTGACATGATATTTGAACAGAGTGCCAAGTCAATTTAAACAGCACTTAACAATGTTGATCTAACTAATCAGTTGCATTCTAAGTAATCGAACGTGCCATGCATTTTCATAATCACATGTTTATGCACGTGTTTTATCTCAGATAATTCATCATGCCCGACATCTTGCCGCTATTTTTTCAATGGATCCGATTGCAAGTAAAACTGACAGTTTAGTTGTGTGTTTATAAAAAATATTTCTATTTCTATGTTGAAAAATGACAAATTTATTTTTATCGCTTGTGACAGGAACGGATGCTTAAAGCCTTGAACTTGCAGCTTAGGTCAAGTTGATTAAATAACATTCAATGCCTCCCTTCTGCCCTTTATTTCTTATAAATTACAAGGTCGATGTTTTATGAGCCGGAATTCGTGACCATTATATAATAGATTAAAAGCAAGGTTCCCAATAATGGTGTACACTCTTCATTCAATAGCTTTAAAAATAATTTATGGAAGCAGCTGACTGTACTTACTCGTTTGTACACGTTTGTAACTATTGTTTATTATAAATGATTATCATCTAAGGTATGGTAACAAGAAATTTTAAAGACTCTAGTTTCAGAAATGTAATCCACTGATATAATTTAGAAAAGGTAATAAATTAAAATAATAATAACCAAATCATTTTAACACAAAATATAGATAAACTATTAATGAATTACAAACTGTGTAACGGGTTGCTACCTGTGATTTCGAACATATTATTATTGAATATTCCCAACTATCGCATGTTCATCTTCAGTAGGAAGCGGGGTAGGGGTTAAATAACAGTCTCAGCGGAATAGCCAAGGCCGATATGACGTCACGGATGTCACTTCGTCTGGTAATCATTGGAATGGTTAAATAGAATTAATGGTAATTCCATTGTATTGAAAGGAAATTTGTAAGACGAAACGACATTTTATTGTAGAAATGTTCATTGGATAATATCTTAAAATTACATCAACTATTTGTTATCCGCAGTAACTAGTATGTACACCGAATTAACAAGTACTTTAAATTTTGAACACTTAATCAGACCATATTTAGAGTTAATGACTAAATCCATACATCTGAAATAAAAATTTACGCAATCGTAGTCGTAGCCAACCTAGGTACTAAATATTAGTCTTCCGGCATTTATTGTTTGTCTTTACATATCCTTAAATATTTTCGTAGCAAGAAAAATAGAAGTGAAGCAAAGATGTTTCACTGGAGTTATTTTAAAATTGTTCAGTTTTTTTAACGCCTGTCCTTTAATGGAACATATTTATGGAGTAGGTACACTTTTAAAGATATTGAATATACTTATTTCCGGCATAATGTCAAATGTTGACAAAGAAATTATCCAGATTTAATCAGAAGTGTATGTACTTAAAATATTCTATCCTTCGTCGCCATAAAAAATCACAAAAGTAACAATTTTAAGTAGTTCTCTCTACTTACACCTATGAATGGAGCATAAAGTGTATACATAAGTTTTAAATTAATTTAAAAAAATTACATGCGGTAAAATTTATTTAGAAACATTGTGTTTTTCCCAAACCAACATGTAAATATATGTTTATAATGTTATTGATAATGCGATAATGTTAGTCATCCCCTAAGCCCTAAGGTATACCTATATTAAAAATCGTATTTATTGTTTCGAAAATATAGTTTGTATAAGCAGTAGTTTTTTTTTATCATTAGCAATGTTGGCTACGGAACTTTTTATTCCGACTGACGTTTATAAAAGAAAATACAAATAAGTTCTTAAAAAACTAATGACGTTCATGACATTATATTTTTTATTATAATATTTAAAAAAAACGAAGACTATATATAAATAAATATAATAAATAATTCTACTCGTATATGCCTCCTCTTATGAGTTTTATTTGATATTGTATCGGTATTAAACGTATCATTGTAGTTTTTTTAACACTAAACAGTCCTTTGCAATTTCATTCTAGAAGATTTTTCTTTGCATCTTAAGGGAAACAATAAAAAGTATGTAACCTAAGTTAATCGTGCAATAACTAAGAAATGATTCCTCAACATATGGGATGCTGGTTATAAAAAACTAAAATGTAAATTGTAAAGAATAATATAAACAGTTTAAAGAAAAGGCCATATCGTGCAAATAGATGTAATAAAGAAATTGATTATAATTAGCGATTTAACTTTAAAAGCTTAATAAGTGATAATCATACTGTGATAAAAACTATTTGTACGAAATAACTATACTCAGCTGCCAGCCATACCCTCAACTGAAAGTAAACTTCATTAGAGATGTTTACACTTACAAGGTAATTGACGCTAAATACACTAAACACACTAATTCTCGCTGATCGAGAATCTAAGTGGGTTTATGGAACGGACTTGCCAAGTTTCTTTAAAAGGTATTTATATTAAATAAAGACATCAAAGTGTTCACGATGGATTAACGTATTTATGAGGTATAATTTAATATTTCTTGCAAACGACATTAAAGTCACACTTTTATAAGTTCTTTTCGCTTTTAAGATTTACTGTACGTAATATAAGGGACTTATTACATTCAACAAAGATTTCATACCTATTTTAACTTTGAATTAACTGATGTTTAGATCAGCATATTTAATTCTAGTAAATAAAGAAGCTTATACTGTACTGTTTTCTCTTTTTTCAATTTTTTAGCAAGACGACATGAGATAAAAACATATTTTATTCTAGTATTTCATTTAGGTAATAAATATTAAATACCAGTTTGAGATGAGCCCACATTTTTTGTTATATCAAAGGGGGCAAACAAGCAGATGGCCTACTTGATGGAAGGTAGTCACCGTCGCCCATGGACATCTGCAACGTAAGGGATGTTGCACATGCGTTGCCGACCTTGATTGTGGAAGAGACAGAGGAAGAGGAAAGGTTGGTAAAAGGGAAAGGGCAGGAAAAGGAAAAAGGCAACCGGCTCTCTTACTCTTTTGACGAAACGCAGTCTTCAAGGCTACTTCAATCCGATCTTCTATGAGAGTGCGGGACTTCCCCGGTCGAGTCGGCACGTGTTCGAGCTGTAGTTACTGTAGTTTAATATTTTGGTAGTAGAATTTAAACTATGGAGTTCTGTCTATCCAGATACAGATAGATCTAAGAAAAATGAAAACACCAGTTAAATCTTTCTCACAAAACAATGAACTAAAACGTAAAAAATATATTTAAAAAGTAGATATTTTTATTGTAAAGCAAATAAATGTCAGTACCTCGATAAATTGGCAGTTATATTGTGTTGTTTCCTGAATTGCTCTAAATTTTTATGTCACCTTATGTTTTGTGGCCTCTTCTTATAGAGGTATTTTTTTCTATACCTTCGCTTTGAATACCCTTTATAATAATTGAAGTAGGAGGTCACCTGCAGTTAAAACTTTCATTTCATAAATATCAAAATGTCCAAGGGCTATTGTTGATTTAATATTTAGGATTTTAATACTAGATGTACACATATTTAAAACCGATGCTCTCGTGAATTTTCTCGTTAACCATTTTATTTATTTTCTCGTTATTATAAATTTAGTTAAAACCATATAATTTTTTTGCTCTTCATCCAATAATCTTCTTTCATTTTCATATTCCAATAGTCTTTTTTCATTTTCTTAGCTCATTAACAAATCAATCCAGTAGTGTTTGGACACTAAAAAAACATGTTTCAATCACTCAAATAAAAATATTTAATTTGACATTCCTGTATAAAAAACATACGTTAAAATCTGCCCCGCGCTCTTTTTTCGTTCTTATAAGGGAGGTTAACTGTTTTAAAATTTCTTTGAAAGTTATTCAAGAAATTTTGCACAGAAAGAAAGATTCCCTTTCAATTTTTATAGCAATTTTCAAAATATATTTGTCAACAAATCGCTAAGGAGGTAAAAAATATAGAAACCTCCTTAAGAATTACAAATGATAAAGAAAAGGACATCTAATTGCTTGACGTAAAATATTTTCAGGCAGTAGGTATTTATGACATTAAACGGTACCCCGTTAAGAATGCTATTAATTTTTTTCCTATTCTGATTTCTATTACTCTTATATAAAATTTACATATTAAAATGAAATTCATTTTCAAGATGTTTTATTATTATGAGATAGTTGTATATTTCCGTTATAAAAATTAAGTAATAGCGCTGTGATCTTAAAACAAGTAATATTACGCTTACTAGATATATGTCATTAACTTCATTTCAATGGGGCATTGCCCGTGAAGGTCGCTTTATCAAGTATCAAGGACTTATATAAGAGCGCGGATAAAATCTATTATCAAAGTAATAGAAAACCGTTTTCCTGGTTCATTCAACCCGCAAGGACATGCTTTGATAACTGATTTACTATAGATATATTACAAAATAACCACGTGCGTAATATTGTTATGTGTAACGCAATATCTGACTAATTGCTATTTTCTCAAGATATATTTTCTTTTGATGAACAACGAGCACATTGCTTGGTCTATCAGAAATTTACTACGCTAGTCGTAATTGAACCGTAGGTCGTCGACCCTATATTTACTATTCCTAAAGTACTTTGTACAACTGAGTCAGTCTTTGATAATCGATTATCCCCCGGTTTTTCCTAATGCAGTTTTTCATTATATAAAAACGGTAAATTAAGACTCCCATTATATGTGATCTTAATAATAAAAGTACTTTCGTAAAAAGATGGGTGCAACTTTTGATCTTATTTCGTTTAAAACAAACTTAAGATATTATCGTCATATTTTGTAAGGAATTATAAAAAAATATTAATTATTTAAGGTCAATAAAATTAATACCTTTTAACTGATTTCGTTTCTGAATACTACTGCAGTTTTATGTTGATAATGTAGGTATATGACCGGTACACAGAAAAAGATATAAATTCTTTAATACCCGTTGTAGAAAGGGATTGTGAATTATATAAACACAATTTTTTTAAACCTTTTACTTCAAACAATATCTTGTTTTGTTTCGAATTCGTACCATATATTTAATTTTGTTCTTATGTTCTCGATGTCACTCGCCAATTTAAAAACTACTCGTCTCCAAATTTAATCTATCATGCCCACGACGCGATGTGGGTTACGAAGTATATGATTCCAATATGATATGCAATCTCTTGGTGGTGTAGGTATTGAGCGGTCAATGACCTGCTTACAATTCAGTGAACGCCACTTCGCTTCTCGATACGGACAAAAAAATAAATATATAATTTTTACGTTGTGGTAGGGCAGTTATAGTAACGACAATTTTTAAGTATATTTCCTATATTGATTGAACCGTATAAGTTAATTATTTGCAAGATATATTAGAAAGCAATCCAAGACTGACACATACCAAAAAAACATCTCATCCAGATAAAAGAAACAAAATAAAATTAAACTGTGCAATTAATTAGTTTGACATTTTAAGTATCGTTTTAATTCATCTCTGAAATAAATATCGCAAAGAAAATTTATATTTATATCCTGTAATGGAAGTGAAGAAGTTTCTTAAGCAGGATTCTTTAAAACGGAAATCAAGAAAGCGCTTAGCAACAGCCACACCTTCTGAATGATTTTGTTGGCTGACTGTAGCGGTAGTGCCATACTAATTTCACATTTCACTTTCGTTTAGCCAAAGAGCCGCTGCAAACGGTCCCAGTGTCGTTGGCCCCGCGTCCTGGCGGCCGCGTGCCGATTAGATAATTTCCGCGCTGCGTTGTCAAAATACTCATGACCCAATGGTACACTGAATACGATAGTTCAATGATCCCGCTTCGATCGCGCAAATATCTACGTGATTGGCTTGCACACTCAAATTCTGGTACGAAATTCGTTATCGTACAAAAATACCGTAATCGCAAGATTACTAAAACGGCATCTATAGATAATATTGACAAGCACTTTTAAAGCATTTGTACTTTTTATCTTCCTAAGAGATCGTTCAATTAACTTTAGCTCTAGAATATTTTTTTCGTAGGTGAAAATTAAGTGCATGAAATTATGACTTTAAAAATTTTTAAATCACATATTTTTTATTCGAGAGAAGGAAATTATATTTCAGTTTAAAAAGAAATAAAAACTAAAAAAAAGAACTTCCCCCAATTATTGACTAAATGAAATTAACTTTGTTATTTTTGTAAATTATGCTGCTGTGTTGTAACAAAATTTAAGCAATTAGCAATTTCTTTTGATCACAATTGACAAACTAAACGGATCCATTTTGTTTTTTCATTTTGAAGAATAAGAACATCGCATACTTGATCCTAATTTAGTACTGTCAAATTAATAAAGCCACCAGAGTGCTAGTTGAATAATGACAATGTCATATTTGTTGCCATTAGAAGCCAAAAATAGATACCTTATAAGACCTCTTGTAAATTAAAGACAATTGGTTTTTTATCTGCAGTGTAAAATTACATTGATGTTTATTAACGGATTAATATATATATATATTTGTCTAAAATTCCGTGGATTTAAGACTACCCACACAAGAAAATGTGTTTCAAATTTCATTGAGGGAGCACAAAAGTTAACAGCCAGTGTCTTAAATAAATTAAAGAATGTCAACAGTTATTTAAGAGGCCTGAACAAGATTATTATTTTTAAATTATTTTTAATTGAATCGAAAGTTATATTTTAGATATAAGTAAAATAAGATGAATTACTCGTTTTCAATATTTACGATAAATATTGTTATTTGTGTGAATAGCGTTCAAAACATAATATTTTTGCTAATAACATTTTTCTGTTGTAAATGAAAATTGAGAAAATCCAGCGTGATTCTTTTAATAAATTCTTCGGTTTATTTTAGTAGCGCATAGTTGTTTTATAAATGTACTTAACATTTCTCGTTTTATTCTCCAGTTAAGATTTATATCTTTACTAGAGTGCTGAAAAGAGATCAAGCCGATGATTGTAATAATTTTTGTATAATATATAACCGATTAACTTTGATGATAGACAAACTTTTAATGAATTCATGTATTACTTTAGTGACTTTTTTAATAAATTTAAAGTATAAATATAAAATCTATAAACAATTTATACTTTTGTTACTTAAATAGAAGAATAACTCACCTCTTTTAAACATAACTTAAAGGCTCAGAAAACAAGTATTGATTTCGGTTACATCTGTGGTATCTTCTCTTCATCTGTTTTCGCAATTAGAAAAAGATATCAAAAATAAAGCTGCCAGTGTTCATTAAAATTTTAAAAAAATATTCGGAAGTCAGTTAGTTTTAACACATCATTAATGAATTTTTATTTTTTGAAAACTTTCCTCTAATTTACGAAGTTGAGACACAAAGAATTCCTTTCGGAGAAATATTATCATGATTCATGACTTTATTCTTTCACATTTAAATTTGATTGTGTCAGAAACCAATTTAATAAATTATTATAACTAAATAATAACGAAAGTTATTTACGCTTATCTCATGGTAACAAACATTTTATGAGACTATTGTTTTTAACAGCGTACCATAAATACGTGTATAAAACGTATTGTGTTCATGATATGTATTACAAATTTTTGTTAAATAATATTGATAATTTTTTAACAAAAATTGTCGCAATTTTTTCTGTATAGTGGTCGCTTAAAAACGGACTTAAAAAAAGGACATCATAGTACACAATATTCCAGTGATCTATAATTCGTTTAGTTCTCAAAATTCACATACACACATACATTATATATTTGTTAAGATCCAACTAAGAATTTTCATGGTAATTAGCATACAAGAGTGCGGATTTGCCATTCAGCGACAAAGTGACCACAAATTGAGGCGTGGAATTGGTATTTATGCACATTTGAAAATTTGAATATGCATGTTATAGGCGGTGAATGCACGCGGCGACCGGCGCGAGGCCGGCCGATCACCTCCCTTATGTAACTCCATAAAGTGCAACGATCAACAAATTGACAAAACCCGTCCGTATCTCAGACACTTGATCTTTGTGCGAACGAGCCGAATTGACGCTGAATGTTGCGTAATGTGTGAATTGCGCCTAAACTTCACTGATCGATCGCAACAATATAAAGTTCGTTGATCCGCTGTTATTTATAAATTTGATGATAAAAATTTATGTGATATCAATGAATGCATCCGAAATAATTTACGATACGTGCATGAAAACAATATTATATTAAGTGAATAATAAGGTCGGAATGAAAATCATCGTTAAAACAGGTCACTTTATTATTTTTTTTAATTATGGCACAAAATTATTTTGAGTCACTCGCAATCATATATTAATCATATTTTGAGATTCAGTGGAAATTTACTATTTCTCACAAATGTGAGGTCTAACTTTCCATTTTAATTGACGTATTTCTTAGAATAAAAAATATATAATTTCAACAATATGCGTAATAAATTTAAATTCATAAGTTTATATGTTTATTGTTTTTCTCCCAGTAAATATAAAGAACAACTGGAATGTTCCTTATAAGATAGCTTCATTATAATAACAATGGAGTTGAAAATCTCACTTATAAATACAACCTCGATGGTTCAATTTCTTTTATATTTAATCAGCTAGTATAAAATGGCATATTGCTCAATTCCTTTGTCGCCAATCTAGCCGCCCTGTTAAGTGTCACGTTACAGTGGCTGTGAAGAGCCTCAAGTTTATCACTTTCTTTCTTGCTCCACTTCGATTCCATGGCCGCTGAAAAAGTTGTACACGAGAATGTACACAGGAGACTTATGAGAATGCACACTCTCATTTTGAGCGCATCGCTGGAATGTTCTAGAAGCTTCAGGAAGTTAAAACTCGCACTATCGAACAGAATCTTCTCCACCACATCCGCGTGTTCGGGGAGGTCTTGTAAAACGGTTATCAAAATACCAACTACGTTCTGTGATTCTCTTGGTGTTTTTGAATCTGTAACAAAAATGTTTAGTGCGCTACAAACAACGCCATCTACGAATTGTTCTATTCTGAGTAATTTTTAAAGACAATAAAAAAAAATATCCTCAAAATTTTATTACGAAATATTAAATAGTTTGTTAGAATATTATCTAATGCTAAATATAACATTGTAGATATAAATGTAATAGCTTCGTCGTTGTTGCTCAATATTTCGGTAATCGCCTACACTCTGTAGCATCTTTATTAACCGCTTCATTTAATGACGCAATGGAACATTAAATAAAATTATATTAATAAATAAAAATTAAGTTTTCCCGTTGTTAGAAAGTATTGTGATCCAACGTATATACATATTTCGAAACGAACCGATGATGTGGATATTATTGTGTCAATACAAGAAACTAGTAATGGGTTTATTTTGGAATTTTTATAATTATTGAAATTAAAGTGTCGACAAAATTGTTACAATTATATTTTAATATTAAAACAATATTGTGATAAAATTGTATTAAAATACAAGTAGGAAATATACTATGAAAAATTCATCTACACGAGTAGGAATCGAACCTACAACATATGAAATGTCGCATTCCAGTTGCTTTGCCAATTAAGCCATCGTGTCTTAAGTAAAGTCAGTGATTTAAGTATTATATAAATGTACCCTCGGATCAGTACCATAATGATAGTCAATACTCAGTCTATTGACTATAAAAGTCTATTCTCTATAAAAATACTCACGGTATTCTAGTAGTAGTGTGAATACGAGATGCGCGCTGAAGGCGGTGACAGCTGTAGCGAATTGTCTCACAGCTCGAGGCGAACGCACGCACAGCCACGAGCACACCTCCACCATACGGGATATAGAGCGACATCTGGGAATTATAAAATGTATATACGTATAAAACACATTCATGGGACACTCGTTTGTATGACAAGTTTAGAACATTATACAGCCGTTACACCGCTTGAGCTGGCATGAGATACAGAGATTTAAAATTTACATTGCTAACACCTAACCCGGAAACGTTATTGGGGATGAGTTATTTCTACGTCACATATAGAATAGATACATATTTTAAAGAAGGGAATCATTCATTGCTGACGTCTAAATTTTGTACAATTTTGTACAAACCGTTCTTAGCCGATCTTTACTCGGATTAAGGAAAGTTTCTACAAAATTTCAAGTCTCTACGCCTTATTCCAGAGATATACTGATCAGCCTGATGTCGGTAGAAATCTCATATATGTGTAGAATATTACACACTTTACTTAATAGTTAACCCATTAACTATTTGAGTGTAAGAACTTGATCTAGTACCTACTATTGTACAATCGCACGTTAATGTCTTAACTAGAAAGCTTTGTAATACATTCGTTCAAAAACTATATGTATCTGGGAGAAAGTAAAATGTTTTATATAAAATTGTAATTACCTGTCTTCGGAGTCTGGGTCGGAATCTCTTTTGTCTTTCATGAGCGTGTTTATGGCAGCCACAAAGTTGAAAACAACTTTCGCTTCAAGATATACCTAGTTAAGTGATGTAGTACATTAATCCAGACCTTAAGAGCTTTAAACTTAACTTTACTATAGGATCTACATTTATGAGGTTATGTTCGCACACAGTTAATTAAGAACTAACGAATTAAAAAATTATTATATTTTATTACCAATTAAATTTAGGTGTTGCCAGTTAAAAATATTTCAAAGAGAATAGTTATTGCCAGTGTTGAAAATATAGTAATAAGTTGTAAGTTATTTAGTATGTTATAGGTAGGTACAATTAACTCACATCCTGTATATTGAGAAGGGTGTGTCGTGGCAGAGACTGTGAGAGTGCTGGTAGTGCTAGAAGCGCGGCGACGGCCCCACAGACCCGCGCGCCACGCCAACGGGCAGCCGCGCCTACTACGCCCACCACCATACTAACCTGGAATATCAAAAGTATATTAATAAAATCACTTATTAAAATAGAGAATTAAATATTTCCTTCCAACTAACATTAGGGATGTAGAAAACAAAGGCTATTAGTACAACAATGGCTATATATGTAAGAACATTTAAATTTATGTAAATACTAATTACAAGTACTAGATTTAATGAATAAAATAAGCAGAGGACTTCAAAGTTTCGTTCTATAACTTTAGAAATTCTGCATTTTTTCAGATACCCTTATTATAGACTGTATTATATATAAACTCTGGTCATATGTATGATGTAGTGAAAAAGTAAGTATCTGTAATACCATATAAAAAAAAATGAAACATACATATTTTTGTTCATTTGCTAATCATTCAAAAACAAGATAATCGATAAGGATGAAATTTTAGGCCAAAGTAGGTAGATATAGTTCTGGAATAATAAATAAATATAAACATTTAAAATATACATATACTTTTTGTATGTTTTATGTTTTATTTGATAAATTAATTAATTTATATCCAATCTCACCATGTTCAGTTGTGTAAGGGATTCTACATCGCCTTCCATGACCTCAGTGATGTTCGAGTTCAGGAACGCCTCCCATTCCTCTAGTTCCAAGGACGACGGTTCTTTTACTGTAATTAATATGAATACAATCATAACACAGAAGATCGTTTGAAAAGGCTTATATGAGGAATAACTATAATGATTTTATGTTACTAGTAAAACCTTAACAATAAAATCTTTTACTTTAAAAAGTAATTCCAAAGTCCAATATAGTTATGATAGTATAGAAGTAAATGAGACAGGCTTACTTTCATCCTTTTCAACTGTTGGTAGCGGATGATCGTTATTAGCCAGATCTTTCTCGTCTGATGCCTCTTCAATGATCTCACACTTCTCTATATCCTGATCTTTGTCCTCTTTGGGACCTTTTTCTTTATCGGTGTCCGACTTTTTCTCGGTACAGGTTATTTCCAGAGCTGGTTCACTCGTCCTTCTCTGAACCTCAGTCTTATTTTTGTCCAGACTCCTGCTAAAGTGGAATGATCTCTTGATGCTCCTGGTCAACCTATTACCGCCGCTTCCAAAACGTAACTTGTCCCTTGAGAATTGTAATATTTTTTGTTTATAGGACGGCGGTACACTTTTGCTAAGACCCGAACTAACATCGCTACTGCATTTTGTTGAGCTCTTCGGATGCTCCAGGCTATGTGATGCTGTGTCCGTCTGTTTGGGTTTGAGTTTAGAATCATCTTTCTTATCACTAACAACGGATACGTTATCTACATCAACTGGTACATCTTTATGCAGTTCGTGCTTCTCTTCAACAATCTTATGCATTTTGTTCAATTCGTGTTTTTGGTTAGCCGCTTGTAACTGTGCCATGTTATTCTCCAGATTACAAACTACGAGATTCGAGTTGTTCATGACATTGAACTCGTATCTTAGCAGTTTAGCGTTGGCTGCTGTGATGGGTTGCGATTGGTCCTCGTCGTCTGTCTTGAGACTGTCCCTTACACTAAAAGCACTCGTCGCTCTAACGCTGTCATCGTCAGACATCGGGATGCATTCCATAGCATGCATAACCCGAACATTTCTCAAGTCATGCTCTCTATTCTCAGATTTAACTTCACTTACGATTTTTGTGTCGGTTCTGCATTTTGAAAGGAAAGTTGATTTTAATACATGTTATATATATGTATGTATATATTTGTAACGGAATAAACATAAGAAGCATTCTTAAGAATTCTTGTAATTATGCTATTAAACATTACAAAACGCAATGACACCATCTTTTTCCATTTTTCATTGGAGAATTCTTGTTTTATTATAATTTCAAAAATTAAGTCTCTAGTGGTAAAGTCTCCTTACAGAAACTCGGCTGAACGAACATGTACATCTGATTTATAATATATAATGATAAAAGGAAGTGTTAGATTTAAATAATTGTGACACCACTGAATTTATAAAATTCAATTTAATTCAGATAAACAAAATTTTATAAATAAATTTAATTTAAAATATATGACTTTAATTTTCAATATCTAAATCAATAGATAAGGATTTTTGCAATATTTCTAGTCTTACTTTATATTTTTACTCATTTTCTCCGTCTGTAGAAATTTGGCTTCCTGTTGGCTGCAAGACAAGGGCTTGGTGAAGGGTGAGTCACTTTGTTTGTCTTCTGGCAATATTAAAACATGCCCTTTCACATATGGATGTTCAAGAATTTCAGACCAAGACATTCTTTTAGATGGGTCTTTATGCAGAAGGCCCTGAAACATTAATTTGTTACTAAATACTTTTTTCACATCAAACAATTAAAATTAAAATATTTTTTTTATTTAATTTCAGACCACGATTTAAAAAATATCAAAGACAAAATGAACACAAAAGATATATAAATTAAGTTCTGTTCTTCTATCATTTACATTGTATTAATTTAATAATAAAAATATCATATAATTTCTTTAAATTTAACAAAGATTAGAAATGATAAGTTGAATAATAAATCCACCTGCAGAAAAGATCTCGCCTCAGCTGTAATAAAACTAGGCCATTGGACTGGTTTATGCCTTATCATACGGACGAGCTGCCAAATTGACATTGTGCAGAATGGTGGTTGACCAGCCATCAACTCATACACTATACAACCAAGTGACCAAAGATCTGCCTGTAAAATGAACTTCAATATTAATATTGTTACATAATAAAAATATTAGCTTTAAAAACACTAATAAATCTTTCCAATAATTCCAATTTCCAATAAAGAAGTATATCTATATAATTTTGGTTTATAATCTGTGTAAAAGCATTTCATGCATTAGTTACTACAGAGATTTAATAAGTTAGTATGTCGCATATACAAATATGTAGTGTTTATTTTCAATAAATTGGAATCAATACCTGATGATCATATGGCTTTTCATCAATAAGCTCCGGTGCCATGTATAATGGTGTACCTTTTATTGATGTCAGAATGTGGGTAGCATTAGTCATTATTCTTGCCAGGCCAAAATCACAAAGTTTAGCTTTTCCTGTGCTGTCTAACAGAACATTTTGTGGTTTTAGGTCTCTGAAAAATAAGTACATACACACATGTACAACCATATTTTTTATATATGTAACAGTTTCAACATGAGTTAAGAAAATGAAACTATGTACATTCTGTATCTCACTGTTAGTAGAAGAAGCAATCATATAATTATATTTTAGATGCAGGTATTTAGGACTAAGAAAATATTCTTATCCTAATAATACCAACAATGTCACAATTTTAAGTTTCAAATAAAATTTTAAAGGTATATTGGAATATAATTCAACCAAAAAATTATGCTATTCAAATTATGAATATTCTGATAATCAAAATCGATATGTTTATTTTAATTATATTTCATTTATTCATACCTATGAAGCACTCTATGGGAATGTAAATAATACAAGGCAGATACCAAATCCCAGGTCACTTTCTTTACTTCCTCTTCATTGAGACATCCTTCCTTGGCTAGAATACTGTGTAATTCCTTTTCTGCATACTCGGTCACAACTACCAGTTCCGATTCAGTGTCAAAACTATCGATCATTCGAATAATATTAGGATGATCCAGTTGCCTTTGAATATCACATTCCTGTCTTAAGTTTTTTAAATCCTTTGAGGATCTTCCTTTCTGATGAAATAAAAGCAAATAAATGGAACGAACCACTTTAATTTCTCCATCCTTACATGTCAGAAAAATAGGTAAAGTTTAAAGTTATTGTTATTATTGAATTCGTATTTTGTAACTATTTGGGAAAGTAAATGTATGTTTTGTTAGAATATTTGATAAAACAAGTCCCACCTTTCTTATAACTTTTAAAGCTACAATACCATCAGTATCTTTGTGCTTGGCTTTAAAAACTCGACCGAATGATCCTTCACCAATAAATGACAGAACAA
This sequence comes from Danaus plexippus, assembly GCF_018135715.1. Taxonomy (NCBI): domain Eukaryota; kingdom Metazoa; phylum Arthropoda; class Insecta; order Lepidoptera; family Nymphalidae; genus Danaus; species Danaus plexippus. The sequence continues at coordinate 3,389,038 of NW_026869848.1, read as the reverse complement.
TATAATTTTCCATCTTTTTAAGTATTTTAACAGCTACTTTTACACTTCACTTTCCATATCTCGATATTATTTAAATCTAAAATGTACAAAAAATAAACAAACAAATAAGCGTCAAGCAAAGTCGTTCAAAGATTAAAAATGAATGTAGATAAAATATTTCATTATTGACAAATGACAGTTCACGTATTATAATTTAACAGACTTTTAATCATTTTATATTCTGTTTAATTACTACTATAATTAAAAAGACTTTTTTTTTGTAATTCTTTTATATAAAACTATGGGCTTATCATTAGGATAAAAGATTAAGCGATAATAATGAACGACAGAGGAGAAATAGGGCAACACAAGATGCCTGCACTAATTTATGATGTCAGGAATAAAACTTCCAAAAATCTTTAAATTCACTTGCAGCCAGCAAGATTCTATATAATAAGGAAAAGTCAATTCTAATACAATGTTACATAACGTGAATTTTTGTCAAATAAGTTTTCTAACCTAATCTGAACTGTAGCGCATGTTGAGCTATAAATGTAATCGATGTAATTATTTGAGCTAAAAGAAAATATAACTCAAACTGAATAACATGTTATGTATGCACACTGATGCAAAAACATGTTTCATACAAATGTCAAATAATTTAGTAGTGTAACGTCCCGCATCATATCTATGAGATCTAAAAATCGGATTCTGCGCATCTATAATCACGTGCCAAGTTAAGTGCCGGCTACTATAACTATAAAAACTGTTATAAGATATTAAGTAAAAAATTCTTAACCTAAAAAAAATTAGGTATAATAATATATTTAAACATACAAAAAAATCTCATATGCTTTGATTAACAAAAGAAAGAAAATATTAAATCCGTATTATATACAGAGATATTTTTAAGAAAGAATTCATTGTAATAAAATTTTTACCTAATTCGAACAAAGAAGTATTGAGAAAATGAAATAGATTATATTGTGACAAATTAACCCTGAATTGTTGTAGGTACTTGAACTATTTCAGTGTTACTCAAGGGTAGTTGAAGAGGCCACAATACTTGAGTCATGGTCATTTTAAAAATCGATGAGGATTAAAGTTAGCAAAAATTGTTTATAAATATATAACGACTGTATTCTATAGTAATTATTGCCTTCACGGAAACTTTCAATGTTTTTACATAAACTAAACACAAGTAGTACAAAAATGGAATCCTTAAAAATCACTGGACACAAGTTTTGGATGGTTTCATATTTCAGGCTTAATATCTGGATTTAGTGAAGAAGGAGATATAAGAGTTTACCAAAGGTGACGAGGATGTTTTTTTTATTGAGTACTTAAAACAAAATGAAATTGTTTAGCATAAAAATACATAAACTAAAATGGAAAGATTATCTAGTCCAGCCATAAGTTCTGGCATGGGCAATTCGTGTCTTTTGACCAGATTCTAATTCCTTCCGAAAAGTGAAACATATTTTTTAAGTGTATTGCTTAAAACACTTTGACTCAAGTATGTGAATCCTTGAAAAAAAATAGTTTTGTATGTCCTTGATAAGACACGCCCAACCAAACTATCACTGAGGCAGATGATGACCACGAGGCATGATGATGAAGCTTCTTTAGAACTGTGAGCGTTCGCTTTATTATTTTGCTTATTGTAGTTGTCTTCAATCCTGAATTTTTTTCTGTGATTACTTTTGTTAAAAGATATTTCTGTATCTTTACCATACGTATCGCTTCAGAAGTTGTTTCAATCGATTCACTCTATGTTTTTAAGTATCCACTCTATTGATGATACAATACGAACATGCGGCTTACCCCAAGCTCTTGAAGTGTCTTGAATATGACCGACGACTCTATACCCAATTTGGTGGAAGCCGTTCACCGCGATCCAATTTTTTTTATCAAACCATTCCATTTGCAATTTGATAATTAACATGAAAAATTTGAAGTCGTGTAAAATCCATAGAAATTTTTAAAAGAATATGGATATTCCAAATTCAAAGTAATGAAATTTTATGAGACATATTAGTCCAGATTAGTTATATATAAGTGTCCTAACAATTTTTTTTGAATTACAATTATAAGGTTGTTTAAATTTTTAATTGATTTTTGATATGCAAATCCGCCGATAGCTTTCGAACAATCCCATTTGCTTGTGACGTCACAATTTTAATTTCTACTGATCGTAACAGATATAATACTATCTATTAACTTTTTTGCGTCTTTATATAATTAGATTAAATGGAATCTAACAACAAAGATATTTAAACCTTAATACTAATCATAACATTTAAAATTCCTTGCATTAAAATAATTTCATCAATCATCAATACATAATGAATTTGTATATTGTTTTTAAATGGCCTGAGTTTAATTTACTATTTTCATAATTCTATATATCGTTGGGTAAAGTTATAGACGAAATTTTTTTTTCCAATATTTATGCAATTGTTTTTTTTGTATGGTTATGATGTCACTGAAATAATTCGTATCATTTATTTATTTACTATAGATGATGACTGCACTGTCCGGAAGATTTTAAGGTATTTATTAAAAAAAATATTTAAATTTAGAGTAACAGAATTAAATTAATTTATGTTGACTCTTGTGGTTTAAATATAACGTCAAACTAAAAAGTCAGTTTGAAACACATATAGATATTCAACCGTTCTGTTTCTATGCGATTAAATTGTCATCCCAAAGACCAAAGTCAGTTTCAGTATTATGCAAATCTTCATACTTCGGCGTTGACATATAATACACACCACTTAAATTGAATTGAAACAAACAATAACTAAATCTAATCTCAATTAAAATCTTTCCTTCAAAAATCTATTTTTATAACTCAAAAGCTTACACACGTATTTCATTTAGTATTTTTATTTTTTTATTTTCTTATAGATCACAATTGAGACATTAACGAATCTTTAGAAAATTTAAAAAAGGTTGCTGTATTAAAATGTTAGCTATAAATATAATAAAAAATTGCCTGTATATAATTTGCTCTTATCATACATGACTTCACAAATTTACCTGATCATATTAATTTTTATTGCACTATTGCTTCATATATTTCTACGTGCAGAACCCTTGAAGATTACAGTAATAATTGCTTTAGGACGGTGATGCATTGTTATAATTAAATAAGAAAAGTTTTTTCACATCAATTATGAATATGATTTAGATTAAACTTTTGAAATAAATAAAATAATCGGTATTCTTCTTTACCAAAAACGAATAGGAGCTATTTGTAGGTGAGCGCACCGCCTAAATTATATTGTACGGGCATGTACCTACCGAACGTTATGTATCAATAATTAATTAGTATATAAAGTAGTGCTCAGTGCTCACATATACATATACTTTTATTTCGATTTGTGTTAATTGACAAATATTTTTTTTAAACTGTTTTATATTTAGTAAGTAAAGAATTTTATTTTTGTTACATTTCATTGTTTTATAAATCTAAGAACATTGAATTGAATTGAATTAATTTGTCTCACTTTTTATAGGTATATTATGTAAGTTGAGATAGATTTTATATACTAGATACAGCTATAAATTCATCGCATAAATCTTATTTATAACGTAGATCAAAGCTTTTTTACATTAAAAATTTAAATATTTTTACAAAATATTTAGCAGCAGGTCTGTAATGATTTAATATGTAATAAAAATATTTAGTCATAACCGTAATGCTCATAAAACTCTGTTTTATATCGACGTACAAAAAATCTCACATTACTACCGGTTAATGATTTGTTGTCTATGATCTATTTATACTCTGTAATCCAGCAACCAGCTGTAAGAGATAAAGATCCCGAATCGCACACACAATAAAACCAATGGGGATATAGCTCGTGGAAGCATTTATTTAACTTAAAGCATATTATTTCTCAGGCGCGAACGATTTTGTAAACAAATGAGACAGAATGTGGGCGTGTTGCGCGATTAGCTATTCTGGTGAATTTCTGATTTGTCTTTAACTGTAATTATTATATCATTTATATTGTGTTTTTTTTTTTCGTTAGAATGAAAACAATCTTAATGGTGGACATAACAGAGGCGTGTCTTTCTTAGAATCGCATTTTTAAAATTATTCAGCTTAATAGACTAAATAATGAAGATGGTTCTAGTTATAAAAATAAATACAGATTAATACGAGACCGATACCAAAATACCTATTCTTTATTTATATTCTATAATTTTACTCTGTAACTAAAATTTATGTTTTTATGGATGAATGACACTGATTGTTTATATTATTTTGGTGGTTGAATCTTTAAAAAACTCAGTTAATAATAAACAATGAGAAATGAATAAATTTCTATTCATCATCAATAGCAGACTGACAAAAGATTACCTTCATGACGTAAATACCGAACGTCTATTAGACTCCTTTGATCTTAAAATAAGCAATCAATGTTAAACCAATGGAATTTAACATTTTGCTTGTATAAAATAACGCAAAATACTAAGAATAAAAATGTAACATTGTTCGTTTTGCAAGATTTCGGTACGTTGTTTCAAAATATCGTGAAGTGTGTTTTATTATACACTAGCTACCAGTCCCGGCTTCGCACCCGTATAATATAAACCCGTAAAAAAAATATAAAATAGCGTATTTAATTTTGAGAATTATTAAACTATATTATGATAACTTTCAAACGCCCGATTTTAATGATTTAAAAACTAATTTACAGATACTTATGTAAGCTTGAAAACGAAGTAATTTATTTTGATAAGACTTAATAGTGTATTTATGTAAATAGCTTTCCTATAAACGCTTTAGGAATAACAATTTATAAAAGTTGTAAAATGGTTATAGTATGTTACCCTTGTTGTATAGACATACGCCACCGCGGACTTTTCTGTAGACCTATATAAAATACACAATTCCGCCATATATTATTGTGTTATATCTCAAAGACTTTAGGCAGCCTTTTCGTTAAAAGCTCTCAGACGGCTCATGTTTTTCCGATATCTTCAACAAATATCATCAATGTACACACACATAAATACAGAAACTTAACAAATTATATACTTAAACCTTCCTGGAGAATCATGCTATCGAGTGGTGATAACTGCTTGAAAAAAGGTGCAATAGTTTTTCCTGTTATCGCGAACGACAGACAGACAGACGCGACGAGGGATTTTGTTTTAACTTTGTTTTATTTTACTTGACGTTTTAGTTGAGTACTTTCATACAACACAAAGAAGCCATTCATGACCGAAAAATATACAGCTTTATTAAAATTTTTACTCTTAAAAATTAGAAATATTAGAAACTGAATGCTAAGTATGTTAATAACATATTTCATGTAAAATTGGTAAAATAAAAAATTATATTTTTAATTAGAGAAAAAGGCAGATGAAAGTTAAATAAATATTATTTATAATTAATTATAATTTGCATAATTACTAGAATCCGTCACTATAGTCAAAGAACATATTTCTCATAATATTTTCACATTATGATGCTAAAATCGTCTAACAAAAAAAAATCCAGTAAGCGCGGTATCATGAAATTATCTTAAATAAATGAATCTTTAATACATTTAGTCACACTGTAATCTATATATACATAGTTCATTTCAATAGAATTTGGCAATCTTGTAAACGAAGCAATTGATCACGATTACTCCGTTCTTATGTGCAATTGAATGTCAGTCCTCGTAATAATTACATCTTAATAAGCCCACCGCTGTTTTTAACAAAATTTTCATCATTAAACAACTGCGTATATATGTTTATTTTATAAAATAATTTTGAACTCGAAAATTTATTGCATTTATGAAATTGACACGATCATTTTACTCATCAAAGTCTATTTGTCTGTGAAAAGTGAGTGTTGTACATGATAAATATATAATTATATAATGAACTAGTTTTTGCCCGCGACTTCGTCTGCGCTATTATCAAAAATAGAAATATTTAGCTGACAGGGGAAACTCTGTTCCAGGCAGTAAATAAGAAGATTTGGATTTCAAGAGTATTCTATGCCCTTTTTTTGGTTCTAAGCTATCTCTCCACCAATTTTCAGCATAACCCGTAAAGTCGTTCTTGGTCTATAAATAGTGTAACTGAGACGACTTTCTTTTTTATAAAGATATTTATAATCATTATCATTTGAATTTTTACCAACTCACAAATATTAAAAAGATCTGATTATAACAAACACTGTAGAATATTCAACAGGCTATGATGAAAATCAGCTAAAACCGAGCGGTAAAATTGGATTTTTTTTCTGGTATTTAGAAGGTCGAACTAAACATAGCTAGCGCTAAAAAGTACTAATTATTATTTTTTTTAATAGTTAGTGTGTTCGTAATACTTATTGACCTTGATGGCATGGTCTTTGGGGGTGGGGATGTTAAAATTCTCGACTAAAGAAATATGTCTGGTCTCGACGACACCGGACAAATATCATCCGATATTTTATATTGTTTCTCATACGTAACCATCATTATAGTCCAATCCTGAGCCGCTTTAAGGATAGAGTAAGGCTTGACGTTTGATTTTATAGCCCTAGTGCCTTCTTTCACAAAACGTTCTGATCGTTCGTTTGTGGTTATTACTTTTGGCGCTCTGACTACGAAAGGACTAACCGCTTTACGTATGGTTATTAAAATCCTACAGTGACGACGCGAGTACTGACCGCTATCCAGGAGTATCCTACAGTTCACCAGCAAATGCTTAGCAGTTTGAACTGCTCCCCCTAGATACTTCAAGTTTTTTCGGTACCTTTACTCCTTCTCACTAAATTACCTTGTTCTGGGAGAGTCATTTAGAACGCATTGAGATAAATTTTTTGCTTTGCTGGCCACCATTCATTAATTAAAGTGCGCCATTTTAGTGCTATTTGGATGCAAAAATTTCGTATGTGTAACCACTCTTTCTGCATTTCTAAATTTAATAAAAAATCACTAATAAATATCTTAAAAAAATATATGTATAAATTAAAGTATTTTTTATGTAAATACTTTAATTAAATAATTAAGATTAAAGTATCGTAACGTATACTCACATCACTAGGGGCATAGTCTTTGTCAATATCAGCTGATCATGTTTGTTTACAACATTGTTAAATTTTATTAAAATGCACTATAGAAAGGATGATCAATTCTAAGATGAATTGAAGTAGTCATATTTATCTTTCCATTCATATTATACTTAACACTTGTTCATTTTTTAAATATTCAGTCAAACCGCATGTAGATAATAAATGTATATTTAGTTATTACATATAGTAAAGAATTCAAGCATTTGCAGGCCTTACCAAAAAAAAATAAATATTCAAAATTCGTATTATAATAATGAAATTATAAAACGTGATTTATATTGGATTAAATAACTACAACATTTTAAGAGCTTCAGAAACTGGACGTCATAACCGAATCTTAAAATAACCTATCTTTCTCGCCCGTGTTCATAAAATTTAAGATTGATTTACGATTTGAACATTCGTTCACTCCCAGACATTAAGCTCTGATAATATTTCTGTTCAATCATGTCTACCAAGTACACAGTACTCGACTAATACTACCATATATTTTCTAAAGGCATTTATTTCTGAAGATACGTAACAAATAAAAGCTTTATTTGTTACGTTTTTTTTGCAAAATTTAATATTTTTAAGATGAGAATCGTAAATTTTCAGCTTGTATAAAATTTTTCAATCAATGTTGAAGTGACCTTTCAAAGTTACGGTCTTAAATGGGATGTCGATAAAGTACAACATTTTCCTCTAAAGTTAATTAAAAGTATTTTATGAAGTGCTTGATAAACAAATGTGTTTTTATGTTTCCGTCTACTATTTGAAAAAAATTATCACTTCCAATTGTTACATGTATTTCTGTTTCTGTTCATTACACTGGCAAGGGGTGTCTATTTTATTAAAGATGACATATTTCAAGACAGGACACATTTTGGCTGTTATAATGTTGCTGTCTTTTTTGTTATCTAACAAGATCTAGGCGGGTCTATACTCACGAGATGAATAAGATGAAGTTCCCAAATGAATGTAACCAGTAGCTCAACTACATCTCACGATAGTCTTTTATTGTTTATTTTACTGAAAAAAAACTCATATCTAAAAGAAAATGTCCTACATAATAAAATATTTCTTATTGTATGCAGAAAACGAAACATAAAAAGTTCCCGTATAATAAATGTAAAAAATGGCGGCTATTTCTCTAAAAACAATTACTACAAACAACGTATAAAATAATTAAATCATCTTGATGCTATGTTCTTTTAACTAATATTAAAATGTATCAAATAATACCGTTGTTTCTAAATTGAAATTTTATTTGAACCAATATTTTATTCTTAAATTTTTATTTCGTGCTATAATAACAATTCTCATGTTACTACTTGTATGATATTATGTGATGAAAGCAAGACGCAGTTCTTTGCTTCGTAGCAATTGGCACTAAAATATATTTCTATCATCTGGAAAGGTAACTCAATGTCAAAATTTTAATTGAAATATTTTATCAGTTAAGTATATCCGTCCTAGTGATGTCCAATGAATATAAAACGATATATTTTTTTCATGTTATTGTTCATACATATGTATGTATCTAACATATCTATATTGCAATTCTGAAGGTCTTAGTGAAAATACAGACATACATATCACAGTAAAAATATACAATTTATGTAACATTTTTATTATTTATATTGAGTAATATAAAATCACTTATTGATACTCCGGAACTTCAGATTTCTATATAAGTAGTTGTTTCTTTTGTAAATATTGTTACTTAGGTCTTATTAAATCGTAAAACAAAAATTAATGAATAAAAATTCCATATTTAGGATCCGTTCATTAGTCCAGAAATCCCATTCATTTATGGTTTCTTAGTCCATTTCACCTGTACTGTCCGAAATGGTCAGTATATCTTGGCTTTTTTCCAGTAGTTAGATTAGTGATACCTACGATTTATAGTTGGCTGTACCAACGTTAACATCACTATAATGAATGTTTCAATTAATTATGAATTAGTATTAATATTAAATATTACTGAACATTTTTTATGATCTTTAAGTTTTATTTTGTAAGATTATACTATTATTATTATTATATTGTCGTGTAAACGGATGTAATAATATAAGGCTTGATGAAATTTTATCATAAAAATCGTTTGGTGACAATAATACATGTTTTAAAAATTCAGGAATAAGTATAGATATAAATATAAAAGCAAAAATCTCACGTCGATATTCAAATTAGAAGGCATAATTGAGAGATGAATTTATTTTATTAAATAAAAATAAAGTGTCCGCAAAATAACCACGAATCATTAATAAGTATTATTAACTAAAATTTGATATACGACACCATGAACAAAATTCTTATGTTCCATGGATGCCGTGATTTTAGTATAAGTTAGTTAGTTTGCATTTAAAAAAATCCTTGGACCCTTGAATAAAATTGTCACCATGATTATAAATTTAAGATTTATTATGCTTGTACGAACGTTTGTTATTAAAAGGAACTATAAAGATTTCATTGTGTTAAATTTTTTTTATGCCATTCTTATGCTGAACGTATTCTAATAATAAAGAAGTCAATACAAATTGGATTGTGTACGTTAAAAAGTGAGTATCATGTTTTCTCCTAATAAGATAATTTTGAGGTGATAAACTGTGGTCTTGTATAAATACAAGAATGGCCCACACTCCTCATGGTAATGTAAATAATAACCAGCTACACGCAAACGGCTACATTATTTACGTTTAATGATATAGCAAATGGTAGTACAGTCTTCTCCGAGGGAAGGGCGTGCGGCTTTTGCTTACAAGCCGTCCGCTTGTTTACGTTTTTCTTGACCACGTTTTCGACTAAAAATACCATAGCATCCTGCCGTTTGAGGCTCACGCCATTGGTCGGTGGATGCAAGAAGCCGGGGAAGACTCGCCGAAACGGTCAGCCCGTCGATCCCCGACGCCCCCGCACCGCACATTTTATGTGAAAGCATATGAAAGGCCACACTCGTAAAGCAGCAGAAATAACCCTGGTCGCTGGAATCATCAGAATCGCGGTCAGTCGTGTTGTGCGTCTCACAGTGCTAACTAGTGACATCAAACATGGTTCTGGACACAGAAGACTGGGTAGGTAGAAGTTTCTAGAAAAAAGAACCAGTTAAAGTAACCATCGAAGTTTCTCTGATTTCTCCATTTACATATACACTCATACTGATACGCCATATACGAATATGTTGTAGCGTATGATTCATTAACTCAAATAATTTAAAGTGCTGAGAGGCTAATCAATCAATGTGTCCGAAATAAAGGTGTCGTGTTAGCATCCGCGCTACTCCGTGTAACTATTCAAATAAATCAAAGCCGCGTATATACAGGCTGTTTATTTTATGCATTCAAATAAATAAATAATTATTAATGTAACATTAATACTAATTATTTATTGACAGAAATAATTGTATAATAAATAAATATTCATTACTGAATCGTAAACGAAAAACTACGCACAGACATTTTGTACCTGTTGCCATTGGAGAAGAGGTAGATATAAAAAAAATAGAAAAACAAGTAAAAAATTTTTGTTGATGTTGTGCAGTGATGCATAAATACAAAAATTTCTTTTTCAAGACAATAATTTCAATTTTAATCTCATTCAGTAGCCCAAGAGATATAACCCTGTTAACGACTACTTATTCCAATATGGTAAATCATTGTGATACCCATATCATGTTACAGTCTTAGGTTTTAAAACATCTTTGGAGGAATCCGAGGCAAAACCAATGAGTCTATTTTAGTTTGAATTGCACGTAAAATAAATTTATTACGCGCACAAACGCTTGCGTCCACGAAAATTAGCCTTTACGATCTACATATATATTTTATATTCTTTGGGATTCGGGAATCGAAATAAACAGGGATTGAAATATAAGTTAATTAGAAACAACATTAAATAAAATAATGAGTGTACAAGACATTATTGTTGGACGAAGCGTTTCAGAAATGAATTCGCCCTTACAAAATATTTATTTCTTAATATAAGACCAAGTATCAACTAAGCAAAACATTTTGTTACGTAGATATTAGGTACTACTGTACCAACAATTATTTTGTAAATGATAGTGAAACCTTAAAGCACTTTTCATATCCGTTGAATGTCGATAAACTCAAATATTTGCTGAAAGGTTTTTCTAGTTTTCTCAAATCCCGTCGGACTCATAAGATGAAGTTAGGTTAAAGGTATTAAATAAGTTTTCATGCAAACCGACTGAATTATGAATTGTATTGTTAAAAATGTCGGAAGATTGTTAATTGTACCAGGAATTTTGCTAGTCCTAATTACGTTATATGTATTTGCTAATTAGCCGGGTTATAAATCAGACCGAGTGCAGTAAAGAAAATTTATATGTTGATATATTTATTACTGCCATCAAATTGGCTAAAACTCAGAACAATAACTAAATCATAGAAATAGTCTAGTCTAGAATTCTCATTGTAATGTGGTTTGAGAGTTTGAAGTTAATAGTCCAATGAGTATATCTATGAAAATAAAAAAATACAGACAAATTAATAACCTCCCCGTTTTATTGAAGTCATTTAAAAATAACGTTAGTTTTTCTATCCTAATTTGTATATAATTTACTGTCAAACACACTGTGAGAAGTTAAAAACTTTTAAATTTTGTTTCTAATAGGACTTATTTTCAATATATAAGTTATTGGAGTACTTTTTGGTTACTTTTTTATGTATTGTTGTTAAAGCAGCGTTCCAATTGTATTGTTAGCTATGATTATTTAATCATAACTCCGCCCAAGACTGTACCTAAATAAAAAAAATCAACTGTAAAGCCGAGTAGGAGCTACTTATTTGGGCTTAAATGTTTGTTTGTTTGTATTTTATTTCTATTGTATTATGGTTGTTACAGCAGTACCGTGTGAAACATCTTTTGTAGATCATTTCGTATAAATCTTGTAAATGTAAAGTCAATACAAAAATAAGTTCTTCCGATGAAGATTAACTAATTACTTACAGATATTCCTTGTGTGAATTACTTTGATCACGATGAATACTTCTAAAAAATGCCTCTTAATATTTACTCCGTTAAAAATTTGTATATTTACATAGTAAGAAAGTTTTCAGTTATGATGTTTGCAATAATTAATCTACGTTGTAATGAATAGCACAATGTTATTATTCGGAGTATTCTTTACTGGCAAAATGTTTTCGTGTATTCGTGTAGTTTAAGATCCAAAAAATTGCATTTTTAATTCTTGTTCTCTTTCTACAGGCTGATGAGCTCCCAGCAGAACAAATTGCCGGTAAGTAAGGAATTTATTAAAATTAACTTAATAAATATAATATTTCAGAAGACTGGAAATTTATTAAGATTTTTTTAAATATGGAAATACAGAAATAGATATCGTGGAAAAAAGTTACAATATTTTTAATACAAGTAATCGTTATTTTTTTATTTTTGTTACATACCTACTTACATAATAATGATTTCGAAAATTGATATACATACGTATGTACATAATTTCGGAATTATAAATAAATAATAGAGTATGAACATATACTATGATAACATCTTATAATGTTTACTTTCTTAAATAAAGAAAAATCTCAAATTTTCTATTGGCTTAAAGCCAGGAACACGATGGAGGCCTGACTTCATAAATTTAACGGACACGGGCACCGTGTAATAAATATATTCTTCCAAAATGTTGTGTGGGTTTAATTAATGATACAGAAATAACTTTTGAAACAACTGAAATTGGGCGTGGCTGGTGCTTATAGAACAATGATAGTAGTTCCGATTAATTAAAAAAATAAGGTCAATAATGTTCATAGAAAAATAAAGACTTATTTATTAATAAACCGAAAACTAACCGGTTAACCTAAACTGATACAGGTATAGTTTGATTTTAAAACTAATATTTTTTTAAGTTGAATTTAGAATTAGAAATCATACAGTTTTGTAAACACACACACACACGCACATATTTATATATAAATGTTATGTATTAATTCATAATTAATTAGTCTAATGACAACTTAAGTTTGTTTATTCTTACGATACATCTATTAATACAAGAAGTCATGTCTGACAAACTGCATGAATTAGCATCATAAATACAATCGATGTTTAGACTAGAGTTTTATTATTTAATACATGAATAATTCGTTCATGAAATATTACTTTAAGAAGTGGGAATTAGAGGTATAATTACAACAACCTAATAAGACGCTTAGGCCTATATCCAGAACTATAATAACATAAATACTTTTTAGAACGTACTTAGAAGGTAACCCTAGAAGGTTCCTTTCAAATTTTATTAGGTAGATAGAGGAGTTTGGACGGTAAAGGTGAGTGTTTAACGCGCATTAGACAGGTCCCCTTAAACTTACACCTATAAGGTCGCGAATCCCAGACACTGTTAAAGATCCTCTCCCTGCAACGTGTTAGACCCGACACCCGCTCTGTGAATCCATGAATGTTGAAAACTTTCGTCTCGTTTTTATTAATAATTAATACACTACTTGAAAAATACGTATAGTTATGAAACCTTAAAATCTCGTATATTTTGTTTAATTTTAACCAAAATTTATATTCTCGTTTTATCACCGTTAATACAGTGACAGGATGATTTGTGAAAAACACTGAAATTTAATTCTCTTGCTGAAAACGACACGCGACTCGTAAAGAAACAGATAGACCAACTGTCGGCCTGCTGATTGACGGCTGCTAACATATTCCGCTGCCCTTTACAAAAACATATTTATAAATAAAGTTTATACGAAATCACTTCAAACAAGAGTGAATTATGTGGAACATCTGTTTGATTTTTTTTTAAATGGGTTATTATATTTTATTAATTCAAAATTTTTAAATAGAATAGATTTTTATTTATTTTTAATGCCTCGTGAAATATCGTCCGATAGTTCACGGATATATTGTGGGGCTTAATGTAGCTATATATATTTTTAATTTTAGATTGTCTTTTTCAAAGCTTGTTTAAAAGCTATTTCATTTTACGAGTAACTCAAATCTTGCCAGTAGTACCGTAGAAATTGACAAAACTCACTTTAATATTAAAAAGAAAAAATTAAATTTTAGCTTTCTTTAACTATTTTCTCTAGTTTCCATGTTTATTCAATATAAATAAAGTAACCGATTGGTTAACATTAGGTGTTTGTTATTATGAAAAACATAAGCCGGCCGGTTAAGGCCGCTAACATGGAAACGCTTGGATTAAAGCCAACGACGCTTGGACGTTTGATTGTTGGTTTATTTTTATTTCAATATAATAATTTCGATAACCTGAGATACAACTACCCAATGGGCGTGTTTTAACACAAAATAAAGGCACACAAACTAGAAAAAAAATATTTAAAATTACAAAAAAGAGAATTTATAAAAGTGAAATATAAAATCATAGAAGCTTTTGTTTATAATTGAGATAGATTAAAAATGTTGGCATTTGAATGAACAACTGTGAACTTACCTCCTTACATTGTGAGCAATGTATTTTTTCATAAATACTTGCATTACATTACAGTAGTAAGGTAACCTATGTTAATAATTGAATGATGAACGGATAAATCTTCGTATGTTGAGCTAAGTATAAAGACTTGCAAAAGTTCTACAACACGTTAGTATTTCTGAATATATGTGTAAAAACTGGAATTTAAAAAAATCTCAGTTATATTTTGCACAATATTAAAAAATACAATTAGAGGGAGTTGCTTCTACGAGGTTTATATACTCTAGATATGAATTTACTGTGTGATGTATAAAAAAGAAAATATACACAAAACCATATAAAATAAGACAGTTTATAAACTTCATACTCTTCGTCCTCAACTGACTGTTTAAAAACTTCGAAGATATCAACCGTTGTAAAACTGCTTGTTAATGTGGTTTTTTTATTAAACTGCCAACGTTATTAAGGAAGTAATTAAATTAAACATAAAAATATCTTAGATAGCGATACATAGATAATTGTAAATATCATAACTGACGCAATGTCCTCATTTCGAAAGACCGTGAGAGATCGTAGGATGATAATTAATAAATAGCTAAAATCTAGAAAAAAAAAGCAATAAAACGGCAATAGTCTTTGAGACAACTGCCAAGACATTTTGATGATTAAAATTAACAACTTTGAGCTGGTGAAAATAAAAAAAAAGTGTTTTTAAAACTAGCTGCCAAACTATTATGGAACAGGTGCACCTATACGCTATGAACATGGATTTTATGTAACATCCTGAAGGGATGAATAAAAATATATATACTCTGTCATATATTTTTAAATGAAAAAATAAAAAAGTTTTGTTAGTTTTTAAAAAATAATAGTAATTTATTACTGATAGTGAAAAGTTTGTACTCATTTTCATTAATTGTGGACTAAATGTAGTTATAATTTTCAATTACGTAATTATTATCGATTAACTTAAATTTAAGCAATTCTTAACCAAATGTATTTTAACGATTTCTTGGGGAAATATTATATTCATATTTACCATTTTATATTTACTCAACAAAAAGGTGTAATTATCAAAATGTTTACGTCTTATCTGATGCCAAGAAAAAAAACTGGCGGACTGTCAAAAATAATAAACTTTTTTTTATGAAATATGAGATTGATAGCCATCTTAATAGTTGATTCTAATCAGTATTTAAATATTATACATTTTTCTAATAGAAGTATCTGTGGGTTACGTCAATTCAATGAGTCAAGTATTTAAAATGTAAAAGATGAGAGCGATATATCCTTCATCTGTATCATTAAAACTTCGAAAGAGTTTATATCAGTAAAGTAAATACTGAACTTATTCTAAATTTACGTAAAATAATGACGCACATTCCGAAATATAGCACACACAGGAAAATAACTGTAAAATTTTATTGCTATGGTCGTTCGCCAGAGTATGTCATGTAACCTTCATGGGATATAAAATTACTCATATTCATAATTTAATTTCCCTTCATCTTTCACACTATTTTTAATATAAAGTCGGTGTTCCAGTTTCTAAATATAAAAAGGAAACAGCCACGTCTGGCTCCACGACTGTTGTAGAGTTGTCATTTAAATTTGTTTCATTTACAACACGTAAGAATTATTTAATAGCACAACAATAATATAAGAAAGGGTTACAGTCTCCTCGCTTGGCAAGAGTGCGGGTCAAATTACTATGCTTCTTTTCTAAGCATCTATTATTATGATAATTTCGGAATTGGTAATAAAAAGGTTTGATTACATCGAAAACATAGAAATGAGTATATGATTTCATAAATATGTAATTGTTCAAGTAGAATTACTTAATATCTCTAAAAATTTTAGAACATAAGCACAACACTACAGCACCAAAATAGCTGTGTTGCACAACATATTTGCACTGCATCTAGGTGCATTGAACTGCTGATCTAATCCCACTGCAGCCGGGCTAACGATCAGTTCAACTGCTTTAATTACCGGTGAAAGACAAGAGTCTAGTTTTAGTATTTAATTTTAAAGTCAAGCATTTATTAAGGATTAGTAATTGTGCCATGAGTGCACTTAACGTTGAGGGTATGAGTGCTTGTAACGCAATTATTGATTCATAATTTATTACGTAACCATTTGGTTTTCTTAACTAGAGCCAATTTGTTGCAGTTCTTCGCAAAGCGTTCGATGGCTTCGACCACAACCGCTCGGGCAGTATCCCATGTGACTTCGTCGCTGACATCCTTCGAATGATGGGGCAGCCCTTTAACAAGAAGATCCTTGAGGAACTCATCGAAGAAGTTGACGCTGACAGTAAGTCTACGTTCAAGATTTTTAACTTTATATATGACATATCCATCTTTTACAAACGACATTTGATATAAGTTTCATATAAAAAAGTTCACTAAGCTAGGGTGCAGTACTTAATATTTAGTAATTCCTATTTTATTTCATAGAGTCTGGTCGTCTGGAGTTCCCTGAATTCGTAACACTGGCCGCCAAATTCATCGTAGAAGAAGACGCTGAAGCCATGCAAAAGGAACTCAGGGAAGCATTCAGATTATACGACAAAGAAGGTCTGTAATGTTTAAAATATTTATTTTTAACTTAATTTACTATTTAGCTGCTTATATTTAAATAGCCCACGAAAGTATATGAAGCTTAACTAATTACTTACAGATTTTGTGTCGAATATACGTGTAACGAAATCTTTTCGTTTTAATTTTTTGTTTAATTTTTAGCTTGTAACAGGAGCACGTAACATCTACTTTAGAATGCGTTATCATATATGTATAAACTGTTTCTTACATCAGGCAATGGTTACATTCCCACATCGAGCCTGCGTGAGATCCTGCGAGAACTGGACGAGCAGCTCACAGACGACGAGCTAGACGGTCTCATCCAAGAGATCGACACTGACGGCAGCGGTACCGTGGACTTCGATGGTAACACTACAATAACTCTTATATGATGGGACATTAGAAACTTTTGAACATTTCTATTAATTTAATAAATTACAGAACCTTTTAAAACTTTTGTTTTTACTTCTGTTGACATGTTTATTTATATGTATAATGTATTTTTATTTTTTACAGAGTTCATGGAGATGATGACTGGGGAATAAATATATTTATTACAATGCTTTTTATACTTTAATATAAGGCTATATTTATGTTATATATATACTCGTTGAAACTCTCTGAAAAATGATATATAAAATAAAATATTCACATGATTTGTCTATAAAGTCTAAAGTGCTGTTCTTTGTACAAATAATCTTTGGTTCACATTTACCGAATGTGTGTGACTGTATAATGTTAATGTTACTTCTACTTTATTAATAAAACTTTTACTATACTAAATTATGTTTAATTTAGTACAAATAACTAA
Source organism: Danaus plexippus (assembly GCF_018135715.1). NCBI lineage: Eukaryota > Metazoa > Arthropoda > Insecta > Lepidoptera > Nymphalidae > Danaus > Danaus plexippus. Next base: position 3,371,186 of record NW_026869848.1, on the reverse strand, counting down.
ACAGATAAGTTGAAATACTGAAATACAAAGACAATGATAATAAATTCGCTGTTTTTAAATCGGACGCCAAATTGTCCTAGATTATTTTGATGGCATGAAACACCCGAGTTTGGATCACAGCCAAACCCAAGTAATGGGTCTATCGAATGTTATCTTGCTATTAATATAAATGTTACATCTCTACAGCATTTTTACGTTATAGAAATAAATAAATAAAAAAAAAAAACTAAATTAGTATATCTCATTTATTATTAGTTTTATCTTTGATCGTTGAATGTTTCTTTTCAGCCACAGCGACGTGTCTCAATTACTTCTATAAGCTGTTGTTATATCGAGTACAATAAATATATGTTTATTAAACGACTAAGTACGTGGTATACAATAGTTATTGAAGATGTCAACGTGTATGTATATTTCGTGCATCGAAATCTTTCACACAGATAATCATAAAATTCTAGCATAATATGTAAAAGTGTGATTTAAATACACATAAAAAAAAAAACTAAGAGAGCAATTGTTACATAAAAAAGCACCTACGCTGAAAGAAATGCTCAAAGTGAAAAAAAACCGTTTTGTTTCATACATTAATAACATGTATCTTTAATATGGCGAAAATTGTTGTCTTATTCTAAAATAATATAATTTCAAATAACTTACTTAAAAGCCTACATAAAACGTAGACCCCTATAAAATAATAATGAGAAATTAAGATAACGGGAATGCAAATAAAAATTTCATAAAAAAATGATTAGAAATTGCTAACATCCAAAGTTTTGGTTATAAATAGAATCACTTTCCCCAAAAAAAAATAACTAATTAATTTCCTGTTAAAATTATATAAAATTTCAGAATATTTAGATACATACAAAATGGAAATTAATTTGACAACCAGTACTATAGTAAGCCATTCGCGTTAACCTCATTTCTGTAAATTTTGTTTAAAATCACCAAAATTATATACATGCAAAAATTTTGGACCATCGTATAAATCCAAGTACCTACTAGTTATTTTTAGCGAAAGCTACATACCATACATTCAATTCATTTTTAAAAGTTTACTGGTACTGTATTTTGTTTGTTTTTATCAAGAGGTTTTATTTAAGGCCGAGATACATCTGTATAGTTGAAATACGTAAATTAATGCACAAGGCGGAAAATTAAAAAATAAACACATAATCAAACCGTAACCTTAATTGCACTTTGAACTCTGAAAGTATATAAAATTCTAGTTAATAAAGTTTGGCAAATCTCAACTGCGTCAGTTTAAGATCTCAAGACGATTTAATGGCACATTGCGTTTGTTTTGAAGACATAAAAATAGGGCAGAGCACACAACGCGGGTAATAACGCACAACTTTATAACTCAAAGTCAAAATTAAAATTCATTGGTAACGCAAAATAACAACTAAATTAAAAGTGAAGTCTTATAATAACATTACTAAACAATAATCGTACAAGTATAGTGGAATAGATTGAATTATGTAGTCATAAATTATTTGTTAATATTAGGAATATTCGCTCGTCCAAACGTATACATTTCATTTATAACGAACGAGCCATTCTCCGAGACAACGTTGAATTAGACTTCGTATCAATATTTACAAGATGCATTTAATCTCGTTAGCTTCTTGGCTTCAGATAGATCTAATATTTTGTAAACAACTATCTACATATGAGATCTTTATTTGAACTACGTTATCAAACGTCTTCTGAAGTCACATTCAAAGCCTATTATCACATTTTGTTTAAGTGTTTTGAATACAAAGTTTTATATAAAAAATCCTCTACCACGTTAAGAAGAGGTACTTTTTATTAGCCATAATATGACCAAGACGGTCTAAAATAAAATATTGTAAGTTCATGTTAGAAAAATACATTGCTGTTAAAACAGTGAATTTGTATTAATTTTGCAACCAGACATAATTAATAAATCACTATAAACAAAAAGCAATAAACGTCAATGCTGGTCGTCTTGCGAGGTAAACGTATGCTATAAGTGGATTATACAATGTAATATACAATAGCTCGTTTAATTAACTACAAGTAGCTTTATGAATACTGTTCATGTAAATAGATCTTTATTCTTAAAATCTTCATTCCTTTTAGGAGCAATCCATGTTATATCCAATTTCAACTCATCCCGTTACATACTGGAAAGAGAATGTAATATATATATTTTTGCATGGTAATAAAATTGGTATTTGCATATTAACAAAATTATATATTCACCTCACACTTCTAGACATGAAGGGTTGACTAGTAATTGTGTTACCGCATATAGATTAATGTAGAATGGGAGGTGGAGGCCGGGAACGACTATTATTTCGCTTCGGTAAGAGACCCACGTCTAAGAAATTCTGATCTTTGGGCTTCGTGGAACGACCAAAGCCTTTGCGGCTTCGATTGAGCCAAGGAGGTGGGGGACCCTCACACCATGCAGCGCGAAGCCAATTTTGAGGTTCCGCTCCCACACGTGAACATTCTCTAGCATAAGCTCTATATGCAGCACAATGACACCGAACACCCGTACAACTACACGCATCTAGGAGACACGCTTCCTTATAATTGTGGGGATTTACTTTGGCACTACAAGCTGAGAACGCATCATGGCGATCAAATGCTCGACATAGACGCCTGACTTTAGTAAGTTTCGATTGTCGACATCTCGAAATTCCATAAGGTCTTTCTTGTCGTCTTGTACAAGCTCGATGACCTCCCACGCGCCAAGACGATCCGAACTTCCAAGTATCATTTAATAGTCTTCCATCACGAGTTCTCATGTCATCCCTGGCTACTGAATTAAAATTACCACATAGACCACAGAGCTTGCCTTTATACGAACTTGAAACAGTAACTTCCAAAAATCCATCACCATCCCACAACATTTGCACTCCAATATCGGATTTTAGTAATACCGATCCGTTACTGCGATCTATCTCAGCTATTCCTTTTACTATATGTGGAAGACTTATTCTCTTTCCATTAACTTTGATACGCATCTTTTTACCCATATTGATTTTTGTTGACCCTATGCGAAGGGTGGCAGTACGTGTCCACGAGGAATGTGATGTATTTCTGGAATCATTGGATATTCTGATTGAAAATGTGTGATTTTTGCAATCGGATACCAATTGATATTTGCAAGATCCTTGAAAACTATAAAATTTTCCATCGAATGTTTTATAGTGTGGATCTCCAAATACAGTGCATATTCCGTCTATATCGACGCATTTTGAACAGCACTGTCCCGGCAACTGACGAAGAATCTGATCCGGCGAGCAGCTTAATACTGGGCATCGCTCCATGGCACAACGTGGTTCTCCTCCATGACACTCGCAGGATTTACAAGCATCTAATTGCCACGTTTCTCCGTCCTGAAATTTATAAATTCAAAGTTTTAATCTTCAAAGCTAAATCCCTTTGTCTGACTCAAAGCTGCGACGTATGTGCAGGACGAAATACATATTTTCTTATTTATACCTGATATTTTTTTCCCCCAATGACACATGCTTCTTTCGCTTCTTCAATTTGTGGACATTCGGGACAGCATTTCCCGGGGGCCGGTGGTAAAGCACGGGCTCCGCATGTTAGCACTGGGCATGTGTGACGCGAGCACACCGCCGTACCATTCATGCACATACAGTCCGTGCAAGGATCCACTCGAAATGGGATCGAATTGAGGTGATATTCCTTTCCAATTATACACGGTTTCTGAGCAAATCCCGAAACTATAATGGATATGACAAAATATTTAATAAAATTCTCAAATAATTTTTATTCGCGATTCGGGAAAATATCTATAAGAATTATTTTATTACATTTTTTGGTTATTTATTTAAATAACCACCAAAACTTACTTGGAAGAATTTTATCAGCTGTTGGATGAGAACATCGGGGACAGCATTCCCCAATTGGAGTATACTGCTGCGAAATAACACACGGAAGCACTGGACAAGCTTTCTTTGTACAGGATAAGGCACCCCGCATACATCGACACGATAAACATGGCTCTTCTGGTATCCGAACATCGCGGCCTTCCCAAACTCTTTGGCCATTTATGATACATTCTGAAAATATAATAAATATAAATTAATTACGTATATAGTAATGAAATTGTAGCAACATTCTATTTGAATGTTTAATAATCTTTGTTGATACGGCAACGAGACAAACTCTTCCTTCTTTAGTAACGACAAAACGCAAGTTCCATAAATTATTGCAACCGAGCGATGAATCAATCAAATCGTAATGAATGAGTTGAAGGCACAACCGCACACGAAGTGCACCACAACATGACCGTCGATCACGCTCCTTATCTCCGCAATGACTACTTTATTACTTAGACCATATACGTTTGTTCAACAATCCTATGATAATATCGTTGACAGTTGGTAACATTTTTATTTATCTTCATAATACACAAGTTTTTTATAACACTAATAAACATTTTTCGTTTTTGTAGAAGAAAATGGTCATTGCTGTAGTTCATCGGCTAAAAGTGTGTAGTCATACACTTAATGCTTACGGACAACATCACTAAATAATATGATTGATGCAATGCAGCACTCAAACTCCGAACAAAAACGACAAGCTGCATCTGACTGACAAACTGACGATTCTTTTGTAGATGCCTCTTACGTTCAATACATAAAGCATGAAGTCTATACTTAAAACGTATGCATTAATTTATCTCACGTATCGCTTGTTAATGGTAAAGCCGAAATCATGAATGAAACAAAATACATTTTTTTTGTGTCATGAATATACGAGTGCATTTTAAAATACGCAATAAGTTAATTGAACACAACGTGCAATCCATAAACGAAATGACAATTGGTTTGTAAGCTGGTGTTGGGGAGATATTCATTGTAAAATATAATACAATGTCTGTACTGATGGCGTTGTTTGCTATACTTATGTAACCTCCATGAAATATGCATTACACGTATCCAGCGTATATCACAAGCTAATTATTTTAATTTCTCCAGCCGTCGCAGACATGGCCAATAATAACGATAGCACTTGAAACGTTGGAAGAATTTAGATGAGTAAGCTTTTGTTTATGTTGAAATGGAATTGTGAGCTTTTGAATTTTCAACAATGACATAGAAAAAATACCTGTAGGTATTCTTTATCTTATTCTGCTCAGAATTTTGATGTGTTTGTAAGGATATTGGTATTTAAAAATTGCTAAAACAAAAGAATTTCAAACATACCATCATGCAATATCGTATCAAATAATAAGAACAAAGAGAACCGACTAACATATTCATTGAATAAAAAATATATAGCGTCATGAACTTCGAATATTTTACAATTAACACAAAACAATGAAAACTTTGCTTATATTATTATTTACTCTGTATATTATTTATCAATATCGTAAAATACAAAAGTTCTGTAAAACTTTAAAATAAATTGCATCTCTTAAAAACAGATACAAATTTATATAAATACGTGGATGACATTTAATAAGGCTAGAAATCCATTTGTGTTCATAATGCATTTTCGCTCGGTCCCAAAACAAAAAAGGGGACTCTGATAAGGCTGTAATCGTGAACGAATGAGACATAAAAGAAGCAAAAAGCTTAATGCACCGTTGGGACCGTAAAACAAACATGGACTGGGCACACCTCGGTTCCCGCCAGCCAGCCAGACGTCGGTCGCTTTGAGCCACACAAAAACCAACCGACTCAACCTTTTAAGTAGGTTGTTAACTTTTTGATTTATGGTCAATAATAGAGACGCAAACGCCGTGGGAGACTTTCCGACCATTACAAATATATATAATTTTTACGAACCCCCGTGAACATAATGAGATGTTATTTTGTTAGGACATAGGTAGGAAATCATTCCTTTTGTCTTACGTGTTTAGTATGAAGATACATGTACCAATCGCCGCGATGAGCGAATTCTGTTGGGTGGTCCTTACAACAATTGTGTTTGTGGTCGGAGATTCAAATATTAGACTTATTAGTTACAAAAGAAATCAAGGACTCTCTACACATATATAATCGTGAGGTATATTATATACTAATGTATGCCTTAATTCTTTAATATACATAGATAAAAGTAGACATATATAAATGGGCTAGTTTGGCAACTCGATGTCGTCCTTCCCATTTTACGTGATCATCATAACTTTAGCTGTAATATTGCAATACGAAATTATAATAACTACTTTAAAGAAATTCTGTAAAAAAAGTTTAAAGAACTTAATTTTTAAATTTAACAACAAATGCATTACATTGTCGATGACTGTTACATAAAAATGCGAATTTGTAAAAGACATCGTTTTTTCTCAAGGGCATTAAGATAATGAACTACAGTAGTTGTTACAATACTATAAAACACCACATGAATACTAACACATCGTCAGAGAAACATGGTGGACATAAATATAATCACAAGCAACAATTGATTCTAAACACATATCGTACCAAATACAAATATGTACAAAGTCTTTTTGCTGTTATAAATAGTTCATTTTGGTGGCCGATAATAGTCATGACAGTAATATGTATGGTTGAGCCGGTTGTTTTATTATGGTCGACTTTACCATTGTCTGAGAGTACGTTACGCTACTGCGCAATGTTTTGTGTTATGCTATTGTCAACGGCGTGTGGGCGAATCGCGGCCACCTCGGAACAAAGCTTTATCTTAAGGCTTACGAATATATAACGCAATGCATCAAGAAATAAATCACGATGATGTAAAATATAAACAACAAAAAACCACGCTATAACGCACGTGAACCTTTAATTAAATACCGTAGCTTAATACAATTGGCGCTCAGTGTTTTGTTACGTACAAAAAGGTCATGAAATTATTTAATAATTCAACAGCCTAAAGTCCAAGAAACCCTTAGATATTCTTGACCATTGGTTAATGAATAAAATATACAGGCAATAAAATGATAGTTTGGAATGTGTCGGCTATTTTCAAAAAGCAATTTTGTGCCGTCATCTCAAAAATTATTATTATTTGATTTTGAATTAATAAACTTGTTAGTTTGGAAGCGGACGTAAATTGCTTGGCTTTTTGGTTTTATTAAGTTTGCCTGTCGGCTTGTGTTTGTTTTTGAATGGGATTATAGGGTTTTTTTGCGGCGTGTCCGTCTGGGTGGGCGCTCTCCGAGACAAGGCTGCGCCAGCGCTGGAGCAATTATATACGTTATTCCTTGAATATATCCTCAATCGCAGTGGAAAAACGCAGCGTGAAATAGGGAGAGCATTCTTTTAAATTACTTTATTTGTATTTATTATTCTTTCAGACATTTTATTGCTTCATGTATAAATAGCAGCCAACAAAGTACAATAAAAGTAAAATCAAAGTGCCAGTGTTAGGTACGTTTTTTTTGTTGCAAAATATATATACATATGAAAAACTATAATGCCAATAAGCCACACAAGTATTTTTTTAATCGATGTCCTGAGTTAGCAGAAATGCGTTTAATATTATTGTTAACTAGAAATAGTTGTCTTAAATTACAAAATAAGGTAATCGATAAATTTAATAATAATTAAGTAAATTTTCTATTTTATACAATCAAAATTTAAAATACCTTCACAAACTGGGCAGTTATAATGTGTATGCCTCTGATGCTTCGGATTATCGCAGGGCGCGTAGCACTCTGGTCGTGAGATGGTGACCACGCCTGCTTCGCAGCGAAGCAATTTTCCATCTTCGTTCCACTCAGTGTGCGAAGAATGCTCTGTCCCGTTGTACCAACAACCCTTACATCTTGCGCAGCAACCTTCACGTGGCATGATGACAGCGCAGTCTTCCATCAAACCGCACTTTTCAGCACCCTTAAAGCAGTCCACAAACCCGTTCTGTAAAAGATCATTAAAAAAAATTAAAAACTGTTATGATTCACCTAGATTCATCTTATCTAAAACACAGTCCCATCTTAAAACTGTACTATAGACATGTACGTGTTTATTTCATATATTTTTATCTTCCTCATTACTTTGTAAATATTGTGAACACACTTAATAAAAGACTATATGACTTGAATAATCGTTTCATCATCATCACTCAGCCATGGACTTCCATCGCTGACTGTAGACCTAGTAATAAATGATTACTTATAAGTAAAAGAAAATGGACTGCATGCGAACGAAAATGTATATATTCGAATATGTATATAAATAGTTAATATTTATTACGACACGGAAATATTTTTGATGCATTTTTTTTTCCTTGTTTACTTTTGTAACAGAACGAGTCGCTAATGTATAATAAAATAATAATTTAAAGACTGTTATATTTTTATTAGGATAAAACATTTTTAAGTACCTACAAAATAAATAATTATGACTTGATAATAGCACTTTTCGGTCTATCAATTCCATGTAATTAATTTTAATAATGTCAGGTTTTTTTTTTCTTATTTATTATTATTAATAGTAATAGGAAGATTTTAGTTGTCAGTTAGATAGTTTGTTCATTTTATCTTATTCGGACAATCTCAATTTGTTTGCAGATCAATATTTCACTAGCCACCTAATTAGCGAAATGAAATGCCATACGCTGATAGACTTATCGCTATTTACGGTCGGTAGGGACAGTATAATAAAATTACATGTCTATTATACATTTAATATATTCTCATCTTGACATATTGTAATAATAATTTTAACAATATCAATAGCAAAATTAATATTGCAATGCAATAAATTATAACGTTACCCATAAAGCTACATATGTGATAGAATATTTTCAACTTAAAAATACTAAATAAATATATACAAACATAATATTTAAATGTATAATGAATATTATTATAGTTCAAATATTTGATGCCAAAGTATATTATTGTCACGAAAACGTTTATTTAATATTTGAAGGACGGAAATTTGTTAAAAACATCTTCGTCGTCAAACGTGATTAATATTAGTATTTAATATTGACACAGATCTGTACACTATCAGAAACATTTTAGCACCAAACATAGTGCCTAATTTGTATGTTGGCTTCATGGGGCTGGCCACTTGGTAACAAAGTACGTGACTCTGTGACGTATTCCCTTAAACACACCATAAACGGATGGTTTAATTTATTTAGTCTGGCTTCTATATATTCGCGTGTCTGGCCTCAGAATGAGAGCGAAGTTTTATGATATCGCTTTAAAACTCCATTAATAACGTACTCTCTTGGAATTGTAATAAATTAAATAAGCCTACTTCTTCTGAACAAAATGCCAAAAAGTTGTATATTGTTTTTATTATAGAAATATGTAAATAAAGAGTCGTAATAGAATTCGAGTTTTATGTGATGCTAGCGGTACTTCGTACTTACAGTGTCTTAGTGTAGACACACCTCTGGTGTTTTATTAAATGAGTGCGGGTCTGCTCACTTTTATGTGCGCTACATTATAATAAATAATAGCCAGTCGACAGACTTAACTACATTTATTTTTAGCTAACGTAAATATTTCTCTATTAGATGTTCACTTCAAAGAGCCGCTTTAAAAATTCGGTTAAAGTAATGAAAAACAATAAACATTAAGGTAGGCATCTAACCTCGTATGTAATAGAAATTTACAAGAAGATAAATATTGTGGTTGAAATAGAAAAACCGTGTTAAAGAGATTATATCAGAGTTTAGAATTATATAAACATAGAAACGTATTAAAATATACATAAGAACTTTATGAGATCTTGAAAAGTTTATATTTTCAGTACATTTTGTTGATACTAATTTTCCCTCCATCATTCATAGAACCGAGTACATTTTTTTTGAATCCATACAACATCAAGGAATTCATATTGTCGGGCGTTCCATAGTCACAGGCGATCTAGAACCCTTAAGCCTCCGAAGACACTTGGCTTCCCGTTGTGTGTTCTGTTGTTTGAAAATAAACATTGTATTTGTTTTGTTTGTACAGAAAGTATGAACATTTGTCTTTACCAAATTATCCTAGAATCGGTTCCAAACGATCCATAGCTTAGAATTAGTTAAAGCGTGACTTAGCCAATTAATTAATGTTTATAACTTACTGCCAAGACCATGTTACATAAAGGAATAATAACGATGAAGGAAATATAATATTATTATATGAAAAATAACTAAATAAATTTACTATATTTTTACATCTTTTAAATTAAGGAAAATCATTGCATTATTCACAATAGTCTTTTTTCTTTGTTTAAGGTGCAGCCATTAAATCAAATTACTATATTTATTTAAGTCTTTATTAGCACAAAATAAAGAAATAATAAAACAGAAAAAAATCTTTACTGTGATAAACAAAAAGCGGTCTCATTGCTAACTAGCAATCTGTTTTAAACAATCTAAGTACTTAAGGAGATGCTAGACTATAACTCTCATTCAAATTTTCAAAAAAAATGTTTTCCTATATATATTATCAACGCAGTGATACATCTGAATCATGACACAGTAGCTTTTTTCCACTTCCAAGATACTTCTTAATTTTGATTGATAATTCTGTATTACGATTCATACTCAAGTCATGTTAATATAAACAATTGTATATATAATACAATGAACACGCGTTTTCTTGTGTATGAAAAACTTGATAGTGTATTTAAAAACACAGACCAAATAACAGGTGAATAGATTATTGTAATAAGATGCAATAAAAAGAACAAAAATATTCTAGTAAAAATAAAATGCTTTCATTATTAAAACCCTTTACGGAAAAAATTGTTTTTAAGTATACACAAAAATCTACAACAATCGTTTTATAGCTTCTAAATCGACGAATTTAGAAGTTATAAAATTTGATGATAATCTAAAGGTTTTAAATACAAAACCGTTATTTTCATTAATCATCGATTTATTCCTGTAAAATAAATTTCACCGATCAATTCGAACCTTATAATTTTATTACAACGATCAATTTAATTGCTTTGTATGACCATACAACGTTATGTATAATAAAAAAACGCTTTGACGCTTAATATAAATAAGTTTATAATCAATACTGGTGAAGAATATTACGCAGTCATTTTCCATTTACTTGTCACCTTTCACTGGATCGCTTTATTTTAATGTTACAAATTAAGATGACGTTTCTAGCTCTGAAGCAGGCATTATTAAAGTGACACAAGCTGATAGATAACATGTAAAATATATTTATTTTCAATGACAATAATTAAATGAGTCTTAATCTTATGCATATTATAAGAACTTGCAATACTCGATTAATAATCGATTTGTTTCTTTTGTAGATTTTGTTTCGCTCGTTACATAATATTTGTTATAATGTTCTATGCTTATTTTCTACCTTAAATAAGTTTGAAAGAACTGTTACATACATTTGTTCTTGAAATACAAGCTTGAAACAACTTCCCCTTTGAAAGGAAGGACTAAGGCTATGTATTAATTTAATATGTTAAACACAATACTATCTACGGTTTCATAAAAATTTTTATAGTTCTAAACTAAGAAACTTCCAAGTAAATCAAATCACAAGATCGCATTTAAAATATTATGAAAATTCTTCGTATCTATTCGGTACTGTATAATAGGTATGTTCCTCTTAAAATAATATTTTCATGTATCTTATACATAAGTCTGTAATAAATCTGTATTAGGATCGCAAAATTAAACAACTCATTAAAAAAGTCTTCTTCACGAACAAACAACAATCATTCAGCGCGTATAGCAATTAAATGTGAAAATATTGACATTTCTTGGAATACAAACGTAATTGAATACATTCTTTTCATTCCTTTATTTGTTCGCCGAACAAATCAAGCTATTTTTATTATTTCTCTCACAACAGATAATAAGAAACGATAAACGCTTCGAGATAGAACACGTAATGTTTATAGAATTTTCAACTAGTCATAAAAGTAACACAAATTTTATATCAAAAGTCATTACGTTGCTATTAAATTATTCGTTATGTCTAAGTGTTATATTTATATAGGTACCATTATTGTATATTTGATGAAGAAATTTAAATTTGAATGTGACAAATTCGGCGACCGTTACTCATTTCCTGTAGTATTGATAACTCGTCCCGAAATTCCAGACTTCCTATATTTTGCGCAATCTGTCATGTACTTCCCGCTTCCTAAAACGCATTCATTTTTAGCGATTAATTTAATTTTGATACCCATTCATTAATACATATATCGTAATAGCCATTAGTTTTATTTTGTAGTATTAATATTTAAAATTAGAAACAAATATTTCAAGTAGAACTTATAAAGACTTGAAATTCATAAATAAACAACAATTACAATTAAGCTTTTGATAAATATAAATCTTCGTCATCAATTTGTGTTCGAACGGCGAGTACGAATGGGATCCCACAGAGCTTAGAGGCGTATTATAAATATTTAGTAAACGTTACCAGCTTAACACTTCTATGCGTATAAATCGTGGACGTTAACATAATATTCGTTTTTAAATGTGCTTTATCTCCTAATTTACATAATAGATTCGCGCAAAGCACAGACAGCTCGGAGACATCACTTCGCATTCTCTATGAGGTGACCGCTCTATTACACCACTTGATTCCGAATACCAAATAAAATACACCATTTCTATCTACCGTCCACTGATATCCGATTTTGTTTTATAATTTTGTGGCACAATAAAATTTTATGTGTAGTCGTTGGATTTTATTGAGGAAAGTTTGATTGCAGTATAACTTCACCTAGATGCTTTCGAGTTACAAACATAATACCTAAAACAATAAAACGCCGCTGTACTCCTTGTTTATGGAACATTTATACATCTATGGTTAGTATTTATGTCTCAATAAATACGTATGAAAATATAACATGGTAATTATCGGAACAAAGGGCAGATGTAGCTAATTATAATAATCGTTATTATAACGCAACTATCATCATTTAATAACTAACGGATGGTTGAGATGATAAAATAATAAATAAATTATCATCTATACGAGTATTAATACCATTTCTATGAATGCGCACGATAATCTGAAAAGCACAAATAAATACTATAATATAAAAGTATTTATACCTCCGTCAGCTTTATAAGATATCTGATGCAATGATCTATGTGTATAACTTATATAAATAAATTAAATTTAAAGTTGTGTCTATTAGAAGAATACGATTTTCACATGCATTATACTGAGTATATACCTATAGTCAATAATCATAATGTGACGACTGAGAAGTAAATATGTAATTCGAATACGTATATAAAATATAAATGCCTTGTTGCTGTAATTATTTGCTATTAAATGGATGTATCCTAATGTAATTATATCTAGTCAAGCGAGCAGGGGGAAGGTCGATTGTATTGTGGGCGGCGTTAACAGGCTGTAGTGCCATCGACGACACGAACCCCTTCTGTTCTACATCCGCTTCAGAGTTAATAAAAATCAGCTTACACCTTCGTATATTTATACTTCGCTAGAATATCACCATATCAATATTATAGTTGGAATTCCTAATATAAGTCTCGCTTTTGTCTTGCTATAGCGGAATTTACAGGTACAATATGATATGGATACCAAAAATTCACATTGAAAAACGGAATTATGAAATAAAAGAATAACAACAAATCCGTAAAACTTCGGCATGTTGCCATGCGGATGTAACGTATCGAAGGAGTAATTAAAAACGTATGTATTTAGATTCTAAACGAACGCGGCTGTAGATACACGGTAATGCGTTTCGTGACGAAAGTTTTCGGCCTATACCAAAAATATGTTAATAATAATTAAATAAAAGGTTTTTGCATCATAGCAAAACATAACAATAATATGTTTTATGTGTGGCAAGTAAAAAATACATGCTAGAAGAACCGGTGCGACCGCATACCATGCGCGCGCTCGCGGCAAGGCCTCGCCGGCACCTGTGCTCTCCAATCACCCACTTTCACACCACCGACCACCGGCAAGATGGCACCACTCGAAATACTACCATCAAATTCGTACTTGCCATCAAGTTTATCACGAAGTTGCTATATGATACAAGTGGCTTAACGCTACAAGACGATGTCTATTTTAGTGATTTGGAAACATATATATATGTATAATTTATAACCCAGTACTTAAAATATTTAACAGTAGTTTTATCAAGATAATACTTTCAGTCTATTGTATAAAGATTAAAGGGGTTTTTGAGCAGAATGTAAAATAATGCATTTTGTATGGGCGATTAAGGGTATCGGGTGGTATAGGGTGCAGCGTATTGTGCTGTTGCTCAAAATATTCGTATTTCATGTAGCATGGCAAGTACCTCTCAGATTCCTTGTTGCAAGTCAGAGCCAGTCGACCATTAGAGGTACTTGACCCAGCAATTTTCTTGTAACTATAAAGTACAATTTATGAGATATTAATAGCCTGAACGGCCAAGATAAAAATAAGACCTCGTAACGTATTTTATTATTTACAAGACGTTTACTGTTCTTACACAAAATGTCAATAGATTATCATATCTCATAAAGTCACATTAACATGGGTCTATTTTTGTTACTTTCCATAGGACGTTTCTATTTTGCATTCAATAACACATATTTTTTTAAACAGTAATACTGACATTAAAAAGTTTACCACGGAAAGTTTCATCTTTGCTTCGATAATTGACACCGATCATTAAATACGGCGGTGCGCGGTAGCAGCGAGATGCTATCAATCGCTACTGAGCTGTGTTGAATAAAAAGGCTAATGGCACCCTCGGGTCAAACTGACTCCAATAATATGGGCAGCCATTTCAAATAATGGGCGATGTCCAAAAATTACTAATTAAATATTGATAAAATATATCCTACAAATTATTTCTTCCAAAGAATGTCGCTCAGGATATTATCCTGCGGTTATGTGGCACGCGACAAAAAGATCATTAGGTAAGCAAATGTATATTTTAATACAGAATAAGCGATAAATCTCGCGATGGGCTTTCGAATTCCGCGCAAGTCATCCGACGAGGTGAGATCGGCTGGGAAATACCACACACATATGCGTACCAAGGTGTACAACCTTACTTACATACATACTGATGGCGTGTCAGACGTGCCAACTATGCCGTGATAACGTTATATCATTTTTACGACTAGTACACATTCCAAAACACAGTAACCAATACGGATATCGACCTTCAATTATATTGCAAAAGTCTTCAATTGAATATCACTGATGCATGGGACATATGTAGATAGCGACTTTCTGTCTCCTATAATTATCTATGGGACCTGCGCATAATCATGGCTTACAACCGAACAATCACTATCACTACATAATTTCGTCATGTTTATGTCTTGGCCATACTTTCACATCCGTGCTCTTGTACCGTTATTGCTGTGCGAAGGATTGCTTTAATCTTAATAAAATTATGTAATTTTAATTTAATTACTTTCGGTAGCAACATAATTCGTTTTCTTTTTCGATTTTATATGCGATATTTGTCTCGGACTACATTATCTTTATTTCAGCAATATCTTTGAGGGTTGAATTTTAATTTGTTTACATATACAGATTTCATTTAGGTTGGGCTTTACAAAAAATGATTTAATAAGAATTCAATTAATTGCCAAAAAAATTAAGAAGGTTTGTTTAACCATGCTTTGAAGTCATATAATGATACAAGGAAATTTTTCTGGTAAATATTAAATTATATCTAAGATTAATATAAAATCTTCGATTAATATTTATTTATATTGCTACAATTATTGGGGCTCGATGAGGAAACCAATGAAGTAAAAAGTAACTACAATTAAGATAGTCAAATACATATTTCTTTAATGCATAATTGTTCGCTTATATTCTATTGTATTTATTACCAAAAGTTCGTGAATATGACCTCATTGAATCCAAATATATCTCCGTTATTGCGTAATTTAGGGTTTTAGGGCTGGTTAGCACATTGAACATAAAATTGGAAAACGGAATACTACCTACGATGAAACTTGCGTCTTAAGTCAATCTGCGATACAAATATTTATTTGACGTAAATAATACGCGGAAATCGAATGGAGTAAATTTATTTTTTCTTCTAAATTATAAATAGAGCTTAATCTCTTAATGGTGTTCGTATGATGACATTAGCAGACACCAATTAGTTGTATAAATACTAAAATATATTCTTATATTAAGTAAAGGCGCGTGTAAAAGCATTTTTTTTGTTTCGTAGAATAATCATATTACCAATGAAATTACTCGTTATTGCTTAGATATAAGCATGCCGCACGTATGAGTAACAATTATTATTCTAATCTAGGTGCGTGATAAATTTATTTAGTGACAGGTGTCTGTGGGTAAGCATACCAATCTTCCAGACAAACTAACAGATAATCATCGTATAAAATATACATTGACAGTATTAACATAATATTTCTTCATAATAGAATTTTTACACGGGGAGAATTTAAATAATCAACTTAAATTTAAAAAAAAATACATTAATATTAATAACATATATATCGTGATCTACAATTAGCAACGTTCTTGGAAATCATGAATTAGAAGATTATTATATATGTCTACATAAATCTTTTTATTATAATATACTGGAATTCCTTTTACATACCTTACACACGCAGCGGAAGCAGGTGCTCCAATCCTGGTCGAGCCTGGCGTCCTGGAGACTTACTGATTCACCTTCGTTGGAGCACGGTGCACGCTCACCCTCTAAAAAAATACATACCCATTTGTTCACGCAAGTAATATAACTTTATTATTTTATTATAATCCATAAATTTAAGATGCGCTGGAATAATTATTTAATCTGTATTTCCCTTCGCCACATCGTGAACGCTTAGTATAACGAAAATTTGATAGCATGTTTTTAATTTAGAACACAAGCCGTTAATTGCCTGTTTAATGCAATATGGCGCCCAATAGTTCGCGGAGATGATGCCGACGCCGGCGTGGTAGCTGTCCCAGCCGGTTGATTTACCTTGATTAAAGCCACGGATCCGCATTCTTATTACGTGTACCAAAGTATCGACGCCACCGGTTACTAAGTCCTGCGTAAATATTTTGGTAATTAATGTGTGCTCGCCACAAACGAAAACATTCCGCAGACTATCAGTATGCGAAATATTCACCGAATATTAATAATCCCGTCTCAATACATGCTAACGCTGTTATCCAAGGAGTTTTTTTTTTTTTTCATTTTATTAAGTGATGTAAGCAATTAGAATTAATAAGATATAATTTATTTTCCTAACAATCTCATCTATCAAAAGTTTAGCATTTTACTCGAAATTATTACGATTCTTGATCATGTTTTATTTACATTTCATAACAGTCGTAACTCCTGTCTCATGGCAACAAGCGGTTTTCAAGGCTGACGAATATATTAATAACAAATTGCCAAATTGTTGCGAATCAAGGAAATAGAAATTTACATGTATTATAGGAATATTTTTTTTAATAACAGCTAACGGAAATCCTATTAAGTAGTTTCTGTATCACACTGCCACGTAATAAGTGTTCCTGGTCTATTATTTTATATGAGACCAACGATGAGATTATTTTACCAGTAACACATTTAAATTTTTATAAGACATATAACACACTTTCGGATGTTATATAGATGACCAATTCTTAAGAACCATACAATACTTGTTTTATTAAAAACGTATCTGAAAATTTAGCACAAAACGGAACTGTAGAAATGACGAAGAGGTGTTGCGCAATATACTTAACTATGCGCCTCAGCAACCGGTATTTGTTAGAGAGCATTTCTATCATCTTAAACAAGTGCGCGTTCTTCAATAATTCTAACAGAGACAGATCTAATTTTAACATTTAGCGACTTTTGAACTTAATATATCTATTTCAACACGAATAAAAATTTTGCCAAGATAACACTTCGGTCACAATTATTGTAGATGCGTGTATTATATTCTATTTAAGACCCGAGGAATGTTTTTACGCTGAACTCATGTGATATTTTTTAAATACGTTTGACGTAAATATATTAAATGAACCGATTATTTTTCTATTATCTATTATTCGATAAGTTATTAAAAAGATTAATAAAATTATCTAGTTTAGTCTAATCTCTATCATGAAACTTTATCATCTAAGACCAGACAATCAGAAACTATCAAACATTTGATAAAACGATTTAAACATACTAAGTCATTTAACTTTCTCACTCATAATGAATTAAAATTAAACCCACCCAAGGATATGCCACCATGACTAACGCCTGTCCCATTTGATATATTACTTCTTTGTTCAAATTAAATGCAATCCAATAATTTTGCAACAATTTACAACTTAACAGCAAAGTAACTCCGGAAGCCGTGGGCTTAGTAATTACAAGCACAAGAGCGTATGAATTACTGTAGAACAATTTCGTCAGCTTGCGTGTCGCATATCTCTAAATCTATGAAATAAGTCTACGACTATTTAAATCTATATACGTATCCTTAACGAACAAAAATCGCCTAAATAACCATAGCATAAACTACACAAGTTGTATTTACGTTGCAACTGTTATTAATAACCGAATTATAACACGTATAATGTGCGATTATTCAGATTGTCTAATACGATTTTGTATAATACTTTGTAATTCTAGATGTTTACGGATGTGGATATAATATAAGATTTTGTGACAAAACCATCTTAATCCAAATATTACTTAAAATATTTATTGATATGATCACATTCCTGAAATTAAAATATCATAACAAAAGTGAATTAAGGTACGATTTTTTCCTCATAATGGATATTAAAATATGTATCGTTTCTCAATTTCTCAGTAATGAGGTGTAAAATGTTCAATCGAAGTCCTTAGCGTCAATTTAAACTAAGAAAAATATATACGTTTCTTGAATCCATTTTTTTTTTTATTTCATAACTGAATAATAATTTTCTTCTTTTATTATTCCAATGCCATAGATATAATTTTGTTGTTGCTTTTAAAGATATTTTATTTATAAAGATACTCCAAATGAATATACCCATCAAGGCGAAGGCGTTTCTCCGATCCTCTCACAACCCGTTTTACAAATTAAAACATAAAAAGTTTTTCATAAAAAAAATGGTTATTAAATTGTAATATATATAATTATTAGCATTTAACTTGCCGTTTTGGCTTTATTACAATAATGTATTACTAACTTATGCCGTTGGGCGGGTTCGCCAGCGTGATGGCTGGTATCGCGAGCAGTATCAGGCAGGCGGCGAGGACGCTCGGAGCCAGCATGGTCGGTGCTACCGGCGCCGGCGCACCACCCCCCGCGCCCCTCGCATCACCCCCCCGCGCCACACCACTCCCACGCACCTGAAACGTCACTAACGTAAGCACTCTACTTACGTATTATTAGCTCATGACCACACTCACTCCTCTCACCATGCTCTCGGAATACCAATCACCCTCCCCAGAACACTCCGAATAACGTTATACCTTATCTGTTTATTTATATAAAACAATTGTAGTGTAGTGTTTTGTACGATGTAAGGCCATGTTATAGTTGCTAGCCAGAAATAGTTAGTCTATTTATAATCGTCTTATACAACATTACCTATAAAATATTCGTGAATTGATTTTCACTTTTTAGAAATAAAGTTGTTATAAGTATAATAATAATGAGTTTATTAGGAACTCTGAAGTCTTCTTGCATCTTGCGTTCTCCTTATACTTAATACTATGATTAATTTTATGTATTGTCTTGCAACGACTCGCATTCTCTACGAAATAGACTACTAGATAGAGTATTTTAATCTATATTTAAAAAATAATAATGTGAAGTTCAGTAGTGAGAAGGTTAATTGTTCCTGTCAGATCTTACCATTTCAAAATCATATAAAATATTTACACACACACACACACACAGATTTGATAGAATAGATAGTGATGAATCACCGTGATATACATTAAATGTTATTCTTTATTTAATCAATAGTTAGAGATAAAGATTAAACAATCGTATAATGGCAATAATGTCTTTATACTATATTTTAGTAAATGTTTAAACATCTTGTCGATCCGCATATATCTATTTCGTTACTAATTAAAAACTACCGTAAATAATGTATATAAAAAGGTTTTATATGTTCCTTTGTTACTAAGAACAAAATATTCATAATATCACGAGATATCTATATTTTTAATACAATCATTGGTTAATAGTTATTAAAGTGTCGCATATAAAGAATGATTACTTAACATGCTAGAGTTGACGTAAACATAATAATTTTATTAAATAATTTACAGGTCAGTCACCTTATATTTATCGGTTAATCAGTATATTATTTATCGCGAATATTTTTTGATGGCAACCTAGCTGCATGTCGATGATTGATCGAACGTTGACGGCTATGCAATTACTTTTAATTATATTATAATTCGCACAAAACTATGTCACAAGTAAAATACCTGCAAATCCCTATACACATCCATCCCTTTATAAAAGTAATAAAAATTATTAAAAATCAGTTTTATTTTTATGTATTTATGATATAAATTTGAATAATAATGTATAAACATGAATAAGATCTTATTACGCAGACATTGTTATATGCATTACGGTACAACTGACGTATAAGCCATTGTTAGGAACGTCAATACTATTTACGCTATGTTACGAGATGACATCGTATACGAGGTAAATTAGCTGTAAGGCTTGTTTATCATTCATATTGTACTGCAGTTAAGTTATTCATAGCTAATATATATTTGAATGATATAATTATTAAATGTATTATAATAACCATAAAAGTATTTAATGTTCCTTAAAAATATTAACTCAATATTACGAGTTCTTTTTATATCCGTGTTCATGTGGCCATGAACGATTGTCACATGACGTTTCAGTGATATATAATTTTTAAAAAGTTTAGAAACCTCTTTTGTATATAAAAATTGTCTTATTTTTTAATTTAATTATCGAGAGTCATACTATTAAGAGAGCAATGTCGAAATGTCTAGTTAATTGGCAACTATTTTCTATATCATACTTTTACAGCGTGATTCGAATCTATGATATGGTATGCAATAAAAAGCGTAACCAATGCCATTTGATTACTTATTTAATTATCACTAATATAACAATTTTAATTAATTGATAACTTTGATGTTATTATACAAAAACGTGTTTTTAAATAACTAAATGTTACTAGAACTGATGACCCCGAATATATTGAAACATTGCTTCATAGAACATTCGTCCTTAACGTACCTTTTTTTTTTTGCGACATTGCAAACATTGACCCCAAGTAGTCGCAGACATAGTATTTATTTATTATTATTACATCGAACAAAAGATTTAATGTTGAACAGTATTCAGGAAATACAAAATATCACTTCAGGTAATATGAAAGTTATCAAATTATAGCTGACTTATATCCAAGTTGACTTTTTAATTTAATTTATTTACGTACTTAATCATAGAAATGGATTTTCGCAATTAAATTAGTTCCGGTTTTAGATCCTCCTCTGTAATGCGTTTTAGATTTTTGCAAACAAAAAAAAAGCGTAATGATTTGCTTAGTTGATTCTTTTTTTTTTGGACGAGAAATATTTTTATTATGGCACCAAATTTAAGCTTCACAGAGTAGGTACGTTAAATATTAAAAAAAAAACTATGAGATATGAATGTAACAAGTAATCAGGATGCCATTTTCATTAAATATATTTTTTACTTGTAACCATAAAAATTTTATAGGAACTGTTGTGAAAGGAAAGGTATAACTAAATTGTCTTCCTTTTTTTAATTCCTCGACGTCTAAGTTAACTATTGGTAGCCACATCCTGTCAGTATTTCTACATTTTTTCCGGCTCTTCAATCATTTAATTGTCGTTGATAATATTGGTCTCACAATGGCTAATATAAAAACTTGTTTTTGTGTGTATTTCTAGTTGTGACAAAAAAGTATGGAGTAAATATCCATATTGTTTTTAAGAACTTTATACTATATACTAAAATAACATATTCTTAGTGAATGTATACACGTATGTGAACAGTATATAAATCACAACCAGTCAATTTATATCATGATTTCACTGAATTAAAAATATAATCATTTTATACACATAATATGTCCGACTATCAACGTAATTCCCTTCAACATATATATTGTCTCAACAATAATGTTATCTTAATGACATCACAATTTCTTGCTTAAAAAAAAACTTCTGCCATGGCAAAAATCGACGGTGCGAGGTGCATTTTTAAGACGGTTTTATTGATAAGAATATTTGATTGATGAACTAACAAACTTTTTCAACAAATTGAAGTATTCGCGTCAGGTAAGCATCGGGATGGCAATAAAGTTTATTTTTTCAAATCTATTTATAACTTAATAAGATAAGTCTTGCAAATAATTTTATAGTAATTAATTTTGCTTTATAAAAAAAAAATAACATGAATAATTTTTGCTATGTACTATCGCTTCATTCACAAGTAATTTTTTGATTTTTTCAATGTAGATAGGTATGTTATTTTATACTATTCACTTTTTGTTAATAAAATTTTACTGTTTTATCTTTATACAAGAATGTGAAAATGTATATAAATAAATATATTTAATTAGTAGTGATATGGTGATTTAAAAACAAGTTTCTACTTTAGGCCTGATATATATTTTTTTTGTACGTAATTTCATAATAGTTTAAGCAATATAACTTTTGAAAACTTGCATACTAATCTAAAACGTCTCGTTGCAAAATGTAATTTATTTTAGTATAGTATTAAAACCTCTTCTAAATTGTATTTGTCCTCATCAAAACAACAATATAAAATTGGTACATTGATATAACTTTAAGGCACACGTAAAAAGCAATTCCTTATAAAAAATCTAAGTCCATACGAAGTTGGTTTACCCTAATTTTAATTACAATAAATGTAATTTAAGAATCAATTATAGAGAACTAAAATAATTCATATGCATGTATAATTTTGTTCAATGTATCGAAAAATAAAATCAGTCTTTAAAAATCATATATTCAGACGATTTACACGATCAAATAGATTGATTGACACACGCTTTCCGTGCAATATAATTTCAAACAAAAATTATTTATATATATCGATTATTATAAAAATAATTTACTAACCATAAGCATTTCCATACCGCCGTTGTATAACACAATACAAAACACTACAAAATAAAATCAAGTAATGAGAAGTAATTAATAAGCGCTAGGACCACCGCAGTGTCCAGGAAGTCGGTGCTAAGCATTCAAAGGAATTCGCTTTGTTTCCACATGGGAACATTAGCGCCCACAGTGCAAAACTTCCCCGAACCCATTTAGCAAGCGATTGATAAAATTAATTACATGACATTTTGACGACCGATTGAATAAAACAATACACCGTACACGAAACGCCTTTGTCATAGCTATTTCATATAGTGGGTGAAAGTTTAGAGACAAATACAAATATATCAATATATTTATATATATAATATGTTTAATACTAAATGATCCGTAAAAAAATATGACACAAATTAATTTGCAGCAAAGAATATTTCCCATTACTTTAAGAATGATATACTTAAATTGAAAATTAATATTTCGATTGTACGTGAAAAAAAAATTAGAGTACATGTAACAAAAATTAAAGCATTAATACTAATTGCATTTGGAAAGGTTAATGGAATTCAAACTGCATGTATAATTAGGTCATATTTATCACATGTTTGTTTATATTACTTATAACTGCCCTTATTTTATAGACATTCAAAACTTTAAAAGATTACATCTATAATAAAATTACCACCGATTTTATTACCTTATTTAATTATACTCTCGACAATATAGTATTAATTAATGTATACAAATAAAAATATACAACATTTATTAACGAAATAATCAAGATTAAAGGCATTATAGAGTTCGTTGAAAGCCTTATTTTCCACACGTGTGCTCAATGCGTTTCGTGACTACAATATTAACTAGTTAACTCGTTCGCGCTAATGAAACTCCGGTTCTATTTAATTAGGCAGTCATTTGGAGCAATAAAGTCTTTATAACCAGCCCACTAAGTGTTATATTATTTACTTACAATAAAAAATAAAATGATCCATCATTCCCTTGAGAACATCGAGGACTTACTTTTTAAATTAATTACCCTACACGTCATTAGAACTCACTTATGAAATGGGCATGAAAATTATTTTACGAAGTTTAAATTCTAGTTATTGCTTACAATATAATTTTCATATATGAATTATTAAAAAGCAAATTCATGTTAGTAAATTTCTATATGATATATTGTGATAATTAATAACGGGGAATTCCAAAGTAATTTTTATGTTTTAATTTATTTGTCGACATAAATAACTATCAATATGCTATACAACAAATGATAAATCAATTAAAAGTCAATATTTATATTATGCTTAAGGAATAATATCACACGACATTCCTCATTTATCTCGTAAAAGTGCTACATGATATGGAAAAATAAAATAATATATATTACGTTCATAACGAAAAAGGTTTAATGTAACATGTAAACTATAAAAAATATATGGTTTTCAACATCTGTATTATAGTACTGTCAGATTTTTGCAGATGAATATGGCATTACACTTCTGTCATTAAAACAATTAATTGGTGAGAATTTAACAGAAGTTAGTAACAATGAAAAGCTCAAACATTTAAAAATATAAATATTGTTTTAAATCAATCTCAAATTATTTTCTACACAATTATAACAGACAACTATTAAAATTCAACAAAAAAAATATATGAGGACTGAAATATATCTTTTATGTAAAATTAATCGTAAAAGGTTTGCTTTATAGCGTTAATTGTATTAGCCTGTAAAACTTACAAACATAAATTATCTTAGAGTCAATAAACTTATGAAAGAATCTTGAAATATTTTTTTTGAAGCGCAAGGGAAACGGATCCCTATGTACAAAGTTAACAGCATTTTTACGACACAATTTAATTTGTTCTTTTAATTTGTTTTTATAACTTTTTTACGACAACTGTTCGATTTTTTAAACTTAAGGTTCTTCAGTTGGTATTGCATGACCTCGTACTGTGATTAAAATTTGATTATTTGTTTGTTATTTTTTGTTATGTGACTGTCGTAATGATTTTGAAAGTTGATATTAGTGGTAGTAAAGTTTCTTTATTAATTATTTTATCATAATATAATGATACATAATATATAGCCTCCCACGGTTTTTGTATTTTATATGACATTTATTACAACTATTAACTTAACTTAGATTATATTGACATTAAACATTTCTTATATATATTAATATTCATGAAGGGAAATGATTTTATGTTTAATTTTTGGTTAAAAAAAGCAACATAATTCTAAAAGAAAGTTGTCACATGTTTCGTGAACCGACCGGCTCATATATTTCATATAAATATCCATTTCTTCAGCATTTTCAGTTGTAACCATTGCTTTCAGGTAGTGATTTAAATGATCGTGCCTAGTGAGCATACTTGGCTGATAATAGTGTACCGATATCCCGGAACAAAATAACGATAATAACGAAAGAAAGCCTTTTGATTCGGACTGCTAATGATGAGACGATTGTTGCCACAACGTTGCCTACTTTCACAGCATCAGGAGGCAAGGTCGCTTGAGGCAAACCACAGTAGCATGCATACCAGTCTCCAAGCGGAACGCGACCGCAACAAAAACTCTCGGATGTTTTTCACACGTGCGCAACATTATCTCGATTCACGATGATCGCAGCTCCGATTACTTAATGCTTCACCTAACTGTACACGAGTGGCGAAACCAGATCGGGTTTTTTCTTTTGCAAGTTCGTCGATCTGCAAGGACGAAATCCCAGGATGCAGTATGAATTTCCGTAGCTGGTAATAAGAGAAGCATATAAAAAAATATATAGCTATACAAAAGTAATGCTATGAAATATCAAGCTCAGATTCTGACATACTCGTATACCTATAGAAATAATAAAAGAAAAATGGTATTGTGCAATACAGTACTAAATCTTACAGCATTTAACCGCCAAACCAATTAATAAATTGATTGCTATGAATACATTTCTGTATTCTATGGCAATAATATTATACAGTATAGAAAAAATGAATGAAACGTTACTATTAACAAAGAATTTAATATTCTTTATATTTCTTTATCTGCTTATGATAATACAATATAATTAATGACATATAATATAATCATAATTATTATGATTATACTATACGTCTTCTAGACGTGGTCGCACCGCTAAATAAATCTTAGATATGATAATCTCATTAACATAACGATAATATACCTCGCTACCGTGCAACGAATTATCTTTTGTAAATATTGAAGGAAAATCCGTAATTGCCCCTTGTTAGCTCAGGTATATTTAGTACAAATCTAAGCTAGAACGTATTCGAAATGCAAATACATCTTTGTATTAATCTTGGTTTCTAAATCGGATGGCAATTTAAGAGGATGTGGATATGTGAGGGAAATAAGCGTAATATCATCGTCATGCCGTTAAATGATATATCATTCGAATAAAAATACAAAGTTTATTACTCCCATGATAACTGGGTATATGTATAAGTAGTAAATTCCCTTATATTCTTGGTATTTATTAAAAATTATAGTTTCAGTAGTTGCATATAGAGCCGGATATTACCAATAATTATCCAGTAGCTAAATTTGCTTTTGGGGACATAAATGATTTTAAGAAGTCATTAATATTACGGCGCCTTTAAATTAACAATCATTTACAACTTGTCAACTGCGATATCAAAACTATAATTATGAAAATATGCTCAGGATATTTAAATAGTAACATTTTAAATAATTTGAAATCAGGTTCCAAGTTTCGGATGTGGCAAGCTTTGTATTTGTAGAATTAGTGTTGTGTGAAATAATGAACATTGATTAAAGCTACTGAATGTAACAGCTAATTCAATTAACGTCTAAAAACACAACATTTCCATTAAAACCTCAACAAATAAAGTGTAAAAAGTACTCGACAACCTCGGTATCCGCTATGCTCTAAACATTATACATTAATGTGTAATAAGCACGACATGACTCTGAGTAATGTAATAAATTTAATATTTTATATTTAATAAATACAATATCACAGTTATTAACTTTATAATTGATCTGGACTGTGTTAAATTTAATCCATTAAATAAAAACACCATAGGTCGTGAGCAAGATGCTTTAATCTGCGCAATGCCCACTCATTTACATTTAGGTAACAGACAAATGCAAACTTCGTGTATTCAAGAAGACTGGTTCTATAAATATTGCGTCATACATATTTAAACCGTTTAGATATTTAAAAAGTACATTTACATGATATAAAGCTATGGATGAGGTTTTTACATAAGTCATACCTTTTCTTCACTGTGAAATTTCTCTGAATGGGAAAATACATATAACTAGAGCACACGTCTGAAATAAACAGTTAAATTGTAAAAAGTAGGGTTTGTGTTTTGAAATTTAAAAAAAAAACGGATATTATTAACATTATTTTACAATCAAATAATAACTTTATTCCCTTACTCACAAAAGTTCTTCTTAATTTAATGACAAGGAACTGTTCATTTGGCTAGTATATCTACATATTTCTTATTCTACATCAGCTATTTATGGATTTAATTACTGCTACATACTTATTAGGTTTTACTGTAGTTTAAGTAGCGGTAAAGGTGATTCTTAATATGCTAGTTTTCTAGGACAAAAAAAAAATCATCTGTTGAATACTTGACAGTCAGTATTTAGTAATAAAGAAAAGAGTGAGACAAAACAACTAACATTTAGCATAGATTTTTATGTAGGTAATATGCTATAGTAATCATTATATAGCTAAGAGGATGAAGGATCATGAAACACTTGTATTATATGCAAGGCCTAGTTACAAGTGAGATATTACCATAATGACATTAATAATTGAATGTTGCAGAGTTTAGACAGTGTTTAGTGTAAATTAGGTGTGGTACACCGTACAGCATCTATTAAATAAGCCGGGCTTCTAAGAGTCCCGCTTATTACGTAAAGCAGCATGTGCATGATTCTGGTGTTGTTTATCTAGCTTAATAAATTTGTAACATTATATTAAAACTAATGTAACATTCAATAAAAAAAAACTATAGTATGAACAATCCTTTAGTACAATATTATACCGACCAGAATTCACACCGACTATTAACGACTGCAGCTAAAATATATATTATGATGTGAATAATAATACAAATGTTGAGTAACTTAAATTTATTGCCGATATCTGTATTATTAATAAAATTACGTCAATATCACATGATGAATGAATTAAAAAGGAGCCAAAGAACTCTTTATCTCGATTCGTTTAGTAAACAGTCATAATAAGAGATTTCTGTTTAACAATGACAGTATTTAATTGTGCAATTTAATATGTGCAATACTAATGCAATGATTTTAATACTTAATGTCATTAAAATATTCAGTGTTGACAACCCCATCAATATAATCACGGAACGGATTGAGAGCCGCATTAAAACGTAAAGCCAAGTATACAACTAACTAAATAATAAATAATTTAATTTTTTAATTTTAAGAAGGTATATTAAGTTCTTTTATTTCATTTTTAAGAATAAACTTTTTGTACCTAATATTAATTCATAATTTTATAAGAACATTTAATTTGCTTTAGCACTTTGCATTTTGCTTTACGAAAAGCAGCCATTTTGTTTTGTGAATAAAGATATCGATATAATGGCACTATGTGGTTCTAGCGAAATACAATTTTTATCAGATAATCCTTTTTCAAACTACACACGTCACAAAGTTGGAGTGTATGTACTTTTTATATCAATCATTATTATAAACAACATTTTCATATGAGTCGGTTAAAAATGAGAATAAAGTGAAAGAAAGTCTATGACATATTATAGAAATTTATGTCTACTCCCATTAGAAAAACCTTAAGCGGGTTTTTATAAATGATTTCAAATAGATGAAATAATTTTGATCGAAATCTCAAAATGAAAATCGATGGGCCGTCTCCAACCCGCTTAATTCTTTTTATTCTTTCTTTAAATCGTAAGTAAAATTTTTATGTACTACATGTATAGAATAGTGAAGGTGTGCATGTAAGGAGTGGAAAACTATTCCACAGAACAATAGGGTGAGATATGAGATGAATTATTAATAAACCTAATGAGGCGCACGAATGGAGCGATAGCGGGGTGAGCGGAGCGACCTCGCGCGCCTGATAGTGCCCACGCAGCCTGGCTGTCGCCAACTACACCAAAAACTGAGTTTTTTATTCGTGATCAAGAACAAACCAGATTTAATCTATTGTCTTTTATATTCATAGTAAAGAACAAAGATATATTCATAGTTAAACAATGTATTAATAAAATAGATAACTCTGAATATTAAATGTATGCTGTTTCGAAAGTAAATAAGTTTGTAGCTTTGTTTAATTGATTGACGACAAATATCATGTGGCCAATGACACGAGTACTCGCACGTGACTAATTTTCGTTCTACTCGCCTTGAAGATGAATCTATTGTTAATCACAGTTAAATGAAAATAGTGTGCCACGACCAACCGCAACAATATTTATTGGGAATAGACTGTGAATAACACGTTTTAAACAAACACATCAATTTCACAACGTCCTTAAATCAAGATGAAGTCTGAAACACAATGGAAACAAGAATGAAGGAAATGTTACCATTAGTCAAAAACATCACTTTTGAGCACTTAATACACCAACACATTCAGAATATTGTAAATCATATAAGGAATTATTAAATTTGGTATTTAACGACATTTAGTCGATGATACATTTGAATTAAAACACAATAAAATACAGTATTCTTATACAGACTACTTAATCGTTGTGCTTATACAGATATTTTTTTTATTTGACATATATATTTAGTTTGATAAACAAGTTAACTACTTGAGATAGGTTAGAAGGGTGTTAGATTTAAATATTGAATTATAAAATCAGACAAAATAGAGGTACTAATGCAAGGAGCCTTGACTATTGTATTTGGGGTTCACACGTGAGTCGCGCACTGATAAAGAGGTCGAAGGCTACTCGTTCATGGTACATGAAATAATATGAATGAAATTTTATCACGTTAACTAATTCATAAAATGTAAAACATAAACTAACTTCCATATGATTCGCTTTAGAAAGCAAATCTATGTACAAAATCACTTTAATATCCGTCTTCTACATTTTATAATTAACATTTTATTTACATGTTTTTATACCGACGCATTACAAATGCTATAAAGCTAATTTTATACTGAATCAATTGTTTTATGAGACTTATAGTTACATTTGAAGATGATCGTAAGACATAAAAATCATAATGGATTTTTACTAGCCATTGTACAATATTGTATTAACATAAATTATTAATTTACTATTGTATTTAAAATACAAAGTGCGATAAACACCAATGAAATAATACCTTTATAATAATTATAATATTCGTATAACTATTAAATCTCACTAAATCAAATGTTACAATGTCATAATAATGTGTTTATTAGGAGGAAAAATGTCCAAAATTAATGTTACGCTTAAGTAATTAATATTTTCGTTATTATGAACAATGTTACACTGAATTTATATTTTAATGATAAAGCATTAGATTCTCTATAACAAATATCTATAATATAAGTTGAACGAAGTGATTGGGGAAATTTCATTTAATATATTAACAAATAAAACGAAAATTCCTTATGATTAACTATATCGGAATGTTGTGATAATAGCGGCAATCGAGATACAAGAAAACAATAATTTCTTTAAAGAGCTCTGATAATATACGAATTCTTTGAATTATTGCCTATATAGATAAAGAAAGAAAAAGCTACGTCACCTATCGGTGACGTCATATGGCTGCCGCAAATTGCTATCTTCGAAACGGTTCACAACGAAAATACACCAATACATTTGGTGTCCCTGTATCATACATTGTTTTAAATAAATTACCGCCAAGAGGGTTACATATTAATATATAAAATATAATATTTCTATTTCAATGGTATAACTTTATTGTGACAAGGATATCATGGTATATCATAAATAGCTTTATTTAATATATAATAATAACGATATAATATTATCAATGCGGAATTATTGCACAATTTATAATCTTTAATAAACATCCTGTGCGGGCCGAGACGATAGGCAATTGTATAACTTTCATCAATAGGAACTGTTCGAAATCGTTTTAGAGCTAAACATTATATGAATCTGTGTATTCTATTTTGTATCAGCTGATAAACTGTTAGCAGACACGTCATATTTAAATTTAATGAAATTTTTATATGACTTCGTATGATTATAGTTGTTTATTCTTGTGTTCTTGAGTTTTGAGTTTTATTTATTAGTGCCCGTCTCTTTTTTAGATTACTATGCCGAAATTTAATGTATTTTAACTACTGTTTGCTTATTGTGTACTTACTACAAAAAATAAAAAATAAAAGTATATATCTTTTATATTTGTTTTATTTCAAATGTACAAAAGTACTGAAGATAAAAAAATAAATAAATGAAAACTAGAAAGAGTTTATTTTAATATAGTTTTTTTATCAAAAAAATAGTCATTAAAATTACTGATACCACTAAAACAATTTCAGTGTATATGTTACCTTAAAATCATTTAGTATAGTAATTCTAAAGCAATCACATTTGATACATACCTACATATATGTACCCATATATAAGTTACACTTCCGAGTACTGTACATTTACTAAAGTTAGTATGAATAAGGGTGGGCCTGAAATATGAACAACTGTTCTGAGTCATTCTTTCCCTGTAAATGACGAAGCATAAAAATCAGACGCTTAAATATTAAAAAAAATATATTTAGAAAAAAAGGCCGTCTTTGTCAACCAAAATTTACCCAATCTTTCTTATTTTCTATACGATCTATATAATTATAATACAGCAATTCAGCTGAAATCAAAGGTCTTTGATATAAGCATGTCACCTAACGAACTCCATTGGGATGTCGCAATTTAATCAAATTTACTTCTTATTTCATCAGCCTATTTTTATCATCGG
This sequence comes from Danaus plexippus, assembly GCF_018135715.1. NCBI lineage: Eukaryota > Metazoa > Arthropoda > Insecta > Lepidoptera > Nymphalidae > Danaus > Danaus plexippus. The sequence continues at coordinate 3,339,287 of NW_026869848.1, read as the reverse complement.
CAACACTAGGAAAAAAAAATCTAACTCAATTTTAGAACGTGCATGAATCAACTGTATTTTTCAGCGATAATTCGTTCACTTGTGATTCATTTAATTTTAAACTTATACAATTTGCAATCTTAAGCCACATTGTGTCGCTTATTCATAGTCCTACCATTTTTAGAGATATCTTTATCCCGAGATAGGGTCTTGTGAATCATCAGATATTTCATAAATAATTCTTTTCCCTATGCTATTGAAAATATGATTCACTTATTGAGACTTTTGTTCTATGTCACTAGTATTTAATGCCACTATGTTTTATTGTGTTCAGTTCAAATGTTAAAACGAACGAGGAATATATTTTAGGGAGCACAGTTAAAATTTCTGACAACTCTGTTATTATTAAAATAATGTCCCAATTACACTATCGCTTGCGTCAAAAACCCTTTTAACAACAATACAAGATAATACAAGCTTTTGTGCATGATAAAAGCGTTATTTGTAACTTGTGTACAATAATCAGATGGTTCAAACTTATATGTCATTTAATCAATTCGTGAATATTATTTTCATGCTATGAGTATTGCCACCGCTCAAATAATGTATGACAAAAAATTAAACACCTTCAATTTATCTATTATAAAATGTTTTTGTTATATGTTTGTCCATAAATTTCGCCTTACTCATATAAAATTGTAAATTATGATAATTTTTGCAAAATAAACTTACTTATCATGTGCGCCTGTAGGAAAATACGCTCGTTAAATTACATTAAAATATCTGATTAATAATTAATATTATTATTTGCACCAGGAGACTTTTAAATAATTTTCAATTTAATTAGTTTAATTAAAATAATTAATTAGTAATTACTATGTATATAAATATTATTAAGTTATTAAATATATATATATTTTTTTAGAATAATATGAATTTGATATAATATTCAAAGGATTTTTTAATATTGGAATCGTTTCGATGATGTCCAAAAGGAATGATTTTATTCGTTGTTAAGAATGTATTATAATTAATCAAAATATATTAAAAAAAAATTACCGCAACTTTAACTGGTTTATTGAGTTAGCGACGGGTGTCACTAGCGCTGGTTATGATAAAATTAGCTATGTATAAAATACACAATATACACGCACATTAGGATAAAATATGCAAAATCAATTAGCTGATACTCGAATATGGCTTCCTCGAATTTTATTTCTTCAAACATCATGTTCTATAAAAATATATTTTTTTTTATCTCAAACATCAGCATGTTAGAAGTTTATTATATACTTTTCACTCAAATTAAATAACATCAACTTAAACTGTGTACTCACTCATACCGACGTGTACAAGAAGTCGTCAATTTCTCATATACTACTTTCTAATACAAAATTGCGGAGATGATTCCATATAAAAAATATTTCAGTCTAATACCATATAAACTGAAAAAATTACATACATATAAATAAAATATACCTTAAAGATCAGATCTCTGTTTCTTCGGTTACACAAGTTATGTACACTTCACTTTTATTGCACTGGTAAAAGTCCTTTAAGTGTAATAGCACAAACATGGAATGCGAAAAAAAGTATGACAACAGAAGGACGTAAGATAATGTTATTTTTTTTTATTTATTCTCGTTATAATCGTGCGTTATTCGTTGCGAGAGCCACGCAGGCTGGCGGCGGCGAGGCAGCGCGTGCACTGAGTGGTAGGCCGTGGCCGAACATTGCCAGTCGCTCTGCCCCGCGCGTGCGTCGGACCTGTTCTTTGCAAGTTGCACCACTATCTAGCCTGCCCCACACCTCTCTGCACTAGCTGTACAAAAGACCACACACCTTTTCAATATCTTTATCCGCTATCATGTAAACTATTGACACTCATAAACAAATGCACACAAGATAACGATAGACTACTTTATTAGGATCGCGATCAAATGTGCATTCGAGGTCGCTTACAACTTACAATAACAATAATTTATACATATTATATATTTATAAAACGAAATTCACGAATAGAACTCTACCAGCTAATTAATTATATTCAAAGTTGGTAAAAATCTGCTTTTATCTTACAAAGGTAAGAACTATTGAAGAAATGTAAGAACCTACGAACTATTGCTTTTATATATATTTTTTTTAATAATAAAAAACTAACAAATAAGTAACATTGCGTTATTTTGTAATGGAAAATAAAAGTATTTGTGATCGGATAGGTATTTCCGTGAAGAAGGCGCCACTAAATAGTTAATCCCATATATTATCTGAATCACCCACCAACGATTCTGGATAGCTCTATTAGTGGATACGTTTCTCATCATATACATATTTAGTGTTTGTTTAATGTTTGTTTTAATCGACTTCAAATTTAGAGGTACAAAAACCATATTTATAAGCTTAGTGTTTTTGTATTAATAATTAATAGATTTTTTATAATATCAACATAAGAAGACAGATAGTGTACAGAGTTTGAAACATACAAAAATGGCTAAGGAATTCCTAAAAATAAACTTGTTTTGAAGAAGAACACGGAACTTATACGACTAAGTTACTACCTACATAAAATAAATATACTGTCGAAAATAAACTCACGCTCAGATGACAGAAACCATTAATCAAGCAGACAAAGTGTGCCCTTCTTAAAAAAAATACTTATTATATTATCTGTATGAAAAGTCATTGGATTATAATGATCTGATTTTTTTACTTTAATGTGTCAGCAAAGTCATTTGTAAAGTAAGCAATTTTTTTTGTAAATATAATTAGTATTACTCAAATGTTCATCCAAAAATATATAATAAATAAAAATGTACCTTTTACGGTTAAAACATCACAAGTCACAATTTTTGGACTAAACCCCCTTTTCTTTCTTTTTTTTTAGTAATTAAAATTAGGTATATTCTGTTTCTATATTTGATTTCTCTAATCCACGAAGTGGCTGTATTTGTATCAAAATATATAATTCCCCTGTTAGTTTTTATCTCCCATCTAAGGTCTCGCTTTTATAAAATTATATAAACATATTAAAAATAAGTATTATTTTTAAAGATCATCGAAAGTCATTAAATAAACACAAAGTCTTGTTCTCATTATATCACAGCTAAGACTCTAACTAACCTAATGATTGAAACATTTCAACTTGAATAGTTGAAGATAGGACTAGAATTAATAATAAAAAATTAAAATAACGGCTCAGAAGAAAATCAATACGCACTTTGACATGGCACGCTTAAAATTTATGAGTTTAACAAATGAACGTTTATGTGTTATATCCAAATTATTAAAATAAAAAGGATTACAGAGAACACAGTCTGAGCTTTTCTAGATCAAGAATGCAGCACAGCAGTATATAGAATTGGAGAAAGTTTTTCATCGAGTAGTGCTAATTGTGAATAATTCTTCAAACTAATATATCTTCTTCTGTTATAATATAACTAATAACTATAACTCAATTTTGCAGATAGACTTAGGTCATAGAAACAACACAGGTCATAGTGACTGTGGTTTGTATGATATTTGATCATAGTATTTTTTGATAATGGTGCATCTTAAAAATAAAAGACAATAAACAAATAATATGGTACCACATACTAGTTTAAAAATACATACATACAACAACGATAAGGATGTTAATGTGGGCAGCATTCTGAATACTAGCGTTTCTTAGCTGTAAGAAAGTATTATAAAAAGATAAAGAAATATATATTACTAGACAAAATGTTAGTTTCACGCTGTATGTAAATGTATTTAGGGAACTCCTAACCAATGTCTTGATAACTTTGAATAGACAAACTTAGAACTGTGATTAGATACATCATCTATAAAAATTAACTGACGTTTTAAAAAGCAATTTCTCTTTGATAGTAGGTTGACATAAACATGATGCTATAGTTAAAGAAGAATTGGGTAATATATGCATCCTACCTGATGAATGAACATTGGTGCAAATTATTGAATAAATATTTTCTCATATGACGTGTCTTGATGCTGTTTTTCACAATTTAGGAACACATGCCTTGGACGATTTTTCCTCGTAACAGAATGTTTGGACTTTGAACTTTATCGATAGTCAATTTTATTTATTCGTATATGTTACACTATTACATATATAATATAAACTATACTCATTATAACATAAACTGAAACACTCTAATAGATACATTCAATAGCTAGTTTATTTAGCTTATCAAAATTCTATAAAACATTAATAGAACGAAGTTGTATTACAAGCATAGACCAACTTATAGTCCCTAGAATTAAAACACACTTGGAATAACACTTTCCTGTGAAGAAACTTTAGGCCTTCAAGTGGCCCATTTGCTTTCTAATTAACTACAATATTATCACACACGCTTCTGATTTTTTTGCCCTCACGCAGACAATTTCACTTAAATTATGTACAAAAAACATTACACAGCAGCTAATATTACAGAAATGCCAAATATTTTCAGATAGTAAATTTTTTTATGTACCTATTTCACAAATTAAGGATGATTTCAATAAAGCAATAATAACTTCCATCATTGATATACCTCGCATTAAATATTTGTTCACTAATTATTCTGGAAATCTATAGCTCTTTTTAACTCAGGATTATTATCTGAGTTATTTTGTTTCATAATCTTACTTAGTGCCTTGTGTTATTATTCTTTAAGAACTTTGTGAATTTACACCACATTCACTTCATTTCTATACTATTGTATAATTTAATACAAGTCAGTTTACTTTTTTTAAATTTTTAAATTCAGAATTTAAATAAGACCGTTATTCCAGTTGCGTTTATTAAAACGTTTCAAAATATCAACTGCTGAACTATTTTTAAAGAATCAAATGCATTTAAATAAATACCGTATAATTTTTTTTAAACATATCTACACTGTATATGTAATTTGCCAAGTTCTATCAACGCGTCCGAAAGTCTCTGGCAAATATAACAGCGGCAGCTCAGTAGTTTATTATGAGGCGTTTTGTATGTAAGACACGCTAAATTACTTCACCCACGAGATCCGAATGAATTTGTTATAAAATCCAGACAAACTGGTGCTCGTTTCCTACTGTCTTCAGATTTAACAATTTAAATTGATTTTTACCAGTAGCGGATGACAATTTTTTTTTTATTTATTTTATGCAATCACAACTAGGGAAGCACTGTTTCATATTATTATCAATTTTTTATTTTACGAAACTGATTCTTATTATTCACAGCGCATCGTCAAATAGGCCTTTCGTTGGTTACTGGACATTATGCTCAAGTAGAAAATTAAGAACTGTACAATTTAGAACGTTATGTGTTAAGTTTAATAATGTATTATTTTTTTGAGTCTATATTAGTATATCAAAATTTTAATTAAAAAAAAATGCTTACATCGCTAATAGAAACATAAATAGATGTTACCATACCCACTTTTGTTATTTAAAAAAACATGTTCCCGGATTTTACTCCGCTTTTATATTCTTTTGCATTTTCTTGACCATTAGATTACTTTGCAGTAGCCGTTACGACGAACAGACGAGATGAATGTCGGTGAGCCCATTTTTTTGTCATCCATTGGAAAAAAAATCTAACTTCCTCGCGTATTGCTATGCAAGCAGAATACTGAAACTATATCGTGAGGTCTGGTAGTTTGATCAGGGTCATGATATTTTATCTTTAATGGGGTTTTTCCAGGTTTAAGACAGCTTTCAGTCATCTTCTCTATTGAAATAAGTAGGTTTTTAACTTTCTCGCAGATTAATCTCGGTTTATATATCTCTTAACGAGCCAAGATTTGTTATTTGTGAAAACAAATGTCTTAGATATCATTTATCATAAAAGATGCGTATAAAACGCTATTAAAGGCGAAAATACATACGTAAAAATGCCTCCAAATTATTAATCCACCTTATTTCTATAGTTTTAGTCTAAAATTATTGATTCTAAATCCTTTATTAGTGACCTATATATATGGATAACATAACGTTTATTAAATGCCGTATAAAACTGGAAAGAATATATCTTCTTGCATCATCTAGACTCTAGAGCCCTCTGATTCTAAGATCGATTGAATTATATATTACTAATTGTTTAAGTCTTAAACGATTCCAGTTTCAGTACAATACAAAATTTCTAATTAGGGACTTTTAATTAAGGACTATTCACACACAATTTTTAGTTTTCATATTTGACGATTTGAAAAACGACCGTAATACCTTTTTTTAGCATACATTTATTGGTTTTATAATTCCAATTATGAAACTTAAACTAACTGGTCTCTGTCTGGAGCCTATATGACGTAAGTATGCTTCAAACTCATTAATTAAATTCTAAAATACGTAATTACGATATCTCAATTATCGGATTGTCTCACAATCACGCTATCAGCAATTAGATCAAATTCTATAATTTATTATACTGTTGTTTTATCGCGAAATGCGCCATGATCTGTTGTTACTTGTTGGTGATGTATTAACATAAACGGCCTTTATGAGATGCCGGCAGGACTGGCGCCGTGTCGCGACGCCAGCATTAGATTGAACGCGGGAAATTACATACCTTATCGAGATACTTGCAAATAAATATTTGCTTCATAATTGTCGTGGTCACTTATAACTTAATGGATGTTTATGTAATATTAAGTTGACTGATGAATTTTCAAAATTGTTATGTCCTTCACAGTTCTGATATTTATTAATAACATAACTTTCGGATAAATTATCCGCTTGCAAATTTTATTTTAAAACTGTGTTATTTTTAAACCTCAAACAATGCATTATTTTATCATAATGAAAACCTATTTATATTCTATGTGGAAATACAGCAATACACATATTTAAATGGCTGTGTATTTTATTACGCTAATCTAAAATCATTGCCTCAAGCTTCGTTTGTTCTCATAGAAATGACTATAACGTTATAATAAATCCTTCCAAAAACGAATAGCTAATGTTATCTTGCCAACCGACTGTCCTATTTGGCGAATGCACAATATAAAATTCGAATAATGTTGGAAGTTCCATTACAAGAAGTAACCAAACTTAATACAAATTATATGAACAATTTATTTTAAATGAAACTAATATTTTTGTGATTACTACGCGTATTTTGTTATTTTAAAAACTGCATAACCCCGACGTTTCGACTACATTTCAGCAACCGCGATCACGGGAAGACGAGATGTGAACGTCTGTCGGTTGGTCCTGTTATTTATTATCTAATGAATCTCAATAATATTTTTGTTTAAGGTATATATATATATATATATATATATATATATATATATATAGTCTGCAAAAGGTCAGTCATATGAAGAAAGTGTTATGTATTATTATTATTATTATTAAAATTTTATTTTGAACCCCTCAATATATTAATATTTATCAAAGGATACATTCTCTTTACAACTGACGTCAATAAAAGGTATTTTATAAATGATCAATTCAAACATATATAACAGATATAATAATTTATAAATGGCATTTTTAATATCACATTCACGTAACTGCTTTGTTTAAAAACTAAAACCAAGAATATTTTTTCTTGTTGATACATTAAGGTATGATTCTCATAAAGTGGCCTTACAAGCTTCCTACATTACAGAGAAATTCAAGTAAAAAATATTCGACTCTAGTAGAAGTACATAGACATAGACATTATCAGTATTCAATGTTATCTGTTTTGTCTTATTGAAATCTATTGGAGTCTTTAAAAGGACACTAATATTCCTTTAGTCAAACTTCTTCGTGTTTTCTACACACAGTATTCAAAATTATATTATAATTCCTTACAATTAATGAGAACGTTGACATTGACAAAACAATACACAAATTCAGGTGGAAGAAAACCGTGACTTAATTTTTTTTTAAGTCTGTTGACATTTCGATTATTTCTTTGTTATTTGGTTCAGTGTAGATTTTAGAAAAAAAAAGAAAACTTTTGTATTATTTTTCATAAAACTTCTATGTTTTTCTTATAAGTAAAAAAAAAATGCATAATAAATATATAATTTATTTATTTATAATTTATCTGAAACAAATACTTTGAATTCTATATCTGAATATTTTCTGCCTAGTCTTTAATTTTCTAGTATAATGAGTGCGATCTTGAACCGAAGCAATTACAGCATGCCTTATGAATTACAATTAAATAGGATGATGCTTCGAAGTTTAACCATCACCTGAGGTCAGGATTCTAAACAGGACATGCAAAATATTATATTTAAATTTATATCGAAATAGGAACTATTATACTAAATAACAAAAAACTAAATAAGATAATAAACACCATATTAGTCGTTTAGGAACAGTGGAATTATAGAAAATTATACTTTAGTTCAATATTTTCTAGATTTCATGAACAGTTGTCACATGTGTCGTCACTAAGGATTCTAAAAGCAATACAGCGCATAGGTAGCGCCGCAAGACTACATTCGAAGTTGAATGAGATTGCTTCATCTTCCTTGGACTTGAGGACATGCTTCTCATATCTCGATAAAAAAGGTATAATGGACCTAACCTACTGTATAATTGGATATTTTTAAACTTGGAAGAAAAATAATAATAACAAAACACACATAACGGTGTTGAGTAATTAGTTCGAAGAATTTTTCAATGTAAAAAGGCACGCTTGAAGCCGATTCCGATTCTAAATATGGACACTATGACTAAGATATCAACACCATTTTGTTACAAAGATAAAGGAACTTAATTGTTTATAGTTAATTTATTTTAATTTAAATCAGTTACAATTAGTGTCTAGATTAAATTTAAGATAACTTTGTAGTGAATTTTAATTGATGCATTCTAATGTCGGTGCGTCAAATGAAGGAGCATTGTTTTATTAATGATCGAGACGACAGAACATTGTTTTTGGTTATTCTTGTCGTTAAAAAGTTTGATTGGCGACCCAGACGTTCATGATACATACATACACTCTCAGTAAATATACGAAATGTCTTCCAAACCGATATAATAAGCGCTCGATGCTCGTAATTACGATCTCATCGGAAATGACATCATCCACAATACGCTATCTTTAACTGTAAAGCAACATTTCTTTTTAATTACTATTCATTTTAACCGGTCTATGTTTACGTGACGGAATCCTTTGTGAGCTTGTCTCTTATCATAATTGTTGAAATGAAAACCGCTGTAAATCACTCAGGAGCTGTATTATATCTTTGCCCATAAACAGTTGCGTTTTATGAGCTGTTTACTTTAATTTCCGGATTTAAATGTGCAATTTATTACCATTTCACGCAACGTCAGTGACGTCGCTATAATGGGTCTGAATTGTAAGTTCTTTTAAGAGCTTTAGTTTCGTTGTGTGCGTAACGTGGGCGTCCCTCTTGGTCAATCACTTCTACTCTATTTTATTCTACATCTTTACATGTATGAGATTGCAATATGACACAAGTATATGGAATGCTTCAATCTAGTACAACATAGTGTATTTTTGAGTATACAGCAATAAATCCTCAGTTAAGATATGTGTTAAAATAGATAATAGAGGTTTATACTATTGTAAAAAGTGCAATCAACGCACTAAAGGGCTGATTGTTCAAATTAACCCCGTGATCTTGTCAGTCTGTCTATAATTGAGCAGAAGCCTTGATACGTTTCAATTGTCTGTCGTCACTTTAAAACGATCTTGACCAGACAGATATTATTTGATGCAAATTTTTAGTTCAGATCTCATATAACAAAAACATTTTTTTTTCTATATAATATATTATACAATTTTTGTCGTTACTCTCATGTAATATACCCGAAAATAAGTTTTAAACAATCTATATAATAATAACACCTTTGTCAATAATTTTGATATTTATTTTCTTATTGCAGTCTAAATTATATAAAATAAACAATAGTGGACACTCATAAAAATATCAAATGTTTTATATGTAACGTACCTAACGTGTAAGTTATAGACAAAAAGCTAAGAAATAAATTAATGACTGCCATCCTCTTCTAATATATGTATATGGAAAGTAACAATAGAAAATTTACAACTACACCTCTCAATTAATTCTAACTACCACAAATCATATCGTGAATACAGCAACTGAACAACATTTAGGTACTCTCTGTCATTATAAAACTATCATATTCTTATTAAATAGTAAATATAAAATAAAAGTTACGGAAGAAAACAAATCTCAAATTATTAAGGAAATGAGATAATTAATAATTTTTAAGTCAACATTTTATGAAAGTAAAACTGAAATTTGTAAAATAGAAAAATATTGGTATCCATTGTCAATGTCAAATAAGAAGAAGAGGCCGATTAAAAAATATACTTCTTTTGTCCGAAAAGTTGCAACGGATTCTCTATTAACAAAATATATATAAACAAAATTATTAAGCATCATAAAAAAAGTTATGAAATTAATATTGGTATTTTAAGCTGTTGTATAGTTTGATAACATCCTTTAAGAGTTAAGCCTGGTGGTATGACGAACGCAATTTACTGAACGCAATGACGCACGCACACCCACACAGGTTTTTAACACCCTTTTCATTATTCATCCTGATCTTTCTTTTATTTTTAGCCTTATTAATAATTTTACGATATATTAACATGGATTACTATATTAATAAAACGTAAAACTTCCTATCAATTTAAGTATTTCAGTAATATGTATAGATATGTTAGGGTTTTATTTTATTGAGTATTCCCCTAAATATATTTTTAATGACGTACTAATAACATTTTAGGTGATAATAAGGTTGTATCGGGGTTAATGATACATACAAATTTTTAACAGACCATGATATTGTTTAATTAATATATATTTATATATATAAATATTTGTATATATATGAATGGACAAATAAAGATACAGAGGTCAAGTGTTACAGATATATCGTTGACTTTTCTGTCACCACTCGGTTACTTGATAACAAGTCATTTAAATATCATCTACTTCCTTTAGATCCGTTTCGTGACATAAGGCCATCGAACTTTGTTCTTTTCCTCTCGATTGAAATGCGAAGGAGAAAACTTTTTCATTACAAATAAACATTTCAGTACTATACTTTTAATAATTCTTCTTTCGTCAAAAGAAATAAAACCTGAAAATAACGAATTACTTATAGTTATTAAAGTAAAAAAGCTGTTATCGTCATATTATTATAAACTATAAACTCATATCAGTATCAAAGTCATATTATTATAACAATACTCTAATTTTAACAATGAAGGTTACTATACAAATTCGATAGAAAAATATTTTTTTTATGTTTTAAACCAATACCTTTACTTTTTTCCATACAAGTTAAGCGTTAATTTTCGTTAAACATCAGTACACCTTGAAATATAACTTCAATTGTATTTGAACGGAGGTAATGTTTGTAAAAGTTTTATATACAAAAATATTGCCAAAATAACCAAACTTTTTCAAAAAATAAACTTAATGTTGTACATAATATTATTTTAACAGAAATGTTATATAAAATCCAAGAATAAAATGATGAGTGATGAAAATAATTAATAAATTATATGTATTTTCAAAGAATAACCACATCAGCGCCAACCACAAACATCCATTTATATTTATTGAGATTATTAATAACTTCATTGTAAATGTAACGCAAATTATTTCATTGAAGATTCATAGTTCAATATTTATTATAATAAACATAAATTACAATGACAAGTGTTATAAATAAATTATAATTTTAAAACAAATAAATTTTATTAGTCATTCAACATGTATTACCTACCAACATTATTTAACATTACTTTTTTTTTTTATTTTCTATGTTAGACACACAAAAGCTCTTTACAACTATAATTTCATCGTCGGTTAAAATAAAAAACCACACCATAAAATCCTGATTTCATTTATTTTTATATGGTTTCCGTTTTAACTCGATAGTAAACTTTAAAAGTTGTTACTATTTTCTTAAGAACTAACTATAAAGTTATAAAAACAGAGATTCATTTGTGAAATATAAATAGATTTGTTTTATGTAAATTTTTATAATAGATACATCTTGTGACAATAATATTATATACCTAATAATAATGGAATGACTGAAGCTATCACTTAACACATAATTACATTTATTGGCTATATGTTACGTACCCGCTTATTTTAAAATATGTTTTGCAAAAAAAGATATCTTAGTAATTATTAATTGAATAATTGATCTTCTTTGTACTAATCCAAACAGTCCATTTTTCATGATCCTCCCATAGTTTCTCGTAAACACTCGTCAGGTAGTAGATTAATAATCAAAATCATTTATGATTTAAGAATAAAATATTAAATATTATTAGCAAAATTAAAAAAAAAAACTATTTTGTATTTTACAAATTCAACCTACATATTCTCTTAAAGAATTTCAAATAAAATACTAATTACATTTTCAATAGAAATGTTTCAAAAATAAAAAAATCGGTACCTTACGATTGTATTTTATATACATGTATCAGAACAATTCACATCTCTAATGACAGCCATTAAAAAATGCTTACACGTGCACACAATCGAAACATAAACATATTTTTTTTCACAACACTAAGATTTGAAATGAGAAGGAAAAACAAACTGTTATTTTCTTAAAACAAACACCATCTAATCAATCATAGATCACAATATAGGAATCCTTTTGTCTATCGACCTCTGACCTTTAGTTTCACAGTGCATATATTGCAAATAAGGATGTTTCATCTCATCTGAATACGGCGCCAGCTGATGCAATACTCGGTAGCCACTTATAGATTTGTCCCATCAAACCGCATAATGACACTTTTGTGCAATTTGTTGCATGTTTTGCGTGAATCGGTTATTTTATAATATAATGCCTTTTATCTTAAACCCCATTATAAGATAATCGTGTATTTCAATTTACACATTAGTTTTATTATAAAAACAGTGTTTATTGGAAACATATTGACTTTAACATCGTTAGAGTTAATTTTATTTATTAACATATAAAAACAATGTTCGTAACAATAAATAAATAAGGATAATATTATTTAAATAGTCTAATAAACAGCGATTGACTGACGGAGATGTAAAGTTAAACCTGAAATTTTGACAGCCCAAAACAAACTCGCAGATAAAAATAATAACTTTTCTTAAAATCTGTTGATTTGGTTGTTACAAAATCGGATTTTCAGTATACTAGAAAACCAACTAAACACGTAAAGTTTTCAGACGTCGCTTAAAAATATATAAATAAAGGTAATCTTAGATAGTACAAATCTAACTGCTAAATAGTTAGAATGTGTATATAATTACAAAAAACATTTATCCTTTATTTCCATATGAATAATGATTTATTGATAAACATTAGTAGATTCTTCTTAGAGACTATTCTACTATCTTTTACGATGTTGTACTCAAAAATGATTATAAGATCTAATAAGGAGACAGAGATAATGACTAGAAATATGAGACAAAATTTACCTTTAAAGACATAAAGAGTTTTAGATAATATTGAATTTTGTTAACAAAAGTTTCCAACCTTTGTGAAGTCGCGCTAAGTGGTAACCCACGGCGCTGAGGGATGGAACATTCCGCAGATAAGATAGATGCATTGCTATCGACTAACTCACCTAACAAAGGCCTGTTTACTGTCTAGTTACTCGCATATCCTTACTTCACCTTGCGACTTCTTATCGAACTGTAAAGGGGACTTAAACATCAATAAATGTTCGTTGTATTGTATGTGACATTCTCCAACTCTCCTTGATGTCTGAGACGGGTCAATGAGTACTTTTATCTCACATCTGTAGTCAATGCAACTAATAAAGATAGCAGTAATGCAGCTGGTCGAACTCGTAAAATGACACAATCGAAGCGCTTGTAATGCCGGTTTTATTATACTCTATAATAATAATGAATGACTTTATTCAATTATCGATACCAAGAATCAATGTCGCTGGGATGAGTGATTTGTGTTCAGTGGTAGTTGTAGTTTCCTACGCTTGAATAACAAAAGATTTTCCTTCACAAATGACGCATATATTTAAAAATATATCTAAACATATAGCAACACGAGCAGCATTTAGCCGATAAATCTATACAAGTATGTATATTTCATAAACATAAATGAGGATCAAAAATTCACAAAATAATTTGTTTCATTTAATCATCCTCAAACTATGTTAATATCATAAGTATTTCTTTCATTGTTGTTTTACGAGTAGTTATTATTTTACTGTTTTGTCTAGAGAACGTCGTAAGAAATGAATCAACTAATTGAACAGTTTTCGTCGCCAATCAATTGACCCTGTCTAGCTTATTTATATTTATTACCACACAAATGTACGGTCAGAAATTTCGTTATTTTGAAATAGATTTGTAAGTATTCATATGAATAAATGTCAATTTTTTTATGCTGTGGCTTCATTCACATTTTTATTGCTAACTGTTTTATTGCAAACTTAAAAACATGATGTTAAATAAAATTATAAATAATGTACTAATAAACCTGCAACGTTCTTATTTGTTTCAATATTTGTTTTAAGTCTTTATGAGATTACTTTTTTATGTTTTTTTGAAAGTCAAGTTTATATTCATACAACGTAAATTTTTTAATGCAACTTGATAAATTAATCGTCAAGCTTCATAATATTGTAATATTTACGTTATATATCCTGGTTTCCTAAATTGAAATAATTTCGTCTCAAAATTTTTAATGACAATTTGTATTAACGTTTGTGTCAAAAAAAAATAGTCACCGTTAATTTTTTTTATTGTTTTTTCCTTACCATGACATACCAAAAAAAAAATCTGAAATATATAATTATATATTGCTAAAATTATGTTTTATTTTATTTTGTAAAAATGAAACACCTTATGGATGATACCAAACACAAAAATGCTTCGTATGTTTTAATCTAACGGTCAGTCTAGCTGTCGCCAAATTGACGTGTGAAATCCAGTGATGAAATCTAACTAATTCTCATGATTAATATCATTATTATATTATCAATCACTTACAATACACTGACTCAACTTTTTTATTATTGCATAATGTATTATAGTACGTAAAAAACACTGAAAATGTATATAAAATTATATTCGTCCTGCATAATTAAACATTTTTTTAATTTTAACTTAGAACAATCGTCGGAAAATAAACATTTTTTTTACTAAAAAGAGAAAAAACAATAATAATTTCAGAACAATATTAATATGAATAAATAGATAAGTATGACTCAGACAACACTATGTCTCTATCATCAGATGGCGCCTTTATACCGTCGCGTCGCAACATGGTAACCAAAAATGGAAACCGGCAGTTTTGCTATTCATTTAAATTATATATGTCGGCGCAACGACATTTAAAAAACCATTATAAAGGGTAGTTGTTTCATATGTATAGTTGTTTCATATGTATTTCACTTTAGAGGGTAGATGTGACATAAACAATGTCAAGGCGTTAGTAATAACTTTAACAAAATTATTTGTTTGATAGATCGTCGTACTATTTGTATTGAAGGAAAGTAAATGGCAATTCGTATCGTGATTTGTAATATGTAAAGATAAGTTATTTTGTGAGTTTTAGTAAAACACAAACTTAAACAGTAACCATTTTGTAATCAATGTTATTCAATTATGATTTCTTTAAATTTTAAATGGCAATATAAATTTTAGTTGGTTTAATAATTGATTACGAAAACTTTTGTAATGATTACTGTTTATTTGAATTACTACGAATAATCTTTGTAAGTTATTATTTAAAATTAAGAGTAAATGTAATGACTGCACGAAAACCATTTATATTCGGAGACATCTGTGGCGAGGACACAGTGGTGTGAGAGCTATCCAGGAGAAATTACTAAGTGTTAGTTAAAGTTGAAAATAAAGTGGTGTGAGTAAGTGAGAGTGCTTTATTGGTGAAAATGGATAACCTGATAGGTGGAAATAGTGTTATGTGACGATAACATCGCTGACGTCACAGCTCCTAATAATCAACTTGGACATGGCTCTTCGACATCAGAAGCGGGATTACCTACTTCTACTCGTCCATCTGACAATACTGGAGGCTCTGTTGCAGTGGTAAATACCGAATTATTATTATTTTTTTTTCACAAATGCTAAAAGTGATAAAGCGTATGTCGATCGTATTCCTGGTCAACCAGAAGCCAAAATTAAAATTACTGATACCTGCCATCATATGACCGGGACATGAATGTTGGAATCAGAGAATGGTGTCAACATATTACAACTGCAATGGAAACCTATAACTTTACTGATTACGAAATCAGAATGAAGGTCCGGAGTCTACTCAGAGGACGCACAAAGTTATGGGTTGACAATTGGTTAATATTTACAACAACGTGATCGGAATTGCGGGATGTTTTGATTACGACTTTTCACATCGAACCAGAGACTGGATACTCCCGGGACATCGTTCGTTTTAAAGAACATAACTATGATAATACTAAGGATACGCAATTTTTGTCACAAGCGTGGGTTCTATGGCGACGTATAAGAAAGGCAGTGATTGTTGTGTAGGGGATGAACGACTGCGAATCGAATTACTAAATGTTAGAGCGTCATCAGTACCCGAATTGATCTCTGTGGCATCGGCGATACGATACGTGAAACGGTCTCACCCTAATACATTGATTACATTACAAGGAACTATAAAACGAACAAATTTAGTACGATATTTGAAAGGTCTGAGACGATTTACAGTAGTGTCGCTATCAACATTAACAACAGTATGCGTTATAAATGATCTTCGAATAGAGATTCAGTTTCATATTGTACCTGACTGTTAAATATGTTCAGATGTTTTAAGTGGAATGAATTTGATTGAAAACACGAATTTTAGTGTGATAATAAACTCGCATGGTGCAATTTTTCTTCACCAACCTGCTATACGTCATGTGATGTCTAGGAGTGATAAATTTAATAATTTAAATTGCGACCTAACTGAACAAGATCTAATAAATAGATTAATAATTCTGCTCAACAAATATGAAAATCACGTGTTAAACACCGAAGTACTACAAATATGCTTAAAAGATAACGATAGATATGTAGAACGTAGACCATATCGATTAAGTCCTGTAAGGAGGGAAACAGTTCGTTCAATTATTAAGGAATTACTTGAACATAAAATTATTCGAGAAAGAAACAGCACCAACAGAGCTGTATACAGATGATAGTAGCATTGGATACGGAGCAGTTCTAGCTCAGATCGTTAATGGGCGCCGTCATCCAGTAGTATATATCAGTCAAAAAAAATAACTACTGACGCGGAGAGCCGGTACCACTCTTATGAGCTCGAGACTCTGGCAGTAGTACGGGCAACAAAACATTTTCGACACTATTTATACGGTCGAAAGTTTAAAATTGTAATGCTTTGAAAGCATCCAAACATAAAAAGGATTTACTTCCGTGAATTCATAGATGTAGAAACCCATCTAATGAAATATCTGTCAATATGATAAGCAAAGACATGGAATGGTTACAAATAGAACAAAGACTCGATGATTTACTTCGTCCTTTAATAAGATAGCATAAGCAGCGACCACGCAGCCGCAAATTATACACTAAGAGAAGGTGTCCTAAAGAAAATTTTAACAGATCCTGTGCTTGGCCAACATGAAGTCATAGTCGTTCCTATCATCATTTCAGGGGAGTATAGTAAATTCATTTAAATGAAACTAATATTTTTCGGATATACGCGTGCTTAATTTTTGTTAAAATTACAGGCTCCCGACGTTTCGGTTACTTTTCAGCAACCATGATCACGGGCAGACGAGAATTTAATAAATTCATTTCACACCGCATTACATCACCCAGGATGGGAGAGAACTCTTCAAAAAATAAAAGACATGTTTTTGATAAAATAATTACTTTAATCAGAAGATTTGTTGAAAATTTTATAATTTGCAGAACATCAAAAAATTCGTCAGGTAGCAACAAGTACGACTTCATCCAATCCAGACACCCACGGCAGCATTTCAAGTAGTACATATGGACATTACCTGGAAATTAGGAACTAGGAGTAGTGAAGGGTCAGTCTCGCAGCCTTGAAACGATTAGTACATCTTTTTGGAACACCAGTTCAGATCATGGTTGATGGAGGTCGAGAGTTTCTTGGTGAATTCAAAGTTTATTGTAACCGCTTTGGGAGCAACATACATTCAATCGCACCAGGAATAAGCCGAGCTAAAGGACAGCTTGAAAGTATCATGAGCACTTTAAAAAATGCCCTAACTATTATAAAAATTACACTACCCAAAACTGGCAGACTGCTCTTGAAGCATTGCAACTCTCGTTTAATTGCACGCCTCATAGAGTTACTGGAGTTGCACCTCTAACTCTTCTCCCTCGTCGGCAGCATTGTGTGCCATCGGAACTATTAAGGTTAATTGATTTTGAGAATGAATTTATAAATTTTGATGTATTGGAGGAATATGTGCAACAGAAAATGTTGGCTTCGGCGGAATATGATAAACAGAGTTTTGAAAAAAGTAAAGGTAAGCTACGTTCATTTAAAAGAGGTGACTATGCACTAATCAAAACTAATCCTCGTAAACAAACTTCTTTGGATCTGAAAAATACTGAACCATACGAAATATACAAAATATTGGAACGTGATCGTTACATGCTAAAACGTGTAACCGGTAGAGGCCGGCCGCGTAAGTTAGCTCATGATCAATTACGTCCAGCACCAAATCCAGCAGCAGCAGGAACCGTGTCGGCGGATCAGATTGATGACCCTCCACATTGTGACAGTCCATTAAATGTTGAAGCTTCTGAAAATTTAGAAGTTGAATCCAATGAACGATCAATAAACTTGGTCCAACATTCATTGCTTAGTAAAGTATCAATTTATTGACAATTGTCTTTATCAAAAGATCTCTCAAGTTGAGGAACTTGACATGAGGTCAATAAAAAAAAAAAAAAAAAAAAAAAAAAAAAAAAAAAAAAAAAAAAAATTTAGAACCTGTACTAAAATATTACCTTTCTTCAAATCTTTTAGAGCCTCTGTGGACCACGGACAAAAGTCCTAGACCACAGCATCGACCTACCTCAATCCCTTAGAGCCCCTGTGGACCACGGCGTACGAGACCGCCCAGACCACAGCAACATCATAAAATCAATATCCTCTGTGGACCACGGACAAAAGTCCCAGACCACAGCATCGACCTACCTCAATCCCTTAGAGCCCCTGTGGACCACGGCGTACAAGACCGCCCAGACCACAGCAACATCATAAAATCAATATCCTCTGTGGACCACGGCGTACGAGACCGCCCAGACCACAGCATCGACCTACCTCAATCCCTTAGAGCCCCTGTGGACCACGGCGTACGAGACCGCCCAGACCACAGCAACATCATAAAATCAATATCCTCTGTGGACCACGGACAAAAGTCCCAGACCACAGCATCGACCTACCTCAATCCCTTAGAGCCCCTGTGGACCACGGCGTACAAGACCGCCCAGACCACAGCAACATCATAAAATCAATATCCTCTGTGGACCACGGCGTACGAGACCGCCCAGACCACAGCATCGACCTACCTCAATCCCTTAGAGCCCCTGTGGACCACGGCGTACGAGACCGCCCAGACCACAGCAACATCATAAAATCAATATCCTCTGTGGACCACGGACAAAAGTCCCAGACCACAGCAACATCATAAAATCAATATCCTCTGTGGACCACGGCGTACGAGACCGCCCAGACCACAGCATCGACCTACCTCAATCCCTTAGAGCCCCTGTGGACCACGGCGTACGAGACCGCCCAGACCACAGCAACATCATAAAATCAATATCCTCTGTGGACCACGGCGTACGAGACCGCCCAGACCACAGCATCGACCTACCTCAATCCCTTAGAGCCCCTGTGGACCACGGCGTACAAGACCGCCCAGACCACAGCAACAAACCCACTTCAATAAAAGTAAGCAAAGATGCGTGGAGCATTTTGCATTAAAAAAAAAAAAAAAAAAAAAAAAAACACAAACACATGTTCAGAGAATCCAAGTGATCTCTTTAATACAGCGTATGTTGATACGTTGATATATCACAACAAAGTAAAACTGGTGCAGGGCACGCACCAGGCCGCAGAATGGCCGTGTCGGCGCAACGACATTTAAAAAACCATTATAAAGGGTAGTTGTTTCATATGTATAGTTGTTTCATATGTATTTCACTTTAGAGGGTAGATGTGACATAAACAATGTCAAGGCGTTAGTAATAACTTTAACAAAATTATTTGTTTGATAGATCGTCGTACTATTTGTATTGAAGGAAAGTAAATGGCAATTCGTATCGTGATTTGTAATATGTAAAGATAAGTTATTTTGTGAGTTTTAGTAAAACACAAACTTAAACAGTAACCATTTTGTAATCAATGTTATTCAATTATGATTTCTTTAAATTTTAAATGGCAATATAAAGTTTAGTTGGTTTAATAATTGATTACGAAAACTTTTGTAATGATTACTGTTTATTTGAATTACTACGAATAATCTTTGTAAGTTATTATTTAAAATTAAGAGTAAATGTAATGACTCCACGAAAACCATTTATATTCGGAGACATCTGTGGCGAGGACACAGTGGTGTGAGAGCTATCCAGGAGAAATTACTAAGTGTTAGTTAAAGTTGAAAATAAAGTGGTGTGAGTAAGTGAGAGTGCTTTATTGGTGAAAATGGATAACCTGATAGGTGAAAATAGTGTTATGTGACGATAACATCGCTGACGTCACAGCTCCTAATAATCAACTTGGACATGGCTCTTCGACATATATACAAAGTTAAAAACAAAAGTCTGATTACTACTGAACAGAATTATTTTTAAGGCAACTGCTTAATAACATACAAGTAATTAAGCAAATGTAATATATATTATTGGGAGTGGTGACGTCTGTAACCTTATACATATGTGTGACAAAATTCACAAATTCACATTCCAAGCTGTTCATTATTTTAAAATAGCACCTGATTTATAATGACATTTTACCCTGCGAAGAAAATTAATCAATTAACAGTGTCCTTTGAAATTTATATTTCAAGAATTCTGAAAACTAGACACTTTAAAGGCATTCGTAAAAAAGGAACTTACAGACAGTATGCACTTTAATCTATATCGTTCATTCCTTCTTGGAATAAGCAGTTTAAGGGATACATTATAAGCCTACTTATATAGGTTTATAATGTATATAGGTTTTAAATGCATTGTGGTCTACTCCTACCAGGAAATTGTTAAGACAATCGAATGTCAGGTGGTACCTGCAGATCTTTCACAAGGTTCAGCTTCAACATCATCTTCTACGATAAATCGCTTTTAACGCGGTCTATAAGCCTGACCCTCTAATCATCCAGATTTCGGTTAGCAGATGAACATGATTTTGAACACGCCCCGGGAAACAAACACAACATCCCTTAGTAAGTAGTGGGATTTTGTTAAAGGAGTGTCGGCACCATGCCCCAAACACCGTACTTAATACGGTATGAGTCTCAGTAATGTAGAATTAACCACAAGAATATTTAATCAAAAAAAGTAATATCTACTTTCTAAATATAAAAAGATTATTATATAAAAAACTTGTAGCAAAACTTAAACTTCTTAGGATATTGAAATATAGTCAACCGTCAAATAAATGATATTCATAAAATAATTAAATGCAATTCCTACATTCCGAGAGCTCCGGGGAACGATGTGCGGCTCATTGGTGACCCAGTCTTGGTTAAAACCAATCTAGTCAGCAAAGGCATAATGTTACCAGCCTCTCACATTCATCATCGGACAATCAGATGCACGTTGGGATTCCATAGTTTCGTTGTAGTCTTGTAGACTTTTCTCTCATCCTGACGAAGCGGTACGCTTTCTCCTTTCATAACGATGGTTTGGAGTAGTTAGCCTGCGCCTAAGTTTACTTCCCCTTAAAACTGAAATGTTTTGAAGGCAAGGGGCCGTCATTTCTACCCACTAACAGGTGGAATAATATTGATGCACTATACAGCGAATATTAAAAAAAGACTTTTGGATATGATAAAAACTTGTGTAAATTATTCAACCAAAAATTAAATTGAAGAACGTCTTGGTTAGGAAACTTTCGATTAGATGCATAAAAATATCTCCATAGTTTTGCCAAAATTTAATCAAAGGATATTTTTTTTAGATAATCAGAGTATAGGATAGTCAGGTGTAGAGGGAAAAAATGAACTTAATATATAATGTGGTGAAATATGGTAAAAGAAAAAGTAGAATCAATTGAAAATTGAATTATCACTCGAAAACCAGTAACATCATGCGTAAGTAAATTATCCAAAATTGAGCGCAAGAGAAAAAAAAATGGATGATTTCCAAAATATGAAGAATATTTTTATATCCGTTTACTCAAATATCAGAGCTTTATAATGGGGAGATATCATGCTGCTTTGACGCCCTGATTTCTCCAGGCAATTTTCATGTCCTTCATCGTAGAATGTGGGCACAACTGGAGACAAGAAAACAAGTAAAGAATAGCATAGCGTTTAGAAGCGCAGACATCAGCTGGTCTTCGAGCTTTAACCAAACGAGAGCCTTAAGAGATCAGGTTGTAAGCTTAATCGAGCGTGCATACTTCGGGCTAGGGGTACGAGACGAGATGACGTCTTTACCTATTATGTGAATTCATTATATATCCTATCCAAGACATTATAAAATCGAAACACTTACAAGAAGTTATTATAAAAAACGTTAAATTAGTATTTCAGGGCAGTGCTCGGACGGGGCGTATTTACAGCCATATTAGCTGTTTCAATAACATAATAATATAGGGCTAGGAAGCCCCTAACAAAGACCCCGACACCGAGTAACGAATTCGATTAAATACTTTTATATTTGTACTAAATAATATGTTTGAATCAACTTAATAATATAAAAGCCACATATAATTATAGAGGACGATTTAATATACAAGTTTCTTTTTTTATCCGTATAATTGGTTTAATAATATAATCATATAAAGTGATTTAAAACAATTTTATCATTTGTAAAGTTAACACCTGCTTTTTGTAATTACCTTTATGACGTAAAATGAATTTGAATTTAAACATTATTTTAAATGAAAATTACAAAATATAAACATTGCAAATAACAATTCAATATTATTTTAAGGAAATTTGTGAAGTAAGATATTTAAGTAAATAAATAAATTGTTAATAGGTATTGCACATTTTGTTTCTTATACATAATCTGAAAAAATTTTAGATCTCTTTTAATAAATTAACTCCGAACAGAAACTTGGTCACTTTACTGGAATCCAGTAAAAGTAAACATTTGTTATTGGTTATAACTTATAACTGACCAACTGTCATTATCATCCCATTAAACGTCAAATTAACGAATCAAAACTTCGGTATTATAATCTTTTTAAATATTAATTTTTAATTATTTTCATCATTTTAAATCTTGACCCATTTTTGAAATATTAAGTTTAAAAATATTACAATAGCCCTATCGGATTTCAATACCTTTATGACGTTACGTTAAAACCTAAACAAGTTTTCATTTTATTTTGATTTGGCGGGAAAGACTGCAAGTTGATAGTTTTTGTTATTTCGTTTAAAATCTATAATGGACAAGAAAAAACAATCAAAAGGTCCTCCAGTAAAGAGGTTTAAATCTAATGATGACGACGATGACGTTGAATTACCTTGTTCGTTTGAAGACCAACTTGCTGGCATGGAATGTGAATTTGATTCGCCCCAAGCATTTGGTGAAGGACCTGAAAATCAAAATACAAACATGAAATGGTCACGACCTCAACCGCCGGATCTAGATCCTAAAGTTAATAAATTGGTTTTTCAACAATTGGACATAGACCATTACAATGGGCAACCATTGAAAGATATGCCTGGATCTCAAATAGGTCCTGTACCAATAATGAGATTGTATGGTGTCACAATGGAAGGTAATTCAGTTTGCTGCCATGTACATGGTTTTACACCATACTTTTATGTCACAGTACCTTTGAATTTTAAGGAATCCAATTGTCATGAATTAAAATCAAACTTAAACAAAGCTATTCTCGAAGATCTTCGTTCTAATAAAGATAATATTAGAGAAACAGTGTTAGAAGTGAAGTTAGTAAAAGCTAAATCTATCATGTATTACAAAAACGATGACGATACAACATTTGCTCGAGTCTCTGTTGCTCTGCCAAAACTAATTGCCGCTGCAAAGAGATTAATTGAAAGACAGCCAACATCGTTTGGCCTTATGAATCCTTCATTTTATGAAACAAACATTGATTTTGATATTCGATTTATGGTCGACACATCTGTTGTTGGGTGCAGCTGGATAGAACTCCCTCCAGGTAAATGGTCTTTAAGAACAAAAGATAATTCAGTAAAGCCAGAATCGAGGTGCCAAATTGAAGTTGATGTTGCATGGAATCAATTCATTTCTCATCAACCAGAAGGAGAATGGCTAAAACTTGCACCTTTCCGAATTTTAAGTTTTGATATTGAATGTGCTGGTAGGAAAGGTGTATTTCCAGAACCAAAACATGATCCTGTTATTCAAATTGCTTCAATGGTCATAAGACAAGGAGAAAGCGAACCATATCTTAGAAATGTGTTCACTCTAAATACATGTGCACCTATTGTAGGATCTCAAGTATTCAGTTTTCAATCTGAAGCAGAGATGTTATCAAAATGGTCAGATTTCTTCCGTGAGCTTGATGCAGATATCATTACAGGATATAATATATGTAACTTTGACTGGCCCTATCTAATTAACCGGGCCAAACATCTAAAAGTTGATTGTTTTGACTTTTTAGGTCGTATTAAAAATATCAGATCTGTTATCAAAGACACTATATTACAGTCAAAACAAATGGGTCGAAGAGAAAACAAAAGCATAAATTTTGAGGGCAGGGTTCCCTTTGATTTACTTCTTGTTCTTGTAAGGGATTATAAATTGAGATCATATACTTTAAATGCAGTTAGTTATCATTTTCTTCAAGAACAAAAAGAAGATGTTCACCATAGTATTATTTCAGACCTACAAAATGAAAATGAGCAGACAAGAAGGCGTCTAGCTATGTACTGTTTAAAGGATGCTTATTTACCTCTTAAACTATTAAATAAACTTATGTGTATTATAAATTATATAGAAATGGCCAGGGTCACTGGTGTTCCTTTATTATGTTTATTAACTCGTGGTCAGCAAATAAAAGTTGTAAGCCAGTTATTGCGCAAATCGAAGGGGGCAGGGTATTTAATGCCAGCTTACCATAGTCAAGGTTCCGAAGATCAATTTGAGGGGGCTACAGTTATTGAACCCAAAAAGGGATATTATGCAGATCCAATCTCAACATTGGATTTTGCATCTCTATACCCAAGTATAATGATGGCCCATAACTTATGCTATACTACATTAGTGCCACCCAACATTCAGAAAGAAATTAATCTGAACTCTGATGATGTAACTGTTACACCTTCCAATAATATGTTTGTTAAAGCACACAAACGGAAAGGATTACTACCTGAAATTTTAGAATCCCTACTTGCTGCTCGAAAAAAAGCTAAGGCCGATTTAAAAGAAGAGAAGGACCCATTAAAGAGATCTGTGCTCGATGGCAGACAATTAGCTTTAAAAATAAGTGCAAACTCTGTTTATGGTTTCACTGGTGCACAAGTTGGCAAATTACCTTGCTTAGAAATATCAGGTAGTGTAACAGCATATGGAAGGACTATGATAGAATTTACTAGAGCAGAGGTTGAAAAAAAATATACCAAGTCCAACGGATACAAGGAAGACGCTGTTGTCATATATGGCGACACTGACTCAGTCATGGTAAAATTTGGTGTGAAAACTTTAGAAGAAAGTATGGAGCTTGGTAGAGAAGCAGCTGAATTTGTAACTTCAAAATTTGTTAAGCCCATTAAATTGGAGTTTGAAAAAGTATATTACCCTTACCTTCTTATTAATAAAAAAAGGTATGCAGGACTCTACTTTACTAAACCAGAAAAATATGATAAGATGGATTGTAAAGGCATAGAAACGGTCAGAAGAGATAACTGCCCCCTAATTTCGAATATGATGAGTACTTGTCTTCAGAAACTATTAATAGATAGAGATCCTGATGGTGCTATTAATTATGCCAAACAAATGATATCCGATCTTTTGTGTAACCGCATTGATATTTCCCAACTTGTTATAACTAAGGAACTCACTAAAAATGATTATGCTGCTAAGCAGGCTCATGTTGAATTGGCTAATAAAATGAAAAAACGAGATGCTGGTACTGCACCTAAGCTCGGTGACCGAGTTCCATATGTTTTATGTAGTGCTGCAAAAAATACTCCTGCATATATGAAGGCAGAAGATCCCATATATGTTTTAGAAAATAGTGTGCCCATTGATTTTAATTATTATTTAGAAAATCAATTATCCAAACCCTTACTCAGAATTTTTGAACCAATACTAGGTGAAAAAGCTGAATCTTTACTACTTAAAGGTGAACATACAAGGACAAAGGCAATGGTCACATCTAAAGTTGGTGCTCTGGCAGCATTTACTAAAAAAAAAGAAAAATGTATTGGCTGTAAAACCGTTATGCCCAATGATACTAAAAAAGCCTTATGTGATCACTGTTTAAAAAATGAAGGACAGCTGTATATAACTGAAGTATTTAAATTAAGGCAACTGCAAGAAAGATTCTCACGGCTTTGGACAGAATGTCAACGATGTCAAGGGAGTCTTCATGAAGAAGTATTGTGCACAAACAGAGACTGCACTATATTTTATATGAGAAAAAAAGTGGGAATGGAACTTGACACTCAAGAAAAAACAGTCCTCAGGTTTGGGGAACCTATTTGGTAAAAAATGATGTGTAAAACTTAATTTTATTAACAAAAATAAATGTAAAAACATTTGAAATTATAGACTTTCTTTTATTTAAAATCCATTTAATACTGAAAGTGGAATATACATTACAGTAAGTACTTATTACTTGGAATGTCCCAAATGGAATAATTTGAATTTTTTTTTGTCTTTTAATACATGTTACATTGAATAAATATACATTAATTTTTCACAATTAAAACACAGATCCAATAAATGAATGAAAAATCGCGATAGTTAAACTATGACAACTGACATGAAAAACATTCTATCACAGTTACAAAAACAAGTTTTAAGAGATCAATATAAAAAAAAATACTCAGAATTTTAACAATAAAACATCGTTTAAACACTTTTCAAAACCAAATGCACAGTTATAATTTATAGACAGTACATAGTTCCTTTTTGACTTCTACATACAATACCTTATTTACAAGCCTAATTATAAATTGACAGCTTTTTACAATAAAATTTTACCTATAAGTAGAGTTTAAAATATAATCATGAAACTCCTCATCTATTCTCTTGTGATGTTGACCGAGCAGGCAGAAGGTTCTTGTTGGATGTTGTCTTACTGGTATTGCTGCTATTTTTATTAATAGCTATATGAGGCACTGGCATCTCATACGGTACAGAATTTGTAATACTTGTAGCATTACTCATAAGTTTCATGATGTCCTCAAGTGTTCTAATAAAGGTGTCACAGGTAGCTGTCAGTAGACTAGAGGCATCTGTTATTTTCTGTAAGTAATAAACATTGTAAGCTCTTACAAATATTTTATTAATAACCATAAGGAACACACTGACTTCTGTACATAAAGAAATTTAAAAAAGGAATCTTGTAAGGTAATCAAATAAAAACCTTTTTGATTACTAAATAAAAGGTGTGTTGTTTTGAGTGTTACATAAATTGAAACTTGATCTATAAAATTAATAATGTCATTTAATTTAAAGAATATATCCAAAATAAATGCATTTTAATACAAGTGCTTAATACCTGCACATCTGGACCATCTTCAGTATTAGCTGCACTCTTAACTGCATGCACTTGTTGCATTAAGAGATCACAGTAAAGATGTAATTCCGATTTCTTGTGAGTCAAAGAATCTTCATAACCAGCTCCTTGAAAAATTATTTATTAGTTTTTAGAAAATTTCTGTAGCATATTACTTTCAAATGAGGTCTAAGGAATGTACCTTTAAATTCAATAATGGATTCAACACAAGCCTTAGCACTGCCAAGAGCAACCAACCACTTTTGTCTATCTTGTGGAGAAGGAGCTCTTAAATACATATGCTGTTGACCAGGAATGACTAAATCCAAGCGAGTATTGTCAATATTGTTAACTGAAATTACATGATCCCTTATTATTATTTCTTTACTGCAATTCTTCCAATATTTTGAATATATTATCAGGTATACCCTACCATTTATCTGGCACACAGATACTTTCACAGAACCTTTGCATCCTTGAATAACTTCCTCTTGAGATTTATAATATGATAGGATTCCATTTTCTAGCACAAACCATCTGGTTTGCCAACCTGTGAAAGTACATTGCATCATAGAAACATTTAAATTACATAAACATTAACTAATTCGATCACATAAATACGATATAAACAGTTAGTACCATTCCAATAGTTTGTCCATTTCCACAATACGCCTTCCATATGTCTCAAATTGATATTTAGTTATTGTTTACTTTTGAGTATCGATAAGTTTACTTTTGCAATTTTGCTAAAATTGATTTTAGGAGATTTTCAACTGTCAATTTGACAAATGACACGACTGTATTTTCATCCTACGTATGCCTAACATTGTAATATTTTAACCATCAAATGAAGAAAAAAAACAAAACATTGCGCCTTAGGTTGATTTTATCAGAGTAATCCAAAATTCCATTGTGAATAAAAAATATCCAAGAATAAAAGAGATTAACTAATAATTCCATATCTTGCAACGTATATAATACGACAACTTTTGAATTAAACCAATATAAGACAAAATATAAATCTTGACTTTTTTAATATTTGTAATTAAAGTAATTTTAAATATTTAAATCTTAATTATTTATTAAAGCCACAATGATCTGAGATTATAAAATGTTATTATTTTTATTTAAATAGTTTTAAGGATATTGAAACATTTTCATATCTTAGAAAATATTAAAAACAACTTATTCTATATGACATAAACCTAAGTAAGTATATAATAATTAATTTTAAACTTCTTTAAAAATAATTTACTTAATTTAAAAAAATAATAATTTTGTTTTGCTTCGCCAGCTCTATATAAAAAACAATTTTTAGTCATAACATTTCTTAAATATTAATTGTCCCTTTCAATAACTTTATACTTTGTTAAGCTTTTCGTTTGAATTTTAATTTCCTAAAAAATTTGAGTCCATGGCATTGTTTGCTATTACAGCATTGTCAACTAGAATTTTCAAGTTTCAACTATCATTTAATTTACTGGTTTGTTATTATTCTGAAAGGGGCCACACCCGTGCAATTTAAAATCATAAATTAAATAGCATTTTACTGAATTACCAGGATATATAATTAAGTACTTGTTAAATGTTTCAATATGTCTAGAGTAAGCGTGCTAAGCATATTAACAATTTTCCTGTGTTCCTTAGTGTTAGAAGGTATTCACTTTTTATGTTGTTAAGTAGATTGTTTGTCTTAATTAGTTTAGCTATTTATATTTATTATTCCAGTCACCTGTCTCGAATGTTATGTTTGCGATAATCAGGAAGATAATTCAGAGAAATGTGTTAAAAGTATAAAAACCTGTGATTTCAATCAAGATGTATGTTTGACCGAAATTAAATGGGGAAGTACGCCGTATTGGTCACAAGGTACTAAAAAGCAATACTATATATCAAAAAGATGTTCCAATAAGACAGAATGTGCCACAAACAGACAGCGCTACATGCCTCTGTGTACATATATATGGTACCAAGACTGGGTATGTGGCGACTGCTGCCAAGGTGACCGGTGTAACTACTACATCATAGTAAGTAGAAAAAAATTTCTGTAAAAAAATATTACTTGTCATTTATCACTATATGAACAACAAATTTTTATTTTTTTAATTACAGAGTGGAAGTGACCATGCTATTCCATTTACCAGTATTATATTTGGGGGATTGATCTTATTGCAATTTTTGTCATTTAGAAACTGACTCTATACTTTCAAATCATTTTTATGTCTTGTTTTGTATTTTTGCATTAATTAATTTTTATTTTATATATTTTTAACAGATGTTAACATTCCATCCATTGTTGGATCTGCTTTTTTACATATTTGTATAATATTGAGTGTCTTAGGTTAATAGTAGTTTGTGTTTAATATATCCAACATCATAAAATCTTATAAGTTTGAAAGTGTATGTGTTTAAGATTCATGTTTTATAATTTTATCGGTCCTATATAACCTGATTATGTTTTGCAGTGAAACAAATACAGTTCTATAATAGAATTCACATACATGTATCTAAAAAACACCATAAGTAATTTGTCAATTGGGTATTATATTTTTGATATCAAAAGGTACTTATTCTTTTATGTACTTGAATTTAACTGATAAAATAAAAATAAGGTAGAATAAAAAATCCTTTAATAACTAAAGTGTTCATAATCCGTCCATGTTATGTAGAATATTTATTTAAGTGACTTTTAGTGTTAAGTTTTCAATGTATTTTGACATTGTAATAAAATGAATTTATAATATTTCCTGGTTTTCTTTTTAAATAAAGGTAAATATTTTAAGCAAATTATTAAAATTACATTCATTTCTTACACAAAATAATCTCTATGTACATTTTTAAATACTCTATATGTATGTATGTTCTATATTTTTATACAGCATTCCAGCCCTACATAAATATGTGGAATTCCTTGTTATGCTTATAGCTGTCTATAAATAATAATTTTAACAAATACAAGAGGATCATTCTCTCTTTAGACATCATATACTGAACTCCGAACTCATTTCCAATCACATAAACACTCGCATGATATTATATATATTTAATGATGCAATAATGATATAAGTGAAAAAATAATAATTAAGTGCTACCTTTTATATCTTGTAACTACTTCAAAAAAAGATCAATAAAAACTTGGAAATAAAGATTTTAAAGGTTCTAATCTAGATTTCTATTGAATACAGAAGTTTGAGATTTCATATGTTATTTATATGTAAGACGAGAAATTCAAATATATTTTCAATGTGTAAAGTACTATTTTGTTATAACAAGCATTTGCAGGAACCCATTTAACATTGAGCTTATGCCCGTTACTCTGTGACTTTCTCCATTTTATTTCAGATTTCGTAAGTCTTTCGAAGAGCTAGTTGTGACTTATGATGTTACTTTAAAGGCCTGTATGTACCTTAAAGGCCGAACGAATAGACGCCGCATCTGAAGGTAATTAATATCTGCAAGTTGTTGCAGATATAGTTCTCAAAAACAAATTCAGAATAAAGATTCATACCACATCAGGGACGTATCCGAAAAAAAATTACATAATGCTAGAACACTCGTAAGAGAGAATCAATATCTTCCTAGGGTGAAGAGTTAGATAATAAAAGCATAACAGTGGTAGGTATTATGTCGAACTATTTTTCTGAACATTTCAATATGCATTTCAAATATAACAAGAACATTTCCTGAAGCCATTCGATACTTAAGGATTCAAGATTGATGGTAGGTAAGTGTAGGATAATCAAAAATACAAACAGTGTGACGTTTTATAGAACGAAACAGAAGTAAATGGGTTTTTTTGGGTTATTATATTATTTGGGATTTTTTTAAGTGGACAAAGAACAAAATTTAAAAGTTTAATAACACCCAGTAACTTATTCTAATAAGGTTCCAATTGGACATGTAGGTAGTATTCAACTTGTTCAGAGTAATACTACCAGACTAGACCACAAATTATCATTACAATAAGTGATCGCAACAAATCTTGGATTACGTCAGCTTTAATGGATACAAGCATGTTCCCTCAATGGTGATTGATGTCCAATGACTATGTCCAGGATGTGAAGTCTCAAATGTTTTCTCAGTGTTAATGAATTACGTATCGTAGAAGATTATCAGAGTGCAGGTTTTGATGAAAATTAAATTCATTATTAGTTGGTTTTCTTCTATATAAAAAAAGTGATGATACGGTTAATGAAGTAACTGAGAGCAAAGTAATTATCGCGGTTTCCCACTGTTAGAATTGGACTGTGTGCCGACTCTAATGGATATTTGGTTGAACATTTAACAAAGACTACTGTACTATATACTGCTGTGGTAGAAAGAAGAGCGATTAGGTGGGTTCAAAACAATATCCATTTATTCAGAACCACAATTCTTTAGAACAATATTCAAATTCAATTTTAATATCATCATGAACGTTTTCATTTTGTGAGAGTACATACAACAATGCGCATTTTATGTATAACACGCAACTTCGATTTGGCTTCTAGCTCATTGGTAGGGCCTTTAAAATATCAAGTATAAAATTCATAGCAAAAGAAATTACAGAAGTTCAGCTTTCTCTTTTGAAGAACATGCCAGCCAAACATCACATTTACGCAAAGTTAGTACCAGAGACTTTTAGAAGTTACCTTCTAACACCTTGAGCACACATTATTATTGTGATTGATACTAAAACAACAATATTTGCCTATTTTAAGTACAGCAGACATTTATAACATATATTATGTAGTTATCGTTGTAGTTAGTAAGATTATATGATATATTTACATCATACATGTTACTCTAAAACGTTCTGAAAAGAATAGGAATGCAATAAAATTTAGAATAATAGAAAAAAATCGAAATAAAAACTATGTTCTTCAACGTAACTACGAAGTCAAAATAATTCGATAAAGTTAAAGACACTTCAATAGATAATATTTCAAACGCTCAGCTTTAAGAGGTTGTTGTGGCAATTAATTTCTAACTTTATATCAACTAAATAGTATTAGTTGAAACAGTAAACATGTACCATACATTTTTGTCATTTTATTGGCTATGGTTTGTAGATTTTAAAGTTATTGACACCCAAATTCAATCCTGATTTTGTCCCTATTCACCTCGATTCTTACTCATCTTGTTTGACGGTACGGATTGGTACAGATTTTGTAGAATATGGATGCGTTACATTTTATGAACCCTTTGAAATTGTGAATATAATATTGTTTATACCTATTGTATCAACCTTAAAAAGTATTGATTAGTAAAAATAAACTTTTACGATTTTTATTTAATAAGTAAGTTAAGTAGTACACAATTTTTAAATTTTCTTTAATTAAATTTAATGATTGAATTAAATACTTTTCGTAACGTGAGGTATCTTCTAACTTAACTTATTTATTTTAACACTAAACTTCATTTTATTACCGGTTTTTCGACTATCACAATCGATTAAAACTTGAATCGAGAACAAAGTATTTCAAAATGACGATGTGTCTAGTTGTAAGTGCCAAACTTGAAAAGTGATCCACAGACCACAATTTCCTATAATACCAATATCAAACGTAAAAGAAAGTGGTCCGGTGAGCGGCATATTATTTTAGGTTTTGGAACTAAGACTAAGTCAAAATTTTGTTTTTCTAAAGATAATCCAAAGACTAATTTGAAAAATGAATCTAAATCTAGTTGATACATTTAGTTATAAATTAATAGCATCGTTAGTAGTTTTGGTAAGTATAAGTATTTTAACGGCGTTTACGCGGTGAAGGTGGATTTTATGGTTTGTTAAGGATTAATGAATTGGTTTACTAACCAACTTGTTTGTTATGTTTTAGATCTGCCATAGTTTTTACAATCCTATCGATAGCGGCGCTGTACAAATTACACAGAGCAATTTAGATATGGTACTTGGTAAGTATGCTTTTAAAGATTGTTAATATGAAAAATTTACATTTGATTATTTGATTAATAATTAAACCTTGTTTTAGCTTCCAATGAGATTGTTTTTATAAATTTTTATGCTGAATGGTGTAAGTTCAGTAATATTTTGATGCCCATCTTTGATGATGCGGCTGTTGAAGTAGCTAAAGCAGGATATGACCCTGGAAAGGTTGTTATGGGTAAAGTAGATTGTGACCAAGAAGGTGCTATTGCTACAAGGTTTCATATTACCAAATATCCTACTTTGAAACTATTCCGGAATGGGTTTCCAGCTAAGAAAGAATATAGAGGTATTATTTTAAATTTTTGAAAATAGTGTCTTAATCTTACTAGTAACTATAACAACATC
Source organism: Danaus plexippus (assembly GCF_018135715.1). Lineage (NCBI taxonomy): Eukaryota > Metazoa > Arthropoda > Insecta > Lepidoptera > Nymphalidae > Danaus > Danaus plexippus. The sequence continues at coordinate 3,305,230 of NW_026869848.1, read as the reverse complement.
TGTTATTGTTAACATGTGAATATTTATTTCTATTAAAACACATTAAATTTTATAATTTATTTTATGTTTTGATGGTAATAATATGCTATCATTAATTTATTTTTAGTTTAATGTTCATTAGCATCTCAACATTGTTTCCTCTAAGTATATTGATTATCATTCTATTCGGTATGGGTAATGTAAATTGGGCATTATAACCTCATCCTTATAACCTTCTAGGTCAAAGATCAGTTGAGGCCTTTGCTGAGTTTATTAAGAAGCAGTTGACGGACCCAATTGTTCAATTTGGTTCCTTGAAAGAGTTGCATGATTTGAGTGAAGATAAAAGACATATAATTGGGTATATGGACAGACGGGATCAGCCGGAGTATGAAGTATTAAGAAAAGTAGCAGCCAGTTTGAAGGACGAGTGTTTATTCCATGCAGGATTTGGAGATGCTTCCCAGCAGATGCATCCTCCGGGTATATATTTTAAGACACAAGATTTATAAGTAAAAAGAATGAAATGAGTAAAATGTTTAATTAAGAATTATTTTGAGAAATGGAATTTAAATGACTAATATAAGCCACCAATTAGCAATATATATAAAATTGACAGTTTAATTAAGATACTTATTGACTCTTTCCCTAATGTATAGATAAATTTGATTTAATTAACTTTCAGTATTGTAGGTAAATTCATTGATGATAATTTCCAGGTCAGCCGATCATTGTATTCAGGACTGATAAGCGAACCTCCATTGAACCCGATGAAACCTATCACGGCTCTATGCTTAACTTTGATGAGTTATACACTTGGGTACAACAGAAGTGTATACCAATTGTACGTGAAATAACATTTGAAAATGCTGAAGAACTAACAGAAGAAGGCCTGCCGTTCCTCATCTTGTTCCATCACCCGTCCGACACTGAGAGCGTTAAGAAATACAAAGAAATTATTATGAACGAATTGGAATCCGAAAAACGTGAGTTGATTTGAATATTAGATATATATATGAGAAAAAATATATAGAGATTTAAATTGACAGAGTCAGAAAAATGTTATATATTTAGAATAAGTAATTTTATGTGATTTTAAAATATAATTTGTGAAACTTTTACGATATTGACAAAGGGGTGTATAGGTGAAAATGACAAGAAATATCAGCAAACAAATATATAAAATCATTATGTATTTATTTGGTTATTAAAATGTATATGACATACTATTCTCGTATTCAACACTATGGGGACGATGCCAGTTGTTATTAAAAATAAAGAAAGAAACAGGATTTGTAACTTCACTTTAACCTTCCAATTATTAAATTGACAAACTTGAAACGCGAATTTTTTTTTAAGAGAAATATGTAAAGGTTTTAAAATTTAACTATTCTCACTTATACAAACTTTATACTTCACAATTTATTTAACCATAATTATATTCAGATATTTGAATGGAAAAATCATTAATTTAAATCGAAAATGCCACTTCCTGGTTATGATGTAAATTGCCAATCGAGTTATTGTTGAATAAATATAGACGATATTTGTTTGTGAATTATCTATGAAAAGATTTATTAATCATTATATTATATTGTAGAAAATATTAACTTCTTGACTGCTGATGGCGTACGTTTTGAACATCCTCTTCATCACCTCGGGAAGTCTGTGAGCGACCTGCCTTTGATTGCTATCGACTCATTCAGGCACATGTACCTATTTCCCAAATACAGTGATATGGAAATACCCGGAAAACTCAAACAGTTCTTACAAGATTTGTATTCAGGAAAATTACACAGGTGGGTGTCACTACAAGTTTGATAGCCATGTAAATTTTTTTTTTGTATGAATAACAATTTTGTGTACAAAAAAATATATAATCGCATTTTTATCACTGTATTCTTGAATATTGTTAAATTTCAAGGTAAATTGCTTGTTATTTTATTTTATACATTGTTGTTAAATTAATTTTATTATGTTATTTAGTATCTAACACAAATACTAAGAACCTTAATTCCTTTGATATTAATAATTATATGTTTCTCATATTTTACAGGGAATTCCACTATGGTACCGAAGCTCCTGCTAGTGACAATGATATTAAAGTAACCACACCTCCCGAGTCCACATTTAAAAAACTAGCGCCATCTAAGAACAGATACACTCTACTAAGAGATGAGTTATAAACTAGTTTTGTAGAAATATTATTTCATTACACATCTTATTATTTAATTATTGCACACACTTGATACTTTGATATTTTTCAATTGGCACTCATACATAGCCATATGTTTCATATAAATCTGTATAATGATTTTCTTTTGTACATAAGAAAAATTTTATTACATATGAAATTACAGTAATTGTAGAACTTCTACACACTGATAAGGTCAAGTATTTATTAAATTTCGAACACTCTATGATTAATCAATATGATTCTTTTGAAGAAATAATTTCAAAAATTGCTTTTGAATAATCGACTAGAAAATAAACTGATTTTAAGTAACTAAATGAATGATTTAGTTGTAAATTTTTCAATAAGCGAGGTGTTTGATTGGAGTTGCCTTAGCGCCATTAATGTGTATGCTATTTATATTTTTAATATAAGATATTTTATGTGTATTAGTGAAACTATTTAGATACTTAATACAATATGAACTGTCCCAGAAGTTCACGAGTTGTTTTGAGATAATATGGACTGGCCTCCATAATTTCCGAATATTTATATTTTTCATATCCAAATCAACTAGACTACACATGTAACATCTTTAAGAGATTAGTCATTTACAGAAATACCACGGTAAAAATGATTGAATTATTTTACATTAATTGTCCTGATATACCTTCATTAAATTGTAATACAGTGTGAAGTGCTGTTTTATTGAGTTATTCTTTGATAACATATCTAATGCCTGTGGGATATGTTATATTTATTTTATATGTAATTACTTCAGATATTTCTCTAACACATTGTACTGTGTAGCTATGGCCTGTGGCTTATCAAATTGGAATTAGTTATATATAACCATTTATTTATGTCGTTTAAAAATCTCATCCATAGATAATAATTATTTTTTTATTTCAGCAATTAAATGTTTTTACAATATAGGCTGCTCAAATTTTTTTTTTTTAATTTTTAATGTTATATAATCAAATTATAGTGTCATAGTACTTTTCTGATTATTTAAATTTATTTGTGTTAGTTTAGTTCTATCCAGTTGTTAGAAATTGGTATCAATATTAATAAATAACAAGCAAAATGATGAATGTATGTGTCAATTTGTATAATTTATATATATTTATATATTTTTCTCATAACATAAAAAGTCTAGTAATTGGTCTCCAATCAGTTTAAATCCTTATTTTAGAACTGTAGCAAACATCTGTTCTGATTTATTATTTTATACGACATTTGTATAGGAACTTCACGGAGGGATTGTCTGTCAAATGTCATAGAAATGAATTTATTTAGATAAATACATAAGTTTTGTGAACATTTTGAAAAATTAAATTGTAATTATAATTACATTGTTGTTTATTATATAACATTTATGATAAATTAATGGTGGTCTAATATCTTTATATTTATTGTTTACTACTGAAATTCAATAAAAAGAAAAATTACTTATAAGTTCTAACAAACCAACCAAGACAACAACAATGTGCATCTTTGTCATAAAACCTAATATTGACAAATTTTGCCATTATCATTTAAAATGATTTGGAAACATACTAATTGGGGTTAAGAGAAGTTTGGTCCATACATTGATAGTTTTCAAAACCAATCTTTAGTTATATTTACTTCACTGTGTTTCTGTTGAAGTTATAATGTTAACTTCTTGTTTGGAACTTCTTAGTTGGAAAAAAACATGAACTATACTCAATTATATTTTCTTTTCAGTTCGTTTTTAGGACCAAATAATGTAGGTCTTACGAAAACCCCCTACTTAAATAACTAAACAGGCCAGTCACTTTCAATTTCTAAAAAATATTATCATTTGAAGTTACTAATTAAATACTGATATTAAGAGGATAAAATTAAAACTATGATTTCATCAAACATTATGAAATTAGTTGAGTAATATTGTATGATAAATTTACTGTACAAAATGTATATTTTGTGACGTGTAAAATAAATATTAATCTCTAATTTGCATTTTTATTGTCGTAGTGACATCTAGCGGATTTAAGACGATTTCATAAAATTTTATTAGTACCTACTTATTATGACGGGATTCGTATTACAAAATGCAAAAGAGTGTTCTTTTTTTTTTTGAAAATTTACTGGTAATAATTGACAATTAACAGCTTTATCTAATATTATATTTTTATTACAGTTGCCTCTTTTGTATTGCATATTTATTTAACAAAATGAATTTACGCAAAACATGTTTAATTGTTTCCGATATAAAACGATGAAGGTGGGAAGCAAATTTGATAAGCAGTGACGTCATTTTTGTGTGAATTTTAATTGTCCAAGTTATTAGTAGTTTCTTATAAGTTATAACAAAACTATCTGAATGTGTATATTTAAATATCCTTAAACTAGATATTATATAGATGTACAAACATTTTATAAGCTAGTTCGGAATAATTTATAACCTTAAGTACGGGCGTCGAAATTTGATAATAAGGAAAGTAATAATGAAAATTGGATATATTTTTTGTAAAAACGCGTTATAATTTAGGAATTTATTTATGAAACTTTCTGCAAACAGCTTTTGCAACCGACCAAAAGCTATTTGCAGAAGGTTTTTACTTTTGTATCTAATAACCAAAGGTTGATTCCAAGTAGGTAATTGTATTTAAGCTTGAATCTTTTATAAGAAATACTTTATGCATAATGGTATCTAAGATCTTCGCGTACTTGCAGTTATTTGAATAAAACTAAGTTTTTCAGATACTAAGCGTTTTTTATAATTTTATTTCTAAATTTTTTTACGTTTTGATTACTTTTTTGCGACCGTGATTACAGGAAAACGGGAATAAATGAGGCATATTGATATGATTTCCTATTAAATTACGTTTTGTAAAAATTTAATAAGAAATTCTGAAATGAGGTAAAGAGTTTTTAAAGTACCTCGAATAAGGTTTTGTTACTCTAAAAATAAAAACTGCAACGCAAAATGTTTCATATTTATACAAGAAACTACCCGTATTTTATTGTACAGTAAAAACGAAAAAAAAAACTTATGTATGTTATTGTCACTCATATCTAAATCATGAGAAACAAATCAAAATAATTACATAATTATTTGCCGAATAATCGACATTTAACGTATCTTCTTCTATAACAGGAAGATCGATTTCTTTGATACTAAATTCAACTTAACTATTTAAGACGATTCCTGTTAAATTCTTATTTTGTATAAAATATTCTAGATTTTTCTGGATTTTATATACAATGTGTAAAAATTGGTGAAAGATGATAAAGTGAAAATGTTATGTATCTGAAACGATTCACATGTGTCATTTATAATTCATATCGGTTCAAGGAGACTTGTTTTCGTAACAAACTGCCAGACGTAAGTTTTTAGACGTTTAGGGCAGTTTCGGCTGTCACTCTCTAGAAAGAGCGGTCTTTTATGACCGCCGATGCGCCCCGGGGTGCTTTAGCTCCGCAGAAATGTTACTACGTTCTATTTTTTGCATAACTATTCGCTGGCTTTGAACTTTATTTAATATTTTGAAAGAATATATGTACTTAATTGCTGTTAATGTATCAATAAGATAATTCTCGAAAATATTCCAATGAATTATTACACAAATATAGGTATGTAAGTCGTAAAATATTTTAAGTATCTATAAGTGTCCGTGCAGATCGTTAAGTTATAATTTCTAATTCACATCATAATTTCGATAGATTTATTGACTTGGATGAGGAAATTTATTGAATTATAGGTGACACTTGAAATTAGGCAGAGGTAAAGAGTTCACTGATAATTATTTTTGTGTCTGGCAAGAAAAAGTTTTTAAATCATCATAGTTTCAAACTTTAAGAATCGAGGTCGTCAGATGTCTGATGAAAGTTTATATGTAAATGTAAAATGTTCCTACGTCAGTTATGTAATCATGCATGTAATTACGTAAGTTCATTTATTAGTTATTTATTTTACAGCATAACCTTAATTAGCGTGTATCAACGTTAAATATTCGTCTCCAATTTTGCAAGTATTATTTAGCACATAATATTCAGAAAATTTGATAAAGTTGCTTAATAATTGGTCTAGAGTTTACATTTAAAATGACTATTTTAAACACGGGAAATAGTGTGTGAGGTAGAATTAGTCACTTAAGTTGTATACGTTTTAAAAAATGTATAAGGTGAGCATACTCTTATATATATAGCGTTATAGGAGGAATTATTGTATATTTTTTTATTTTACAATATTTTATTCCAGTGTATAAAGCTATAGTTAGCAAAAAATATTAAAAATTACCTCGGCTGATGTTCCTTTTTCCTTTTGCTGAAGATTTTTTTTTGATAAATAAAAATGAATTCATTTGATTCGTGTGAATCAAGCCAGCTGTTATAAAATACGACGGCGTCAAAAACTTTATATTTAACGAGAACGTTCCTTTGCTACTTTTTACTTTATAACAATAGATAGTCATTTTGTAAAGACTGACAAGGGACATCGCTGTGCGAACCTGTGCATTGTAAGCAACAGGTACTTGACGTGATCTGGTTACACTTCTGACAATAATAACAAACCGATCTTCACTCCTTTACGGATTAACGAAGCTGAGCGGAATTCCGATCAGATAACATTTGCGTCCGTTTTTGATACAATGCAATAAATAACTTATACGTAATCTAATCTTCTTTGTAACATTTGAGATTTCTCCTATTATAGATTTTTTTCTTCACCCATTAACAAAGTAAAATTCCCTTTATTAATAAATTAATCGTTCTTCATTTGATTGAATTGTAATAAAGCAAAAGTTGATTCTTATAAGTGTAGAGGTTGTGGATAATTGTGCTGTAATCAAATCAGAATATATTAGGTTCGAATAGTAGTCCATGGTCTCTTAAATAATTTTAGTTTAGGTATAATTATATTACAAGACTAATTGATATCCGCGATTTCGTCCTCGTTGTCTCATACGTTATGACGTAGTGATTATAAAAACGTTGTTTGAAAAAAATATATTAAACTAAGTTATCGTTTTTTTTTTTTGACAAGAGTCAAGTGACTAAGAAATGGTACTTCGAAATTTTAATAGAAATACGTATAGCAGGTTTCTTGCAAATCTACTTACCTATATTATTCGACTTGTTTATATAAATGTATAAGTAAGAGAGAGAGATTTTGTTAACTTCGACATTCTTGTTTTATTACATACCTAAGTCCTAACGAAATAAAAGGTCTGAAAGTTGAATGAGTGGGTGCTCTTATGAGTTAATATCAATGGATGCAACTCGACACCATGTCGGTATTTTGTAAATCGCCACAATACATTGAAGGTCCGCCAAAAGACAGGAAGTGAAGGACTGCGTACGATCGAACCAATTACACGCCCACGATACGTGAAACCCGTAATTAGAGTATAATATCCGACAGAAACTTTGCCGTTTCTTTAAGTATATTACAGATTTATTGAACTTCATATATACGTTACCAGTTTGATTGATTTATTAAAATAACCACGTGGTTTTTCACTAATATTGACAGTGGTGAATTCGATGTCTATCGCCTTTCGACATTAGAAAAACTAAAGTAGGTATTTTGAAAAATTATCATATTTTTATACAAAAATCAGTTTTAAAGTATATTATTATTTTTGTGAATAAAAATAGCCGACATGTTCGGTCCTTTTGGGACATAGAGATTTTTTTCTTTCGGACGTTGTTCACAAAAACACAGTAGCCCTTAAGATTTATGGCGTGAGGAGAACGATCATAGCGCATTAGTAGTCGGTATTGTCCACTCTTTGAAGCCATTGTCACTGACTAGAACTGCCATGGAGCAATACAGTAGCTTACAAGACTTTTTGCAGTATCTGCTATGTTCATCTAGCGCTTTAAAGCTGTTAAAAAATACTTGGAACATTGTTTAGCGCTTTTGCAGCGATGTTAGTATATTGAATGGGTAACTTGTCTTTTGAGTTAAACCTATTGTTCTATCCTGTCGTAAACATGTCGACAGGTTATTGCATTTGTAATAATTGTAACCATAGGGTGCTGGCTTTTGTACGTTTTCGTGTTAACAGAAGCTAGTTGCTTTTGTAAAAATAATTACTACAATCATTTTTCATTGTAAAAAGTGAAGAAGTTCCAATATTTTAATGTTATTTTAAATAATTATTTTAATTTCAGTTATTTTATTTTTTTAAATCTATAAGTTCCAGTTTCCTTAATCTGGACATCAGGCAAACTAAAGATATTAATATATGTGGAGAGATTGTTTATTTATTTGCTACATTTATTATCTGGATATAAAGAAAAGCGTGTTAAACTTTGTTTATTAAAAATGTCTATGTGGTTAATAAAAGGAAGATTTTGATCCCTAAAGGAGAGCGGTCATCTTTAAAACAAAAGCAAGATAACGATTTAACAAACTGCTATATTTTAACAACGTGTAATTAAAGGTTTGCCTTCGTTCGAATATGCATAAATCATGCGTCTGCGCCGCGAACTGCCGGCCGAAATAGAGAAAAAATTAAAAACATTAAGCGTCCGAGAGATTTAAACGGAAAAATAATAACTATTCGATTAGTGTGCAGCTAGATGTGAGTTTCGGAGCGGCATCGGCTGAGCAGCGCGTGGGAAAATGAATTTGGAACAAGAAAGTTTCTTTTGTTTTAAATTAATTGTTTTTTTTTTTTATAAATTTGATTATTATCTTGGATCTACTTCATTTATTTATAACGTGGTGATATATAAAATGTTAATAATATTACTTAATCTATTCTAACCTTACAAAGATACTTTTTCTTAATAAGCATTAATTACGTGAAACCGAAATACTTATCAGACAGAATTTTGAAACATGCGAATAGATTTTCCGTCGACAAGTTTTTGAATTGTATAAGATCATAATTCACAGGCGGGGTGGGGTGTGGCGGAGGCTGCGCTGAGGAGGCTGGGGCAGGGGTGCGCGTGCGCCGCCCGAGGGGGGTTCGGGGCGAGGTGACAACCGCTCGTTACGACTATCCGAAGCCAGTTATTAAAAACGTCTCGACGCGAACGGTGCGCCGCCCTGTAATTATCCAGTTGAAGGTTCTTTGCGTTACGTTGTCACCACTCTCGACCGTTACCGGAAATGCAATACGTGGATCCGCCCGCGCAACAGGTCCGTTGGAGTCCGCCCTCCTCTATTATTTGACGCTTCATATCTAATAGCAATTAGCGGTTGATTTTTTTCCGTAAATTGATTTAAAATAAAAATAATATCTCCTATGTAATAAAAAGTTAGAAAGTGTTTTCAGTTATTATAATCATTTTATTAATTGCAGGTGATGAATGTGATGAGTGGTTACGGTTGTGGTTACGGGCGTAGTGATGCTCTGTCGCCAGCCTCGGATTTATCATCGTGCAGCAGTGCCTCGTCCGGTGCTTGGTGTGGCACCAGCTGGAGAGAGCTGCCACCATACTCTCAGTATCCCGCATATTGGCCACCAACTACTTCAGCCACCGAAGACGCAAGAGAAATTCAACGGCGTTGCGCAAAATGCCGTTGTCCTAACTGCCTTACAGAAGCAGCTGGATTTGGGCCAAACTACGGCAAGGATGGCGCGAAAAGGGAGCATGTGTGTCACGTTCCCGGATGCGGGAAAGTTTATGGAAAAACATCTCATCTTAAAGCCCATCTCCGCTGGCACACAGGGGAGAGACCTTTCGTGTGCAACTGGCTATTTTGTGGAAAGAGATTTACCCGTTCCGATGAACTACAGCGTCATCTTCGCACTCATACTGGTGAGAAAAGATTTGCTTGCCAGTTGTGTACGAAACGTTTCATGCGCTCCGATCACCTCGCGAAACATGTAAAGACACACGCGAATGTGTCGAGGAAGGCGAAAAAGGCTAAAGACGATGAAAAGGAATCGATTGTTAAGTCTAATGATGAAAAAGCAGAACAAAGACAAATAACTGAAATAACACCACCTCCAGCTGTAGCTCCAATCGGTAGTTCGAACTATGGAACAGTGCCCACATTAAACGAGGGGCCGAAGCAGATTTTAAATTACGCAACAGTAGCCCCCCACGTAATGTCAGGTGCTCCAGCGAGTTATAATAGTAGTGGTGTGTTTGCTAACGGAAATGTCCCTTACAGCAGTGGTTGGTACCCGGAGGTTCGTCAGGACTCATTGTACTCCAGAGACCCACGTTTCTACCAACAATATCCCTCACACCTAACATACCAGTGCGCCTCTAAGGATAACTATGTTTTCCAAGGACATTATAATTTTCAACCACCCGTGGCCATAGGACAGTGATTCATAAATTATTAATATGTAACGTACGGTTTTATGCATGTGCCATAAATATTGCCTTGGATATGTGAATGCTCGTTTTCCTTTTATTTCTTGTATTTTCTGTAAATTATGTTACCATATACATAGGAATGTGATGAAATTATATTATATTGTAGTGTTTTTTTTTTTTTAAATAAAATGTTGTAATTTTACCAATAACAACTGTCTTGTTTTGAAGGTCCTGAAAAACGAATATTACCCAGCAAATTTCTACTCCTTGTAATTTTTTTTATGCAATCTAGAAATATATTACGATTCGATTTTACAATGATCGGTTATTATGAAGTGTTTTTATGCCTTAAAATAAAATTACAACAGAAAAAATAACCATAACTAAATATATTAGATATATGTTATATATATTTTAAATGATCAGAAAAATAAAAGGCAAAAATAAAGTCGCAAACTTTTAATTAATTTAAAATCATATCTTAAGTTTTATGTTACGTTTTAATTATGAAAAATTCTTTGGTACGAACTAGTTATTCATCAATGCTCATACAGAATCTGAAAATATTAGCTTCTTATTTTATTCATCTACGAAAGGCGTAGGCCTACGGAAGGGCTACGAAACATTATCGTGAAAATGAATTTAAAACAATTTAACTTAAACCACTAATCTTATATAATGTGCTGATAATTCCTACTTTAAACTTATTTTATTATTGGTTTTATAGTTTCATTCCTAGCCTAAAAATTAATAAAATATAATAATTATGAAGCAAAATAGTATATTGTTCAATGTAACTTAGAATAAAGTGAATAAAACTACTGACGCAATTACATTTACAGCTGTGGCTTATTATTTTAATACATATAATGTACTGGCATTTAAAATGTATGATTTAAAAAATACCATTTCTTCAGATAAGATCTTTAATGTGGTACGTTTTCTAAGACGCCGCCTCTCGTCACGAGATGTCGCTATGCGTACTTAGGAAGGAGTTGCTCGCTCGGCGGCTCTAATTGCGCGTGGCTATTATCTGGGCGGCGCTCACCGCGCATGGCGGCCGTGCGAGCGGGATGCACTCGATAATACGTAAAACAAAACGAGGTAATGATGGTAAAAAACGAGCACGCAAATTATAGTGAGAAATGAGGCAGCCGGTAGCGGTGGGGAACCGCGGTGGGGGTCTGTGTACGGCAGTCGTCGCTCGGCGCACGCACGCCCGCGCCGCCTGCGCCTCGCGAGTGCTGTGAGTGAGTGTCATGCGCCTCCAGAACCAGCGACATGAGCGGGAAAGGCTCTTCCTCACCGGACCTACTCATGAATGTGAGTCCTGAACTCGCCCCACGCTCCTCACACTTATGACAGATAGAACCGATCTGATAAATGTCAATCGAGTGCTAGGTTTTATAGAGCACGATTTAGTTTCATCTACATATCATATAGTTATATATTTCAATTCGCCTGTTATTTAGTGGAGTCATAATAAAGCCGCATTATTTCACAGTTCATTTAGTTTACAACCAAAACAAATCTGAGCGAAATAGGTGACTTCATGAATCGCGCTGTTAGTCACAAATTGCTTTGGGGTATTGTCGATTTAGTACGCACCATAAGCGGCTCTGAGGCTGTTCCCCCGAGGTCTAACCTCTATTACTATTCATAGGCCGGCCGAACGGACCCGACGGAATCACCGTAATAAAACATTTTGATCAAAACATGTTCAATAAAACATTACTATAATACACATTTATTACATGAAATACATTATTTTAAATACAAATGCAAATAAAATCTAAGTGTACCTTCTCCTTGATATTTTCTACATAATGGTCCTCTCAAATAAGATTTTTTGTTTGGAACTCCCCACATTAATGCTCATCTCGCCCGGAACCTTCACATAACACAGGTAAAGCAATATTTTGTGACTTAAATGTTATTGTTATTACACAAATTACCCATTAAAGTTAGTTCCGAACATTACTAGCAGCTCGTAAAAACTACCGAAATGCTAATTCAATTAGTTGAAGTCAAATAAATAAAGGTCGAAGCGTCTCTCAGGTCCGTAACAAATTCTTAATGACACATAGAACCTTCATCCATTTTCTACTCAATTTCCTTTTCATATTAGTTTAATCTAGAGGCAGGACTACTGGCGCCAAAAATTATGCCGCGACGGCCGTGTCGGGCGCGGCTAATCTATTTAGTGTTGTATTGTGGAGAGCTCGGCTCTTTTGTGCGATGAAAAAGGAAGAAATTTATGCGTTTCGGCGTTCTGTGTGAGTTTTTTGTGGGAATGTAATTAATAATTCGGCGGCAAAACTAACAGTGTTTTCGTTGTTGCTCCGTTCATGTGATTGATGGACGTCCGACGGCGCAATTAGATCAACTTAAAATTAGTGAAATGCTTTGTTTTAAATTATAATACGTTTTATAACAATGTTTACGTAATAAAGTTTGTGTGGACGTTGAGATTTGGATTGTCCTACGCTTGATGTATTTACACAATAAAATGTTTCTTGCTATTACTATTTACGTCTTATTGTTTAGTTAAATAGATTTTATTACTACTTAATGGTCTGGTTTTGAAAGCGTTTAAGATAACAAAAAAATCTTAATGATAATTTATATTGATATACATGTATATATATAAGAAAATTGCTACTTCAATAACACTTACTGATAATACATTTGACGCTATTTTCCCACTTTACGTGTAACTAAGCTTGTTTTGAGGCGATGCGTAGGCGCTGTTCGCGTTTACCAGTCACGACGGTCCGTGCTCCAGGTGTATTGGAATTGGAGAATATTTGTTTAGTAATGCAGCTACCAGAGTGACTATCGTAAATAAAAGGCCACAGAGATCGTGATACGATATTCTAAATTACAATTTTATATGCTTTTAGCTTTTATGGGGTTTGCGTTTTTAAATTATTTTTTTGTTTTATCTTCTAGCATAGGGATGTCTCTTTTCGCTGAGAACAAAATCTTTCAAGATGAAGAAACATTTATCTTCTATACTGAGTTTTAAATTTGGAACTCTAGAAAAGTTTTATCACAATACAATACATGGTTTCAGAACGCATAGAGGACATACATTTATTTTTTTTACATGTATCAATGGCAGACAAGACAAGTTAGAAAATTCATAAAATTTCGGTTTTCATTACAGCCTAAAGCGGCAGGAGCTTTTTTTTAATATATCGTTTTTTCGTCCGGATCAGTTGTCAATGGTTTTTATGTATTATGATTATTATGTAACCCTTTCGTCAATGCTTACGCCTACTATAGAGCCACTTTAAAATGTTTCCTTAATCTTCTTTGGAGATGAATTGAAATTAAAACCAATGAAAAAATGCTTGTGTTATGACAAATTAAAAAGTTACACGATCAGAAAATTATATATAAAATAATACTTACATTGATCTCTTAGTTTTACAATTTAAGAAATTATTTGTGAAATGAAAGCCTAATCATATATCAACTAAGATCGTTTTTAGTAAGTAAATGAACCTGATGTACTAAGCATACCTAAGTGTAATCATAACATAATACATACCTAGTCTTCTGAAAATTTAAATATTTTTTTAAATCAGATTTTTTAAACCCAATGGCATCCTACGTGACTTTCCATTCTTTGAGACTGACTGAGACAATTTGTATGAAAACTTCTATTCATAACGGTTATAAGTAGTTATAAATGATGATGGGAAATTTATTAAAATATTAAACGCTAGCTGGTTATTCAAATAACTTGTCACGGATGTGTATAATGAAAATTCTCACGTGAAAGGTTCCACTAGTTGTTTATATTAATTAAGCCGTAGAGAGCTCAAATAGCTTGTACTGTAATATGGTGGTATAAGAAACGACACTTTCATTATTATTAACGATAGATCAATATCCTTCAACAATTATTTAGATAGCAGGATACAGCCAATTGCAAGTCCAGTTGCCTCTGATACCGTTGTCTGCCGGTCAGCGAGGCAACATTTTAATTGACCACGCGATGTTGTAAGTCTTGTCAGAGTTTTTCTGTCCGTCAAATTGCTCTAAAGTGCTTAATGAGAGATGCGTGCAATCGACGTTTCCCCGTACGTGAGTTTGCTCTTATTTTACATAAATAGTTCAAGACGAACTAATGCCGATTCTCGGTACTATAATTGAGCTTGTGACAGGCTTCCGTCGCCTTTGCGGAGGCTTGCGTATGTACGTTCGGACACGCCAAACCTCTGTGTCCTATAAATTGCTGTTATTTTGCATTAATAGCGTAAACGTTGCGTAGCGAATGAGCATGTTTTATATCTTTGACATTTAGAAACAAATATTATTAAGGTGATAATAAATTCATGGTAACCACAAACTAACTGTTTGTGGTCGTTGCATTAAATTATACAAAAAATCTTCTAATAGGTTTAACCTTTATATCTTGTTTATGGTAGAGTATGTAAATATTAATTCGCAAGTTGATATAAATAATTATGGAAAAAAATATACTCGTATTTTCATAGTGTATTTACTAGTTAACAACAGACTGCCCATGGAATATATACTAATAAGGAAATTGAGAAGTAACATTCAACAACATGTTGAAAAATTATATATTTTATTTGCATGTTTAGATATGATTTTAATACGTTTATTGTGCCTATAGTATGTTTTGATATAAAATATTAAAGTGGGAACCAAACCAGTCGGAGCAATTATATTGCCAATGCCAGCCAACGGGGCAATTAATTCGCTTATTAAATCTGAGATTGCAATATAGATAACAATGCTACTAACATATTTATAGTGAACTTTGAGAAACATTGTCTAACACCTACTGAACGTTAACCTCGATTTTGGACCTACATAATAAGTTTGACACTAGTTTAAATAAGTTGCCAAACAAGAAAAATCAATGTGTCAGTGAATTCTGTTTCTATGAGATTTTATTAAAGAATTTGGGTACTTAAAAACTATTGTTTTTGGTCGACCAAAGTATAGTCTTAAGTTGCGTTCAATAAAATAATAATTTAAAAAAAAAAATAAGGAAAACTTTTTACAGGAATGACATATTTATTTTAATTACTTCAGTCGAAACTTGCTCTTTTTAGATACTGTATTGTCTTAGTAATTTATAAGTATATTTCAAGCAAGAGAATTCATTTTTAGGAAATGTCGGGGATATTAAATTACGTTATTTTTGATTTCCTTGTGGTTTTAAACTCAGATATGTTTGATTGAATTCATTATTTTTAGGTACTAATTGAAACAAAGATATATTATTATAGGAATTTCTAAAATAATTTGTGCTTATATCGTATAAATGACATTGTCGGAATCTATCTTAGTCTTTTACTCAGGCAATGTTGGCGACTTCTACTAGTAAATCAATACTTGAAGTAATATTTGCAGTCGTTTAATTTTTTAAAAAGCCTTTTCTATAATTGACGGATTTTAGTCTAATGAAAGTAATTGTTCCGTTTTTTATTTCATTTTAACATGAGAACTTCAGTACAAAAATGGTTTATTTTATTGAACCTGGTTCACGCTAGCTGTGTTTAAGTTATGAGAAAATTATTGCAAATTAGGCCATTTCTTTTGTAAGATTAGGTTATAATTGTATAAAATAATTTTATATTTATATGTTACTCCAAAAATATTATATACCTTTTATATTTTTCACAAAGTATATATTAATTGTTCTATCAGATTTTTTAGGGTTCATCACGAGATTAAACAAACCATGACATATTATGCAACTTATTTTCAAAATATAATTGAGATTTCGATATTTTTCATATGTTCATATAATTTAATTATAATTTTTCATGTTCAGTCTTCATGTTGACAAAAGAGCTGCAAACACATGCAAATTTTAAATTACCCTCAGAATGGTTAATGAATATGTAAAAAAAAACAGGACACAGGCAGGTGGAGTGTTATTTTCGTATTTGATATCTTGTTGTAGGATAAAATATTTAAGAAACAACATAGCAAATTGAGATATTTATTCTGTTGTATAAATATATCTTTATCGTGATATTACCATTAAAGTGCAATGTTCACAGTTTGTGCGTTGCGTTAAGCAAAATTTTCCATCCTATTCTATTATTGTGCAAACAGATAAAAAGATGTCCCCTACCCTTTGGAGTGTTCCATTTCCTGAACAAGTCGCTTTGTCGTTGAACATGTTTTATTTTCTAGATATATCGTTCTATTTCCATAAAATGGCAGTTTACTTTTTGTGACTGTCAATGCTTTGAGCGCACGTGGCGTTACAGTTTAATAAAAAGGTTCACTTGCCGCGTTCACTTTGATTTATAGCCACTTTAGCTTAGCCGTATAAGAAATGCTAGTATTTAAGCTTGATAAATTTTTCGCAAATAGCTTCTACAAATTGCTATTTAATTATCAATTCTTCATATAATGTGTGCATATAAAACACTTTTCAGCCATGAATCTTTAAACTCTACATCCACATCATTCGTTTGTTTGTTATTTCCGCTATGTCGACGTCCGCGTCGGACTGAGTTTGGTAACGACAAATTTAAACGTCCTCTTGACATTGGAGAGTTGATCTATGTTTAGTTAATTGACCTTTATAGTTAAAAGGGAACCTTGAAATTTTTAGCTTGTAGGTACATTATTTTTGAACCTAAAGTGAGTGTTGATATATGGTAACCCTAGCCGGGGAAGTCGGCTCACGCGCCGCGCCCCAAGCGCGACGATTATAATTTCGAACGCCGATCAACATTAAAATGAAGGTCCATAAATTTATTAGACATAGTGTCGGTCGGTCCGCCTCGGGCCCGCATTATATAAAATATGTCAAGAATCAACCATTATCATACTACGAATATTTTACTTTGTCCGTGGATCTATGTCAAGATTATGTACGATCTGGAGTTGACTGGACGTGACTGAGACGCGTCTATATTAAAAACATATAGGAATAAGATTGAAAATTATCCGATCGGTATAACGTGTGTAAACACGTACCAGTTATGTTGAATGATTTGATTGCGGGTAGTTTTAGAATTAATTGTCTTTACATGATCCTTTTATTATTTATTGTCTAAATTATTACGAAAGATTGCTTTTTGGCTTAAAGGAATGCTACAGATACTACGAAACTTATATAGCTATATGTTGTAAATTTTGTATGTAAATTAAAATAAAATATTGATTTTTAACATGCACAAATTCGCTTTGACCAACAGTCAAGGTCGATTTCAGTATTTTTAAAATAATCGCCACGAAAATCTCGATCCTAAACAGAGATATCGCGCCGACGCCACAAGTAATAAAACATCAAATTTATAGCGCGATATTTTACATAAATTCAAATTGACCACCATACATCCATGGGCTTATATTACATCACGTTATTATGGTGTGCACAATTATTATAATTTTCGTATAATCACTTTCATAAGGACGCGCGAAAAAACAATTTTATAACAATGATTTATGGCCGTTGTTTAAGATTAATGCTGAAATTATAGAAAGATTTAGCAATACATTCTGGCTTTGATCAGATTTATACGGCCTGCGATGATTTTCTCATCGCAAGTGTATTTTACATACGCTTTTTAAAAATGTTTAAATTCTCGGTTTATATTAAATTAACATGGACAGTTTTGCATTTTGATTGCTCGTTTCGAATAAGCCGCAATGATAGCAATTTGTGTAATTATAATTTAATGTAATTATTTTTTATATATATATTTTACGTCTTGTGAAAAGATCATTAATTTTTAGAATATGTAATTATAAGTTAAACATCTGCGTCCACGATCCTTGCTCTCCTCACATCTAATCATCGGCTATTCATCTAAAGAAACGGAGAAATTAATTACTGACCAGCTTCCCAAATCTTACTGCTTCGTGATTTTAATTACAACCTACATTCTATGATTTATTGTGGACTTATGTCTGCTGTTGATTTCAACTTTTATGTACTTTATGAACTGTTATCGTCTTTTGTGTTATAAACTCTGTGGCATTTTATTGTTTTGTTATGATAATTGGTACAATTAATTAAATAATTTTGCAATTATAATTATAAGACTTCCAATACAACGCGTCCGACGCGTGAAAACGAACACCTTTTCCCAGATAATTGTTTGTAATTAAATATAGCAGTGTCATTAAGTCCTTTGCCCCATTTATTCGGTGGTATTATAGTTTCTAATTATAGACCATTTTCCATTTAAATATCAACTTACACTAGTAGTTAATAGGGGTACAGCGTTGCTTGGAAAAGTTGTATATTTAATCGATGGGATGTTTTAAATATCTAATAAAACAGCACCTCAAATAAGCTTCGTTTGGACATGTCAAAGGAATTAATTGCTTCGTAATTATACTAGTTAACTACTTTTATATTGTAGGTTATACGGAATGTTCAGCCATATCAAATGATATGATGAAGTATTATACAAAAACGTTATCACAAACTATCTTTGTTTGACATAGTATTTGAAAACATAATATTATACGATGTGAAATTTAACTATGTTGGTTCAGTGAATTCAATACTTAAATGAACTTTTGTAAATATTAATCTTGAATTTCAATACTCACACTACACTAATACATAGTACAATTTTCAATGCTCATGTATTGTTTAAATAAGTTTTATACTATAGAAGTTCATTAATTAAACGAATATATTTTAAATATGAAACATGTGTAATTAAAACATTTTTCCAGATTTAGTTTCTATACTGAATATGTTATTTTCAATATTTCATTCGCAAAAACAAACAATAGCTTTATTGTTACACCCTCCGAAATAGCAGGCATATGGTAAACCGAGTGAGGCCAAATGACCACTGTCATTCATCACACGGTCGCAAAATAAAAATTGTTAGACTTATTTTTTTACATACAACCTTACACCCCACATGATAAAGCCGTTAACAGTCGAGCCTTTTATGCAATATTTAAATGGGGATACGGTAATGATGAGCGAGTAATATCGGCTTTCCGGTTGTATTAATCGAAATTGGCTTATTAAGGCTCTATTCTCTGGGTGTGAAATATATTATTCGGTGGATAGTTGAGTCATTTCCGTTACCTATCAAGTATGAATATTCTGGGAGCTTTGACATTTTTTTTGCATAATTAAAAATTAGGGAACGTTAGTCATAAATTTTTGTTTAATACATTAATCGCTGGAACTACATATCATCAGCATACGTGTTTCCTTATCAAAAAATTACACAATAATACGGCAGAAAAAATGCATTCATAAAATTGCTTCAACTGACCAATTGACGAGACACATTCCCTTGCAGTACCAATTAATATTACCACAATTACCCGCTCGCGTTACTAATTGAGACATCAAAGATTACGTTCGTTCCCCGACCGTAGCTCATTATGTTCTAGAATCAAAGACTTCTACTGTTGATAATCACGAGCTCCTATTCACTAGCAATATTTCATTTAATGATATCACGTATCATTCCATATCATGAATCCCGAAAACAATATATAGGAGACTTTATCATTGACATATTTTAGGGTGGGTTTGTACAGTTTCACTCGCCAAAACATCACCAAAAAATGTTTGTTATTTTAATACGTAAGGTCATTATTGTGAAGTTTTATTAATATGCGCTTGAGCTGTTTTGTAAATCTTCATACATTTGTTATATTAGTGGCATCTAAACAACTCAAACATAGAATTTTGGCATATCTTTTTTGGTTAAATGTTTTTTTTATACAATAAATACATAAAGCGAACGTTTTTCAAATGCTTAATTTCAGAGCAAGTGTTTTTGTGGAACTAAGAGCTTTAATTTATAGGCTTTAATGTATAGGTTATTTCTGTAGATTACCTGTTGGGCTAGCCGCAGGCCACTCGTAGTAACCGCAATATGAGGTCACCTGATAATGCTTGCACAATTACATTACCAACAAAATCCTTAAATTCACTCGTTATACGATCAAATGCTTGAGACGTAACCACTATTTTAAAGATATTATCTATTAATAAACTGTTCAACATCGACTGCAAGGTGCCGGAATCTATTTCTATGGTAATAATTCCCATTTTATGTCGTTAGAATTTTTTATATATATGCATGATAATAGGCATGATTTTTAAATTAATAACCTGTGAAAATTTGGCTGGCATTTTAGGTGATCTTTTATAATTTATCAAGTCATCATGGTGTAAGCTTTTCTAAATGTCCTCATTTATATATATTATGGTCAAAGTATCTGCTCTAAAGCAATCAGACAGTGCATTTGTGGCGATGTGATGCGCAAACAACAGTCTTTCCTTCAGAGTCCTGACGCACTACAATTTGCGTAGTGGCACGTTGTAACTCCACCGGCAATTTCTGTCGGTCGCGTTCGTCTGCCGTTACTCGGTAAACGCTACTGGAATATCGTGTAGCCTGTGGTTGAGCTCCCTGTTTAAAACGCATTCGTCCAGAGATACGTGCTAATTATGGGTAATTTTCAAAATCGATCAAGCTTTCGCACTACCTGTGCATTCCTGAACTCTCATTTGTATGAATATATACGTGTTTAAAGTATATCCTGTATTATCGTAAAAGTTTCACACTGGATAATTCTTTCATTTTAAACAAAACCAATGATATGTATGTGGAATGGTATAATGAAGTAAGAATATCCCATTTAATATAAAGAAGAGGGAAAGATTTGAGCTTCTATTTAATAGGGATCGAGTTTCGTCTGATGAGTGGTTGCACAGGAATAAATGCGGTAGAGAATTATGGGTCGATCGATAGCTTCTAGATTGCATCTCAATAATGCTTGTTCGAGCTATCGTCCAAGATTGCAAGCCGCAGGAACGTGCGCCTACTATTTGCTCATTACTACGACCCGTCTAGATCAAACTTTTATTTTTAGAGAACAGTAATGTCTATTTTGTAGCGAGTAAATGTGTCGTGTTAATAATGACTCTGGAAAGGATATTAGGTATGCGTCTCTGGTGGCGAGAGCGCCTGGTGACCGTCGGGACGCGGTAATTGATGACGTCGCGGCAAGCTGTGTCCGCCCATTTTCCGTCAATTTTCGTCACTTGAGTGATGGTAGCTGGTGCCGCCCACGGTCCCTGCACCCGCACCCCTTACCCGCACCTCACTCCGGGGACGCCCGTCCTGGGCACGCGCCGTGCTAAATTTAAATGGAATAAACTTGTAACAGCCGGCCGCCGACTTGGTATGTGTGAATAACACGTTAATCATACATTTGTGACAGATCTCTAAGCTGTCGTCGGATGAGGCGTAAAAATTGGCTATTTGGTTGTTTTGTTGCTCGTTCCATGTTCATTATTTACATGCTCTTTCAAGTGGGCTTCTCAGAAGGCACTATATTTAAATTTCTGTTGGATTAAAAAGGTAACTAAAAGTACTTCTGTCGCAGATTTGAACAAAGGTAAGCTTGGAATTAATGGGTTTGGGACGTTAAACAAAATAATTAGTACGTAAAGAATTTACTATGAATTAAAATTTTATTTGTGATAGTTTGAAATTCTATCTATAGGAGTGAAGTCATTACGATTGGAGGTAAAATAAATTGTGTTGCATTTATTTTCCAATTATATTAACGTTAAGACACATTGTGAATAAAAATTCACTCTCCTCGGCTGATTTCAAACATATAACCATAAAAAAGTCTTCTTGAATTATCAATGGAGTCAGAATCGGGCCGAAATCTTGTCGAGATAGAGGCATGGCTTGCACGCTTTGCTTTTTATAACAGCTATTATCTTGTCATACAGCGATGTTCATTGTCTCGTTTGATGTACGTAATGGGTCAATGATTCATCTTGGACGTTATTATTTTGGTATTATTTGTTGAAAAGATCGATTTCACGCAGGAATTTTAATCCACGTGTATATTAAAATTTTGCTAACATCCAATTAATTCCACGTCACTTATCTTTGTACATCTTTATTTAATGAGGTAACATTATTAATTAATAACTTTATAATTATGAGACTCCTTTTAAATAAAACATATATTTTTATTGCAAGGCGTTAAAGTCTTAATACTTTAGATATTAAAAAAGTTGACATAAGCACATTCAATTATATCTTCCACTAATGTGATTCGCACTTGATGAATATAATGGTTTCATTGGAGGCTACAAAAAGGTTTTAATACGTGTTTGTAAAGAGTTTTAATTAATTCCAACGATAATGTGGGTCATGAAACTGTTCTGGTGTATTAGTAAGTGAACAATTGTACGTTGTCAATGTAATTGTAGGTATAATACCTACCATCTGGTGGCTATCCGTTGTCGGAGTGAAGATCGCGTGCTGGTGATTTATGATGGGACGCTCCGTGACTGCGTCGGATGTCTTTAGTTTATTGTTATTAATATACTTTATTTTACATTTACAATAAGATATTATTCCCACAGTTCATATTTATTATCAAAATAATCACTGGTAGGTAATAATTGTATTATTACCAACGCAAGGATTGGTATACGAGTAGATGGTTTTTCATAATTTAGCCTAAAAGACATTTAAGATGTTTTAAATAATTCGTTTTTTTTTGGTAATTTAATTTTTATAATTTTTCCGACGTTGATATACATATCTATATTCTTAATAAAAAAAAAACTGAATAAAATTTAAATAGTTCTAGTTTTTATTCCTTCTAAAATTACTACATTGAGATTTATTATCTACATCATATAATTTCCACAATTTGTTTAAGTCCAATAATAATAAGCGTATGAATAATATTGAATTTCAATATCACTTTTATAAAATATTCATTAGATGTTGCAGACATAGTGAGGTCATTTGCCGAAGGGCGGTCACTGAGGAGGAGGCATCGATAGTCGATAAACGTGATTTACCAAACAACAAAACGAAAACCGTTATAAATATATTCATCGTCAGACTTTAATTAAACTCCAGGAGAAATTAAATACAGATACAACATTAGGAGATTGAATAAAGCAATTGCAGGCTAACGAACGAATCGTAACTGACTTCGCCTCACCTGCAGCTTATTTGTATTTAATTAGGCTGAGTTAATATAACTTAATGAAAAAAAAAGAAAGGTATTAAAATAGCCCGGTATTGGTAAAATCGAGGGTTGCGGGCGTCACGCTGCCTACGCACGGGAACGTACTCATGCATAATTCAAAAGTAGAGTCAAATACAAATAAATAGTCACGAAATAAATACAAACAGGCTGAATGAAAGAGCCGTGGGCGGAGCTCGGCGACATAAATATCGGCCGTCATATGAGCCGGATCCGACGGACTATTTCGACCGACTCTCAAGCAACAGCTGAACTCAAATATTGAGAATTCCCTCTTGAATTCTTGTGTATATATACTTATATATGTTAATAAAGTTTTACTAATATTATTTTTACATTTTATGTAACATAATTTTATATATTTTTTACATTATACAAATACCTACTTGAATTTAAATATCGAATAGCAGAACGTGATAATAAATACTAGTCAGTATTTTTTTCAACTTTAAAATTATTTAAGTAATAAAAGATTTTTGAATAACTAATAACTCAGGAGAATATTAATCTATAATAAAAAAAGAATTTACATATAATAGGTGAAAAGGTGGCTTTCTCGCTTAAGACTGAGTATTGTTAGGTAATATTTGATTAAAAGGCATGTTAGATATAAAATTGGGTGAGGTTTTAAGTGTTTGATTACAATATAGAGTTACACAGCTTGATTTTAAATCTTAAGAAAAGACGTGGCTGAAGCATGATTCATGTATATATTTGTCTTGAAAGATTCCAAACTGATAATACCTCCACTGACAGAGGAAAAGAGCTGAAAACAATACACAGCTTTCACTATGAAATGATTTTTATAATGGGAAGTAAATCATAGGGATTCTCTGGTTAATAATATTCTTAAATTTTGTTATTATATCATAGAGGAAAATATAAATTTATTGTGCTGTTCATAGAGCAATTTATGAAGACAAATTGTTAGTCATTTGTGTAAGAAATCAGAACACGTGGTTACATTACCGAAGATCAAATACAGTGATAGGTTTAAAAAATATTTGCATTGAAAATTATAATTAAATAAACAAAACTTTAATTGTTTTTCACCTGTGTAAAATTTTATTGAAGGGAACGTTAAATTAACTCGTGTTGATGTTTCCACTATAATTTCTCGAGTATGGTAAAATATTATATCAAAACACGTTTTTACGACATTTCTCACGTTGTTCATCCGAGAGCTTGAGAAGTCCGACAAAAGCAAAAACGCGTTAATCATGAAGTTGCGGAAACTCGCCATTTGTATCATTATACCATGCTACAGCATACAATGCTTTCGGTGTATAGAAGTTTATAGCGAATTTGATATCAATTGCAAGAAACTTAAACAATTGTTTCTGAACAGCGGTGAACTGTTTGATAATTCAAACACAGAACGTATTTATGTTCTGGCTGTAACCTGTACATTTCTTATAAAGTATTTACTTAAAAATTTATACATTTATTATCAATTATTGGCAACGGAATCATTTACCGATGGATAAATGTTACGGATTATATAATTTACTACCTCAATTTATTCAAAACTTTGTGTATTTGAAAGTTGTATCTAAAGTCTAAACACTGTAATAATAGTATTAAGTGCGCCATTTTGGTATTATATAGGACATAATTGGCCGTAATTTGCTGGACATAAAATTTTAATTGAAACCATAGTATATTTCGCAACGAGGTGAGCGCGTCGATGCTCCGTTGTCTGCAAATTGAGCGAATCGCCATAAATTGATCCAAATCACCAATTAAAAGGATGATGTCCGCGTCTCGTCGCGAGCTTCCAATCTTGACAATTTATTGATAGTAAAGTCATACTTTTATATAATGAAATGATTTCAATTAGAGTACCAAGCATTTATTTTATGACACATGAAGTGTATCTTTGGAAACCTGATCAGCGGATACAAATGAACTAAACTTTTAAGATTTCAAATACTACCTGCATTATACATACAGACTCGACCCATTTTTCTCGTTTGAAATATCTATTGCTGGCAAACTATGTATACCAAATACACTTTACAACCTGCTATATAATTGGGATCGTGATCTAGGTAGGTCGGGAGCTGCGGGTGCTTCTAGTGACGGGGTAATGGCTGGTTCACGTGAGCCATTACATCTGCGCGGGCGCATCTTGTAAACCATCACTTAATTGCTTTAAATCTTACTCTTTTAATAAGCATTCCAAATATATATCAATGTTGAAACAGGTTTGTTTTATTATCCCATTAATCTTGTGAAAGAGTTTTATAATATATTTTAAATGTTGATAAAAATATACGGAGATATTTAAATAAAATTTATATAATACTCATTATTATCTTAATAAAATTGTGTTTTCAACATCTATTAATATTATTTTTTATATAAGAATAATGTTTTTTGAGGTTATCGACCAATACGACCTTAACGTTAGTTGTATTAATCCGAAAAGTTAATGACAAAATTATAGCAATTTGGCTTTAAAATTTTAGCACGAAAATCTCATCAACTCGGGAATAATATTGTCCTTTTTAAACAGAGTCCTTGCAGATGGGATCGCCCGAATAAAAGGCGGTGTTATTATGTTGGTAAAACAAAATTCCCCGTAATGGCCTCATTATGTGGCGAAAATTTCTCGAGAGATTTTTTGTGGTGGTAATATAAATGTATTTGTAATAGCGTTTTAGAAATATTGCAAAGAAGCGGTTCAGGAATCGGGCGGCGCCTGATTACCCGAAACTTAATTTATTTTGATCTAAAAAAAAGCTTGAAATTGTACGGAGCGGCGTGGGAAACGACCCTGTCGCCGGCGGCTTTCATTACGTCATTATTGTCTATTAGATTTTATATTAAAACTAAGATTAATTGTAAATCGATATTGAACGATACTTTAGGGCGAAGATAACGCAAGCGTTTGGCTTTTGATTTTTAAAACTCACGCTTATTACTGTTACTAATCACTTTATCTTAGTAATACATAATATGTTGATTAGAAAAATTTGTTAAGTACTAAGTGTACAAAAAAAATTGTTCAAGAAAAGCAAAATAATAAAATGTTTAAGCGTTATATAAAATGTTACTTGAACTTATAAATTATAATTGATTTGTTTGGATATTGTATCGCAATAAACCCGCCTTCCGACAATATTTGTGTATCTAAGTAGTTTATCTATCGGATTATTGCTCTTAAATTTAGAGCCGTTCGATAACATTATAAAATTACCAATCAATGTCATGATTACGTTGTAAAAATGACCGCGTCAATTGGTACTCATAAAGTTGGTGAATGTTAATCAGTCGTTTCGTTCAGCGACGTGTCATAAAATGAGCCACTGGTTCGGATGTCGCGGGCTCCTCGCTACGGGGGGCCGTTGGGGGCCTAATTGATTTGTGCCCCAGGCCACAATCAAAACAGATCGTATTTTATAAGACGTATCCCAGAGAGGGCGAGGGTGACACGGATGTGATTCAGTGCTAACATTCACTGACATGTTGATATTCGATTCTGATTGTGTTTCGTTTTGTCTGTGACTAGAGTGTTGCCAATTTATTTACTTTTTTGTTTCTCTTTCTTTTTTCTTCATTATTTCATTCTATGATTCTACCTATATAAGACAAACAATGTTAAAGAAAACTACTTTATCTCTGTTTTATTTCAGTGCACAGTTTTCTATTGTCGATAGTTTTAAATTTCGAATAAAAAGCAAATCATAGATTATTGTAATCCGTTGTTGTCAAACATATTTTTAAACATTTTTAAACGATTGGCATAAAATTTCCCCTTAAATCATCTTTTTGTACATAGTTATAAAAAAAAGGAAAAAAAATCAAGTATAGACTTATCGTAACCATAAAAATAAATAAAACATCACTTCATTCCTCCAACGGCTAACTGTTGCAAATTCTAATGTGTTCAGTGATCAAACACAAGAAAATCAAATGATCATTTGATAAATGGTCCCCGGGGGTGAAGCTCGCTCAGCTCGTAATGCGGTCACCGTACCCCATAACTGAACCCTACTTGATGGGAACTCGAGTGCTATGGGAAATTAGCGCCTCCCCATGGTTACGCTTGCGCTAAATATCCGCCGCGCCTTGTGACTCCTTCTGTTTATACTAACAAGTTGTTTAAAACAGCATGTTTTGTCTTATTTTACTGTTTCATATATCTAGTAACCAAACCTTCAAATCATACTCGAAGAAGAAATAAAAGGAATTAAAAATATAAATACGTTACTATAATTTTTCATTAAATGATATGTTAATCTACGTAAGTGCGTTTGTTTTTGTCGTCGCAGCGATATTTTTCATGGTAGTACATGTTCGAGGTTTAAAGTAGCAAATCTACTCAGAGTTATAGGGATTTTAACCTTTTTTTAATATAATCACTTTATTTTTTACTAAGATATTAAATATCAAGAAAAAAAAAATCAATTATTGTTTGACATTTCACTGTAAATAATAAAAAGAGCATCGTGATTTTTTATTGTAATTCATAAATGCTTAGCTGGTTATTTTGCATGCACATTGTAGATAAAGAAGTCGATCTAGCATCGTTAATATATTCCCCAGAAACAGATGGTTTGTTTTAAAAATAAAATATAATTTCATAAGACTTTTTTTTTTACTTTACTAAGCCAAATTGAAGTCAATTTAACTATCGAAGTTAGATTGGGCAGCAAATAGATCAATCCATTAATCACGTCTCGACTCGACTCATACGAGGGTGAACTGAGTCTATAAATCTCCAATGACTGCATTGCGGTACATACGCGCTGAAAAATTGCCGATTGAAATAAACATGCCATACCGAACACGCCCAGATATATTTTGGTTACAATGTACTGAATATATTTAACTAGTACTAATATAACAGATGATTTTTATAAATATAATGCATGTTCTCTTTAAAAATGCATAAGTTTTTTTTGCATACGTCTATTTTTAATAGAACTCGCTAACCCCTTTATGGTCTATATGCCTATCTTTGGGTTTGAAATCGTTTTCCCAATTGAGTATTGAAATTTTGAAGTTCTATAGGGTACTGCCAAGTAGTAACTTAAGTTGATTCATTAAAAATTAACTCATTAGGTCAAATCTGATGCGTTCACAAGCGATGTAGAAATTTCAACACCAATTAGTCAGTCAGAACATAATTCGATTGTTTTAAAAAACAAACGTTTATTTGAAATATTAAGTGAAGGAATTTTATACAAGTACAGGATGTATTAAAAACATATTTAAAAAAACTACAAGCTCTCGAGTATGCGCCCACGCTCCTCCATTGTATGCAAATCAGGGGTCGAAGGTCGCTTTTCGCATCCCTGATTGTTCTTCTTTTGGTGATGGTTATTTCATAAATATTTTCATTTGGATTAACAAAAGAAATGAACAACTGACACTCATTAAATTCGAAGGAAGATTTAAATTTAAATTCCGAGAATTTTTCAAATCGCGCAGACTATTTGTCTACTAACATTTGGTACAAAGAGTATGAATGGTTTCGTTTCTGCAGCGTCATGGCGGGAATTCCATTGTGTCTCGAAATCATCTATGAACATGACAAGGACAAGCATAACGTGTCACGACATCGTTCTGATTGTAAACGAACGAGGGTCATAGATCGAACCGTTTCATTCCAATACCTTGTGGATATCATGTTATGTTATGCAGATACAAAATAAATCCATTTTTTTATCTTAGATGTTTTCAGGCTCTGTCACACTTATAGCTCGTTGTATTAAGTGTGATAAGGATAGAATATCTGATAATGAAAACGGCTGACAATATATGTGGAAGAAAATTTAATATTTGAAGAAATTTGTTCTAAAAATTTATTTCTTGGTTTATGTAAAGTATACCAATAATACATGTAGTTTATATTCGGAAATAGTCTGCTGAGAAAAACATTTTAACTTATCTTAATATTTTGTTTTGTTGTATACGTGGTTTGTTCATTATGGTCCTTGTTTATGAATTTTTTTAACCACTCATAGGAAGTAATCGGAATTATAAGGCTTTTATTTTTGGATGCTGTTTGGATTCTGTTCTTTTTCGGATGCTGTTTTTACAATGCTGTATTTTGTCTTGCATTTAAACATGACTGAACTAATGGTAATGCATACTTAACCTTATTTTACAAAGTATTTTTGTGTATATAATACTATGAATAATTTTGACTTTAGAGTTATGTCAAATTTAAACATTTGTGCTGATATAGAGCTGTTATTCATTTAAAAAAGAAATATTAATAAATCTTTTATATATTCTGAATACTTATCAAACACATAAATGTATACATTTTTTTCATATCAATACTTACACTTACATATCAAGGTATCAATTAACTTGTCACTATGTCCCAACAGCTGAAACTTCCTACAAACCTTATTTAATGTATTCAATTAACATTTAAATATATTAATTTTTTTTCTTAAGTAATCAATCATAATGGATATGAATAAATAATTTCACGTGACAGAACTCCGATACATGCCTTTGATATCAGCTTTTTATTAAAAAAGATTAAGAACATCAAATCCGCAGATAGAATAAGAACCGTTGTTGGGATGCGTCCAGAAATTTACAGTCCATAATTACAGGGTAGCGTCAGTTAATTGCAGCCGGTCCCGCCGCTCCCCGCTTTTTCGACTAAATAAAAATTGACTAATATTCATAATAAATAATGAACTCCACTCTCAGGCATCGAGATTACCCACTATAGATTCTTATACGATTAATACTCGCTCTAATCAAATGATCGCTATACGAGTATGTGTACTGCCTTCGCAGATGATAAATAATAAATATGGTCTGTCGAATGTTATTAAATGTGTTCTTAGATAAAGTATTTTCGTATTGGAGATATTATTAATAGTTGTAATAAAGTTATAATATTCAAAACATTGTAATTAGCATACAAAAATTATTTAATACGCGTGACTTTGGTGGCTGGCTAGTTATTGGTACCACTTCAATTGCCAGTTTTAACGTATGTACATAAATTGAATGTAAAGAAAGCATTACTGAAACATAAAATTCTAAACCTAACAATATTCAACACTGTGTTTTATGCTATTAAGTCTGAATATATTTTTTGCTTAACGAAACAGAAGATTTATCTTAAGACTAATTTGGGAAACCTCAAAGCAACGAACGTTACAAAAACTTACGTTGCATGTTGCTTGTTGTTGCTCGGGGCTCTTTTTATAATTGTAGGGTTTCGCCCAAAAGCCCTCAATTATAAAATAATAGCAGATGTGGATCATAGTAATAACAATTATTATCACGCTCAACCGCTATCATTACTGTTGAAATATAGCGATGGACCGAGTGATGAATGCAATTTGAGAAAATTCGCGGAATCTCACTCCGGCCTTTGACAGTACGAGAGCAATGGACATGTGAATTATTCCATATAATGCCAGGTATAGTTCGCCAACTGTGCCACAGTAAAGCATCATAAAAATGTCAATTGATGTAGATATATTGTTACAGTGATCACGTACACTTAATTTAATTCAAATAGGCCTCTTCTATCTTATAGTTCAATGATCAGCGATATCATATCCACTCAGAGCTATAATTAGGCGTTGAAATGTTCGGTTCGATAATGTTTAGTTGTTATGCCATTATTCAAATTCTTAAACAAGTAAACGTCCCGCCTCTTTGCAGTTTCATTATTAATAAAGCACTTCCTAGATGCAATTTATACATATATATATTTTTTAAATAAAATATTGTCTTCGTTTAATTAAAGTCAGTCGGTTAAATAAACTACTTAATTATCTGATACGTAAGTAATTGTGACTTTATTAAGGCCTACGAGAAGTTCCTGTAAAATTATAAATAGTAATGTTTGTAATATTAAAGCAAAAAATGTATGAATTAATTGTGAAGCAGATAATATTGTATATCTTGTTGAAAAAGAATACAACGTTTATGTCATCACAGCACCTGTGTGTAATAAATGTTGAGGTCAAAAACATTAATAGGTTACCCTCATTATATTAACCAATCCCAATAGTTGTTAAATACGTATTTTACTAATATATATTTAAGTAACGGCTAGATGAGCGTGTTGCGGTTGTTAGTTGTGGGAGCTTATCGAGTACATCATTCAACGGGGCTCGCTGGAGCAATTGTTGGCGTGCACCTATCGTCTCATCGTTACTCCAGCAGCTATGCGATTAATCATTGTTTCTACCGGATAATTCGGCAGTTAATTTAGTGAAAAGTAACATGTTATTACGGGATAAATCTCTATCTAGAAAAGCTAAGAAGGCCTAAGCGCGGTTCTGATTTATGGCGCCTCCGGCCATCGCCGAGTTCCGTTTGATTTGTGATTCTCGGAGAACTTTGTTTTCATCTTTAGTTGAATTTTAATGAATAGCTTTGAAATTATATGCCGCGGTATATAATTATGTTTTGTAGTATGTTTGATTATTGCTTTCAGAATGCCATATATAGAATTTATATCAGTGTTATCAGTGTGAAAGCGTCGGGATGAAATATTGTCAGTTCTCAAAATGTTTTTGGTATGTCGTTAAGTAATTGGTTACTTGTGCAAAGGATTAATATTGTTGTATGTTAAGTTCAGGTTTTGTAATCGATAAGGAGCGGCAACTCACCCCCGTAGAAGGTACCTACATAAAGCCTGCACAGATAGCATCTTGATTTATAACAACTATCAGGAACCCTCTCCTCTGCCTTGTTTTCAAGTCTCCCTATAAGTACGTAAAGATTACTTTTGGGTTTATTAATTAACTGAACCCTGAATGGGCTCTTAATTATTTAGTACAAGTATATAAGATATCATAAGGCCATTTATAACTTTATTAATATAATAGGAATGTAATTTTATTAAGAATCATTATAATGAAATAAATTTACAAACACACGTTAATAGTGATTGTTGTGATACGGAGATAGCCTTAAGTTTAGACCTTCGATTTTCATATACCTTCATTTCATACTTATTTCAAAAAGTGAAATTTTTATTCAGGTAGTTACCACCTTTTTCCCAACTGAGGTATACGAAAATTGTTTTACCATCGTATTTGTTTGTATAAAGACTTAACCTAGACCTAGACCTTATATCTATCAAAATATTCAAGATATTTGTAGTACTCGGTATAATAGTAGTGATAATTAAATAAAAATGATTTATTTCTTTTAATCAATTCGCATCGCGCTCGCGTGGGTTTGTAAACATGATGCTGTGTACGGCGGTAATTTATCTTCTAGAATAAATCGAATACCCATCAAGTTAAATTTAACCGGTGAGGATATCACAAAGATATAATATTTTTACATGCGGAGGCGGAGTTTCTTGTATGAATATTATATTAAATGATATGTGAATACATTTATACTTTGTAAGAAGACGATACACGAAGCCAACAAGATGAAAGCACAAACTTTAAAAGGATTTAGGGCCTATTTGAAGTGAATGCTCAATCTGTAAACGCGGAGTAAGTATTCAATAAAATATTCTGCGCTGTAAAACCGCGTACGGCTGGACGAGCAGCATTCATCACAAAAAACGGCAATAGGAGCTTCGACAAGTTCACAAAAGCTCGTAAAAGCTCTCGACTATTATGTAGTTATTGTTACAGAGTGGAAACACCATTATTACACCGGTTCGCCGGTTTATTTTGTTGTTTGGAGTCGACTCGCTGTCATGTCGGCTCGAAGTGCACCCATCACTCATCACTCTCTTAACAGTTACACGCTCATTCAATTATATTTAGATTCATCTACATATTTGATTACGACATTATGAATGTACTGTCTTTTTTTAATATACTCTTATATTTATAAGAGTACTTATCAAAATTTTCAATGAGCAAATATAAAAATTCTCACGTATCGAGTAAAAGATAATCTCGGACTTAACGTTTCAATACCCTGTCGCTGTCGCTAATCCCATTATATCAGTGTATGGGATGATGTCTCAATGTCTGCGTCAAGTGAACAAAATGAACATTGTCAAAACTCGCTTTATTTCCACATCTCGGCGGAAACATTCAAATGAACGCTTTTATTCGTAGGATTAAACGGAATTTTGCATAGGAAACGGTCGTCAAATGTCCTCCATTGAGTGCATTCAGCGCATTGAATTGAGCCAAGCGGACTACGACAACAATACGTATCAAAAAGGAGAAATCACACGTGGCATGAATGAATTATGGACAATATTTTGGTTGTAACGACAGAATATAGCCAGATAAAATCTGTTGTAGAATATACCGAGTGTAAAATTCAGTTTTTTGTCACAAAGTGTTCACGTGAGTTTGTATTAGACATTATAGTTAGTGTTATAAAAGCTGAGTTAAGAATAAAATTACTTACTGTTATCGCTCCAACGGTATTTAAATTATTAAGTTATCACAACTTTTCTCAAACATTTATCTGATCAGGTACACAAAAGTAATTAACAAACAATATATAAAGGAAACAATTAAAAATATAATTATGTTTTTATATATGAACAAATTTAATTAAAACAAATCCCTGTGCGTGTATCCCTAGCTGTGTAACTGGCTTTCCGTGAGAATAGGATACATTGTGCGGTTGAAGTAGAGGAAGTTAGTGTAAGATTGCAACTGAATCCCCTGCACCCGTGTCTTTGTGATGTAAAGATAATGCGTATTGTGCATTTGAGTACGACTTCGGTTTTATTGCTATTCCCTGGTATAAATTCGTCCTATCAGATTTATTTATAAGCTTAGTTTATATTAATATAGTTAAAGAAATAAATAATTTTATGATAAAGATCGTTTTATAAATACATGTACTGAACTGTTTTACAAAGTCCATACAAAAATAATATCACAAAATCTGGTTGAATGATAAACTGTGGACCATAGTCCTAACGAAAGCCCCTTTTAAAGGCTTTGCATATAGTAGAATTTTGTGTTGTATGTATTTGTAAAATTAATAGCTGCACATTTAAATATTTGGTCAAGAAATTGATATCTCGGTTAAATATTTATGTTTAGTTACTTTTTCCTTGCGACTCCATTTCTCGAATAGTGCAATATAATAACAATATCAATTAATAAAAGTAATTTTAAAATAATTGATTTCCAATCAGACACATCAATATCTCAAATCTAAAAAACTAAATGTACTGTGTTAATTTGACGGTAGTTTTGTGTATGGTTCGTTGTTAAGTAAGTCTAAGAATAAACATCTCATTACTCTCATACATTAGTTAATAAAACATGCAACATTAACTGAATCGTTTTCAATAACTCAAAAATTAATCTTCAATCAAAATAAAAGTGCCTTTCTTCCATTCAATTCTTACAATCTAAACATTATTAATTCACGGAAACATATGCTTCGATATTTATTAAAATTTTGGCTTAAGCATGTAGAAATAGTGGAACGAATTACGGGATAATAATATGACAAAGGCCCTTATAACTTTTTATATGAAGGTTTAAATTTTGTAATATCACTTATAGAATTGGAATAACTTCCATAAAAGTCAAAGAGGTCATGTAAGTAATGAAACAAAATCGCAAATCCTAGCCTATAATCTACTTTTAACGTGATATAATGGACAAGGGGCAAATACAATACCTTTCTTTGTAGCGTTATTCGATACGTCACCGCTGAGAGGGCGGGGGAACATGCGCGCGCGCAGCGCGTGCTTTATTATAAATTCGTTTCAGCTATTTTACTCTAATAAATATATACAACATTTGTTCACAACTACAGTTATATTTTACGAACATAAAATCAATTGAAATTCTGCCAGTTATCAAGATCAACAATACTTATCCGTTACCCACTATTACTGATTATACCACTATTTCTAATAGGTACCCTCTATTATCTAGTGATATTAAAAATATTATAAAATATTTGTATGTAGATGTAATTCAAAGAAACTAATTTGGTCTTTCAAGAGTTAACTGTAATTTACCTATTCCCAACAACTTCCAAGTAAATGCATTCTCTGGAAGATGAATTTGCAGTTTCTGCTCATTTAGCGCTTGGTTAAATAATACTTAAACTTAAAAAATATTAAAAAGATAATAATTTATTTTAGACAAATTAGGACAAAATATATGAACAAAAAAATGTTATCCACGAGTTTTTAAAATATATGTAGCAGTAAAGTTAAACATAATCTTTCGAATCAAAGCTTTTTACTTCGAAAAATAATTTCACAGACTGTGATTTGTATTTAGAAGTAGAAAAATAAAACGTAATTATATCTAGCAATATGCGCCTAGGACAATAATAGAAACAGCGGTTCACAGTAGGACGTGCGCGGGCGCAGATTACAATAATTACGCTCACACCAGCGCCCTGCGCTTTAATCACTATCATTTGGACATGTTATTCTATATTCTGTGCAAAATGTTATCGCTGACGACATCTCAGCTTTGTTGTTGGGAGTGATTGACGCGTGTTTAATGTACTAATAATTAGGATTTTTTCATATATATGGATCACCATTCTGTTTGAAAAAAAAAAAAAAAACTAGCGGACCCTAATTATTTTGTTCTTACTTTGAATTATGAGTGAATTTCTAAGCTTGTGAAAGATTTTATATTTATCCAAAATTGGTAATCAACGCAATACACAATTCGCAAGATTATTCTTAAATTATCTTAGCTGTAGAACCAAACTCTTGGCTAACATTGTTTTTTTTTTTTTATTTCGCTATATAAAAAAAATATTTATAATATTTTTGAAATTAATCTCCGTCTAGAACATCTGTTTAGGAGAGTATCACGTGAGTACATTACTAATGTTATCAACATAGAAAAATGCATCCTGTCATATGATTCGTATCCGCCCTCACTAGGATCGGGGATGTAAAAAATGGACCAATTTTTATAATAGTCGCTGGGGTAAAGACCCAAATGTACTTTATTACTAACCGGAAACATTTATTACATTTTGTGTTTTGAAATTACGATTTATGAAATATTATACCGTAATTATATTTGTATGGAACAGCTGAGTTGAAGACTGAAGCTTACTTTCTAAAGGGTTTCAGCTGATCTTTAATCAAACCTTCGCTAATAAAGCCTTCAATTGAATTCAGTTAACTAAAATTCATTACGTGACTTTACACAGAAACAAAAGGCAATATTATTATCAAAAGCATCTTCAGTAAGAGTTGATAGCATCGTAGTGCGTTATCGTCTGATTGCGTGAGTTCCCGCCCTGCCGCCCTGAACCCGCCCAGAGTAAACAAACAAGGGTCCGAGCGAGAGAGACGACAGACGTGCGAAGGAGATGGAACACCAGACCAGAACAGCGAACCCGGCAATTAGTTGAGATTCGTCCGCGGGATCGATTCGTTACGAGATAAACGTCCGTTGTTATAACATTATAGTATAAATGAAGTGATGTGTTTGTTGTAATAAATAGATGGGCTGAGATGAATTGTGCGTACTACCACGGGGCCGCGCACCCGACGCACAATGTCAACGACAGTTTCGTTAATTACAACGAGGTAAAAATATTATTTATTTGAATATATAACACGGATGACTTATGTATAATTTTCTAATAATATTGTCTGTGAAATTAATATACATTGGAAAATTCTTATTGGATCATCCGTTGTATTAGACTTTTATATTTTGAAATATATTTGTCGCTCAAACTTGATGTTATATAGAAACTTTTTTTTATGATCTCAATAAAATTTATCTATTAAAATTATCTAATATTTGTTTCCTTTAAATATGTAGATGTGTGTGTTTTTTTTATTATATCTAAATACTATAAAACGCATTTTTAAAAATCTATACAAGACAAATATCTCTCCGTCTACATAAGATTAAGATTTTTGATCAAATTTACTTTAATTTTCATGCAAATTTATACCATTAAAATTATATTTTAATATACAATTAGCCAAATTTACCACTTGAACAAATAATTTTAATGAATAATATTAATAAGTTACAGTATAATTACAAACAACTTTGTCTAAAAAATATTAAATTTTACTAAGTAGTATTAAATAGAAAATGTAGTCAGTCATATATAAAAATTATAATAACTCACATGGCGCTAATAAGTAAACTATATATTATTAATTATACGTGAATTGGGCTGTTGACTTTAACAACAAAAGAAATTCTCAAGAAATCAACAGAGCCTTAACAAAGGGGCGAGCGGTTGAATGAGAAAAAAATATATATTTAATTGGTATGATTATAAGTGATTACAGAACAAACACCTCCCGTCGACAAAATATACTATTGTTATGATTCAATACATTTGATAAGCCTGTACAATTTCTGTATAGTGATATTTGTTGCGACAATCGCGAATTTTTTTTCTATACAAACGCTTTTGATTTTATGAATGTAAATAAATAATTCGTTAATTATGTTATAATGAGCTTTATTGTATTAACAATAAAGATCAGGTACAAGCAACAAAATAGTCCGATTCATTCTTATATCGTTTTTGTCGTGACATAAAAATATTTTAATTATGTGTCTTGAAATATACAGATAGCTTTATATATAGGCTAACTACAGCCAACCTAAGGCTATAAGGCTAAGCATGTAAAGTAACGGACGGAGTTAAGTGTATACACTAGCATTAAATGAGATCTCATCTTCAACAAAACGGAAGGTAACGCGTTAGTCTGAGAGTATAATTAATAAAAGTTGAATATTTTTTTCGGTGCACATCGAGCCAGTCATCATAATTAAATGAAATCCTTTTAACCTGTCTTTGTCTATTACCGACGCAACCTCAGCCGCGGTAGCCTTATTATGGACGTAAAAAATAAACTTATATATGTATGTAATGTACATATTTGTTTAGTTCATTAAAAATCATAAATTTCTCGAAATTTACATACAATGAAGTTGTTAAGAAAAGTAATAGATAAAATTTCATATGTAATAGCTTTTTATATCATAGTAAGTAATTCTTTAAGGTTTTAGTTTTAAGGGTTTTTTAAAAGTTTTTTAAAAGTTAAAGGTAGTAAAGGAATATTGGCTGTACTCGTTATCGTACATATAGGCACCTAGTCGCATTGTTCGTAGCCTTTTCTAATTATCGAACGATAAATTAATATATATGGAAAGGCTAACGCTTTTATAAGAATATTTATTTATGTTCCGTAATCTTATATTCATATTTATTCACCATTAATGTTATTATTAATTTAGTTATTATTTTCATATGAAACTATATCTAGATCGTGTTACTTATAAATAAAAAGAAAACAAAAACTTTTTAAAACATCAATTGAAATTATCTACTAGTTTCGAGGATAACTTCAAATGGATATACGAAAATTGTTTTGAACATATAAAACTTACATACAGACACACGTTATTACCTGGTATTATGCATTCGTAATGCAGAGTGATGGCCGGACGCATGCATTACGTGGGTAGCTGTATAATTACCTTTCCTATTCCCTCGAGATATTATTAACATACACTATTTATTTAATGTGTTATACATTATCACTTACATATTTAACAATTATACGAGACCATTGCTCATATAGAAAAATTGCATTTCTTGTGACAGCGTAATGTTTTCTGATGTTGATCATCACAGTAATTGATTCCTTTCGTTTGCATTCTTAATATATAAATTAAAACTGCATTTGGATTCGTTTAAACGGTGCAGTATGATGTAGAAATGTATCGGTACACCGATTACTGTATCATAAAATGTTAGTAGAGTTCTAACTAAGCATAAAAGCCTCAAAATTTCAGTGGCTTCCATACTAGACGTCCAGTGCCGGGCTCGCAATTACAAACCGTAATTACAGACCGCCGCCGCTCGGCGCCGAAACCGGCCCGCCATAATTAAAAACCGTCCAAATTAAATTCGCTCGTATATCCAACTTATGATAACTTTTTAGGGACTTTCTAATTAGTTTCTGTTTTTCTGTCTGAAATATCCCTTTGAATAGGTTTGTTATTTTTAATTTATTTTCATATGGTAACATTTTTTTTAGTGCCGTCCTTTGATCGCTTCTATACAATGATTAGTTCAATTCTATATTTGAATATAATATAAAACCGACGATTTTTTTTAATAATTACATATATATTTCCAAATTACTCTATAATTATCTTAAATATTAAATATATTTATTATTAAATATTATATTTGTTTATATTTTAGGTTAGTATCGACCCCGTGTCCGCTGATGCCAAGGACATGAAGATCTTAGTAAGTACTAATTTTGTTACAAACGTATTATTAGTACCTGCTAACATATCTTAAATATATTTTATAGTTTTATACAATATCATTATATATTTTAGGAATAGTATAAAATTAAAGCATTTCGAAAAATCTTTCATTTTAAATATGGAAGATGTCATGAAAACGAGTAATAAAATTTGTTTAAAAAGGTTAGGTTTTATTAAAAGTGGAGTTTAAATGTAATTTTATTACACACAAATTAAACTGTATTAACTTACTTTTTTCTTTATAATTTGTATATTCATATAAATATTTCCCTACTACATAAATAATAATTGTAAAAAAAAAAACCGAATAATTTACAACCATTAAAATTGTTACCCATTAAAAAATTTCCTATATCCGTATCATTGGCAACACTGAATGTCACAGACAATAAAATGTTTTGGATCACGAACACAGGAAATTATATAAGAAAGAATATCGAATGACGAAATCGGTAATTGTTTTGATCGGTCTGTGAATGGTTATTGTGAAGTGTAAGATTCGTCTCGGACGCGTGATGTCGCGGACAATACTTCGGAATTTAATGTGTAATCACAGCCCGAGCTGGATATTATATAATAATAGAATGCCATGATTATAGTATACGAGTTTACAAAATGTTTTATATTATTTATAATTATCATAGTTAAATAAATGTGTTTATCTAAATCGAGTGACTTAAGTACTATTTGGAGTTTAAAATAAAAAAAAAAAAAAAAAATTTTTAATTTAGTATATTAAAATAAAATTATTAAGTGATTATCGCTTATTACGACTTTTATCATTCCTGTTCTTATATAAAGATAAATATTGATACAATACAATTAACATAAACTCGACTGACATATATTTATGTTTAAAAACGTTTAGCGCCTCGAGGCAAATGTTCTGTGCATCATCATTAGGCAAATTGCAATGCTCGCCAAGTGTCGATGAGATAACTTCTTTCATTCATATAAAGTTATTCTATGGCTACAGAATAATTATTTATTGAAATCTAAGACGACGAATAAAACGACTTTTTCCTCATTGACGTTTCGGTTGCTTCGCAGCAAAAGTATTCACGGGCACACGAGATGAAAATGTCTCTGAGTATCTTTTTAACGATGTTACTTTAAAGAAGACGTAAAGTAAAAGTAAAATAAATTAATTAAGTAAATTCCTAAATACCAACCTTTTCTTTATAGATCATTTGAGCATAGTAAGTCTTAAATTCAAGTTTCAAATAGTTATTAGTTTTATTTCCTTTCCTATGTTTGGTAGTATAACCTATTTAGTTATAACCTCCTTCTGGTTAGTTTTAAAATTTTATAGGAGTTGAATAGTCTATATAGTTCATCCAAATATATGTGTATTGATAATTAAATATTGAGATCCTTTTAATATATTTTCTATATTCGATATTTTTAACACGAAAAAAAAAATGTATTTTTATTAAAATTACAAGTATATATTGGGAAATTATATTATAGAGATCCTTGCTTGTTTTGTACGTGTTTATTCTGATTTTGTGATTGCACATAAATAAAATTTCACATACCTATATTAATATAGC
The DNA here is from genome assembly GCF_018135715.1 of Danaus plexippus. Taxonomy (NCBI): domain Eukaryota; kingdom Metazoa; phylum Arthropoda; class Insecta; order Lepidoptera; family Nymphalidae; genus Danaus; species Danaus plexippus. Next base: position 3,264,041 of record NW_026869848.1, on the reverse strand, counting down.
AAATGGTTCCTAAAAATATCTAAAGCCATTCGAAATACTTCAAGTTGCAAGTTCGATCGCTGAAGAAAATAGCAATAAGGAATTTCCATATAATAAAATACATGGTAAGATATTACACTGACTGGCTTAGCCAAAAAGTGGAATTTATTTACCTATTATAAGACTATTACAGGACTACTATAAGACTTCTATTTACTTTCATAACAATTTCTTTTTCATTATTTGTTACTAAGACATAAAATCATGTTTCTGAACGTATATATTTGGATGAATAAATTTTTTAACCATTTCGCTTGTTACCCAATGAAATAACTCGCTTGGTATTAAAGAATCTAAATGGCAAGCATTTCGCTATCAAAGCTTCATAGAATGGAAGGTATTGTTAGTTCTGTACTGAATATGAATCGGTACTTGAAAGGGCTATAAAGGTATAATACTTAACAATAAAGCCTGCAGGGTTGAGCTGTGTGTGGTCAATTTGTTCAATAAATGTGCATTGATTGTATTGTTTCATTATTTATATTGTTTAGATTTATTCCTTATTTATAACACTAATATTCTATATCTCTCTCTCTGTTTTAGTTACAGATTTCGCCAATGTCATGTGTGAATATTATACTGAACTATGTAAAGAGGGATTTGTGAATGAACAAAGTCGTGACTAGAAACTAAGAACTTTGGTATTACTTATATATTAATATTCTATATATTCAATATTGATTTTTTTTTTGTTTCTGTCAATATTTGCTGTCCGTAAATATAGGTAATTACAATATGACGTTACGTTCGAAAAAATGAAAATTTCATATACCAACTCATACGGATTCGTATATTAATTATTACAAATGAAATAATAATTAATAATAATCATAATATCTAAACTTTGATTTCTCTGTCAAAGCCAAAGTCTTGTCAATATTATAAAGTAAAATAGTGAATTTCGTATTTAGAACTTAACACAGTCTACAATTTATATTCAACGATTCGAATGCGAAAAAAATATAAAATTTTGAATTTAGAAGCTTAAAAAATGTAAGGTTGATTTATGTAAAGGGAAAACTACCCTCTGCCCTCTGGGACCCTCTTGGGAGCAAAACACATCCAGAGCGGTAAAGTTAAAGTGGTCATCTATGACACGTACGAAATGCAGACGAAATTCATGGGGGTGACGCTGAGATACTTAGAGTGCTTGTAAGGTATTTTATATACTGACATTATTTATTTAGTCGATCACTTGAATTTCAACCTTACTACAAGAGTATAAGGGTTAAATCCGACCAGCCAGTTATTATATGAACCGTGGTAGAGCATTTCCGACCTTATTCAGTTGTGATAGGGTTCAAGTAAAGGCTTTTATGGAAGATGTTTCAAGCGGAGGACTTCGGAGTGTATGTGGGAGGTGAAAGCCATCTTTTACTACTTGACTTCGCAATTCAATATAACAGTTTTGTATTTTCATTCGCAATAACGTTCAGTGATTGCTCCAACGTTTTATACGATATGAAATGTTTAATTTAAAAGATAAGTTCAATGAACTTGAATTGTGACGTCACAATGACGTCAAACAGGAATATTAATATACCGATATAAAAAGAACTTTATGTGTTATAGAAATATAAAAAGTAGGAAACTATACTTTGTTACTTTCTACTTAAATATACACATATGTATGTATGTATTTATAAATTATTTGCAGATATAAAACCTTAAGCTTCATATACTTCTTTGAAATATTTTTTTTTACTTATATGAAGAATGAGAATGTCTCTACACTTAATTAAAAACACATAATAACAAAAAAAAAATTATATTGGCTTATTTGATAGACTCACCTGGCCTACTTATTTAAAAACATTTGATTGAATGCATTATTTATTTACATATTATTTTCAAAGGTATCTCGACTCTACATTTAAATAGTATAACGGCTTACTTGAATATTAAATGTAATCTCAGGTAGAGTCATAAATAAATAAATAGAGAATTGAATGTTGTATATGTATATATATATATATATAACATTCAATTCTCTATTTAAAATCTCTGTTTGTGAATGTTATATATATTTATATATACAACATTCAATTCTCTATTTATAAACTATATATAACCATATGGACTTTGGTATTATTAAAACAATGATTAAATTTCCATCTCCTCTCCTCCCACTCTCAGTAATCTCAAATCCCAGCGTGATGTTCGTGTACAAATTAAAATGTTTATTGCGTTATGGATTTGGCGATGCCCCGGGCGTTTTATTTCGTTATCCCGGACACGCCCTGTTTTATCCTTTCCCTTATGAACCGCCACCCCGTCTAATACTAAACTGTCATTTCCTATTGACTCTACATACGAGATTAAATCATATTACAACATAATAAAGTTTGTATTCCATTGATATTCCTGTTTGATGTCGTTCGTAATTGACTCTACATACAACATCTGACCATATTTAAAATGTGTAAGGTTCATATTCTCTTGATGATCCTGTTTGATGTCATGTGGTGTTGGCTCTACATTGAATATTTAACCATATTTTTATGGAATAAGGTCCTATATCTTTATGGGTGCCTTCAGCTGTCATTTCTAATTGACAGTACGTACAATTTCAAACCATATGCACATGTGATAAGGCCCTTATCTCTCTGTATGCTCCGTTATCTCGTCGGTGCGTGTCATAAAACTATTAGACGCTTAAGCTATTCCCAAAGCGTCTATGTTTTTCATAGTAATATTTAGTATGAGTTTTTGGGGTGAGGGCGCCATCATATTTTTTCACGTGGATTTTATACCTTTATGGTGTTTTTATGTCCCATTATGAATTATTTGGTCGCTCATAAATGTTTTTTTTTAATGTGTTCTATGTTTCATTATGTTTAACACCTTGTTGGTGGGATTCGGTCTTTTTATGTGTATCGGACAGATGTTCCCGGACACATTAGCTATAATTTTATTAGGGTATATAAGGGTTTTTTAATATTATGTAGAGATATAGAGTGGGATAAGTAAAGCTTAAGTAGAATTATGTTAAGACTTGCAAAAAGTATGTTAAAATTATATGAGGCGATACTTGCCTACACTATTTAAAATAAATCAATTGTAGTCGGAAATAAATCGGATAAGGACAAAGATTTTTCCTACTCAATTTTAATAAAAAACGTGACTTATTCAAAAAAAACGTAAATTGGACTCAAATATAATGATTAAGGCTAATTAAACTCGTTATCAAACACAAAGGCCGCGTCATATCGACGATTCGAAACAAAAAGTATGCAAATCAATGAGGCCGAAATAAAATGGAGTCGCGCGTGCGATCGATAGAGCCTTATGGGCGGGGGCCGGTGTGGGCGGGGAGCAATAAGAGGCTGGTATTGGTTCGGACCGCCCACCCCGCCCCCCACGTCGCGCATCAAACCCGCACCCGTAAACGTATGCCCGCGCGCCGCGACAAGAGACGTCATGCAAATGTTCCGAGTGACTCGCGTTTGACTTGTGATATATCGATTAATATCGTTGTTGATATCGATTTTTTATTTATTTTTTTAAATATTGATTTATTTGTTTTTTTTTTCTGTATTTCTGTATATTGTTATGTGTATCTGTGGACAATGATCACCGATATGTACGCGCCTCTACCGGCGCCGAATAAATCTATCGTAAGTTTTGTTTTAATTCACCTCATTAACGAAATGTCAGATTGACGTTTCGGATTATTTTTGCTTATAAATATCATCCGCTTTTTTTTATAATTTCATACAAAATTTCTATATTGCTTAATCTTGAGGGTATTATATTTTAATATAAATTGTAATATGACATAGCCTCGTAGTAGAGTAAATTTTGAAATTTCCGACCGGCTGTTATCATTGTCTATGTCCTATTTTACTGCAAAATATCCATTTAAACTGAATTGTAATAAATTATTCGCATTTAAATTGTACCTATATAAAAATTCATTAATGGAACATTATTTTTGAAAAAATTAAATATATTCTTATCATAAAGATGGTTTTCTAGAAGAAAAAAGTTACTAACACCAAAAGTTAAAAGAAACCACAGAGTAAAATAACTAACTGGTAATATTATAATATAATGTTAGCGAAGACATTATAAATTAAGTAGCAGTTTATATTTACAAAAAAATATATATGTGAAATGTCAATAAATTCAATAATGACATTTACATACTATGTGGTATTATATATCTAATATTCAAATTTTATTATAATTTAGAAAAAAAAATTAGGATTACTTTAATTGTTATGTATGATTTATAATCAAAAAGCCTTTTAAATGGGATTCACCTACATTTATATTAAAATAATTTTATACGTATTCTAGAGAAATTCTAAATAGCTGAGTTGGTTACATGGGTTTTAAGAGAAACACAGTACAAAGCTGAAATACTGATAAAGTTAGTTACTTGATATATGTCGCATAAAACTTTTGTGATAACAATTTTTTCTGATAAAATTTTGAGAAATAAGATTACATATAATGCTATGGAAAGATCTTAAAAACACTAGCAACTGGCAATCAATGTTGCCATTACTAAAAATATAAACAATTTTAAATACAGTCACATCTTAACATTTATTATCTATTTTTAATGTTCATTAATATAAAACTTATATATCAATCCATTTAAGTGACAAAGTTTTTATTGGAAAACCTTAAAACATGTGGCATTGACTTCTATAAGTAACTCATGATTTTTATAAATAAGAATCCTTTGAAATGTGTATAAATGGGTGAGTGGAAACATAAGCTGAACTAAAAACGAAAAAAATATATATTTGTCACAAATAAAACAATCAAGTCTTATGAGGGTAGATTTACTTTAGAACCCTAGAATCTGCAAATCCGTATAAATTGGTTCTCTACTGATTATAGATAAAAACAAATTAATAATATAAAAAAAAAGTTCATACACCTCACCAGTCCAGATTTGTCTATGAGAATTAATTATATACAAACTTCTTTCTATGCTATGAATCTATCAGTTGTCTATGAATGGCTCCGATACCATAAACACCGATCACAAATACAAACGACACATCGTAAGTCGATATATCAAAGCATTATCCGAGGCTAATAGATTTTTTTCAACATCCATTCAACGCTCCCAGCGTGACGTATATTGTAAGTTTTATTTGTGATGGCCCTAAATGGCTGTTGTCGGGATTAAGGTGCTTGGTCCATTGTAGCGACGAGTGCTTGGTGCTTGGTTTTGGACAGCACAATAGATCTGTCAGAGATAGCGAACATTTAAGGATTAAACACTTCTGCTGATATGCTTACCTTGAACGGGATTTTTATTATTGAATTGGGATTTAAAATTATTATGTATTTATGAAATTATTAGTTACGCCTTGAATTTTATTTATTAGAGCAAAATTTTAGCGTTGACATTTCTTTAATGTTACATGTCATTGACCCCCAAATGTTCTCATTAAAATATTTGTCTGGTGAACCAATTATGACAATAAATCTGGCATGAGGACGGTAGCGAAGCACCCCGCCATATATCTTTTTTATCGTCGTAAAGCGACGTGTTCAACCCGTTCATTGACAAAAGGTATTTAAATGAAGCTGTCGACTCGGTATATTTACAGCCGACATACCGACACACAGTTTAATGTTTGATTTTATTAACGCGGAGACAGAATTAGATCACTGCTGAGATTATTGGTTTTGAGATGAAATTATCACTTTACTAAATAATTTATCATATTGATAATATATTTTATGTATGTCTACGTATTTAGGTATTTTTTTTTTGAAATATTGAAAACTTTATTATCAGTATTTAAAGACAACATCCCTAATATATTGCTTTCACTAATTTCATTGATATTTTTTTATATGTAAAGTAAAAATATGTTTCAGTTCCAAAAATAACGACATAGAAAATAATATACATATGTATATTTTGTTCAACTTGTCGTATGCAATAACACGTCTAAGTTATAATTAAGTTATAACTCGATGTATAGGGATCATTAAATCACTCCACTTTATTTATAGAGTGTGATCCTTCAGCGCGTCGTTCGGGCGACAAATTTAACAATGCAACCAACAGCAATATGACGAAAAACAAAGGCTAATGAACAGCTAATCTGTCAAGATCACTGTTCCATACTTATTTGACACGAATAATTAGTACAGCTAATTTAAAATTATAACGCAACATTTGAAATTTATACCCTTACATTCGTAATTATTTTATTCGATATTACATTATATATTATTCTAATTCATAATAATATAATTATTGAATAAATATATTCATGAGAAAGGATACATAAAAATTTATAGCTTTCATGAACATCTGTCATAATTTGCCTAATTATCGGAAACACAAAACGTGAACAAAGAAAATGTGTACGAAAGACATTATAAGGTAGCAGACCTCGGTTATGATAGACATCTAGACACTATCTGTGGCTATGTTCACGCGATTAACGTATCTATGGTCGTGTAATAAGAACGAAGTTTGCTTGTCATACGTGCAGCTTTATTGGCTATCGGAGCATAGAGTAATTACTATTCTAGACATGTCCATTGCGGTTGTTAAAACATCCAGTTTAAAAACGGCAAACGGCTTCACCACACTGTGGCTACGGTTTCCTGTGTTCGCCACAAACGACCTTTTAATAATGTTTGTTACTCTGTATCCAATCGAAGCGATGTCGGCCATTTTTTTTTCATAATCAAAATACAATAAAATTTAAATAAATAAACGTACATCACTATTGTACTTTCTTTTAGACGCGACATCATCAATATATCATTGTGTGAATTTTATTTCAAATGATATATTTGTTCAAGTTATATTATATACTTTATGGCTCTTAATACGATTAAATACGTTCTTACAAACAGCAAATATAATTTTACTGGCTCGTGTTATGAAATGTAATGTCAGTCTAATAAAAATGTACGCTGTAATTACACATTCAATATCGATTGCGACATATTTTACAGTAACCAGCTTACAATGGAGTAGTTGCAACTCGTCCCAACAGAAGTTATGAAGGAGTTCTTTACGAAATATTTTATTTAGATATTTTTGGTCACCATGTTAGGTCACGAACCACGTCATGAGCCGCGTAGATTAAATTAATCTTAGCTTTTACCCCTTCCACTTCTATTGACATATGTTAAAATGTCATATGTTAAATGTAAATTTAAAAATTATGATATGTTGTCTCTGATATCTGACAAAGAAAGCGTCAACATCAGGAGATTTCCATTTTATATGTATTTCGTTATGCTATTTTATCTATTATTTGTTGCTAAATTTCAGAAGGTATTTTTTAGAATTACGATTTAGATAACCTAGAATAGAAATACAACTATTTTATATACTATAAAAATATATTACTATTAAACACTTGATATTTATATCAATAAAGATATAAGTATGATATTTCGATAAATTAGTAAACGTGAATTTATATTAAGATTTCTTCATATCCAGTACTATAATATCATAATGTCTTGCTATAACTTTTGCGAAGTTTTGACGTATATTAGTGTACCTGACCTCACCAATATGTCTCGAGTCAGTCGTTTTCAATCGTATCTGATGCGGGGATCATTAATGTCATTAGAATCTTTCGACTTCCGTATGAAGATAAAAAACTAATGTTAAACGAAATACTACCTTCGACGGAGGACGGAGAGATTATAATATGTATATAACAGTTGGTACAAGGCGTTTTGCAATTCATTGCATTAGCCTGGCTTGTTAGTGGCGCGGTGCGGCCCAGTAATGAAGGCAAGAATGAAGGTAACTGCAAGTCATGAGGGCATAGGCGCCGGGCCGTCATCACGTCTCGTCCTATACGACAGGCCGACATCGGAGTTGGTTATTTTAAAAGAAACTCCACTAATTAATACTCACTACCTCGTAAGAAGTAATGAAGCGATGATCTGTTCCACTGTCCTCGTAGTTTAGTCTTTATAGGTTACTTTTAGACAATATAGATAATACGTGTCAGAATTAAACAATGTTTATTGACATTTACTGAAAATAATATACGAAGTATAACGGAGAATGCGTTATTATAAACGTTTCTCCATTTGAACTGACTTAGATCTTTACTGTTAGGAATGTCACTAAAGCGTCACGGGCATAATTAATTTGGCACGTCTCTCACAGACGACCCCCCGCAGTGACCGCACCGCCCGCAGCGACAGCTTTCAAAATAGTTCGCGTTATCGTATCAATATCATGAATTACATTGATTCTCTCACCCAGATAACTCTAATGTAACGTTCGTAAAAAGGTGCTAACATAGGACTGTTTATGAGTCAGTTTTAACAAATATATATAAAATAAAGAAGGTTATATGTGACTGAATCCATGCCAATTTGGAGGAATATATATAAAAAGACTAATAATAGTCTATTTGATTTGTTGATGGAATTACAGCCATTATAAGGATGACCCGTCTGTGAACGTGAAGCCATAGCACACACCATTATGTCCACCGTAAGTAGTATCGGAAATTGCAACTATAAAGTCAAGCTTCCGGCTTTTAACTGTAAATTTTCCGTTCGCAATTTGTTATTGTGAAATTGCAGGGGATTCTTTTATATGAAGTAATTAAACTATTTTGCCCTCTGGACCTTTAGCTTTTATTAAAATTAAAAAAAAAAATTACAAATACTATTGTGACTTGATTATACTTTTATATGCGTTAGTTGCTTTTACATAATATTCTATTCTCATATGTTTGGTCTGATAATATTAAGAAATACGAGTGGATATTTGAGGGTGATATGACACTATTAGCACCCTCCAGAGGGTGATATTTTATGTGCTCCACGACTCAGACAAACCGCTATGAATACTCCGCACTTGAGTGAAGTGCTTTGAATCGCGTCTGCCATTGATAGCCATAATGTTCTCATTGTCAATTTCGAGGGTCCTTTAATAAAACAGTTTTCATTTAGAAGTTCCGTTTTGCAGACGAGCGATATATTCGTGAACGAATGCAATTTTTTATTTTATTTTCAAAAATGGAATCACGGTTTGATTGTATCGTTACGGTCATTTTATCCACGGTCATTCATAACTAGTCCAACCACAACTAATACAAGCAGTACCACTTGCATATAACCAGGACTTCAGAACCGTTTGCGGTTCACTACGTTACAGTTATGTTTGATATTTGTACATTGTAAAAAATATATTATAGTCTAATAGATCTGCATTCACTGTTAGATCAGAATGAAATCGAATTCGTAGGTGCTTTGGTGGTCGCGTGGCTAGGACCGCCCGCTGCGGCCGACACTGCGCTATGCTAATTCAATTGTGTTATGAGATCGGATAGCTAGCGATACAATCAACTCCGCCCGCATTATCATAATAAAGCGCGAGTCACTTCGCAGACGAACCTTCTTGGTGTCGACATTCTTAATATCTGATACACAAAAAAAAAATTACATAACACGTTCACGACGAGGATAGCAACAATCTTGAGTCACGGTTCGTGTTTAATCGTTTCACAGAAGTGTGAAAAACGGTGAAAGCCGTCCAAACGAAACATGGCCGCCGGGCGTGTATATAGTTCTCGGTTGTGTTCATCTAGCAATGCAAATTGAATTACGAGATTTTTTATTGCTCTTCATTGTTTCATTTAATATCTCTTTGTTCTTGCCGCTGTAAGTACGTGACGATTGAACATTCAGCGCCTTATAATCTAGCTATCTCCACCGATTGTTCGGCTCCACTCGGTTCGTGACGCTAAATTACAGTGTTTTGTTTTATAACATACATAATTATTACTATATTTCAAAATAAGTATTCCATTACAGTTTTATGACATACGATATGGAATTAAATTTTACTGGTTGAAGTTCTGAAATATTATTTTAATAATACGCAGTAAATGATATGTATGAACATGAGTGAGTTATTAATGTTTCTATAATAATGATGAAAAATATCCAGTCTTTATAAATAAAAGGAATTTGTTTTTTTTATCGATCGTTGCATTTTCATTAAACTTGTTTATATAAACTTAAAAACAGGTCACCGCGGTTGAAGGCAGATACAAATTATTTTATTTTAATTATAGTCTGCGACGTTTTTATTATTTATTGAAAGCGAAACATCTTTTTACTTTGTATTTAAAAGAGCAATCTTCTTGACAAACTTCCATGTATTATGTGAACGTATTGCATGAAATGTCAGGCTAATTGTTTGCAACGTTGTCATACAGCCAACATATGTCAGTGTTGCCAACTATTAATTCTATAAAACTGCAATTAGACACCAGGCAGTGTGAATAGGGAATGGGAATGCAACTTAAAATGTTGCCATACTTTTTCTCTTATTTTACATCTCGAGTAAAGTGTTTGCGCCGTCGTTTCGGGTACACTTGGAACATTTTATTTGTTTGTTAGTATCGTATAAATGAGGTTGATTATTATAATTTCAGTAAATTACTGGCATTATCTTGCTACCAAAAATAAGTGAGTTTAACGACGTTTTCTCGGAACTAAAGATGCTGCCAGAGGCGATGTCGAACAGCACGCGATATCAGCAATAACCTTGAACTTATCTCTATTCTTTAATACTTAAAACTTTTTAAATGATATTAAAATATAAAATATGGAGTAATTATATCATAAATAATCACTATCATAATTTATCTTATTTAGGTTTCGAAAATGGAAACTAATTGATTTTTATTTTTTACTATTGAATACTAAAGCTTTTAAATATTTTATTAATTTATTGTTCGTTAATAAAAAAAAAAAATTAAAAACCGAAGTTTATAGATGGAGATGCATCTGTCATTGTGCCAATTTAAAATAAAGGTTAAAATTTTGAGAAGATGGAGATAGATAGAATAACTATCATGCCATCCTTTGATATACAAATGTAAAGAAATAAAATCGATAGAAATGTCCATATTGAAATGACATTATTAAATAGGTCACACTATAACGCTTGAGTTCTTATATTTGAATAAAATATGTAATTATATCGATTATTGATGACTCGGAAAATTGTAAACTATTTCCTAAAGATAGGTTTTCATTTCGACGATTTTAATCAGAGTTTAAAAATACTTTTTATTAAAAAAAAAACACAACTCAATTTTCACAATACCTGTGTCTGTACACTCTGATCAGGAATTCTGTTCAATGCTTGTATATAAGTTGATTAGAGAGTATTTGTAAAAGGTGCAGAATAACGTTGAATAAATATATATTTAATACCAAAACTAATAAGACATCCCCTTACACTGGACAGCCAGTGAAGGCGTGAAACCGCGCTAGTTACGATCATTAGAGCGTTCCACACATGGCGGCCACGAATTGTACCGCAGCAAATTATTTATTTAAATGGAAATTATCGCTTTGTGACGTCCGCTATACATGCGCATGTGTTTAATTTGATCGACATATGGCCTATAGTTTTTGTGCATCGAGACCAGATTTCATACTTTTGTGGCCTGTAATATTTTCCGATTTTAATGTTTTTATGTTGACCTCTTTTGTTAATTCATCTCATTCACATTATGTTTTTTATCTGTGGTTTCTTGAAATGAGGTTTTTTTTTTCTGTTATTTGTTAAATGACACGTTATTTATAAACATAAACGCAGCCAATATTTCATTTGCGTTATAAAAATAATTATTTAAACATGAGAATATTATTTGAATTATACTCAATTCTTATTCTTTCCGAATAAAACGATTAAGAATTTCGTAACTACAAAAATTCTGTATTAATCCAATGCATAGTTAAGACAAATTTAGATTTTGGACCATTAATTTCGTAATAAAAATGTTAATATAAATTTTAATTTAGTTAGTTATACTTTAGTTTAATGCGGGTTATATTGGCTGTATAATTATGTCTAATTGACATTGTTTTTAAACGTTCATTTCATTACATAAACGCGACGTGTCGCAAGCCCGCACTTTTAAAATTGGACACTTGCGTGCGGGAACACTAATGTAGAAATAATGCCTCTTCAACTAATACTTTGAATAGATTTAAGTTGGGCAAACAAATTCTTGATGATACGTTTTAGTTGTGCAAACAAAATTTGTAATTAATCAATGTATTTACATTAAGGACTTTTAAGCATGACATAAACGGAACACTTCGCCACTAAGAGGATTGTCATATGAGACTTCTAACATACCTAATCTATATACTCCAATTTGGCAATAATGCTATCTAACAGTTATTCGAATGGCATAACTTAATATTATATATTGAGTTCTAAATTTTATATGTATCTAAAAAAAACAACATATGTATACATATATACAAATATAATAATTTAATTTTACTTGATTTGTATAGCAGAAATATATTATCTTCTTTAAAGTTTATATTATACAAATACAAATCAATGTATCTGGAATGGTCCGCAAGATAATCGATACATCCCCCATTAAATGTGTCAAATTGCCACGGAACCCCTTGCCCTGTTAATGTCCTCATACGTAATTAGACAGTTCATTATAGACCAGCACAGAATTATTCCGTAATTTGATGTCATACTCTAATTGGACAACAACAACCCAATACTGCTTGATTGATGACTTTAAACAACTTGACTTCCATTTATACATATATTTATAAAATTTCATACATATATATGTAAGGATTTCTAAAACAATTATGAATAATTTTATAAAAAATTTAACACCAGTATGATCTCTGTAAATATAATTCTATATAATCTAACGTCACCAACAAACAATAAGCCATAAATTCTGCAAGTTAGTTTGCATTAGAATTGCGATGGGGGAGCTTACAGTTTCATCCGGAATTAACAGGATAATTCTATAATTGTACAATTAGCTGACGGCAATTTGATCTAAGCTTGAAACGTGCTACGACACTCGACTTGTTTTGTACTCTTGGTTCGTTTTCCGTTACATAATAAAATTGAATCGTTATAATTAAATTATAAGGATATCGACATGTTTATATATGCAAAAATTTTAACTGTTTTTTTTACACGTATTGTAAAGAAAAAGTACTTATATATTAATATTGAAACTAAATCTTCAATACATAAAAGCTCTATGAGTTATAACTAAGAAATCTTTAAAACGATTCATCGTTACAGCTTTCCGATCAAATTGCGTATAAAAATGAACTATTCATTATAATTATAATTTAAATTTTATTGTACGCATAATAAATAACAGATTGCGAACGTAATAGCACTAGCGTCATTATATAAACGATGTGCCGTCCTAAAAAATATTAGGTCATAAGTATAGTTATGAATTTTATGAAATACAATTTTCCCAGTAACGAGTTCACGATCATCTTAATAACGAGCCGAGGGTTAAGCGTTTCGCTTGAATATTCATTTCGGTTCAACATAATTTTGGTAGATAATTTAAAATCATCCAATACGAGACACGACTAGGTGTTATTATAAAGATTTATTTAATTTAGAACTAATTTTAGTCAGATAATTACGTGTGCATCTCGTAAAATACTGAATTACTTTCATTTATAATACGGAACCTTAATAATATCACTATTTAAATGGAAACAAACACCCGGTCAGATGTTTAATCACATTTGCCATTATTAATTGCATTTCGTGCTGGTATTTGTACTGGGCTGATTGTAAAAAGATATTAAATATATGTTTATATCAGTATTGATTACGTTCATCACTCCGGTCTCGTTAAAATAAAGCTAATGTATAATTTATAACAGTTATATTAGATTGTCTCAATACGTCCGTCTAAACAAATTATACGTTTTAATTAATGGCCTATTTTAATGCTGACTTTAATACAATATTAACATCATTCTACACACAATACTTGAGATTTCCGATAGTGAACTGTATAACCGTCTAGATTATGTATGTATAGAATTTTATACATATTCCTTAACGCCGACTTTACCTGTTCCTATACCACAATTCAGTGGTCGACCTGATTTCATCCGGCTCATATTTTTTATGACAACGATCTTCGTCATTTTTGACATGGAAAAGGCCATCTCGTAATGCCGCTGTGGCGCCGCTGTGTCGGCTGACAGTCATCTTCGCTTTGATCCAATCGGGTTTGGAGCGAGTTGACCAATTACCTATATCATTCTGTCCATTCCCAAATGGAAGATAATGCCTAGGGTAATTATGACTTCAGCCGGACTAATTCCAAACGTATTATCTTCAAATTGCTGTGACGTAACATTGAGTGTTAGTAACACAGAATTATTATAATGATTGTTTTATTTGAATACTGTTATATGGCTGTTTTAATTCACAATATTTTTGTGTGAATTGAACCAGAAAATAATTAAGTTATTGTTTCAAAGAGTATTTATTATACTTGTCATCGACTTTTAAAATATATAATTTAAATTTATAACCATCTTAGTAACTTCGAATTGTCACACAAATAAGTTAGACAGATGCTATGAAAATTAAATAAGAACGTTAAGAAATTTACATACAAAATTTGTGAGAAAAGGCACTAAAGCTACAAAATCAAACGTCAAGCCCTACTCTATGCTTAAAGTGGCTTCGGACTGGACTACAATGATGGATACGTATGAGAAAATATAAAATCCCAGAGGATATTTGTGCGTCTGCCTCCAGATCTGACATATTTATGTATTCGCGAATTTTAAAGCGCGTTGTGATAATAGAGCTTACGGTTCCTTGGGAGACCAACATCCCATAAGACCATGCCATCAAGGTCAATAAATATTATGACCTCACAAACGAAATCACTCGAAATAGGTTCGTCGTGGATTTGTACACGGTAGAAGTGAGAGCGAGAGGTATAACGTCTAAATCTCTACAACCCACTAAAAGACTTGGGCCTGTCCAGAAATCACATCAATTCATTCTTGGAACGTACTTCGAAGGCAGCCCTACTAGGTTCTTTACAAATTTGGTTAGATAGAGAGAGGAGCTTGGACGGTGGAGGTGAGCGTTTAATGCGCGTTAGATAGGCGCCCCTTAAACCTCCACCTGGGTCGCAAGTCCAAGGCACTGTCGAAGCTCCTCTCCCTACAACTCGATGGACCCGGCACCCGCACGGTGAATCCATTGAATGCTGAGAAGTTTCGTCACGTCTCTTATGTTTAACAATTTATTTCAAATAATCATAATTATTGGGGTTATGTATAATATATATATGTATATATAAATATATATTATATGATGCATATATTATGATGTCATATAAGGCATACATATGAACGATGGGATAAGTATGATGTATTATAGAAAATATGTCAGCTATTAAATCACTATTTTATGTTACTCTACGTAATATATTTACCAGTTGAAATATCTATCCTAACTTGATAATTAAAGTCACGTTCTAGCAGACCACGTTAACATTTTGGTGGACATAACATTCAAGACATTTATGTTGGTAGATTCATTAGGTATATTATTTTTACTTGAAATTTTGAAACGAATATAAATAAATCATAAAACGGTGGAAAATAGATTAGAACTTAAAATGCAACTATCTTGTCCAGTATTGAACAACTGAGTGAATTATCCTTAATTAGAAAGTATAATAAATTTGGATGAACTAAAAGCATAATATTAAAGTTATGTATTAAGTCTATGTAATAAAAAATAATAATTTTATATTATATTATATATATATATATATAGTTTTTATAATATATAACCAACATATAAGGTTTTTTTTTTGTTTTCTCTATCAAATCATAATTTTTTTAAAATTATAATTTTAGTAGTTGAAAAAGAATATATTATAGTCTTTATTTCTTTTAAAAAACTGAGTATAAAGTAACATATGTAAATACTAACATTTATAATGTAAATTTCGCTAAAAATGTGCATTTATGATATTTTTACAGACGAAGTAACGTAATACTTTAATGCAATGAAGTTTTCATAAAGAAATAAATAAAAAGTGTTTAAAAAAAGCTTTTATCAAGAAGGAAACAAAAACATTTGTTCCTGGGAGCTGTTCTCCAGCAGTTGTTATCCGACGAACACACCTATCAAACCTCCTTTATAGTTAAATAATAAATTTTAAAACATAATATTGTGTTCACAAAATCATATTACGTAAACTGAACAAGACACAACTCATACATAATTTACCCAAGCATGTAATGTAGAGAGAATCATTCAAATTGCCATTCATTAAGGTTTAATTGCATCTGTCTAATTATGAACGGCTATTAATTCAATTTGCTATTAGATAGCTGCTTCAAATTCTAGAGTAACAGTAAACAGGAATCAGCAGTTCGGAGCACATTGCGGCAACAGCTGCGCCAATCACAATGTACTGGGCGTGGCGCTCCCCGACTCGAACCCTGGTCCCCGGATTATATTATTGCTTACAATGAAGCTTTTTTATTGAGCCTTTGTCTCATAGGGTGAAATATCCGGTCGGATGTACCATCTCCGTTCCTTATTGAATATGAAATGAATACCGAAAGGATTGTTGTATAATACATGTACGATATAACTCTATTCATATTTTATTCATGCAGCACATATGGAATATTTATTAAGGAAGTGTAAATAATACAAGTGATATAGTATAATGAGTTTGGGACTCATTTTAATACGGGCTCATTTTGAATATATTAATTAGGACGTCCCGCGGCGGGCGGTAGCGGCCGGGAGCTGTCACCGCTCCGACTAATTGTAAATACGCTACCTATAAACTCAAAGTAATTTATTTATATTGTTTTAAGAGCCTCGGGCGCAATCCGAAGACTTTTGCATTAGTTCTCATATAAATTTGATCATAAATCAGGACCGGTTGATTCTCACGGTTCCTTAATTAAACTTCTATTAAAAATGTTTATGTCCATTCTAAATTATTAAGTAATAATTATCAATTTACAGGAGCATCCGAACTTGCGCGGCACGCCATTGGCGATGCTCGCTGCGCAGTGCAGCAAGCTGTCCAGCAAGTCGCCACCACCACTGGCTGATGCAGCGGTCGGCAAAGGTTTTCATCCGTGGAAGAAAAGCCCTGGAACACATTCTCCACCGGGAGCCGGTTTGGTGCCTCGATCGCAGGCGTCGGCTTGCACACCATATGCACGAGCCCCTACCTCATGTGCTGCGGCGCCTTCATACGGAAACGAGCTCTACTTTCCTTCATCGGGTGATCAGTTGCTAGGGAAAAGTGAATCGAGCGCCAGTCTAGGCTCCATGTACTCAAGACACCCTTACGAGTCCTGGCCTTTTAATGTTGGAGGCGGCGGTGGTAGTGGTGCATTGAAAGCAGCTGAAATGGGCGGTGTAAGCGCTGTAGGTAGTACTTGGTGGGATGTCCACAGTGGGTGGTTAGACGTTGGAGGTCAAATGGCAAACTACGCTGGGCAAGATTATTCTCAATTGACGCACTCTCTTTCTGGTGGAGCTCATTTACTTCCTCCAGCGCCGCACCTCCTACAAGATGCATATAAATCCGTGTTGCCTACACAGGGATCTTTCGGTCTTCATGCACCAGGATCCCCCGCACCACCAGCTCAGGCTCCGTCACCGCGATCTCAGCGACGATACGCCGGCCGCGCTACTTGTGACTGTCCTAACTGTCAAGAGGCCGAAAGACTCGGACCGGCTGGAGCTCATCTTCGTAAGAAAAATATACATAGTTGTCATATACCTGGATGTGGAAAAGTATACGGGAAAACATCCCATCTTAAGGCTCATCTACGCTGGCACACTGGCGAGAGGCCTTTCGTGTGCAACTGGCTGTTCTGTGGAAAACGTTTCACACGCTCTGATGAACTACAGAGGCATCTGAGAACGCACACAGGCGAAAAAAGATTTGCATGTCCTGTGTGCAACAAACGTTTCATGAGGTCGGATCATCTCGCTAAACACGTCAAGACTCATAATGGAGGAAAGAAGGGCAGTTCGGAATCTTGCTCGGATTCCGAAGAGAATAGCCAAGGGGAGAGTCATGCTGGTGGAAGGTCGCCAGAGCATCACTTGGATGTGAAACCAGGTGCACTCGTGTGACGGGGGTCCGCGGCGCTGCCAGTGCCGCACCACGCCTCGCTCCTGTGATAAAAACAGCCGACGTCTCCGCTCGTGTAAATAGCACATATCACTGTAAAACGTTGAAAAATTATAGACATTTAGCAGTGAGATTTATAGTGCATTTGTGGTGAACTAAAGTGTACAGTATATATATATAAAATATTGTTTATAATTATTAAGTTAGATATATATACAACAAGATAGTTTAAGTAGAATCGCACTCTTAGTCCAAAATAACAGTTGTAATTTATTTCTTTAATATTTTTATTTTAATGAAGTATATATATATATATGTTCGAGGTGAAATCCTTGTAAATGAAAATAACAGTATATCCTATATAACACTTGGAATACTTATTTTCTGGGTAAAAAAAAATATATATTTTTTTAGTTTTTTTTTATTAAATTTCTTTGCAAATCAGTACTATGTAGTCTGAATTGATAAAACAATAGGTGTTTTCTTATTAATTATCTTAAAGCATCTAAAAAAAATATACGTAGTAAATAACACTATAAACAAATTGTTTGTTAAGAAACGTCCAACGATTGTGAACGATTGCCCTGGTTTGTGAGTATCAACGCCGAAGACAGTGATTATTTTTGTTAATAAAGTTATATTGCATAAGCTTCAAGATTTAAATATATGAAAAATATTTGTTACGTGTACAAAATTGTGCGAATAAATTTTTGCCTGATATGATTTTATAAAAATTGAATATATTTTTTCCGAGTGGATATTTGTATTTTTATTACTTTTATACCTCTGTTCAATTTAATAATTCTATCAAAATATCTTTTTTTTTTGGCCAGGAATAAAATATGATTATTATCGAAACTCTGAAAAACTTTTAAGCAAAGATGACACTTTTAATTTGAATATAGAAACTCAATGACTATTGAACCTCTCAACCTCAACCTTTTCAACGAATTCCTAAAAAAAACACTACAATGATGGTAGCTCAAGCAAGAAGCACTGTGAAAACACGTAATTACGCCCTGAGTTTATGGTATGGAACAGCAATAGCTATGTTTTATCCTGTTTATTTAACTAAGAAGCATAAAAACGAAATAATAAAAAAATATATACTAAGAAAGAATATATAACATTGAACAGCTTGTTCTGCGAATTTTGATATCTCGCATTTCGTTATTCACAATATTATATATGTAATAATATATATTTCGTTATTCGCTAGTTTCATCACATTTAAATGAAAGTATGATTTTCCTATTAACTACGCAAATTTCTATATTATTTGACATATTATCCAAAATTTCGATTAGTTCAAAGACGAATTGAAAGTATGTATGATGAAAAAAATTAAATTTAATTCTTCGGAATCCTTTCACCAGTTTTACGGATATTTAGACACGCTTATACATGTACATATTAAAATAATTTTGGACTGTTTCACATCGGGTAAAATAGACAGTACTAATAATAAAAAACAGAGCCAACTTATGTCAGAACAGTCATCGTTTTATATTTTACTCTA
Source organism: Danaus plexippus (assembly GCF_018135715.1). Lineage (NCBI taxonomy): Eukaryota > Metazoa > Arthropoda > Insecta > Lepidoptera > Nymphalidae > Danaus > Danaus plexippus. The sequence goes on along the minus strand of NW_026869848.1, from coordinate 3,244,529 downwards.
ATCAGTTCTATGTCATAAAATAATCTATAGTCTAGAATCCCGACGTAGGTGTACCTTCCAACAAAAAATTATTACAAACACATGTGAGATAATTTAAATCTCTATTGGAGTCACATGATAACAGATACTGTCAAAGTATAAGGTAATTTGTTTTACAAATATAAAGAATTAAAACATCTGAAGACAGATTTGAATTAATTTAGTTCTAAGAGTGATTCGGTGCAATTAAATTTTCACGGTAGCTGATTTTTAATTATATTGACCATTCATACTATGGTTCAATTTTAACTTGACGAAAGCTGTTGGATTTAAAATAAGTAATGTAAAAAAAGGTATAGTGGGATGAAATTTTTGTTGTAGCTTTTGCGTTCCAAATATGAAATTATAATCAAACGTATAAATGACATGATTAATAATTTAAGAACGTAGATCGCCAATTTCTTCTTAATTCACACATCATTTAACACATCACTTCTATTGCTATAAAGCAAGTCTGTTGGCATATTTTAGTAAATATGTAACCTTATTAATTAAAGAAAACAACTGAACCGATTTGGGGGAAATTTTGTGGTTAACTTTTGTCAGATAATCTTGGGCAATAGTGACTATAGTCTGGAGTGAAACCAGTTAATGCATAAGATATATATATGTATATATATATACAGTTTTATAATCTAAATTAATTATTTTGAATAGAATATTTTATGTCCGCACTGCTTTTATAATCAAGAATATTGTACTATTTTTTTTTCAAATGAGCATAGAAATTCTATTAATGTTCACAGATTCACTCTTCATTAAGTCTGCGTAAATACAATCATCAAATGGTAAAAAAGTGTCCACATTCAAAATATATATTTTGAATGAGAACATAACATAATGTCTTACTTATTACGTGCAATTTATCAGCATACAATTTCAAAAAATTTTTTTTGGGCATAAAAGTTAATATTAAAAATGTAAGTTAGAAAACTTATAAGGTTAAATAAAATCCATGTTGTAACAAAATCAATAGAGAAACTATTTATACTTTTGGTTTATTCATACAATCATTTAAGTCATCTACAAACCATGATCACGCTTCTGATATTCCGCAACTTTTTAATCAAGGAATTTGGTAAAACGACAATGAAGGTCCGAAACACGATGAAAACCATTAAAAACTAGACTTTATACCGAAGATGTTAGCGTTGAAATCCAGCTGACACTCCGACTTGATAACGTCTGTAAGTAATTTATATAAGGCCGCAAAGAGGGCGATGCGCGTCGTAAAAAGCGAATTGAAACCACGTATAATGAGGGGAGCGGGTGTCGCCGCGGGTGGGCATCCACTCGTGCTCAAAAACTGAGTAATACCGAAGTCATCTGCAAGCCGCAGACTCCATTTCGCTCGTGTCGAGTCTAGCTTAATCTTAATATTAATGACACGCGACGGTGGTCCGCTCATTGATATCTCTATTCCTTCGAACGGCTTGTTTTTGCTTAAAGCAATCTAGCCTTGTGTCAGTCATTGAAAATAATTTTCATTGTTTTATACATCCTGTATAGTCTCTGTGGACATTAATATTTAATAGATTGATTGCTGTCTTTTGCGATTGTTTGTATTGAGTAATGAAACAAGAAATTAGTTTCACTAGGTGTTTTTTATCGATACTTTGACGATCGATTGACTAATATTAGTAGATCATTTAAATACAATGCTGTTTGTCTGATTGTGAGTCATTTTCTTGAACAAAACTCAGTTCTTTTACATATGAGTTTTGCGCAATCTGATTCGTTTCTAAGTAGGTAAAATTTTAATAGTATTCTTAGATTATGTTCCAGTCATAATGTTCATACGAAGACTGTATAAAAATTCCGTATAATTAGAAAAAAATCTGAATATATATATATTTTTGCTTGACGTATACTTTTCTTAAATGTTGTACAATTTGGGTGATGTTCAGGAAATTCTTTCTAACCGTAATAATAACATTAACATTTAAATCATATAATCAACGGTTAGCTTAATTAAGACCCAACATATTAAATCAGTATATAGTAATCTCGTAATGTATGATACAGTTACACTAAATACAGATTTATAGCCCCTAAACGAATTACTGGGAATCTGATTGAGCGTGGAGGACTTTCGCTTGTTATGCCTTCGAATTAGAGGGTTGGAAAATTAATATTGGGGAAAGCTGTAGATGATTTGAATTTATTTTACGTATTACATATAATCTATTCGTTTAGAAGAAATCAAGGTCAGTGAAAGGTCAACTAATGAATGGTTACGGAATATAAATGGAAATTTACCGTTACATTAATAAATAAATGTACATAAATACGAATTAATTTATTAAGTCTTGTGAATTTTATATATACAAGTGTTACATAGTTTCTGAGTAATGGCCACCCGATACATACATTCTAATTTAATTTTAAGTAACCAAACGAATATATTGTATAGGTCTGTTTTAAAGATAACAGATGCTCATAAGCGATGCTGGGCCGTTCACAATCCGTTAAGTCGTACAGTAAATGTTGCCTATTACCAACAAGAGTTATGTTCACCCTTTGAGGTAAATGTTATGTGGCGAGAAAGATCTTTAAACGTTATTGCCTCACAACAGAGAAATGGAACGGAACATCAAAAGCAGGCAACGCCAGGTGCAAGGAAGAGTGTTTCTGTTAACAATGTAACACAGATTATTGCTTTGAATAATAATAATTATTTAATCCTTTAACATTTGTATTTAAGGGTTACCAATAGGTGGATTTATTTGGTTACGTGTCTTCCTTAGTTACAGCAAACCTTCAATTTAATCATTGAACGTATGATTTAGCTAAAGCTACTTCTCTCCCAAGAACCCTCAAACTCAAATAATGTAGATTTAATTACTGTACCCTACAAATTTTTGCGTACGTTTTTCATAATACAAGCTAACTTAATTGTTATAAATTTCTTTGCAAAGCACCTCATATTACGGGTGCTATATATTAAAAATAAATGGAAGTATCACATTACACTAATTTACTCATATGATTAATAAGGGATCGTTAATTTTGGCGCCCTAGATACAAAGGACGCCGACAAAAGCACATGTGGACGTGATTCTTAGAAAAGCTAACACATTCTGACCAAAGACGTCCGAACAGTGTTGCTAATTAAAGTAAATATTAAAATATAATTTGCAAACGTAAAACTAATAAGGGTAATAATCTTAATAACCTATAATATATTTAACCTTATGAAATGGTGATTTTTTTTAGCTAAATTATTTTTATATACGTATATAAATTATTATTAATTTTCATCTCATTACCATATAAATTTCAATGTATATTTTAGCTTCAACTGTACATTGGTTTGCAAGAAGAACAACGAAAATATATTTTTTTTTATTTTCACCTTATTATTATATTGAAATAATATGCTCTAGAGTTATATCTAAGTTAAAATAAACTTGATAACATTGTTGCAAAGGAAACACAGGCAGTTTACATCTTTTTAACAACAAACCGCTCGCTGTAAATCACAAGTTTTAGACCCCATACAAAAGTAATACGGTCTTCTTCGAACACACATTAATATGCCATTCCTCAAAAGTCAAAGGGAAGCTACAATATGCTGAATTTTTAGGAATCCACTCACAAAAGCATCGACAACAGTTTATTATATTCAAAAGTTCCTAATGTCGGTTATTTTATAACAAAGTTATATATGTGGATTACTTTTCTAAGAAGACGAAAAGTATTTGAAAAAGGAATTACTATATTGTTTAGACGCCATTGAAAGTATTTGAAATGAGTATCAAAAGTTACTGATATTTGCTTATTAAATAATAGACATGGATCAGGGATAGTTGTTATCTTATTTATAAGTATATCTTTTTAAGGGACTGCTAACCTGGATTATGATGCAGTAGCTCCTATTACTATCATCTTTCTCTGATGGAAAGCTGTTGGAATATAAAGCAGTGGAGTTGTTCATGAGTTGTATTGTTAAAGATGACATTTAAACAGTTCATATTAAAATACAACTACCAATATTTAAATAAAGTCACGAGATATTCTAAAAATAAATTATATATAACGCTAATATTTAAAATATCTCGATATTTTTTTATTCTTCATAACTATTAACTCGGAGATTATAATAATAATAATATTAATTGTTCGAACCACTCCATGTCTTTGCCGTACCGGACGAAACTAAGTATAAAGAAATATAAGTTAATAAAATAGTTATCTCCATACATCCACTGTTTGCTTCAGGCAAATCTCCGTTAAAACGTGAACTACACAACCGTGACAAGGGCTGTCACGTTAAAATGTTATAATTTAGTGACATATCCGCCATAGCTATTTGACACTCGTTTTCTGAGAGGTGATAAATCTGCTGTCTCAACAGCAATAATCACGTGTATGGAGACAACCCTTCATTTCGTTATGCTCAGTCGGTTTTGTTAATTGTTTCTAATATTTAAGATGATATTTATAAAAAAATATTGGAATGGCTTATGACAAACAACGACTGATAATTTAAGTATGGTCATGATGAGGGAAATAGTTGAATTTTTGGGACTAACTTTAACATAAAATCTTTTGTTCCACTTATATAGATTTCGTTTATTACAACCTTCTGTATCAATTTCATTGTCGATTTCTGATCATGTATTTGTTATATTTTCCTTAGTTTGACTCTCTGTCCATAAACAATTTTTTTAACTATATTACGCTGTATCAACGTATAAAGTATTCCTAATAAGCAAACCGAAATGTCGAAAACAAACTGCCAATGTGTATTGAGCGTCAGTTTAAAACAAATATCTAATAAAGCCGTATCTAATAAAGACTGGGGCGTCGTGTTTTCACACACGCTGTCGACGAATTTAAAATTTGTAAATACGCCGACTCAAATCCCGCGTCTTTTTGTGACGTGATAAAATAATGACAGTAAATTACCCTGGGGCGGCGACCCCTTGCGAATACTCATCGAGACACAGACTGCCAAATGATCTGACACGTTTTATGAGACACATCGCATTATCTACTATAAACAAAGAAAAAGGGTTTATATTCTTTGAGACAAAATATATATTTTAGATCTTTTCATTTTAAGAATTAAATGTATGATTATTTCATAAAAACTTTAACAAAATATAGGATTATGAATGATACTTGAAAGAAAACAAAAACTAATTAATTTTAAATAACTCTTGTATATTAATTTAAGGTAATATATATACATATACCTTCACATTATATAAGAATGAATATGTTCAAACAATAAGTCATACTTCACAGTCTACCAAAACAAATTCTAAACTGTAATTTAGTCAAAGGCTGATGCAAATTAGCGCATCTATTGACTAGAATGAAGACTGGCTCATTTGGAAGGGGAGCGCGGCATTTCAATCAGCCCTCGTTTGGGGCTTTAAACATTAAAGCAATCTCCTATTGCGTCATTTTATTAGTTTCTCCTTCATTTTGCTCTTTTTGATGTTTGAAAGCAATCGCGTTGCTTTGTACAAATACTTTTGTTGGTGTCCTTTTGCTTTCTTTGCATCGGCTACAAAGATTGTTAGAATGTTACGGATTAGCCAATTGAAGTGACATAAAAAAGATACTTTTACATCGTAATTTTAAACCTGTAATGGGTTTAAATGATAAATCCTTGAAAATATGTCACAAGCGCTTATTATGATTATAGCATGTCCGTTTAATAGACTTACTTAATGTTCCTATGTACCTCATCGACGTTGCGAAACTGATTGTTATCAATTACAAGAAACTATTAATTATAAGTACTAAGAAAGTTTGTGTGGATGCTTGGAAGGTAAAATCCTATTACGATGACAGCACGTTTTGATTGAAATTTATCGTTTAGTGTAACAATGGTACTTAAATATAATATCTCCTAGATGTATACATAGGGATCAGAAAAAAAATGTCAAGAACATTAACAAAGACGTCCGCTTAAATCAAGTAATATATATGTATTTTATTGAACTCTATGTGTTAATGTAAATCAGAAACTACGTTATCTTATATTAAGTCTACATAATCTTTAATGATATGTCAAATAAAATATATTCGTAATTCAATATTTAGTTAAATAAAAATGAGAACAAATAGTACCTTTACGATTTCTAACTTTAGTATGGCACAGGGTAACAAAGTTAACATAAGAGATGAAAATGGAAAACCTCCGAATCTCATTACCATAGTAACATTCAGCGGGGAATGAGAATGAGGTTGGAATACGACGTGAATGACAAAGTGGATGCAAATGTCTGAGTTGTCGGCGAGTCGGCAACAGTCGCCAATCAAAGGTAACTAACGTATACTGTATGTTGCACGCTTCCTTTGTGAAGCGGTTACTGTAACGTTGCGAATAAGACGTTTATACACGTACAACACCCACAGATAAAATATTACACACAGATAAATAATATAAATGATCAGTAATTGTTTTAAAAAATTATAATCTTTATCCCGTAATTCAATCTGTAATATGAATTGGCAATTATGTTTTAAAATTGCGAGGATATACGATTTTTATAGCCTATATATGCACATAAGCTACATTTTCAAGATCCTTCTGAAACAAAGTAAGTAACATTAGTAACCCGTGGTTTTTTCAGCTATGGCAAACTAAAAGTTAAAAATAATTTTTATCACACCCTAACTGTTAATGGATGTCGTGTGTCGACAGAAAAAATGCATTCTTCGCTAATAATAAATCATTTGACATAGAAAATTTCCTAACGCGACCTTTAAATTGTAATGTAAATTCCTGTCACTGAACCGTGCATTCCTCCATCTTTGAAAATATCATCATAAGATTTGAAAACGCAACTTATGTTAAAAGACATATAATTAATATAATCTATGATATTTAGGTAGTTAGTACGTAAAATTTAAACCTATTAGATTAGATTCGGAAGTCCTATGAGTTCTTAGTGAAGGCAAACGTTAGTTTGTCGCATTTGCTACCGGTATACATTACATAATATGTATTTCAATCAAAAGAAATAAATTTATAAGGTGAATGCTAACACAAAAAGCAGTTTCATATTACAAAATAGCAAAAATGTGAATGGGTGTGATCTTGTTACTACTGCGCACGCGTTTCCGGACACGGAAGTGTGTAATTATGACGCTATTTTGCAAAAATGTCTCAATCCGCCCCCGACAGATGGCGCATGACTCGAATTATTCAGAAATTCCATAAACGCAACTCCACAATTCCAAACACGCCCCTAATTCATCTATGTTGGAACAGTTCCGACAGATTTTATTGTTACTAAAATAAAATTATATATATATATATATATATATATATATATATATATATATATTTTACAATAAATTTATTTTCCCAATATATATTACTTTTAGTATAAAATATGTATGTTTATGGGAAACACCTAAATTATCTACCGAAGCTGTATTGAACGTTTGTATTGTGGAAGCCGTCGCTTCGGTGCGAATAAAATATGAATAAAATTATTGAATGTCTTTTTAATAAAGAGCTTATTGTTTTATCGTCATAATAGGCGCCGCTCCATTGTGAGCCGATGCCGCCCTGTTTATTATAATGCCGGCACAATGAGAAAATAAATAGTCGTATTTGTTTTAATTCCATCCGCTCGGTCGCTTCGCTGTTGTCCCATTAATTGGTAGACGAAATAAATTAATTGAATTAGAACGCTCGAGTTGTGACCAACACGCCGATAGCGTGAATGTTTGGACATTAAAATTAATTGTTTTTCAGGTGAAATCGACTGTTAAGATTTAATTATGACGATTGTTTGTATTCCCACAGTTTTATTTTATGTTTTCAGTTTAATACGATTGTCAGAAATTAAGAAAGGGCCCTGTGCTCGGCTATTCCGGCTATAATGTACTCGTCTACTTACACGTGCTTAAATTTCTTTCTTTCAATAGTTTAACGGCTAAGCATGAACAGCATGATTTCAAAAGAAAACTAAAAGAGTTGTTAATTACTTGAAATTTTCGTTATTTAATTTATTGTTTATTGAGATCTATGAAGATAAGAAGTTCCAGATGCTCTTGGCTACCATTACCCCTGAACACTTCATGTAGCTGTTTAACAGAACCCACATTATGGAAGGGGTTGCTTTTTGTACCCCAAGCTCTTAATGTATATATAAGCATATCTTTTTCATTCCTGGTTCATCTACTTCGTCCTAATATGGACTAATGTCCTACGTTTCATTGTTGTTTCATTGTTGTTCATTGATAATGTTGTTGGCGGATGCTCTGTTGTTATAGATTTAAACAATTTTCAAAACAAGAATCCGACTTATAAGTTTTTATAGAAGAGACACAGGAATAAAAAAAATTAGGTATATGTTTATATCGTTTATTACATTTTTACAAAGTTTTTACTATACCGCTGTGTTAGTCGACTTAAGCGCCAAAGAGAACAATTTAAAACTACGACAACATTCTAAAGAAAATTGACGAATACGCCTCTTGGATATTTTTTAGTTTACAAAATCTTATTAAAAGGTCATATTATTCATAGTAATTTATAGATTTAGGTATAACCAAATTATTGTTAAGGAAATAAATGAAAGACTTATGTGATTCTAACAAAATGTACTCAATAGTTTTAGTTAAAATAATTTAACAAATTAAAATCATTGAAGGCACCTTACCAAATGATAAATTACCTTCAACGGGGGATAAGGTAATTGTAATAATACCCAAAATAAGAGAGATAAATATGTAAAACTTATTAAATAAATATTTTATTTCAGAATATGATTTACAGAAATATTTCCACAATTTCTTAGAGTATTTATTTCCATGATATAAACAGAAATAAGGATTTATTTGGTGTTGTATCTATTTGTTCCGATATAAGCGCTTAACAGTTAATTGGACTTCATGTGAAGTTAAACGTCCAAGTAATTATCTATTTTAATATGAAATTCATCCTAAAAAGACATTTAAGACAGTTGATATTTTAAAACCCCTAGGAACACCAAAACGCGTCTTAATGAGACTTTAAATCTAAAGAAACCAAAGCAATAATATTTTTTACAATATATATGAACTATCAGAAGAATTTCAAAATAATATTTTATTATTACGTCTAATGCCATCGTTATAAAAAGTGTAATCGACGAAATCACGAACATAAAGTGCTGACCTCTTTTGGCGAGTAGATGAAGTCATCGTTCAAAACATACAGATGTTTTATACTTAATTCTTAATTAAGTTTTCTCACAGAAACCTTATAATCATATATGTATTAAATCATAAATGAATTACAAACTTGTTTTTAATTACTAAATCATCAAGATAACTTGTGTTTGCATATTACGTTCTAACATACAATTACTTGTAGGAACTGCGGTTGACTACAAACTATCAATTTTACGGCAGTTTGATCGTGACAGGAATTGAAACGGCTAACTTTCTCGTTCGTTCTTTGTGTGGTGTACTTTCTTATTTCTTTATTACGTAATTGGCTTTTAAAAAAATTAAACGCCGACTAACAAAGACGTATGTAGGTAGGAGTTCAAAGCGTAGGAAGTAATTAGGACGACAGATGGCGCTGTTAACCGCATGTCTCCGGTGACGAATTCTGTAGCCGCACATGTCATAGGTGTTGTTTGAATTTAACATTAAACAAGTATATATAAGTTTCCTCTGTCTATGAAAAATATTATATATCCTGTAATCTAGTTAAGATCCATATTTAAAAAATGACATCAATACATATGAATTACGATTGAAAGCTGCAGGTAAATTAAAGTTAAATATGAAGCAACAACTAAAATTATGGACAGAAAGAGCCAATTGTTTAATTTTCTTTTTCATTTAATAATACAAAAATAGAAACTTTGAATCCTAATAAAATGTTATGATATTGCTTCCTGACAATACTACTGCCACTACTACTACTAATAAGTAGGGTATTACAGTATATATTATTATTATCCAGTTAAAATAATACTTATAGCAAAAAAAAACCGTGGTTAAGAATTGGTAACATTTTGCATAATACTTTTAAACTGTCGTAAACATTGCTAAACATCTCAGTCACGAATATCTTCTAAAACCAAATTATTGATAATAAAAATATAGTATTAGCAACTTAAATTTTGAATTTTTTTTTTATAAATTTGTGACTGCGTCTTACTTTTAAACACAGACCTTAATAATAACCTTCGTTAGTTTTTTTTATTATAAATAAATAAGTATACGTTTATGATTATCTTTAATAACCTTTATGATTGTCTATATTATATATGTCTCCATCAATAAGACACATTAATAGTTCTAGAATTTACTATAATAATCTCAAACTTAATAAAAATTAAAACCGATAACTACTTTGATAAGGGTTCAGCAAATAATAAAATGGCACTACAACTACTACCTTCACAAAACATATATTTTTTAATAACAAATAACAATAATAAGTCTTACTAATGTGACAAAATTACCCTCATTATTGATGGGAATGTGAGAATAATGCTTTGTCAGTCACCGGCAGGGCTAACAGCTGGTGACAAACAACTCGCGACCGCTTCGTCCATTCTGTATGCCTTTTTGACTTTGATTTATGTTTTTTTTATACTCCATTCACCCGTCACGGTTACTGTAGATATTGTATTACGCTAAATAACATGTCGATCTATTTTGGACCCTATCATAAAGCAATATGGTCGAAACTTGTTAAATTATATCATTTATTGAATCACGAAAGTTTCGCATTTGCGCCCGCGCAGATCGCTACATCATCCCTTAATAGTAGGGGACGCGGTTTTATTTCATTTTCACAGTAATTTATTTTTGTATAGACACAATAATCTTATTGTGTAGTTCGATTTTAAAGCAAATATCTACAAGTTTTGAGGGAGTGAAAAAGATACTGTTCAAATCGTCCCAAACAAACACAATTAAATAAAAAAAATAAAATTATAAAGTGCTAAGTAAACTAATGCTGTTCGTAAAGTTCTAGGAAACAAACGTGGCCTTAGAACATAACCAGCCTAGTCTGCCAAATTCTCACTAAGGGATAACAATGTAGCTGATCGTGTATTTTAACTAGGCTTTGAAACGTGTATTCTTGCTATTGTTGTGAATTAAAAATTTTGCTTTGTTTTCCGCTGTTTAAAATTTTATAATAATTGTAGTGTGCTTTGGTATACTACATTAAAAACAACTAACCTTTTAACTGATAGATACCAAAAACCTGTCGCAGATGTTAAAATTAACATTATATACCTCCTTAGACAAATTAATAGAAAGGAGCCATTTGATTTTACATCGACTCTATTTGATTTTATCTTGAAATTAAAGTTAGAGATCTTTTCAAACTGCACAAAAACTTTCAATAGGAACGTTAAAACCTTATTTTATTTATAGGCACAATGTCTTGCGGCGGCGAACAGAAAGCATTAATCAAATAATTGTGACCCGAACAATAAAAAAAATGATACGACATTCCTCACCAGAGGTGAAAATTATACGGACAATAGTCATCTGTAATGTTTGCTGTTAAAAGGATCTTGCCACGGTAGCCAACAATGCGGCGAGAGGCAATTTGTCAGTATCGACAATGCATCTCGACGTATTGACCATTATTTATGGAGCTGTAAAGTTTTGTCGGTTTTATTGCGGGAACAATCCAACGGCGTGTATTACACGATGACGCCGCTTGCTCTGCTGTTGTTTTATGATCGATTGTATGTCTGCTAAAACTTTGCGAGCTGAAAACTTAATCTTCCGAGACAATTAAACACACACTTCATTTACAAGAACAAATTTTACCTATATTATAGTGTTTATCATTACCAAAATAAAGTACCTTATCTGCTTATTGCTGCATACCTACCTAACTGTTATTAGAATTTTCATCATCCGCACTATCACTTCAGAATTATTCAAGCGACTACCACTGAAGAGAAAAGCCTAGACTAACGGCTTAATCCCTGCCAAAGACCAAGGATTTTAAGGATAATTACAATCCTTCCAAGATAATTTTACTGGACTATATGTGACGAGAACAAACCATTGCACCGTAAAGCGTCTATCAAATACAAATTTTCAGACAAATTCAATCGAAAGAAAGGATTCATTATTTGAATCTTCACAAGATAAACTACAGATTAGACGAGACAGTTCAAAGTGACTTATATTTAGAATTGTATACTAATGTCTCAACAAAAATCTCTACATCCATTTCTATTTCCATTGTATAATTTTTATGGATTTGGGAAGATTTCATAGTTATCTCGATTGCTCTCATACTTCGGGTACGTTTTACGTTAAACTGGAATAATGCAATGTTTTATAATAAATATGAAAATAAAAAGCGTGACCGTTAAACATGTAGGGGGTACCTGGTGCTTGTATTCGTGAGGCGTTCCGGTGACTCCCCTGCCGCCCCCTCAGCTGCCGCTGCGAAGTAACACGTGCGCTACCATTCAAATAATAACAATATATTTATATATAAATAACAACGAAATTATATCGTGGCTTACGAAATTTTTACACAAGTTAAAATACGATAGTTTTGAAGTGAGGATTTGATAATGTTATTTTTATCCAGACGAATTTTTTTTAATTCCATATATGTTTTTTATATAGTCTAAGTTAATTTTTTTTTTTATATTAAGTTTGTTAAAATTTCAAAAATATGATAAATTTTTTATTGATAATGTAATAGCGTCAAACAGTATAATTGGCGTAATACCTACTTTCGAAATACGAGAACAATTGAGTGATATCAAATTACTTAACATTCCTTATCCAATACAAATTTAGGTAAAAATTATTTAGTTTTTACCTAAATTTATATTAAACCATTTTGTCTTCATGACACGTTTGATTAATTAATATTGCATGTCACAGTGTAGTTACATTACGTTAAATACATTTTATATGTACAGAAAAAAAACTCAAATGTGTGGGAGGAGTTAATAAGGGACGTTTTGTCATTAGTTTCTAGAAATCGTATTTAACAACCAAGTTAATATTATTTACAAGTTATAATGAATTACCTTTAGACACGAAACTTTTATGAATTAAACTATTCACGTCGTTGTACACTAAGTACCTACTTACCATTGCCACTAGTTCTCACGGTCAAGTCAAACTGGCGATTTTTGGCGTTCCATTTTTAAATCTTTACAAATAATAATAGTATATAAGCAAACCTATCAATTGTCTAAATTAAACTAACATTTATAGGTACTGAAAAAAATTTCATCTCGTCTGCCCGCGATCACAGTTGATGCGGAGTAACGGAAACATCGGGTGTATGTAGATTAAAATAATAAAAAACGCTTTAGTAGGTACCTCCGAAAATATTAGTTTTATTTAAATTAATACTCCCGAAAGTCTTACTCTCAATTCTCTGTCTGTATTTAGGTAGTTGCAAACCTGTGATAAGAGTACCCTACATATACATATAAAATCTTATACTTATAAATGATATTAATCTAGCAACGTCATATTTGTGGAGTGGAATACGCCTTATTCAATGTTTACTAATGTAATAGACAAGGAAAAAACAGGCACCCAGAAAAGACTACAGCTGCCATCTAGTGTCCAGTAGAACTAACAAAATGGTTTACTCTGTTTATTCTAGGGAATTTAAGTTGTATCTCTAAACATATATGTATTTTATTATTTTGTATTCATATTTTTTTTTAGATTTTTATGTATATGCATTAAGTAGAAGTATTTGATGATATGCTTCTTAGAAAAATTGATTCCTATATTAAAGATAACTATATTTTAATATTAGAGATATTTTTTTTAAATTCATGATATGATTACAAAACTTGAACAAAGTAATTGATTTTCAAAAAAAGATGATTTGAATGATTAAAATATCTTGAAGAGTTAAAACTAACGTAAACTTACAAACATACTTAAGGTTAAAATAATCACGAACAAAAATTCCCTTAACTTAAGTACTTTTACTGATATAATCTCGAAACTACGTCTAGCACCTGTGAGATGTATTTTGAAAAACAAAAATACTACTATTGATCTATAGTTTCTAAAAAAATGCACTCATTCGTACGATAAACGGCGACTTAATATCAAAATCATGTCATTAATGCTACTTTTGACAAATTTGTGTCAATTAAGAGTAATAAAATAGAATTTTATATCGCATTTACTTTGATGCGGTCACAGTAACTTGTAATTATTCTCAAGGGAACTCGTTTCAAAGGACATCGGACCCATTATAAGTGGACTCCGTCGATATTAAGATCCTATCTCGTTCGTTAATGTTACAGAAAAATATATATTTCATTTGTGCCTTTTCGGTTACGAATGACTGATTGAATGATTTAATTTAAAAAATATTTCCAGTTCAAGTTTCCTGATTAAAGAGACATACAAATTATGAAAAGTTTACTGTTGTTCAATATTTTAATGTATAATTGAATATCTCTATGATTACATTTAAAAAAACTTACTAAAATTAAAAAAATATATAAGATAAATAATAACTCATATTGTATCTTCAGATTACATTTGAGATTACAGATCTCTTCTTATTTCCTAATGGACACATGCTCAGATTTGCAATGGCCACTTAATTTTGAAATATTTTACCTTATTTATTCTACATTTTGGTAATGACAGGAACATTTTTAGAATCTTTTTTGTCTATGAGAAGCTTATTTATTTACTTTTGACTAAATTAAACTTTCTTTTTAGAGATAAAAAAAATATATATCTTCTTCTGTGATTATTTCATTTACTTCAAGAATGACCGCCGAGATCATTACAATTACGCCGAACAAATTAGATTTTTTATTAATAAATATATATTTTTTATATTTAACTCTCTTGTTCTATAATACGAAAACTTATAATAAAATTTTATAATTGATTTTTATGTTTTACTAAGTTCTGATTCATATTTATTCATATAAGATTAACGAATTATTAACAGTTAAAAGACATTGAGAGCAACAAATTATCTGTCTCCATTGAGTAAACGCTAACTGAGTATAAGAAAATATTGACTTAAGTGATGACGTGCTGTTGAATACCCTGACCGATGTTATAAATCTATAATATACAGATTCGTATACAGTGATGTATTTAGTGTCACACTTATCATTTTTGGAATATCTTAAAAAGCGAATAATTAAAACTAAACAAAACTTAGAATTTCGGATGTACTATCGCGTTTTTTTATTATTTTAAACCACATACTCTCTACGTATCGGTTACTTTGCAGCGAACGTGATCACGGAAAGACGAGACGTGATGATTTTTCGTTTCAATTTTAGTTTTATTAATAATACTCGCCAAGTCTCCGATATCATTAAATAAACAAACTGTTAAGTGAATAATTTTCTGTGTAAGTTTTTTTTTGTGATAATTTTAGTCCCTCGAAAACTATTACTTAGAAAACAGTCAGTTTTATTCGCCATGAAAATAATTTAAATAATAGGTCTCGCCGCGGTGTTAGCAACGTTAACGAAATCTATTATAAAATAGACCTTTTGATAATTCTTTCAAGCTACACGTCTCATGGAAACACAGGTATCAATGCACTCTGTAATCTCGGTTGCCATTATGCATAGAAAATTCTAGGGACAATAAAAAACTCCAGCAATTGCTACTTGGAAAATCAAAAGCTATTACAGCCTATTACACAGAGCTAACTTCTATACAACGGCCACAAGCAGCGTGGCCACGACTCTCGCTGGCTACAAATATTTTATATTGGTTCATATCGTCATTACATATAAGAGAACGTTATAATTACGTCATTTAATCATATCAGATCTATAATCAAAAACATGATTGTCATAAAGTAATTGCATGATTGTAGCTATCATCGGAATATTTTGGTCGACGATAGATTATAGGTTATTGCTTATTATAAGTTTTTGTACAATTTGTTTTCGATCAAAGAGTTACTCTTTCGAAGAATGACATTTGAAACGTATAGATATATGACAGTTGTTATATATAGAGACATAGACATCTGCTTGGTCTATGCTTGTCTTTGGTCCGGCTACGAACGAATCGCAATTTGCATTTTTAACATCATAGACGTTACGACTTGTGCTGCATTTTAAATATAATTAGGGCCTATGATCATAAAGACACATTTTTACCTGTTATTTGTTTGCACATGTTCCGCTCAATTATATTTTATGGACATTGTATTGAATTTTAAATAAGTTTGAATATTAAACTATATTTACTGTTTACAAGCTGATCATTTAAGTTATGGTGTACGACTGAGTTTTTTCAGCAATTACTAATATTAGAGAAAATTATGCTTAATTTTTATATTTACTTTAACATTTATATACATTCTACAATTTTAATTAGCGTGTAGTAGCTATTTGATAGAAAATTATTTATAATCTTACTTCAATATATACAAGTCGTAATTTAAATAATACACCTCCATCTATTCTTCTAACCATCATATTATAGATGGCCATTATTAGATCCGATACCAGAAATTCTTTGAGACAATTTTCAAAAACCTTCTGAGGAATTGATATTTCGCTACTAACTCTACGATAACTTTTTTTTTGTATTTACCAGCAATTCCATATAAATAAAAACATTTATTCTCAACGGCCAGTACATATTAATTTTATTACATTTTGACTTTGAAATATCGACGGTGAGTATACTCTTCGTATAATTTTTATTTTCTTAATAGATACTATAGTATCAATGACTGCTCAAATAATCAACGAAGAGATTTTTCTTAGGAGATATTAAATGAGCACTCTAAGTTCAGCAAAAAAATTTTAACTGTCACTTACATGAATGTTGTAAAACGTTGACATAAAAGATTGTCGTTAAAATCTTTCAACTACAAAATTATGATACATACGTTCTAAAACATGAAATTTTAGTTAACAATATAAATTATTTTTTAAAGGATCAACATTATTCATGTTTTTCTTAAAATGTCAAAAAAAATAATAACTTAAGTATTAACTTTTGAATTATATTGTAGCTGCAATAAAATCTTATCCTAGTAGTAATTATTCTATCTGATTATTGTTTATTTTATTTAGATTTAAAAATTTTACGAAACAAGCAATATTTTCAATATCATTTGTATTTAAGTCTCTTTTCCTTCTTTTATATATTGTGATATTTCAATGGCAGATGTTTTTCATATGATTTACAGACGGGATTTAATGATGTAAAAATTATACAGCAAAGCAGACAAAGCATTAGGTCTCTCCTCCATTCTAAACGACACTCACAGAATATACTGTGCACGTCTTTGCGCGGATGAAGGCCATATTATAAAAAAAAGGCATTAGGTCCAGCATTTATAATGGAAATCAGTTTTTAGTATTGTCCAAATTTTTAAGAAATCATGTCATTATTTGGTACTATATCATATTTCGTAAAGCATTATTGACGGTAAACAATTTTATAACGGATTTTTGAAATTCTCATCCCGTTCATTTATATAAGTATAACCCATCAGAATTAATTTAAACGTTCAGTAAATATGATATTATAAAAGATTTTAACACCAGCACAGATTAAAAAACAAACTATCTTTTATACCTACAAAGTGTTTAAGTCTCTTTCTTGAATGTTGGAAATGTTTGTTGTCATAACGGCATTCATCTCGGCTATATAAAAATTTTTTTTTTTTTCATGTTTCTCTGAAATATTCTGATTAAGAACCAAAATATATGCTTATATTGCTATACAAATTATGAAACAAAATATTAAACACAAAGATGTAATTATGAACGAAATATATTTGTAAAATTTTATGTGGGTACTCTCTTCTTCTAACTCTACGTGTTCTTCTTTTAGACAGCCGTCGTTACTACCTGTGATACTTCAAATACCTATAATCCTTGTCTACTTATGAATGAAACGTAGCTAATAATGTACTCGTATGTAATAAAAAGTGAGATAGGAACCAGTTGAAATTAAATATATACTGTATTATGAATAGCTGAAGGTAAGAATATTATTTATATGGAAATGAGAATGCATGGGTTATGGGTACAATAAAATGTCATTTATTACCACGAAACCAGAGCTGTTGTGTTACAGATTAGATGAACGTAATTTATTATTTAATTATGTTTTTCAATAGTCCGTATAAAAAAGTTACACAGAATACATATTATATGTGTCAATCCTTTTTCTTATTACAGACGTTATTCTATTCTAAATCTAAAATACTACATAATCAGAATATTGCAAATATATTTTGATTAGAAACTTTTATTACACTACCTTACCTACTTTTATTTGAGGCGGGAGTTTTCAGCTTCGATAGGATTAATAGTTGATAATAGAAAATGTTCATAATTTCTAACAATTATCAATTTATGAACATTTTATTTAAACATTTATTTTTTAAATATTTGAAATCTTTTTAATAGTTGTACTTATCTACCTATTGCTACTCCGAGACAAAAAAAAATTTAAAAAAAATCGGTTCCTCTAATTTCGAATTATAAAAGCGTATCTAACACAACTTTATATATTATTTATTCAAATATATGACGTCACTTAATTCAACCAGGATTAAATCATCATCAACCAGCCTAAACCATATGAGTCAGTAGCAAAAATTTATTCTCACTAATGTGAATCATTAAGATGAGTGTACCTTTTCATTTATTTCTAAGCAAACCTTAAATCTTTAATATATATCTCTCAATCACATAAATGGGGTTTATGTATCGTATACAAAGATCAAATTCATTGAAAACTCTTTCCTATCGTAAAGGGAGCTTATCTCTTATCTAAGGGAGGAGCGTATCGTATAGGGAGCTTCTTTAACGTTCAGCAATATCCGCTTAACATATTTTTGGGAGTTTTGTTACAATACAGTGTGATATACATATATTTTTCTACATCTCTTGAATTTCATAACATCGTCGTCAAACGGTGCTTCGTGCTTGAAATGGTCAGGTGAGCTGACCACTGCCCGGAGGAACGAATTGATTTGCAACACTCGCTAGCTCTCCGCTCCGTTTTCCGATCACTGTCATCAGACATAGCCACGGGCCCCGATTATGTCATTAGACTCTCATATCAGAACCGTTGAAAATATCCGTCAAACTATAGCCCACAGCCAAGTCCCAATTCAGCGCAATGATAGCCTCAGCGGAGCTTTTTATTAAAGCTCTCTAGTAAGTTCTCAGCTTTATTATTATAGACAGTACTTTATTGAGATATCATACTATTCTAAATTACACGACACTCAATGTATAGATACATTTAGATTTCATAGTATATTAGAAACTCCATTATATCAAATTTAAGTTTCAAACGATTTCAATAATATAACAGGCAAACGACCATACGAAAATTATAAAATAAGAAATTGCAAGCAATTGTTTTAAAAAATAACAAAATCAAACGTTAAAGTGTCTGAAAATATTTCTATACACACACATGGAGGGTATAGAGACGAGGGCGTGTCGTCGGCTGGCGATTGGATCACGTGGCGCCAATGCGCGTGCGCACAGTAGTGCCAGTACTTTTGTAATCACCTCATATAGACAACCTTTAACATTTCCTAAGAATATATACCGAAACCATTATTTTATATCTGACTCAGCGAACATGACGACATCTTAGTCACAAAACTACCATTCAGCTTCCTAAAAGCGTTTAAGTCTCGATATTACCAACAATAATTGAAGACTACGGACCAACCTGCCGGGGCAGATTCTATGTTGATTGCTCGTAGTTATCAAGAATTTGAACATCGACCGACCTATTATGACGGTACGAGGTCGGTTTTTTTTAGTAATAACGATGATAATGTCTGAGATTATATGATTTGTGTGGAATTTTGTTGGAAATGGCGAAAACATTACAGCAAAGTACAGGTCGTAACGATGGCGACGAGCGCCCGCGGCTACTCCACCGCCCGTATGCAAATTAAACGTAATCTAAATAATTTGAGAACAAAGACTCTCATCCATGCCGATAGTTCTATCCCTTTTGAACGAGTATGATAATGACTTGTTAGAATGGAATAGAGCTATGCAGTGGAAAATTATAAATAATTACTCTTTAATAGAAATTGCTTAAAATACCTACCTGCCTTTGCCAATTAAAAAAAAGAAATCATTTATTACTCTAGGGCACGAATACAACAAAGCTCCTTTCATATTTATAGTAAAACCTTTTCGGTAACAATTACTTAAGTAGTTCATTCCTTTATATCTCTAATAATTTTGATACGTTTTAAATGTCTAGATAATAATATTTACAAATTAATAAAATAAATTTATAAGTTATGTACATTTAAATGGATTAAGTGAAAATAATAAATGCAAACTAGAAAAGAAACTGTACTGATTTAAAATCACAAGCTTATATTATTGCCACAAAAGAAAATAAGTTCGAAATTCAAAAGGACTAAATGAGAAATGAATTTATGCAAAAATACCTTTAACAGAATGCTATCTGTATATTTTTATGTTACCTATTTTCTGTACACTTATCAGTTTTACTCCCTTTTAAGTTACAACTTTATATATAACTGTATACCTATACGTCAGTGATTTAAGGTCAACATTTAATTAGTGTCACGGTCGGCTTGCTTTGGACCAGTGGTTAGTTTCCATCACGCATGCAAATTAGTGACGATTAAAAATAATTTTCATATCTAATGTCATTCTTTTGCTATTAACTTAACTCGTGATGCGAGTAACAGTTACTCTAGCGTCCTGGTTTTTGTTTTCTATTCTCACATGACTGTGTCATGAAAATTTTTCCACGATATTCCCGGATACTCAAAATCCCGGAGACTCTCGATAGATACATATGTATGTGAGTATTCAAACAGCTTTGCTTATTAAGCATCTCTTATCCAAATAATTCTATGATACTGTTCTACCTAGGACATGGTGTGAATTAAGTGTTAGTTAAACAAACTACATCCCTAATCTCTTCATAACTAAATACAATATTTATAATAAAGAGATAATAGTTAAGAACGTATTAATGATACCTAATGTTATAAGTTGTAAGTATACCTATCAATTAGGTATTTGAGTATTTCTAAAAAATATCGAAGCATTCTTTTATTTTATAATATTTTAAGAATATTAAAGGCCGTATTGGTTTACTATGACATACACAACATAATATTTTTGAAATCCAATACTGATGTCAACAATATAATCAAAGCCGTAACATAATCATTTCACCAGCTAGACCTTTTACAAAATACAAATTCATAATGCTTCCCGCGTGAGTTCAGAATGCTGATTAGCATACGCTATTCGCTAATGCTGAAGCGATTCGAGACATGCTTTTACGGCAGTTGGCATTATCGGCAGTGCGTTAGATGTGAGCAATTTGCCTCCATTTGGCGTAATGACAGGCCGCGGTATCTCTTCATGGATGCTGCATAATAAGACGAACATGAGCGAGTGATCTAATAGGTTATACATGTATGTATAACGTCATATGTAAACACGTAGTCATCTAACAGACTCAATAAATATAATACATATATGTTATTTTACACTAAAAGAACTTAATATGTCATTATTATAAATATCAAATACACCGTTCATGTAACCGCATAGGACGTACAATTTTACGAGCTTCTAAACAAACGAGGGCCTATAAAGTGACCTACTGGAACGAATGAGTCACAAAAGCATATGTTTTAAGTTCTAGTAACTTATCATTTACCGCATTACGTGTGTTATGATTACAGTAATCTGCTCATGAGGGAACAATGGCGCGTTCACCCGACACTGGAGCACAAATACTACAGGATGGTTACATAAATAAAGTATATTTGTTATGTACTAAGAATAAAGATAACTAGCTCCATATTTAAATTCGTTTTATAATACAAACTATTGAATTCGTAGTTATTTCAAAAAGATAAGATGAAATAAAATTATACTTAAAAAAAACGGATTATAGATATATATTTTACAGAATCAAATACTTTTAACTACTTCCAGATTTAAGAGCAGACGTTTAAAATTATATCATTATATATAGGCTGGGTTATTCTGCAAAAATCGTGAGAACCAAAAAGCGTTTCACAGATAACATTATAAAGTATGGGAGCTACATTTTAAACAACAATTAGCTTAACACCTTAAGTTAATGATATCCAAAAGTTGAGCGTCATTTAAAACCATTTTCATATTAGATTATTACTAGACAAAACATCGGGAGAATGTAAAAATAAAGTAATAAAATCGCATAGTTAATCGAGAAACGTAATTTCATTTTAGATCTTAAGATAATTTTAATTCCATTTCAAAACTGAAACATGGTAGAATTAACCAACAATAACGTAGGTATAGGAGACGTATAAAAAACACCATGTGTGTATTATTGTACAAATTTAATAGAAAATATGACCCTTTCACCGTTCCACATAATTAAGGAGTGCGTAACGGGACAAAGAGCCGATCGGCTACACATTGTTAAATGTGTTTTATACGTACGAATCGTTTGACAATGGCGGCGCGAGTTACCCTTTCTTCGGCAATTTGCGGAGCAGCGGGTAACGGAAGTGGAGCCCTCACCATGGAATTAGGAATCCTTAGGCTCTCCAGGAACCATATTGTAATCTTAAGGACTCCGCCCCGCAAGAATTTAGCGACAAGTCAGCGCGTGACACTTGAAAGACTACTCCTATTTCAGAACCGTTATATGTTGCTATTAGTTTGTGTAACTGTTGCCTACAGTTATTTTTAAGCTTTAACGATTTTCCATGAAATTTCCAAAGAACTGCCAAAAATAGGCACAAAAAAATGGTTACATAATAGTTTTAGAATATTAACATCGATTGTTTTTTATTAAACATTCATTAATTAAGAGCAATATATTCCTTAGCAGCTTAGGTATTATATAAGATCTTAGATCTAAGACTAAAACTTATTATATGACCCATGTAATACAGAACTACCCCGACAATTATCCCAACGAGATTAACACCGGCATATTCTATTTAAATATCCACTAACACTTAATTTCAAAAAGTTCCAATATTTTAATTTCACAAATATCATACAACAAAAACTGTAGTGTGCCCTTTATCTGAATAAAAAAAATAATGAATTTAAGTTTATAATATATACATAAATACATATATATTATTTATGTAAATATTTTTGTATTCCAACGTAACATCTTCACGATTAGGAAAGCGATTCAAAGATAATAACACCACAATTTGTATTTATTATTCGAATATCAGAAACAGACGTTGTTGTTGCGAAATTAAGTCAAATTACGTGGCGATCCTAATTTTATTAGCGATTTGAGCTAATGTAAGTCATTAGGTTCTGTAGGGGATAAAACAATGCCCGAGCGTTATTTAGATAAGATATTTATTATTTAAATCGAGGCGAGCGGGTACGAGCGTTAAGTATAGACGATCTGGTAATTCGTTAATGAACGGTTATCAGCTCAAAGACGAGGTCAATGGCGAGACTCAACGAGATTATCTCGACGTCGCCGGTATCTTATTATTAATACCAATGATCATCATACTCAGATTTTCCTAATCAAATTCAATTACTTCACCTATGGAGACAACACGTTACTTCATATTGATAACTTTCCATAGGCAGTACTGAAAAGACTATAAATCACTCACAGAATATATCATTTAATTTTTTTTAACGTTCGAAATTATTTCTTATTTATATTTAATTAGACATTTAAAGTTTTTTTTTTTTTGCAATCGCATTTCACAGTTTTGGACTGAAGAAAATGTGTCACATCACTACACTTAAAATTATTCTAGTATTTATTGTCATACGTACAAGCATACTCTCCTTCCTAAATCGAACACAACAATGTACAAGTTATCCAAATTCGACCAGTTTTCTAATCAGGATCCAATTCCTAATTAACACATGTCGATTCAATCATCCGTAAGTAGGTACATAGGTAAGGATTAAACATACATAATATAAGCATCCATATTGGTTTCGTCCAAGTAAAAAAAATACTTTCTGTTCGATTTTAAAATTCTATTAAAAACTTTTTGCTAAACCCATTACATTTTAAAGCGACTACCAATACATTTGTTAAAACTGTAACTTTTGAGATATAAATAAATTGGCCTGGGAAATGTCCTAATTGTTATTAACACAGTAAGTAAATAGATTTCGCTTAAATTATAATAAATATGAACAATGATTTCAAAAAGAAGTTTTTATTTAGGTAAAGAAATACTGAAGTATATAATTTTTTTTACTAAGTTACTTATTTGTTTTGTATTACTATATTTTTTATCACTTAAAACATTATGCCAGGTTATATCAAAACCCTTTGTGATGCAATCATAAATTATACTGTAAACAAGTCGATCCAATTTGAAATATAACGAGCAAAAACCGTTGAACTAGTGATTAATCCGCCATATTAGTTAATTACGGTCCGATTGCTGACATCCTCATCCGCCTCCGAGTTACGCTTCACTCACTTTCGAATAATTGCATACAATCGCCCGCTGCACAATAGTTTCTTATTATTTTACTGGTACCTACTTGCGACCGATTTTTTATACCTCATTACTATTCTACTCGCGTCTCAATTAACTGCTATTAATAGCGTTATCGATTGTAGAGTTATATCGAATAAATACCATATTAAATTTTATAAATATGACAATGAAGACGAACGGATACGTTGTGGTTTATTAAATATGTATTTCTGACTTGTAAGAAATAGTATTTTTATTATTTCATTTAAGGTAAGGCGTCCGCATAGCGTGTAAGCCGCGGGCGGTGGGCGTT
The DNA here is from genome assembly GCF_018135715.1 of Danaus plexippus. NCBI lineage: Eukaryota > Metazoa > Arthropoda > Insecta > Lepidoptera > Nymphalidae > Danaus > Danaus plexippus. The sequence continues at coordinate 3,219,759 of NW_026869848.1, read as the reverse complement.
TGACCGTTAGCCAATGGTGTACGACCACATCCAACCATAGAGCTTCCAAATATGGTTTATTTTTACAACACTTATATTAAATCAGTTGTTTGCATAATTCAGCCATTCGGGAATATTTAAGCCCTTAACGAATAAGTTATATATCGAATAAGTCTGGCAAATATGAACAATGAACATAGTTATTTTTTATTCTAGCATCTAATATTAAGTAGAAATATATTATTTCCTGTTTATAAATAGATACAACGTTTTTGTTTCAAAACTTTCTTGGCATTGGTGTTATTCATCAGATTTAAATTTAACATCATTAACATTAGTTATTTTCAGTTTTAAAAAGAACGATAAAGATGAAAATCAATACATTTACTTTATACTAATATGTATTGAAAAACAGGAACTAGCTAGATATATTAAATTTAAACTGTTGTGAGATTATTCACCTTATTGAAAGTTTTATTAATGTCCTGTGATCTAGGTTTGCAATATCAAGGGCGTTGCTTACCTACTGAAGTTTGTATTGGATATCACTTCATGATTAAAGGCTCTTTGTTATAAGGTACGTACAAGGTTGACTTTGGATCTTAAATATTCTCTCCAAGGTTAACTGATATAATTTCATTTTCATAATAGGTAGGCACTCAGGATATTGTACAGAACAAGCATACAAAAAAAAATTCACCATGGCCTACATTACGACTTTATTTAGTTATTTCATGTACCTACCTATAAATAATCGGCTATATCCGTACACCTGACTATATATGAATGTAATGTAAAGCCTTAGAACTGTTGGTACTAAGTTAAAATGCTAATTCGTACTAACTACTAAGGCGTACCTACTGTTTACCAGTAACTGGTATCGATCCCTTTAAGTTTTTGAAGCACAACCAACATTTATATACCTGCTGTATACAATAGTTTCTGTTTGTTTTTTTTTTAATCTCAAAATAAATTTGTTTTCATGAAAAAACTAAAATTTTAGGTTTTCTCACCATTTCGGTATCAGGTAAAATAATAGAAAAAGAAATAGGGGATAGTCCTAATTTTACCCTTCCACTAACTATATACAATTATGATAGCCATGTCTTTCGATTATATTAAGTAAGAAGGTTAAACAAAATCTTTTTTACTTGCCACTTTAAATAAGTAAACTTTTAAATACCTAAAGTTTACCTTATTATATCGATTTACTTTCAAAATAATTACATGCGGCTTTTCATTTCCTTGTTAATTTTCTAGCCGAATATTAACAGGGTTGCTTTTTAATCCAGTGATAGTTTCCATTTGTTTTTGGTATGTTCAAATTGTGCCAAGCTATAGTAATTAAACTTTTTTTTCTTTTGGTATAAAATTTACTTTGATTTTATCCACTAGGAAACGGTTTTTTGAAAAGGTATATATCTCTTTTTTTTTGTATTTTACAATAAATTTATAAATAATATTCAGGATAAAAATAGACAAAGATTTTAAATTATCCTCTCGTAACATTTGACTACAGACCTATTAAAATTTTTTTATTAGTCTTTAGGAAAGCATCCTAAATATTTTATCAATACCTATTAAATAATTTTTAGCTATTTTCTTTATATAGCTCTTAAGTTAAAGATACAGAATAATTTTTCAATATACTTTTGTATTTATATACAGTGGTTTGTACCATTAATTAATGAATTAATTACCAGTACTTTAGGTGGATTTCTATTTCTGTGATTTGTTTCCAGTGTTTCTAAGTAAAATAAATAGACCTTTAACAAATAGCACATACAATAGAAAGAACTTATTACTTCACTTTTTTTTAAACCGAAACAAGTCAAAACTAATTTTAATAATTTCTGTTTAGAAAATGGCTTTAAAAAGCTATAAATTTACAATACTTAATTAACATGACCCGAATAACCTCTAAACTATATTAAATTTTATCTAGAGCAATCACGACATAAATTAAATTTTTTTTTTGTCGAACTCTCATTCCTATACCTAAAGCAGAAATATTATTTCTACCAGTCTGTTTTTTTTTTAATTTACGATAGGTGTCCTTACTATCCGATGTCAACATATAAAAATGATTTTTAAATATTATATAATAATAATTTTTTTATGATGGTAAGATCAGTGAATAATCATAGACACTACAGAAGGAGTTAAGACCAAAGAGAATACCGAATACGTCACACGTCATGATTTGATGCAATTAATTTCCTAGACACCTATAATCATATCTGACGTTCGCAAATTATATTTTCAGTAATCACAAATCAGGAACATTACTCGGCTTGCTATTTTATTAGGAGGATACCAAGGCTAATAAAGTGTAAAATAACCTTCCGATTAAACAGAAGACGATAAAGACAAAAGGTGTATAGAAGAATACTAGGCATAGTTTGATTATATTTAAGTAAAACACAGTTAAAAGAAAGAAGCAACTATTTGTGGACCACTTATAAAAACGCAAAAAGTATGTAAAAGTAGTCTTAAAATACTTACTAAAACATTTTCATTCAAGTTAGAGATAATTATAATTATGATACTATTATAATCATACATGGGTTTGGTATTTAGTAACCAAGTTTTATAATCTCAGAAGCAAACAGCAATGGATCCAAGGCGCGCTGATCGTGAACGTCGTTACAAACCACCACCACCATCCTCAGCTCCTGCAGAAGACCTTACTACGGATTATATGAACATACTTGGTACAAAACAAACTATCTTGACCTACTTCTTTGATTCCATATAAAACAGTCATAACAAAGATAACTGATAAGTTGTAGAGTCAAAAGCAGGAACTAATTTCCTTAGAATTATTTAAAAACTAGTATGACAACCCAACAAGGTGTTTAAGTTAAATAAAATAATGTCATAATTTTAATTCAAAATGGTTTGATGGATTAACAATTATACCATCTCTTATTCCCTCTTTTCTTCCTTCTATGACCTTATTTATTCTTATTACTAGTTGAGAAATTCTTAGTAATATTATCCTTACTATTCACAAGTTCCCTGATTCAATTCTAAAACTATATAGACACTATGAAGTATGAAGAACAGTATATGAAAAGTAGAAAGACTATTAAATTGGATGAAATGCAATTTTCAGTAAGGTTATAAAAAACAATTTGGTTAACCATGTATTCATTAACAAAAATATAAAAATTATAGGTATGGTGTTTTCAATGTGTGGATTGATGATGCGTCTGAAGTGGTGCGCTTGGACTGCTGTATTTTGTTCAAGCATAAGTTTTGCCAACTCAAGAGTGTCTGACGATACAAAACAAGTAAGCAAAGCATCTTATGATTGATTATAATTATTAAATGGGTCATAATTTTATAAATGATTAAGATATTTCAGTAAAAACCAATAAATTTTTCTTATTTATGTTTCAGATTGTAAGCTCGTTCATGTTATCAATATCGGCAGTTGTGATGTCGTATTTGCAAAATCCAGCTCCAATGTCACCACCATGGGCAGCTCTAGCTACTTAATGAATGTTATATATAAATGATTATTTAAAGTAAAGATTTTGTTGGTTATCATACATACTTTTTAATTTGAAATCTTTCCTAGTATATCTAATATATCAATACTAGTATATCAATATTAATTTTAAAGTGTTTTATTTATTAAATAATAAGTTTTAATTCAATTGTCCTTTAAAAAATACTTTCAATTTTTAGTATGACGCATGTAATAGGGAAACATTTAATTCTATTTACAAAAATACTGCAAAAAACAAATATCTTCTAATTATATATTCAGTCGAGACTTCCGATAACATAACAAATATGGACAATATTTTTTATTATTTCTACAGTCTTAAAATTAAATCAAAAAGCAAGAATGTTTCAAATGTTTGAATCTATACAAGAGAATCATTCTCCACCTCATGGTCTATGAATACGACCAAAGTCAAATAATATGACAGTGACATTTCCGTATTAATAGTTCCATCTGTCTTAATATTACACTGTATGCGTGTTTCGATATTTCAATTAGTTATTTCGTAATTAGTAACTATATTTAAATAAAGTAATAAGTAAGTTTTTTTTATTTGTTCATATATATTTTGTATTCATGAAGTCATAAACTTTGTCACCTTTTAAATAATGTACATATTAGAGTTCAGAGGTTATTTTATTCATTGCATCTCCCGGCAACACTAAATCATTTATTAAATAATGCTAATAAAATGCCGAACACGTTGAATATATGAATTACTATTTAAATAACGCGTGATTTTAACTTTATTTGTAATTAGTAGCAATCCAATGAGCTAACTTTTTTTTACTTGAACATTGGTTATTCTATATGGCAAATTTCACACTATTTTTTGACACAATTTAAATCCATAATTTTTAATTAAATAAATACATAACTTATTCCAGAATGCCTCCTAAAAAGGTTGAAGAACCAGAAAAGAAGCCACTAATTGGCCGAGTTGGGACCAATTTAAAAGTGGGCATTGTGGGAGTACCAAATGTTGGTAAATCCACATTCTTTAATGTGCTCACAAAAAGTCAAGCAGCAGCTGAAAACTTCCCTTTCTGCACAATTGATCCAAATGAAAATAAGTACCATTTTTTATTTATTTTTAATAATAGAATTATGCATATAGATATTTATTTATATATTTTCATCATAAACACAGAAATATGTATATATGTTACAATTCTAAAATAAAACAACTGACAACATTATTTGAAATCTGTTTGACGTCAGATTAATATATATAAATACTTTTAAAGTAAAAATTAAAATAGGAGTGGCATTCTAATTTAGATATTGAAATATTTAATCATATTATCACAGAAAAAATTATGAAAAATAGTTATTTGTCTTCACAATATATCTAATCAAACTATATTTACACTAATGTATGACATTTCTAAAGAAATCCTTTCCATAAGTTATAATTCGTCCCAACTTACTTTTTTTAAATTATGGTCCTTTTATAATATAATAATTTTACGTAAATTATGAAGTACTCCTTGTACTGCTAATCTTGTAGGATTCTTCATTCTACTTGTGCAATAATTTTTATAAATAGATTGTAATTGTACAGATTGCCCATTTGTCATATTATAAAAACTATAATGTCATTTCTGAGATTGACATGTATTATATGAAAATATTATTCAATTGTTTTGTCTGTTGAAATAATCACAATTTTAAGAATTCAATAAAATGTCAGAAAAGAAAAATCTACGAAATTATACCATTGAGTTGAATGATATAAATAATATAAATGATCTTAATATTGATAACAGTGTTGTGAGTTATAGTGATGTATATGAAACACTCAAACAGAAGAAGTATGATAATGATGAGAAGAGATCTTTGGCAGCTGCAGTACTCGGTTTAGGAAATACTGATATTCCACTGCCTGATAAGCTTGACTATTATACAGGCTGGACTGATAAAGATGCCCAGGAATGCTATTTACTATCTAAACCAAAAACATATATTATCCTCGGCAAGCAAGGTTGTGGAAGCTATAATTTAGGAGAAGCAATGGCAAAAAAAATTAACTGTCCACATTTGTGTCCGAAAAATGTTCTTCAGGATGAAATTGATCAAAAAAGTTCCGTTGGCAAGTGTTTGGATTACAACATGAAGCATAATAAAGTTAGCAAGAGTGATATTATTTTGAAAATTATAAAAAATAAATTAGAATCTCCTGCAATAAAACATCGTGGATTTATATTATCGGGACTACCAATGGTGACGTCTAGTCTAAAAATGCAATACTATTCTGATAGTTTGTATGCAGAAGAGTCAATTTCTGTTGTAGACGACATTTTATTCGACGTGATATATAATTTAAAAAGAAAAAAACGAAGAGCCAAAAAATCTTCACCTCATTCCTCAAAAAGCAGTTTAAATGATGAAGGTGAAATTGAAGCCGAGGAAGAGGAACAAGAAGTAGAAGAAGAGCAAGAGGAAGCAAATATAGTAGTAGAATTACCAAAGTTCTTATTAGAACCCTGCAGAGACCTTATATTTGTTTCTAGACCTTATTACACAACAAAAGAGAAAATATTACTGAACCAAGTTCAGGGATTTTTTGGTTTTAAACCCGATATTGTGATTTATATATCTTGCCCTAATTCAGACGTGGTTATAAAAAGAACACACAAATTCCTAAATTACTCAAATGGTTCAAGCACTTTCGCTCCCTTTTCACCAAATATGGAAAACGATATTCGTTGGCCACCTCATTATACCATGGTCGACTATAATAGGGGAATTGATAAACATACTTTTAATCCGAAATATAATTGTAAACAACCTACAAATTTTACAACCAACTCTTCAGAACAAATCTGTAACTATAAAAAATATGTTACACCTCTTATAGAAGAGAAATTAAAAGAATTTGACCCCAGATATGTTATAAAAGTAGACGGAAGGACACCTATTCAGCAAATGATGAATATTATAATGGAAAGGTTGCTGACATTGCCCATTAAACCTGTCCTCCTACCAGAACCTTTGTATATCGACGAGCCTCCGGATGAACTAGAAGAATTTTGGAAGACTGTTGAAGAATTGAATGTAATTCGTAGCGGCTCCCTAAGCTTTAACCGATACTCTTCACCTTGGTATAATCGATGTCCAGTTGAGTTACGGAAAAGAAGATCAACACAGGGAAATCCAAAATTTGCGGTTACATTTTTTAAACATGTCTATTTATTATCCTCACTCGATGCTATGGTTTCCTTTTGCAGAAACCCGAGACCCTATTTACAACTTAAATATTTAGAACCAACTTGTCGAATGATTATTTTAGGTACTAAGAGTTCTGGAAAGACAATGATAGCTAAATGTTTATCTTGGATTTTTACGGCCCCTGTCATATGTTTTGAATCATTTTTAAAAACTGAAAAACAAAGAAAGTATGATTCCTATGCAAAAAATATTTTTTCTGAAATAATGGCTACGATAGAAGATAATAGATTTACAAAGTGGCAAGCTAAGGAATTGCAAAGAGTGTCTGATTTAAACACGTGGTATAACACAGTATCCAGTGCACTATCTTCTTACATTCCTATTTTGAAAAAAACCTTAGAGATTGAAGGTGAAGAGGGTGAGCAAGTACGTTCAAAAAGATTCTATACTTTAAGAAATCAACTTTCCTATTTACCCATAGATAACTTAGTGGAACTTGGAGCTCTTCTTAAAGACAAAAATGCTTTATTAAAATATGCTCCTCATCATTTATTAATGGAAATTACCAAACCAAAAACGCCAGTTCTTGGAGATGAAGATGTCACGAACGAAATTTCGTCATACATTGTGACCAACGATCTACAAAAAGATATAGATCCGACGACTGAAGAATTGATGAATGAAATTATTAGAATCGTAAAAGACATCGATAAAACATCTCTAGACGATACGGGCCTATTTTATGGAAAATTTATAATTGATGGCTTTCCATCGGATCCAGAATATTGGGGATATTTGATAAAAGCTGGACTATTACCTGATTATACTATCACTATAATAGAAAATAGAGAAATCGACGCAGATCTTCTTCAGCATTACATTAATATAGGAAAATATACCAAACATCATCAAGAAAGGTTCCTTTTGTCTTCTGACGTCTTAGTAAAAACTAAACTATTACATGATGAACCACCAGAAAATAAATATTTAGATATGCAAATAATAATAGATAATTTAATCTTAACTTTATTTGACTCTGAATCCATTGACGACGCTGCAAATAAAACTGAAAAATCACCCGATGCAGATGCAGTAACAGGTTTTACTGAAACAATGGAAAAGTTTCGTGAAGAATGGGAAGTATCTAAATCAAAATTGGAAGAAAATTATAAATGTTTTGTTGAAACAGAAATTGAAGACAAGAGTGATATAGACATTATAGATGAAGTTTTGAAGAAAATTCGCAACTGTTATTTTAATCCTTGCGTAATAATAGAAGAAGGGCTGGATATTCCAGATGATGATAGTGAAATAACTAAAGATGTTTTAACCTATAACGAGCCGCGGTTTCTAGGCGAGACAAATATTTACTGTCCATTAGCTTTTTATGACTATGGTGTACTGTGGGAAGGTAAATCGGAGCTAGCAACATCTTATGACAATAAAACATACTGCTTTAGTAAAGAAGAATGTGTCGATATCTTTCAACGTGACGTAAAGAAATACCTCTGTTACAATAAACCATACAAAAATGATATACCGCTAAGAATATGTGTAATAGGTAACATAGGCAGTGGGAAGACGACCTATTCTCGTTTAATAGCAAAAGAACTGGGGCTATTTCATATTGATTTCAAAGATTTTATAAATAAATATTTGATTCCGAAACATTTTAAAAAAGTTGGATGGCAGTATGAGAACAGGTTTACTGATGCTTCTGTGGGCGAAGAAGAAGTCGTCGAACTTCAAATAGATGAAGAAAATTTAAACTATATTTCGGACATAACGTTCAATGAACAAGAGTTACGGAGAATTATTTACAACTACATTGAACATGGATCCCCCCTTCTGTCTCCTTTACTACAGCCTTTATTAAAAAAGTTGTGGAATGAACAGCCATTTAATAACAGAGGCGTTGTAATTGATGGTTTTCCAAAACTGCCAACCGATGTTGAAGATATGATCTCATGTTTTTGTATTCCTGAAATTGTAATAGAAATAGAAAGTGATTCAGAAACATCACTTAATAGAATTTCTCCTAAAATGTTTAAGCAATGGAAACTTCAACTTGCCGAAGCTAAACTAAAAGCTAAAAATAAGCTAGACAGAGAAAAACAGGAATGGTTGCATTTTGTGACTAAAACTGTAGTAATAAAATTAATTATTGATGACATTTTAGGAGAGGCAGTCAACGAAGAAGAGCCGTTAAAAATATCATCTGTAGAAAGCACTATTTTTGACGCTAATCCCCTGGGATCAGCCAATGTAGATGTTAATTTATTTCGAACATACAATGAGCTCATACAAGAATATCCAGAACCAGTTGACCAAAATGTATGGGAAAGTGCTGATGATGTACTTGAACATATAAACAACAGAATAGAAAGTATCTTTGAAATAGACGATGAAAATATTCAAGTACTGAAAGATATGCTACTTGAAAATAAAATAAAAATTGTGTCTGTGGATGGCAAAAAATCCAAACAAAAAATTCAACGTAAAATATTATCCAAATTATCAAATATAAGAAATAGGACGCCCTCGTTTTTAGAACAAACGTTTATTGTAAATTGCGATATAGCTGAAATGCTATTATTAGAAGGATTTTTCCTTCTGAGTAAATTTTACAGAATGTGTCCTGTGTTCATATCAGAAAACCCCGAAACAAAGTTCAATCCATATAGTTTGAATAAACGTAAAAATAAAGTATTCCCAATAATTCATCGAGCTTATATATATTTTATTTCTTCCGAGGATAACGTTAAGAAATTCAGAAGAGACCCTTTAAAATATATAAATAATGACCAAATAAAATCTTACAAGGAACATCCACTGCGCATTGGTATTATTGGCCCTCCTAAATCTGGAAAGAGCACAGTAGCAGCAAAGCTTGCGAAAAGATATGGATTGATGTGTATGTCAAAAGGAATGGCTATCCGTCATATCTTAGAAAACATGGATTGGACTACATTAGGGTTCAAAATGAAAAAGTTATTAAAAGAAGGCAAATGCATAGATAATGAGTTGATTATGACTGCTGTTCTAACAGCTTCCATTGATCACCGTACGATGACTAATGGTTTTGTATTGGATGGCTTTCCTGAAACACCTTTTGAGATTTGCCAATTACTAAAATATGGCCTGTATCCTCTTATAATTGTCGATGTCAAAAGCGATGAAAAAGTTATATTAGATAGTTCTCAAAATGAAATTTACCCAAACATATTAAAAATAAAACCACCTTTCTCACGTCCTTTCATTAAAAAGAGGTATGATAAATGGCTCGAAAAATCCTCAACTGTCAGAAATTGGATTAATAGGGATACGCAAAACTTACACACAATAAATGGAAATAATTCGCAATGGCACTGTTTTCTAGACGCATATTCTAAAATAGAAGATATAAACAAAGATATTCATTATTATTTAAGCCACGTAAATACCGACGTTGTAACTACAAAAGTTATGTGTCTATCTAACGAAATGTTTGAACAACGAATGTCTTGTTACAAAAACCTTTGCCCGCTTTGCTTCCACAAAAATATTATAAGACACAATGGATATCCCGCTGACAAAAATGGTGTAGTTCAATATAAGAACTATTTTTATTGGATATGCCCTGAACATCTGGACACCGTGCTCGAATCGCCAGAAGATTTCTTAAATCCCGTAACAATTGAAATACCGGAGATACCAACAGTGGTCACAGCCATTAATACTGCTCTAGTTTACGAAAATGGCATATGTATTGTGACGTACGCAGAAAATCTTCCATCTCAAAAACTTGTTCGAGGCAAAAACGAATTTGCTGCTACATATAAGAAATACACATATTTATTTTGCAGTTCTGGATGTTTGAAGATGTTTTTGGCCCGTCCTCATTTTTATTATGACATAAAAGTTTTTAAAGACACAAGCGTTTTACCAAAACTCACATTAAATAAGTTACCTCATCTCGGTTACCTGGAGCAAACGATTGGTAACATATTAACTGAAGCATGTTGTTCAGTAAATGTTCTTAGACCAAAATATCCCGGCTTAGACACTCGTTTGTCTGGGATTTTATACATAGCACTATACCTTAAGATTCATAATCCGAAAACGAACCATTCAATTTTGCCGATTTATTCGAGAACGTTAAGAGCTTATGAATCAAAATGTAAACTAATAACGGATACAGCTTTGCGTTTACGCTCAATAGATAATCCATTTGCATTTTATCCAAAATGTTGCAAAGGAATAAACAAAATTAAACAAATTGATTCAGGTACGGTCAGGAAGCCGTCATCATATGTGTCGTCTGGTAGTGTATTTTTTGACTCTGATTTTGAATAATAAAGCAATTACTATATTATTATCACTTTAATTTTAACCTGATATATACTTTTAGTGGATGTATAATATATAAAAAGAAAACTGGTGACAAACTTTTTTCACACCTTTTTCCTTTTGTATATATATATGTGCATATACATAATTCTACTTTTCGTGTATATGTCATTGAAATCCTCCTAAAATCTGGAAGGATTAAAACGAATATATTTGAATGCGCCCCAGACGGTTAAGATTCACGATTGAGCCCGGCAGATGGAGTTACAGTCGGAATCTAGGTTATTTAAAATGAAAAGCCTAAAACGTATGTTACTATATTCATTGTGTAACACACTTTATACATTTTTCTCTGAACGCTACTCGTTCTCTCGGACGAAGTTGCGTGTAAAAACTAGTTAGTATATATATATATTGGATCCCTAATTTATAACAGTATGTAATATAAAAGTGTTATAATAGAACTCTCACCTGTGTCCTTTTTCACCTCTAGTATAAATATATCCGTCTTTTTCTTATATTCTTAAAGTAAAACTATCGTATTATAGCTGTGATTGATTTGAATGATTGTAGTAATAGCGAATTCACCACTTTAATACCGATTTCCGACGATTATTACAGTATTTTGATTATTCAGTTAAAATGAAAACATGATGTTATTATACTCAACCGACAATTTATCCCAAAATTTGCCCTACTTTTGGTGTACAATAAAAAAAGGCTATCTGCTTATTTATTTACATTACAGAATACTTACTATTATTATACGTATATAGAGCAGTCTTCATATAATATCTAACAATAAGAGATCGTAATAACAATGGCCTCTGTTTTTATAGCACCCCTTTTTGACACTTTTTATCTTTTATCTTCTGTAGCTTGTTAGGTACATAAAAGTGCATGTAGTGATTGCTAGCTGATGCTGCAATTTATCTAACATTAAAGATGACTAGTAAAATTATATATGAAAAATTACATAAATTCACGCAATATTAAGTGCAATTAAAATATTAAATTATGATAAATTACATTAAAGTTTTTAATAGAGACAGGGCACGTGTCTAGAAGCTTCAAGATACAAGTGTCTGACGAAATATATAAACATGTCACCAAACAATTTTTTTTTGTGTATCACTATTAACACCTTGTACAAAACCACTAAAATTTTGATTATCATAATGTGTTACAACAGTACACTTATGTGTAAAAAACTAACTAGCTATATCTTATTTCAGCAAGTAGGGTACCAGTTCCGGATGAAAGATACGACTACCTCTGCCAGTACCACAAACCACTCAGGTACTTTGTTTTTTATTTACTCGGACAATTTTATAACTTTTGGGACTCTAATAAGGGCTGAGAGTGTAGTTTTTTACATAAAAATGTTGCATTGCAATAAGAAATCCATTTAAGTAACTCCCCATGAATAACTTTAAGGACTGCTGAGAAGGTGTGCTAGTTATCATTTATTTAACTCAATAATTTACTTTAAAATACATTTGTTATTTTGAACAAACGTGGGTCATGTGTAAATGCTGTGTGATATTTTTTGATCCACTTATTGCTGTTTTATTAAATGCATAGTTATTTTCAGCAAAGTTCCGGCTTTTCTAAACGTTGTGGACATAGCTGGTCTTGTCAGAGGAGCTGCAGAGGGTCAGGGACTGGGAAACGCGTTCTTATCACACATTAAAGCGTGCGACGCCATCTTTAATTTGTGCAGTGAGTGATTCTCCATACCTTGAATAAGATTTCCAATAATTTGTAACTAAACCAGACGCTTAAATCATAATAAGATATTAATATTATGCTTTAAAAGATTTTCTACAAAATCATGATTTTTAGGAGCATTCGATGATGAAAACGTGATTCATGTCGATGGGGAAGTTAACCCGATTCGGGATTTGGAGACCATTGGAGAAGAACTTCGTCTTAAGGACGAAGAGCAATTGATGCAGAACATCGAGAAGCTGGATAGAGTAGTTAACCGCGGTGGTGATAAGAAACTTAAACCAGAATATGTAAGAATATAAATAAAAATTGTTGACGAATGTTTTTGGGCTGGTAGGACCTAGGACTAACTGTGATATATTTTGTCTTCCCTTTTAGGAAGCGTTAGCGAAAATCAAAACCATTCTAGTCGAAGAAAAGAAACATATACGTTTCGGGGACTGGAGTGCTGCTGATGTATGTATAGAAATTATTTGGCTTATCTTTTATTTCGACTTAAAACTACATTACAATTAATTTTCCAGATAGAGGTTCTGAATAAATACCTATTCCTGACGTCAAAACCTGCACTGTATCTCGTCAATTTGTCAGAGAAAGATTATATAAGGAAAAAGAACAAATGGTAAGTATTTTATTAATATTCATAATAATAAAATAAATCAGATATTATACTTTAGCTTGCTCCTGGACGTTATGTAAAAAAATATTTAATATCGCTGTATTTAAATAAACTTTTTTTTCCATAATTTTGTAAAAAATCACCTAATATATAAAATTATAACAATTGTTATTTGTTTAATGTATTTTATCGTACATTTTATTTCCAGGTTACCAAAATTGAAAGAATGGATCGATAAAAACGATCCCGGAGCGCCGCTGATACCATTCTCTGGTGCCTTAGAAAGCAAGCTGTTGGATATGGAGCCCGATGAAAGGGAGAAGTTCCTTAAGGAAAACAATATAACTAGGTAAATTATAAATATGTATATAGGAACGTCAGGATGGTGCCTCATGGCAGTCTTGGTAGTTCATATCCATGATAGGCGTTGTAACGATTCGAACTCAAAATAAAAGCACACTTGTACTGTCCAATATCTTATTACTCGATTTATTTACAATTGTATTTAAAATCACACTCAAATAATAAAATAAAAAACGGATTATGAGTCAATAGGTTAGATTTGTGCACTTCGTTTGACGGCTGTCCATAGCATAATGGCCGTCCTCACTCTCAGTGACAATTCCCTATTCGGAACTGGCCGCTCATAATTTTTATGAAACAAATCAACTGAATTACTTATAAGGTTTATTATTAAAATAATTCAAAATCGACGCGCCGTCATATATACATACTAACTAACTAACTTCCATAACTATGATGTTTTAATGTTCCACTTTATGATTTTATCTATCAATGATCAAAGATATTAAAATAATTTTAGTGTAAAATATATATATTATTTTAATTATAAAGTGTAAAATATTGATTAACCAATAACTACATAGATAATATTTGGTTTTGTTTTTAATAAAGTTAATGTTTATTATTAAAATGTTTTAAATTTCGAACATACAATTTGATGTTAACATAGAGTATAAAAGTTTTTATCTGTATTAAATATGAAATATGTATAGTTTATAAATAAAACAGATTTATTTTTCAAATTATAGTGCATTGGACAAGATCATTGTTCAAGGCTACAAGTCTCTACAGCTGGAATATTTCTTCACAGCTGGTGCAGATGAAGTCAAAGCCTGGACTATTCAGGTAATTTAACTAATATTTTCATACTACTCATACCATTCCTTATTATAAACTAGTTTACTATGAAATACTACATAAATAATAATTTTATTTATTAGAATGAGGTTCATTCCGAATTTTGCCAAATTTATAATGATAGATTTTTTCACAAAGAGTTTTTTTAATAGAAGCTTAAAACAAATTAATCATTTTCATTAAATTGAACAAGGATATGAGACACTGCCTTAATTTTTTTTCGACCATACTGTGTCTACCAAACTATTGATCCAAAGCTATATATACAGTCAAGATCAAGAAATGTAGTATCAACTTTCAACTATATAAAAAAGTTTTTTAAAGGTTAATGATATTATAATACACTCATATGTTCATTTATTGATTTTGTTCATTGATTGAAAAGTTCTTCAAAAGTTATAATATTATATTTATATAGTTATTTGTTTGTGCCAACAGAAAGGCACAAAGGCCCCTCAAGCGGCTGGTAGGATCCACACTGACTTTGAGAAAGGTTTCATTATGGCCGAGGTGATGCACTTCAAGGATTTCAAAGAAGAAGGCTCTGAGAGTGCTTGTAAAGCAGCTGGGAAGTACAGACAACAAGGTATGCATTTTTAACACACAAACATATATATATATATATATTCATATATATATATATATATATATATATATATATATATATATATATACATATTCCTTAAGAAATTGTTTCTGTGGGATCTTGTATTATGTATACAAATACTGTTGCTAATATAATTTATTTGTGCAATCTTTTCATTCTTGCATTATTGCATTACATCGTTATAATCATAATATATTTACATTACACATATTAAATAATTTCATTTCTATCACTTCACTTATTTAATATTCTTAAATACACTGTATGTTTACTTAACATAATATAAATAATTTCAAATTATAATGTCAATGTGTACATGTCACATATTCCTAAAATTTAATATTTTCAGGTCGAAACTACGTTGTTGAAGATGGTGATATAATTTTCTTCAAATTCAACGCCGGCGCCGGTTTGAAGGACGCTAAGAAGAAATGACGCGACAAGTTTCTCTTTCTTTTAGTACACATGTTGTACCTCAATCTGGCCTTGTACTCACTGTTACACGTCGCCTGATTATTTATTTTTGACTTTATTACAATGCCCTAAAGCTTACATCTGTTTGAACATTATATCTCGTTTGCATTTGTTACCTAAATAGAAAAATATATCGCTGCATTTTTTTATATGTTTGTGATTTCAAATTAAGAACACTTATGAACATTCTTTAGCTCTCACACTGTTTGAATAAAAATAAAATAACTGTTTCGAATTTCAAATGTAACGTTCTGCTTTTAATTCTAAATTTAAACCTAAATATAGAAATTGTTCTCGTTCACTAGAAGTGTGCAGAAGCTTTTTAATACGATATAGTTACATATATTTTAATAATACTATATTATAAAATTAAGCTTATTGTCGTTTAAAATTTTCTCTATTATATAACTTCTACAAATTCCTGTATGCGTGTGGTGTCGCTCCCGAGGTCTGTTATGTCCTTTATTTCGCTAAAAACTTTTTCCAATATCAAACGCAGCTGTTTAAGTAATTTTTTGACATTGCTCTTGGAGAGAATATCTTGGTCTGTGAGAGGTGCGAGTTTTTCTTTGTCTTTATCGGATTTTTGTAATATTTTGTTTAATATGTATGACGATCCCTGAAAAACGGCTTCCTCCCATTCCTAGAAACAAAATAATTATACTGTAACTAAATTAAGGAATTATTATATTTAAAAAATTGAACTCGCCTGAAAATCATTATTCAATGTGTTTAACGACAGCATGTTCTCAACAAGTTTTACTTTCGTATTGTCAGGGATGGCATCTTTAAGTACATTCATTAAAAGATAACCCGCACCTCTTACACTGCCGCTGGCTCTGAAATGTTTTTTTTTTCTATAACATATAATTTACATGTATATGTTCAAATAAAATTCATTTTTTATACCTCAATACGTATTCTTTGCTCTCTAATATATTGTTTGAAACGGTTTTAATGCGTTCGTGGGTGTCCTTCATGAGAAATTCTAAATGGTCACAGTTACCAGGCGGGTGGGAGCCATATTGAACCAAAAGTCGTTTCTGTATCACGGTGAACTGTCTTTGAAGTACATTGAGTTCTTCCTATAAAAATCAAAATGCAGTGATAAATTTCAGTATTGATTTACATCTATTATAATTTACATTTATTACCTCTAGACTTTTTAAAATTATTCGTTCTTTCACGTGACCTTCAATCGACTTCAAAAAGGTTTGCATTATCTGTCTTATTATTTCTCCGTCGAAGTCACAGATTATTTGAAAATCCATAACTTCTGATTCCATGCGGTTATTTAGATTTTGTATGAAATATTCAACTATTGGTACTATTTCCGAAAACGTGTTTGCTTCTATTGAACACACGCCATCGGAAATTTTCAAAGTGACAGTTTTATCTGAATTGTTATATATGAAAGAAATAATGTTTTCGGATAAAAGATCATTGCTTAGTTGTTGTTCAGCGAAATCTGTAATATTGATTAAAAGTGATGAAAATGATAAGTAGTGGACCTTCAAAGTATAGATAGTAATCAGAGTAACACGCACCATTAAATATATCTTTGAAAGTTATTTGAGATCGGTTTATCTTTATCGGTAAACTAAAGTCATGGTCTGTTACTGGTTCCACAAATGAACAAAATAATGTTAGTGGTACAAACGCTGTTTTTTCTATTGTTCTTATTTTACCAGTTGCGTCAATGACCGTTAGGATGATCATTATACTTGTTCTGGTAACGTTTAACGAACCCGATAAATTAATAAATGTCTCAATAATTTCGGTTCCATTTATATTCTCTAAGCAGACTGTGGTTTCAGAACTGACAATAGGTGCGGTACAGTCATACGTGACTTGTATGCTTTGAATTAATTTAGGCTCTTTTGCTGTAATTGTTACAAATACCGGGCAAGCGCTGATTGGTTCCATAGTGTAGTCAGTTGAAGTTTTAATTGGTTGGCCGATGGAAATTTTACTGGTTACTACACGTTCGAAATCGGCGTAGGTTTCTTCGATTTCTATAAAATAAAACATTCAACCCAATTAATACTTTAGATAAATATTAATAATATAATATAAACACATGTTTTTATCCAATACCCTCTTTCGCGTCCAAAACCTTTTGTAGTGACTTTTCGACTTCATCTATTTGCAACTGAACCTCTCCAGGATCCATTGTTTCGGTAATTGGGCTCGCGTTTGAATTTAAATCGGGTTCCGTACCCAAGTAACTGACAATAACAGTCCCGTCCTCTGACAATGTAACTATACCTCCCGACAAAGCGTTTAAGAAACAACGCGAAATCGATATAGCTTTATGATTCAAATCACAAGACCATAATAATTTTGTGTCTTCGTATATATTCAGTTTTGAATTCTCTGATGTCACCATAACTAGTAGTCGCGAACTCGGCTCTGAAAGCAACTTTAGAGAATAATTCGCTTTTGAGACACTTTTCGTCTAAATAGATTAAAAAGTTTAGTATTACCATAATACCACCCAATTAAATACGCGAAGAAACACACGGGCATATAATCAAATCTGATCATGTATTTCATAAGGCCATTGTCTTGGAAACAGTAAAGATGCCGCTCACCCAGCACCAAGATACTAGAAAAATTACTACTACTCTGAAATATAAGGAGTAGTCATTAAAATCTAATATAATTCTGACATAAGAACATGATTATACCTACACGAATAACCTGGACAGATAGAATTTCTTCGCCCGCATTATAAGCCCATTGAGGAATATGTTTATTGTTTTGGTTAAAGCTCAACTCACTAAACTCGCTGAGCTGTTGATAACTAGAAAATGTTGATTCAATAATAGGTACCTACCTTTAATTTATCTTTTATATTTATTTCACCGATATAAATACCTGTACTTCTACCTGTATATCTCAAAGACCCAAGTTGACTTGCAAATAACAAATTGATCGCTGTTCGCTACGTAGCATATTGGCCCAGGTATGATAATGTCGTTAAACATGCACATAAATAAAAATGTATCTTGATCAAAGAAGCTTAACGTGCCATCCAAGGCTTGTATACAAATAAGATGTTTGCTTTTTGAACTACCAAAAGGACCACAAATGACGCTATAGGCTCGCCTTGTAAATGAATGTTTTATGACGGAAATCAGTGAATTTTGTTCTCCTGAAATAAAAAATCAATTATACTAGGTGTATCTAGAAAAATTACATGTTATTTAAAACTTCAGTTACCTATATCAATATGGCCGGTCTTTCTTTCTAAAACATACACCTCGTAGCTGTTTGGATGTAATACTATTATTTGTTGATCCGCGTTATCCCTTTAACATTTAAAGTCAATGAATTAAAAAAGATGAAACATCAAAACAAAAAGTAGTTACAAACTTACATTAAAAACTTTCCAGTTTCTATTTGTAAAACTATATCATTAAATTGAAATTCTAAAAGTATAGGAGTATTATTATTCAGACCATTCGGTTTGTATATTTTTAATATTTCTCCCTGAACTACTATTATACAATCACTATCACTGTGTGAATTAAACTTCTCGACCTTAATACAAGTGCTATTCTGTATCCCCTCCTCAAATTCATCATTTTGAAAATTACGGTTCGACCACCATTGCTTTAATTTAAAAATGGACATCTTATATTACAATTTTCTTCGAAACCTTAACATTAGGATTCCCACTGGGCGTTCACGTTAAACAACTATTGTTGTTACTTAAACTTAGCCATGGTAACCAATATTGTTTGTGCTTACCATATACAATTTTATTATTATGTAATACCTAAATATATTAAATATTTACTTGAATAGTTAGACATAAATAGTAACTTAATTAATAGGTAGGTAAAGATAACTATTATTAATCATATTACGAGCAAATATATTATTTTTTGGAACTTAAAAAATTACATTTAGATGAGGAAATAAAAAAATTACTGGTGATATCTCAATTAAATAATTTTTTCAAATTGTGGCCATAAATATAAGACTTCTTTTATATATATATCGATTCTGCTTAAACACCTTACGGCTTCTATTAAATACTGAGAAAATATAATTGTGGTTAGATCCTCCTCCTCCTCTATCAGTTCTTGACCAAAAACGATATGTAACGATTAAATGTATTACGAAACATGGCTTGAGAATACAAAAAAAAAAAAACTATGAATGAAGGTGTAAATAAATCTACCTAATTTATGTACTTAATTACACCTACATAACATGTTTTAAAAAATTGATATATGTGGGTATTTTAAATACATAAAACAGATATACACTGGTCAATCGTGTTATGCAGCACAATTGCATTAGCCAATAGAAAACGCTTTAATGGTATCATTAAAGATATTCTAAAACGTTCAATGAAACATAAATGAACATAAGGCAGAATAATCCTATTTCCAAGAATACCATAATCTGGAGTTTCGTTTGAACGAACAAACAAACCCATAACGATAAAAAAAAGACCAATGTATTTCTGCCGTAATATGCGAGGTTGTACAGATTAAATAATCATTCAGAATTTAGAGAAAATATTGAGTATCTGTGGTTGACGATGAAGGTTTGTGTTTTGTTTGGACAATTTATTATTTGTATTTTGTCGTGTAGACTGTGAAGACGTTAGAAGGTGGTGCTTGTTTTTTCATTAGATGCCAAGGAACGTTCTTGAGCGAATAATTTCTAAATATATACCTACATTGAATTTCATACTGGTCTATTATAAACGAGTGGTTGTAAACTACCTTTGAGATGGCTGATTCCGAGATTCAAAATAATGGAAGTGTGGAAAAAGAACAAAGACCTAATGGTGGTGGAGATGAGGGCGACGCATGGGGAAGTCTTGACTCATCATCCGTACATCGGTATGCCAAAATGCCCGTACACCGTAACGCTCAAAGGTACAACATGCAGCATCCGAAACGTGGTATGGCACTTATTTTTAATCATGAGACTTTTGATATACACAACCTCAAACAGCGAACGGGGACGAGCGTCGATAGTGATAATTTATCTAAGGTTTTAAAGAGTTTAGGTTTTAAAGTAACCATACTCAACAACTTGAAATCCGAGGACGTAAACATGTACCTTCAGCAAACAGCTGAAATGGATCACTCGAATTATGACTGTCTACTCATAGCTGTGCTGACCCACGGGGAAATGGGCATGCTGTATGCGAAGGACACTCATTACAAGACTGATAATCTATGGTACTACTTTACAGCCGATAAATGTCCCTCACTAGCAGGAAAACCAAAGTTATTCTTTATTCAAGCTTGCCAGGGTGACAAGTTGGATGGAGGTATTACTTTGTGTAACAGAACTGAGACAGATGGTTCATCTCACAGTGCTCCATATAAAATACCAATCCATGCAGACTTTTTGATTGTATTTTCAACTGTGCCTGGGTACTTCTCCTGGAGAAATACCACCCGTGGATCATGGTTCATACAAGCACTTTGTGAGGAGCTTCGTTATTCAGGTACTGAAAATGACATCTTAACACTCCTAACGTTCGTTGCCCAGAGAGTTGCTCTGGACTTTGAATCTAACACCCCGGATGTTTTACCCATGCATCAACAGAAGCAAGTGCCTTGCATCACCAGCATGTTAACAAGGCTACTGGTTTTTGAGAAGAAACAAATGTAATTTTCCAAATATTTTTATAGATTTATATTTGTTATATTAGTATGAAACAGTACATAGCATAATATTCTATTAACTTAAATACTAAGTTTTTCTATTTTATTTGGTGCATTTTATGGTTAAAAATGTTTCAACGGCAATACTCTTGAAAATTCAGACGAAAGCATTTAGTGTCGAGCGTGTTTTTATATGATAATTACTCATAGTATGGATTTAATGCTTGAGCTTTATTTCAATAATGTTAAACTAAATGTAACAATATTAATGTAATATTAGTATTTGTTGCTTGTTTAAAAATTGAACAATTACTAAAATTATGTGTAGATTATAAATAATTCTGAACAAATCATGCTCAAATGTGCACAAGCTTTGTATAAGAGATTCTAAAGGAATTAGATGTAATAAAATGAAATTATCCATTTGTTAAGCTTTAGTACTTAAGCTCACTGCCAGTAATTCTATTCTGAAAAATGATTGCATGCTACGGTTAACATATCATGGGCTCAAAATGTTTGAAAATCCTTTTACTTATTACATTCAATCTTCGGAAGAAAAGTATTTCTTTTTTTTATTATTTACATTAAGTATCTTTTAAGATAAAGCTTTTTAAGTTTCCTGTAGAGGTCAGCACTATTTGGTGCTGATGATAATGAAATAGTTGTTAATTGCCATTTGTTGTATTTTTTTTTTTTGTTTGAAGCCATTATGTGTATAAGGCCACTCCTGTTATACCTCTATAATTGGAATGTGTGATACCTCTTTGGTACTGTACTGATTAAGATTGTGGTAGGAAAAAATTCCTTTGAAGAGATTGTTTTATAAATTATATGATTTGTATAAATTTGTGCCTTGAAAAAAGACATAAAAAAAATTTTTAGTTTTTACAAGAAACTCAAATCTCTTCATAGAAATTGTGATGTAATGCAGACATATTTTTGGTATTAAACACTATTTTTATGTGTCTAAGCAATAAATTTTTTCCATATTTGAATTTCTCTTTTATTATATTTAACCTGTTTATTTAATTTCTTTGCAAACAATTTTAGAATAAAATGGTTAGTATATTTGTGACTTGAACATTTATTACAATACAATCTATTTTTATTAACTCTCAGTAATCTGTGACCGCAATATGGAATTTTAATTGCTTTCTTACAAGCTGGTTAGGTCTGTGACGCATTTTGGTAAATAGCTTAGATTTTTTTAACAATGTTCAAGGTGATATTAATTTTGATTTCAAACAAAAGTTCAAAAACAAAAGCTTCATTAAAATTATTACTAAAAATAACAATTGTCTTAAATATCATAGAGAATTAAAAATTCATTTTTTATTTCCTATCCTTCGCATTACATACCTACCTAAGCGATAAATATTGGATTGTAATATTGAATGTTTTATTTCGCTTTTTAAAAATAGTCGCTTATTTTAAAAAGGAATATCTTAAAAATCTTAATTATTGATAATAGAAGTAATATACAGGTGATTCGTATTTTATATCAATAGGAGATTCCGCGTGACATTTCAATTGAATAAAAAAAAAGAGGTTTTCAAAAATTACCCTCAAAATGTTGCTGGTACTGATCCCGTTGCTTAGTGTTGTGATCATAAAGAAGCGAATAAGATGTTATAAATGTTTAGAGGATAAATGTTGAGTCCAAAAAAAATATCATTTTATTGTTTAGAATTTGAGATATTATTGAGAACCTAAATGTAATCTTGAGGATGTTTCTAATAACTTTCTCTTTAGTCATTTACAGATGAAAAGACAAACTTTCTCTTTAATAATAATAAACATATCGTTACCAATTTGTCACTTATGCAGTTTCGTTTTCTTGGGAATACGGGGTATAAAAAGTAACCATAAATATTGAATATCATCGTTATCATATTGTCTGGAAATAAAATGATTATTTATTTATTTTTAAAATTAGCGAATACCTACCTTTAATAGCTGTTATATTAATGAATTCACTGGCTGATTTTGTTTTGTAGATATCAATATTTAATAATAATGATAAATAGAAAATTAATGAAAATATTTTAATTAAATTGCAGTATATCTGATAACGTTTGAAGTGTACTTGATAACGTTTTCATAACAAGCTTTCATTGGCATGTATGTATGTACTTTTAGATACGTTCGTTATGATACATGCAAACGGTTATGTGTACAAGCTAGACGACAAATAACATATGTAACTATTTTACTATTTATTCTTTTGTTGTTCGATTCGTAAATTTTAGAAAATTGAATTAAAAGCGGGGCTAATTCATTTTAACAAAAAAAGCAATTTAATACCTGTAAATTTTTCGGAAATAAGCACTCCAAAATTTTAGCTCGGCAGGCTTGGGACCACTTTAAATTGAAACTGTTATATCTGAATTTATCTATAATTTAAAAGTTTTATTTATCATATAGGAAATAAACCAGCCATCTAAAAGAACAGGTTTGTTACTTTGTCGCATTATTAATTAGGAGGGTCCACAACTCAACCATCGCAGTTAAACTGAACTGCTGGTTACGATCGCTTAAAATGATGCATCATTTATTACATGAAGTACATACTGTCAATTATATGTGTCTTAATCTTATTTAACTAATAAAGAGCAATATTTAACTAGTGTCTTTTTAATTAAACTTAAAAAATACAATTAATGCAATACTAGAAAGTTTAAAAAAGTGTATTTTTATTTCAACAAAAATGTATTAAACTGACCGTAGATCAACTGTCATGGTAAGTTAAGGCTACGAAATAAGAAGGTAAATTTATAAAAAATTCAGTTATTAAATATTACCTATCTGTAATACCTCTTGTACGAAATTTTGGATTCCAATTACCTAGTGTCTGTAGTTGTATTGAAAAAGCTACTTTCCCATCTTTTCACATGAAAACTAGTCGGCATAGATAAAATTTGTGCCATTTTGCACTTACAATACCGAAACAAAAACCACAAAAGACACAACCGCAACCAAATTCATTTTTGTTCTAAGTTAAGCAAAAGAAATTCGTCAAAATTGTAAGAGCTTTTGTAGTATGTAACATAATGATTTTAAATTACTTGAGAAATTAACGGTTATATTGTTTTTAACGGAATGGATACTTATAACTTTTTTACTCTATTTTTATAATTAAAGGACATTAACTGCCTGCTAGCGCTACGTAGAACTCATTTTGTGTATTGGAAACTTGGTGTAGTGTGTGGAAAAATTTCAAACCTATTTGAACTTTTACATTCACTGGATACCTGGAATGAAAGTATTCACACAGCGCCTGATGGGTGATGGGTGATGCAACACTAATCATAATGTCGCAATATATTTTGCACTTGCGTATACCTACTCATGTCTAGACTAAGTGTATCATGTAGTGTCGCAGTCTAATACTTACCATTATATACTTCCCCTTACAATTTTTCAATGTCATAAGGATTTGATTTAAAGATAATATTTTTTCGACTTCAAAATAATGACATAGAAGATGTACCTAAGGTATTTAAACATATCCTGTGAAATATCTATAGACTATAGTATCTATCCTTTTGCATTTAATTTGTATTATTGGAATATTTTGAGATACGGGCAAAACCGAGAATTTTACCACAAATATATCTTTTATGGATAAAAGTAGTAAACAATTTTAAAGTAGGTACCTATAAAATGAATTCTGTGCTAGGTAATATAAATCTTGTTACATAATTTTAAATTCAATTCTGGGGTATCATTGATGTACTATTTTCTATTCTTAAAAAGAAGTATATTATATGCAAATGAGAAGATTTATTTTTAATATTTTTTTGTTAAGAAGAAAATATTGATTAATTACATATTATTGGCATAGTTCGAGGTAAAAGTCAATATGTTATATTTTGAGTTCATTGACCGGCGGGCTCGGATACAGATTCATTAGTCTCTTGCACAGAAATCAATAAACTTTATTCTCGACCTACGTGTATTTTACAGTATTGCGTCATAATTAGTTAGAATTGATGAGTAAGATCAAAAGAAGTGTTGTTTTGGGGACCATTAACTTGTTTCCCATATGTTTCAAATTTGATACTTCATTACTTACTGCCTACAGATGTTTAATACCTATTTATATTTTACAATATCTACTTAATATTTACAGTAAAATATTATTTATATCATCCAACATTTCAAGTATTTCCGGGCTATCAGATAACATTTCTAGTTGTTTCAATTTAATTATCAATATTTCATATTATTAAAAGGTTTAACGAGAAGTGGATAATAAATAAAAACAATAATATGTACTAAGAATATCCTGACAAATTATCTGTTATTGAAAAATATATCACACGGTAATATGAGGTCATATTAGTTCATGTTACAACTTACAGGGTAAATGACAGCGATGGCTTCATATTACTGCGTCGAGATTAGTAGGTGAGTTCTGACAAAATTATAACAAGTTTAGTCTAGACTAGAAGTTTTTATGTTACATAAACCTAATTAAAAAGAAGCAGGAATTTTCGAAGAAATATAATATTTTCCTGGTAACAAATATGAAGTACTAGAGTCGTAATCTTGAACCAATTAAATATTTTTCTAGTTACTGATAGCGTGACAATAAAATTTATAACATCGAGTCCCTTTTCAACGAAATGTCATTTTACTATAATAAATATAAAAAGCACGAGAATGCTTTTTACTAGGTATCTTCCATCAAAAAGCTATTTGCTTGATAGACCCTGATCATAATGGGTCAGATTTAACTGTAAAAGATAATAATTTAAACAAAAAAAGATATCAAGGTCGTTTTAATATTAAATACGGACATTTTCACTAAACTGAAAGTCATTTCCATTATTCTCAAAAGACAAGTAACATACTCTTTGAAATAAATGGGTACCCCTTAACCCCCGTTCAAAAGCTGCTTTTAGACATTCTAGTCAAAATAATATGCTATGGGAGCGAGATCAAATATTTTGGTATAGGTATCGCCATACCTAATATAGGAATTTCAATAAAAAGAATAATGCCAGTCAGAGAATACTCGAAATATACTTTTTAAGTTTTAAAAGATATATGAATTAATTTGAATTTGTATATAGAATCTGATCTTATTTAAAAGAGATTTTCTTTCCTTCTACCTACCTTACATATTCACAGTTAGATTTTTTCAAAATGTATATCGAACTTATTATCACAGCCAATCTATCGATATTATATGCGTACACAAAACGACGTCAAGTGAAATAGTTTCCTATTTGCTCTTTAACACGCTTTTATTAGCTTCACTTGTATGTTTGTTTGCATGTAATCAAAGTCTTTAAGTTCGATTTTGCACTCTTTCTAGCGATTCGATTTTTTTTATTTTCACACCTGATAGTGACTGGTAACATTCGATAATTCGATTGAATTACCCCATTATCCTGATTAGATTTGTCAGGATTGATCAGTTTATCTCCGCACCCTTTGCGTGAAAAAAGTCAGACACTTAGAATATAAAAATTTTCTAATGCTATAAATACTTGCATGTTTGTTCGTACACATTTATAAAGGTACAAATCTAATACGCATACCATTGCTATATAATATTCATAATACAATATGTGTAATTTACAAAAAGATTTCTTACTGACAACAACATATTTAAGATACAAATTGTGATTTATTTATTTATTTTGCGAAATAAAATTCGATTAAAAGCTTAAACCTTGTAAAAGTAATTTAAGAAAAACACGGGTCATATCTAGGTAAAAAATATATATTGGTATATAAAGTTTCTGAGTGGTTTGATAAAATAGCATTCGTTATATTACATGCTATAGTATTTTAATAAAATAAATGTATTATGTACTGTCACTACTTATTTTAAGAACCATAACATGAAAAATACAAATCCTTGCGGTATGGAATTCGCTAGTCCTGGCGCTTCGTTTCGAACGGGACTTCGTGCCAGATTCTGTCGATTCTGTATTTGAATCTCAATATTAATATTTATGTGAAAAAAGGGTGGGGTGCTCGTTTCACGACAAATATGTCACAATGCACCCCACGTTTTTTTCACAATAATACACAATTAGTATTTTTCGTTCATTATTATTTTCTGCCTGAGTGGAAAATTATTTTTCACTTTTTAGTTTGATAGTAAGCAACAAAAGCGTGTTTTTTTAAGTTTTTTTAACAATATTTATTAGAATGAGATACCTTTATCTAACTAAATTCACAATCCCTAAGTGCATATATGACTTTCAGACATTCCAAGAATATAAATAAAATAAAGAATGTCTTGAAAATATTTATTTCAGTACCTACCTAATAATATTTTTTAAAACATTAACGTAAGGTTGATAAGGTTGGTTAAGAATCTCGAAAGTGTCTATTTGTTTTTGGTTTGATATTATATAATTTATTTGAAACTTAAGTTATATAGCTATATACAGCTGTAATGTGCCTTTATATTAAACAACTCAGTACTCGGTTACCATTATTTTTTTTCTAACGCTTTATCTTAAGAGTTTTGAATATTTCTCTTGAAATAAATTCTGTGAATGCTTTAAATTTTGAATGCTTATGTCAAGATAATACATCCTACTTGTGTCCTTTACAGTCCAGGGTTAAAATTATGTTGGCCTTTAACATGAAATGCGAAGGTCATTACAGCTTTCAATTAAGGTCATACCAAGGACTTATGACTAACGTCTTTGGTCAATGATACAAATGCAGTATAAATATTTACGACTAGCAACTTAACCCGTGTCTTCTTGAGCTCGTGGCCTTTAATTAAAATATAGTATATTATATACTTATGTTATATTTCACACGTACTGTAACGTAACGTAAAGTAGTCTATAAAAAAGGTTTAAATTTCTTTTTTCAATAAATGCAAAGCCACTATGACCTTAATGTGTAACTGTGAATTACTATCAGAATTTTATGTGGGCGTTTACAAACTATATAATTATTTTATATAAAACATTTCGTTTCTAATCACTGATATCCTAATGTTAGTAATGAAATTTTTTTGCTTTGAAATTTTGCTAAAACAAAAAGCGTTTTTATATAGTATACACCTACCTATAATTCTCGTATATATCCTATGGCGACAATACAACTACATGCTTACCATAAGATTTTATTAAAACATTACATACAAAGCGTTTCCAGTGTTTCCATTCAATAACCTAAGTTAATTTATGAATGAAAAACTAGAATCGATTGGTAAAAAATACAAACTTGTGCTAAACATATTATCATATTGTGGGATAAGAATATTACACGTAACGAGTACACAGTGCAAGTTTCGTTAAATTAATACATAAATTCCTGACAAATTCTTGGACTATTTATGAATTATTCTCACTGCTACATCACTTTCTCTTAACCGTCATTAACTGAAACATTAAACATACTTATATTTTCGATATACCTAATAACGTTGACATTAAGTTGACGATACAAATTCATACTTATTATATTATAAATCTGATTATGTAATAAAAGTTCTAAAAACCTATTCAACAACATAAAACTATGCCACATCGGTAGCTTTAGCCTTTCCTTTACAAACACATCTGTATCTCCTCCAATAGATGGCACATTTTATTTCAAACTTTGTATTACTTTTTTTTTGATGTACATGTTATATATATTTCTTTAATTATTTAAGAAAATTTTCTTTTACTTTAGCAGTTGACTGGATGGGATGCCAAAAGAATATGAATAAACTTCAACGATTTAATTTTTAAGTTTTACCATTGACACTTACCAAAAATCCCACTGAAAGTTAACTCTATTAGTAAGTAATTAATAAGAAGTGAATGCACTCAAATACAAACATTTACATTGACGAAGCTACGTAATACAATCTATACATATTACACGCCAACATAACTGTTCATATTTTTTTGACATTTTCTTAAAAATAAAAATGGCGGCGTTAATTGTAAACAAACATTGAAACAGTTCGATCCTATGTAGGTACTCATAATTCACAAAAATATACATACGTATAATGAAAGTTCAAATAAAACTTATTTGAAGCGAAAAGAAGATTGAACAGAAAGCTAAAAAACTTCGTTTTAAATCATCAGAATATAATAATCGTATTTATTTATTTATCGCATAAAAATATCTTGTATTATTAATAACTTTTATTTCATTGATTGATATTTACCAAGGCTGTGAGTACACAATAAATTATAATTATTATCTCCTCCTAGGAAACTCCTGTGTACTCATACGTATGTACCTACTATCATTATATCCTTGTTTCTATTTCTTTGTTAGCACGCTACATTACATTTATTATGTTTCAGTATTATAAGACGCAATAGATTTAAACTATATCACTGCACGAGTTGTGTTAATTATTTGTGATTAAACAAGAACATTTTCCATATTTTTTAGTTATTTATATAAAAGTATGAAACCTTTTTTTATCCCGATTATATTTTTTAACTTGCGAGTCAATTGCAACGCAACTTTATAGTACGTTTTGAGATAATTTAGGATTCCTACGAGAATTCATGCAAATCCCTAAAGAAATCCCAGTTATACCTGAATACTCACACCCCTCAGAAAGTTTTCATATTTGATTCAAAATCTGACTTCTTCAAGGTTTTTCATCCTCAAATCCTCGTGTAAAACATTCTTCAATCAACGATTTATTATGGCTTACATTAAAACAGACAATTTTGATTAAATTAACGAATTTTCCCACTAAGAGTACAGAACATACAAACAATTAGCGCCTGTGGCTTTATTAAAGGTATAACGACAATAAAATAAAATCATATCTCCCTGTTTGGAAGACACTTTTGTGTCGATTCAATTTATTTGTTATCTGTAGTAGATTTTTGTCGTACATTTCGGCAAAATAATAGTAAGTACTGACGCATATGCATATTGTTCACATGTTTTGGACTGACAGCTATGGCACTTGAATCACAACTTACAATAAACAAGGAAATTTTGTATTTTTAATTATATACCAAATTGTTTGAAAATAAGAATTTGAAATTACACGCTGTAGCATTTTGAACGGATTATTTATGATGACTAAGAAATAAAATATGATTATCCGAAAGTACTTATAAGTGCCGAGTTGAATAAAGAACTTTCGGTTTGATAGAAACATATTTTTAAATAGGTAACATTATGGATCGGAATGTCATAGTTGTCATTCGTTTTGATCTATATAATGTTGGACGTTGATGACTACAACACTTCTTTTCTGGATTGTTTGAAAAAGAAAACAGCAATAGAAAAATAATTAATTTATTTTAAATTTAAAACACAAAAGTCTATCAGAACTTAATTCCATTTGCTCTCTCTCTGATTTCCCAGCACGAGTCCCAGAATAAACTCAATCTCTGTTCATGATTTGCACAGAAATGTTTGAAATCTCTGAGCATTCTCATCTGGAATCCTTCTTCTCCCGTAGCCGGTGTCTGGGACCACTTCCATTTCTTAGATATCATGTGATTCCACGACCACAAGAAACCCATCTGTGCAAAAAACAAAAACAGCCTCTATAACTATTATTAAATGATAAATATAGCAAAAATGTGCTTACGATATTGTTACAAGTGGCGCCATCTGTGCCGTACTAATTATAATATACTGTAGGAATATGAGAGGGTAGGAGAGAATCAATGTAGGAATATGAGAGGGTAGGAGAGACTCAAACGACATATAAGCAGTTGTCAGAGGACATCAGGGCTCTTTTTCGTTCGTAACGCGCGTTGGTATGATAGTTTAGTCGTTAGTAGATTTTAGAAGTGTGTTTAAATCTTTCGATTGTGTTATATTCGGATTTCATTTAACGATTAGTTTAAATCAAGATAGTTGAAAGTTATTCATTTGGAATTGTTTTTATTTTTGTGTAAATTTAATAAATTAGCGGTGGAATTGTATCGAATGTTATTTTTTAAAAAGTCAATTCTTATCTTGTTTCTAAGAATACTGTAATCCTTAGAATTATTTTTATGACTGACAATAATGAATTATAATACTGAAGCATTGTAATTTTGTAATGGCAACATTTAAGTATCAACCTGTATTTGAAAACTATAAATACTGGCTTCAGCCGTTTTGTAGGACATTACTGAAAGTAACGCTGAACATTGAAAAACAAATCTGATACTGTACCTCGAACACTATATTAGACAATTTACCCAAACACAGCTTACAAGTATAGACGTAAAAGAAAATGTATATAATACAAAATTATGGACATAGAAAAAACTTTTATTCTAGAACAGGATTTACTATTATTCCACCTTTTTGTCCCTTAATATATATAAATACAATATAATGTATGTGCATGTGACATATTAATGTTTTTACCCGTCTGCTGTTATCATAGTCGTCTTTATTTTTCCCGCTGACGTGTCGTGTGATGTAACCTTCGTGCGGACTCGGCGCCACATCCGAGTGCACAGGATATCTAATACATAGACATATAGATATGTATGTATTTCAATTTAGGATAATCGTTTAAAACGCAAGCCAAGATTTATTTAATTAGTAGTAATTTTTCTTATGATAGTAATATATTTTCCAATGCTTATTATGAATCCTCATAACTGTATGAATAGTTGCAAATAAATGAGTTATACCTACATATATATTCGAAAATAAAAAAATATATTTTTATTTCATGTATGAATAACGAATATTCAGTAAGTGACATTTATGTATGTTTTTTAAAAATAATTTATGTGGATTCAAAAAACCGCAACTTCTAAAGAAATTTATCATACATGTTATATATTAATTGATGATATAAGTATCGAAAATTATAAGCCAGGAACACACTGTTGTGTTTCTTATACAAATAAATATTATAACAAAAAAATTACTTTTAATTGAAATATGAATCACTGTCATACTTGTATGATATAACAATGTCAAATACAAGAACCTCTACGGCCTGCCATAAAATCGTTCTCCAGTGCTACCGACCTGCTGGCATTAACCGGTTTATTCGCTGGCTTCGTCCTCAAACACTTCTGTTCTAATTTAACTGTTGTTGGTATCAGTATGAACATGTTGCCAGTCACGTGAACGTACAAATGGTCCCCCACCCCCGCAGCGTGTGAAGTACTCTCCACCGTGCATTTTATGAAACCGAATCTACCGACTATAGCCTCTTGGAACAGGAACAACCTTTCTAACCAGGTTTCCTCTGGAAAACCTACAACCACGACACATATAAACAATTTGCATATAACATAATAGCATTTCTATGCATATATGGGATATGTCTTAAAGTTATCAGCTTATATTTTATTATTTATTACCTTCGAACAAAGAAGTCTTTCCTCTTAATAGAGGTTCTTCATTTAAAGGCACGTATATAGGACCTCTTAATGGATCAGATTTCTCTGTGAAGGGTAACGCCAGTGGGTCAGCCGGTATTGGCACCATTTGGAGACGACAACTCTGCGCCTTGCGAGCCCAACCGAATATCTAAACATAAAGTATACATGAATTATTTCATTTTTAATATTCAGAGGAAAATATCGAATTTTATGAAAGTTTTCATAATTAATGTCTTCTGATATTTTTGATAATTTCCAAAAAAGTGAGACAGCTACTAAATTTTTTACTGAAGAATTTAAAAATGATAGTAACTGTTCACTGGAAACTCATTAAAGATATGAAAGAATATGAAAGCATTCCATTGTTCTTAAGTATAACTAAAATATCTTTAAAATATGTCCATGGATAGAGAAATCATTCAGAACAAACAGACATTTGTATAAAAGAATAATTTTTTTTAATTTTTTTAGTTGGACTGTAAGGTCAAATTTAGATTTAATAATTATAGGGATACATTCTGTACTACCCTGTGACTTTTACTTGAAAATAATAACTAAATATGTAAGTACATTTTAGTAAATAAAAGAATATCCTACATATTAAGTGTATTTAACGATTCTAAACTCACGCTTGAAGTAATTATCAAGTAATCATACAACAAACGTACTTTACAACAATTTGGAAAAGATCTTATATTCTTACAGTGCTCGACCGATATCAATCATAGTATATGTATAGTATACATATGAATATAAGACCTTTTCCAAATTGTACCACTGAGAACCACAAAATTCATATATGACATGAAATTCATTGAGACCGAAAAATATATTGACAATTTAAATTGTCATACCAATTCAGCCACGATGTTCCCGCTAGCGATGGCCCATTGTATGCACATCTCGTAGGCCTGGTCCGGTCTGAAGGTGGCCTGGTAGCGAGCGTGGCCCCACTCGATACGATCACTCTTGTTGTTCACATCGATATCCAGGTGAGTGTTCTTGTATAGCGGCACTGAAATCATCATTAAATAAATTAATATATATTGTCTTTTAAGTGATAGGATACTAAATTTTTTTTTCAAACAATTAATTTGTATAAAATTTTTAAATTTTAATTATATTTGTATCACCCTGTATATATTGCTAGTGTCTCAACTCACTATCGTCACTGCCTAATTGCATATAATTAGGATCTATATTATCACATAGGAAGGCGGGCATGCCGGAATCATCGGTGACAGGACTCGTGCCAGATATATCAATTGCTCGCGAGCTCGTCTCTGTTGTTTGTAGTGGAGATCTAGGCCCTAGGACCTCTACTTCCATCCACTCGTTTTCAAAGCTCTGTAAGTCCCCTAGAGGTTTCACGTAATCCGAAAGCTCTGGAAGGATAATATAAAGGAATAAATTTCTAGTAATTTGTCTTATTGATAAGGTGATATTTATTTCGTTTTTTGTTAGAACAGTCGGTAGATATTTAGGAGACAGCAAAATTATTTAAAATCCCTTATCTAGAATTATTCGAATGTAACTAAATGAACCGATCATAGTTAATAGATAATCAATATTTTTACAATAAATCTCACCTTTATCTTTCTTCTGTGGTAATATATGATACATATAATAACCAACAACATAACGCTTGAGAGTATCGCCGGACGCATGGCATATCATTTTTTCCTGAAGAAGTTTCTGGAATAACAAAAAAATATTAACAATTAACTCTAAGGTCTAATTCACACTAATGGTCATTGAAATTAAATTTAAATCCCATAACTCGCACAATCAAGCTATTGTTTATGAAAGTTCTTCATACATAAGTACTCGTAATGACAACAGATTCGACTACAAAGTATGGTCTGAATTCTGCCAAGCTACGCTTTACCTCCATAATGTTAGTTGCTTTTTCATAAGTAACATTCTCCATATTGGCCTGTAGCCAATGTATAGCGTATATTGATACGAAGGTATGAGACGGTAGACTGACAGTCTGCTGCAGGAAGCCGACGCCCAAGGTCTGGTGACGCATCCGCTCTATAACCTCGGATAACGTGGCGTTCGGTTTTAACTTCGGTTCAATAACGCTGGAAGATTTTCAATATTTAATATTTAGATGTAATTCAATTATAATTTCGTCGTGATATCACTTATACTTTATAGCAAAAAAATATGTTGATGATCTATGGTAAATTTTCTAAAAAAAAAAAGAAAAATACCACTGGTAGAAGAAAACACTAAAGACATTTCAGACGCCATCATATAGGTTACAATAGGATATGTATGTTTTTTCATAATAAAATGTTCAAAGTGTTAATGAACAATATTATAATTTTGATTTAACGTAAGAATTGCTATGATTTATTTATTACCCATCGTCGTAGGTGTCGTCGCATTCCCCGGACTGTGATTGCGATCTCTCGAGCACTGTTTTAGCTGCGGCTCTGAAAGAATTGACACAATTGATATCCTCTCATAATGATAATCGAGATTACTGAAAAAAAACTTGCATTAGCTCAAGCGGGAAGCGGAAACATACGATGCATATAAATGTTATGTAATTTTTGAGTAACCGAAGTTGATTGTGACATCAGCATATAAGGATGTCTATGATTTGCATGAATATTAGGTGATATTCTTAATATAACTATATATATTTTTACAGATAACATATTACTTGTTGTTAATTAATGGAATCGCTGTTTAATATATATTTTTTATAATTTAATTGAAATTTATAACTTCTGATACTCAAAAGTGTATATGGTTGATGGAAGTGTTACTCACTTGGTCCCAGGGCTAGTATTTAGTGTCTTAGTAGGTGAAACCTGCTGCAATTAATCAACAGGGATAAGACAAATAAGCGGTAAGAAAGCTCTGGAAGAAAACTTTAAGAAGTATATGTAATAGCAGACTTAAATGTCTTTTATAGATTATGAGAAACATAATAGTGCAATAGATCTACATAAATAAAATATATGATAGAAACTTTAATATGACGAAAAAATATATAAGCGGAGAATATACGGAAGACGAGAGAAAGCATCACGCCATGCCAAGCCAACCTAAAAGCCACCAAAATCCTTAAAAAAACATACCTAAGCTATATTTTACATCTATCTATTTATACTGTGGAATTGCATATCAACTTTTTTTCTTACAATTTATAATTTTCTTATAAATAGTTCTTAGATAAGTGAACAATCTATAAAAAGAACCATAAATTTCAAGTATTTTGCTAATCAGATATGATTACAGTAACATCTTGTACATTTATGAATTTAAATTAGGACATGTATATATGTTGAAAACAATCTAAAATATAGCAAAGTATGATATGAGAATCAACAAATAATATTTATATCTACAAACAGCTGTAGTTCATTAAACTGGCACTTGGCCAATCTAAAAGTACTTCATTATTCCAAGTTAACAATGTATTAAAATAGATATTCACATATATTTATTGACTCTATGATCATCAAAGCCAACGAAACAAGATATATTATGTAAACGAATCGTCGGGTGTTAATTTTTTATAGAATATGTATGTAGCTGGTTGTGTGGCTTATATATATTATTTTATAAATAAATATATAATTTATTAAAACCTCTTTAAATTTAGAAATTACGGAATATGGAACAAAATTTGGCTATAATCTTATTTTATTATTAAAAATTCACATTTACCGGTTTAAATTATTATCATCTGTCACAATATAAAAATTATACTATAATAATTTTAGCAAGGATTTATTACTTTATTAAATGTATTGCCATATCTCTCAGCCAATTCGCTATTACCCAAAATACCAAAAATTTAGAAATGACTAAATGTCATGAACATCTGAAATTTGTTTACATTTTTTATCTCATTTCGTTGGATTTAATATTTAGATCTATAGTTCATTACATAGCCTCGATCCTAAGCCTCGGTCGATCCGGAAGTCGGGTGCTGCCAACGCGCTCTCTGAACGGGGAACCCGAAGCCCCGCCCTACACATATTTCACTTATATTGACGATCACTTAACATTAGTGCCAATAATCATTTCATGATCTTTAAAGACATATAGCTTAAAAGTCATATTTGAATGAAAAAAAATATTTTATAAATACACTACAATAGGAGCGTAGACTGTAACATTGATCAAAACTAAAAAAGAAATATTCATTCTTATAAGTAATTTACAATTATTACAGAGTAATTTTTGATATCAATGAAATATTTTTTGTTGCTGTGATTGACATCAAAAATTACATATAGAAACTAAAATCACTTCATATATAACAAAAAAAAAAATAATCAAATTAATATAGAAGAAGCCAGCCAAAGTAATTACAGTATGTAGTGCAGTCCGTGCAACGCTCTTGTACATTTGTCTTAAGCAGTGCCTTATATACGCATTCATTTTAACTACACTTAATGTGGTGATTTTAAGCCAGGTTACATATTACAATGAACATGGTGGCTATAAGACGTATTTTAGTAAACTAACTGAAATTTTAGTTAATGTTTTCAACTTTTTATATATTTATCAGTTATTATTAGTTATGTTAATAAGATTCGATTAATCATCATAATTATATATTTAGAATTTTAAAAACCCTATAACAAAATCTAAGTGCTCGGGTGCATCATGATTTATGATTAAAAAAAAGTATACATTGCAACAGAATAACATTTAAAGTATGCATATAAAGGAATATATCGAAAAACTGAATGAAAAATATTATATAGTACTAGGTACACAGAGTATAAATTTCTACGTATCAAGAGATAGGATTCTCATAGGCAATAAATAGTTCGATTCGAAATTCGAATTTTGTTTTTGTAATTTCAACTCTAAACGCACATATAAAAAACGGCTCTTAAGTATGGCAAAGTAATATGGACCGTATTAGTGTTGCATATGGAGTATACCTGAACGGTCCTCGTGAGGATGGAGGTTGAGGTGGAGTGCCGCCGTCGAGTGAGCCCCGCGTCGCCGCCGCACGCCACCTGAACACCCGTGCGTTAACACCGGCCCTAACCTTTCATACTTTTTTTTTGTTTTTTTTTTTTTTTTTGTCAATAACAGGCAAACGAACGACGGCCCATATCATGTTGACCTAGGAATTGTGGCTGAATCCTTGAAACTTTCAACGTAGCGATCACGCTAAAGAAGGTTTTACTTGACTTGGACATAAGGGGATTGAGTAAGACAATTAAATAAAGAGAGATAGAAATTTTTATAAAAAAATACATTAATCACAAGAAAAAGATATCAATAGAGATATATAAAACGAGATACAGGATAGTTTTATATGTATCATAGTATATTTTTTGGAAGGTGTAGGCCAGTGGTTGGTAATTTGTGTCGCCTCTCGCATTGGACGCCCAACAAGTAATTGACGACCCATTTATCGAGGCATATTACTTTATAGTTAAAATTATTTAAACGCGTCGAATTGAAAATATTTTCAAATATTTTTGTATCATAATATTTAAAAGTTTTATACAGAGATAATTTATTTTTTTTATTATACATGCAAATGTACTCAAACAAGAAATCAACATTCAGTGGGGAGCAAATAAAAAAAAATGTACACAAGAAAACAGACATGCAACAAATTACACTAAAATTATAATAATAATAATTAAAACAAAGAAACAGAACTTAATATATTTACAACATGCTTTCATTATATTTCGTGTTTGAGTATAAACAGTGTTAATATTGTGACAGAATTCATATAATTATAGCGGAATTATATTATAATGTGCAATATCATGCTGTCTGCGGTAACATTCATGTGCTAGCATGCATGTTATGTGAGAATAAATACATTAATTATTAATTATATAAAAATCTCACCCTCTGCTTGTTAGGACGTTTAACCTTATTGAAGTAAGACTCTGTCATCTTAAGGAATCCTTCGGTGAGATGGTCGAGATCCTGCCTGGTTGGTGTTGGATATATATCGCAGTGGGTAGAGTCATCCTCGAGTATTGTTTTCGTTGCTGGATTGTATAAAGGCAGGAGAAGTGTTCTAAAACGCCAATATTTCAGTGACTGGAATAGATACATAGCTTTATTGTACATATAATTATTGTGTTATTATAATTTAAAAAATCATAAACAATTATTATTGTGAGTTTTAATGTTAGTATTTAAAAAATTTAATTATCAAAAATAATTCAACATAAAATATTCAGTTAATAAAGAGAAAAAGTTTTTATATATTTCATATTTTCTCAGAATTTTTATTAAAATATTTTTTTTTTATTAAATAACACTACCAAGAAATCTTCAGGAAAAATAATGTCGTTAATATATATTGAACTATATTTAATATTAAAAATGTTCCAACTCAATTGTCAATTAATATTGGTAACAAAAATAATTTGTTTAACAAACCTCAACAAGAAAGAAGTCCGTGTCACCCCTAGTACATATATAGTGGTCCATGTAGTTCCAGTTGTAGTTCTCGAGTTTCTCGGTGGTGAAGGAGACCCAGGACACCTCGTACGTGTCGTGGTAGGGGGCGTGGAAACGGTAGCGGTAGTGGATGTTGAACGGTGGGTAGGGATGTCTGGAATGTGTAATATAGATACAATACTTTAGGTATCGTTACTATAGTTAGGGTCAACTTGTTCTTAATTTGAATTTAAATTCATAATGTAGCAATAACAATTTTTTTGTAAGATTTGTGTATTATTGTTTGTACATTTATATCTGCTTGCATTATTAATTTATTGCATCCGATGTGAATATAAAGAGCTTTTAATCTCTAGGTTTTATATTCAATAGTTAACTGTATTTTTTCTTTTAATTGATTTATTTCCAGATTATTGTTAAGTAATAAACATTATATTACCTTGGCCTGTAACGAGTGACGGTGATTGTGGATCCAACCAGAGTCAGCTTGTGGAATATTCTTCCTATAGACAGTAAATAGCGTTTTGTGGGCGCGTTCGTGAGTTTGCTACTCTGTGGTGCGACTTTGGACGGTGGTGGGGTGTGGGTTGATGGACAGTGGGATTCAATCACTTCGTTTTCATTCACTCCCACTATCAGTTGGAAGCCCTGGAAATAATGAATGAATGAACGAATACTTTTATTTATGAATTAAAATTGCCGAAAAGACTTAAATAAATACAGATTAGTTTTGTACAGAGATTTCATTCTTTAACATGAGCTACTAACAATGTTATCTACATTCCGGTTAATGTTTTAAAAAAGTCTATTTAAATCTTATATATTGTTATACCTGCGCTAATCTCTGAGATACAAGTTCCTTAAACACCTCCATAGTCGTAAGCGGTTCTTTGTATATTGCTCTGTTTTGGGCAAAATCAGCATTCACATCATCAGGCAAAAGGTTATAGTCGGAAACGAGATAATCATTCTGCAGAGATCTCTTATCAGGGAAGTAATCCGTGGTTATCGGAAGACACGCCGGTATAGTCAACGATTTCCAGTCCACGCCTAGATTTTAATGACATAAATAAATATTACACTCTTATATACCTTCTGCTTAAATGGCTTTATAAGCGTTTAAGTGCAGAATAACATATAATCAGATATTAGACTACCTTATTAGACTGTCAAATCTATTGCATCTACAACCTACAATTTAAATTTGGTGAATACATATATAATGAATTATCGAGTGATGCCGAAATAAGGCCCAAAGCGTTCATTCACTTCGCTCGTATGTTAGTAATAACATGCATGTATTAGAGGAAAAATATCTAAGCATTATAATAATAAAAAAAAATTATTTACGTGGTTTAGGCACATGTTGAACGGACCGCAGTCACATAAAATCGCAAGTTTAGAGAAATATCTAGAGAACCCTAAACTTGCAACTAATATTACTACATAATTTTCTTTTCGCTAACTAAAAGCACATCGGAAATAATACCCTCATGTGATATAATAAATTATATATAATATAAATAAATAGGGTTGGCAACTACATGATGCAAAACCAGCGAATGATATATCAAACCTATTGCTCGGTTCGCTTTGGGCCGCATTCGAACCGATCGTGGGACAACGACGATATCATGGAACATCAGAAATGGAATGACGGTTTAGTAAACTACTGACACCTCCGCCAAACACTTGACATCACATGTACTTATTTTAAAATGCTATGAAAATTTATCGTTTCACAAATGAAAACATTCGTATATTATCTGACTGAGATCGGATGCGGTTTGGGATCAGTCGTATTGATGTTAATAAATATTATCTCATATACAGAAGTGTTGCGGACAGGCAAAACGAGGTGGCGTTGTGGATTTCACTTGTGTAATTCCTATGAACTGATGTGTTATATTTATTTATTGAGTATTCATTCTAACCGGTGGTTAAAGCTGGCGTCCACTCTTGTTCGCCGGTAGCGCCCCAAAGTAACGCTAGGGAGGCATTGTTTGTTGTAGACGGAGTCCCCAATGTACCCAAGACACCCAAACCACCGGAAGTGCTTATCATGCGCTTCCTTCCAATAATATTACCTGTAAAATACACAAATTAGGAGCAAAATCAGACCACTGAGGTAATAAATTAATGCATAACATTCTTTACAAGTCTTAGTTTAGTAAACAATAATTAAACGACTAACTTAATAATAAGCAATACAAAGCTTAAAAGCCTAGTTTTTGAACGAGAAGAGTCACTTTATAAAAAGTAACACAAACAATAACTGCTGCCTTTCATGTTATTCTACACCCTGTATAAAGTCACATGTCTATGTCGTTCCAAGTGGAGCACGTATCTACGTCACGTAGTTACGTACACAACTTTGTAGTTAATCAATCATTGCAATAGTGTTTCAAACTAGATACCATCTAACTTGCACTGATCTTAGTAACGGTTTCACAAACAGCTAACTATTTCGTTAAGCTCACCGTCAACTTGATAGACGGAGTGGTTGTTAACTATCGAACCGTTATCCTTGGTTTCCGTCTCCCTGGCCGGTTCCCCGGCTGGACGAGCCTGGTAATGGTGCTGTTGAATCAACACGCCGGTTGGACCTAAAATCGTTTATCAGGTAATGGGATTGTTAATGTCCTTCTTATATTTGTAGTTTTTTTAACATAAGGCAGAAACTGCCCTGGCAAGGTTTTGTTGGTCTTACGAGATAACTTATTGTATTATAAGCTGTACTTTCCTAATAAATAAATATGGTGGTGTCTCGAGATACTCAAATTGAATTTAGTGATAACTTTTTTTATATTATGTAACAGTTCATTAAAACCCATTCGAAAGTTTGCGTCTAATTTGAGTAAAAAACAAAATTGGTCATTTAGTAAGAAGTATATGATTATATAATACATAAAGCAACTATATTATCGATTAATCAATGCTTCCCTTCAGCTCTTAGTAT
Source organism: Danaus plexippus (assembly GCF_018135715.1). NCBI lineage: Eukaryota > Metazoa > Arthropoda > Insecta > Lepidoptera > Nymphalidae > Danaus > Danaus plexippus. Next base: position 3,177,853 of record NW_026869848.1, on the reverse strand, counting down.
ATACACTAAGAGCTGAAATATATATATATGAAATTTGGCTATATTTTCATACCTTTAGGGAATATATGCGTCCACCGTCGCCTGTTGCTGGTAAGTTTGACCGTCACGTGTGATGGATCGAACGGATTGATGAGCGCCCTCCCAGTTCTTATAACGGGCTTGTTGGAAACTGAACTCTTTGGTGACGCGCGACTCATCGATGTCGGAGAATCCGTTGTGTCACTGCTGTCAGTCACGCTGTATTTACCTGGGTAACGTTCCATAATGCCATTATATACATTACGTGTATACACATAAGGTATGTATTCGAAACTCATAAATGTCAAATTGTTTGTCACATCCGTCCTTTTATTTTATTATAAATGTTGCTGAATTAAAAATATTGTACAAGCAAATGACATAGAATTGATTAATGAAACTATAGTTTTATTTAATACATTAATGATAATTTTTAATAAAAGTTCGAATTTAGAACAATTAATGAACGAAGAAGTAAGTTCTGTTTATATTAAGTAAGTTCTGTTTATAAAGAGTTTTTTTTAAATGTTCATACAGTCTATAACAATTCTCAACAGTTACAAAGAATAAAAAGTATCTATTTATTATTATATATTTAAGTGTATAATGAGTATTTAAACGAGTATTACTCGACGTTACGCTGTTCACTCACTGTTACTCAGTATGTCAGAACCGAGACTGTGATGTATATCGGGATCCGACATCTTTCTGTGATGTATCGAGGGTGAGCTCCTACGGCTTATACCTTCTAGACCAGCCACCGAAGTCTTCTTTGTACGAGCGACTCTTTGTACACTGAAATTAAAATAAATACTCTTGTAATAACCGTGACCCGTAGAACAGAAACATCAGAGTATAAATTTGATAAATGTTGTATGAAATTTATTGTCTTATAATAATGCGATTTAACACAAATGATAACAGTGACTCATTTCTCCCTATGCTAATGAAAATGGGGGGGGATAAATGAATCAATTGAAGATTTTTTTTTTCTTCCTTAATTTAACGTTTCCGTTGTATAAAGTTGAAGTACTATTATTTTACAAATAAATTGTTACTTTTGTTAAGTAAAAAACTGAAGAGAGTTCTATGAATTTTGTTTGAAATTTGTGAAAGCAGTAGAGAACACAGCGTAGTTTTATCTAACATGACGGAACACGGAAACATAGTACAAAAAAAAATTAAAATAGAAAGGTTGATTAAACATTTTAATTTAGCCTTTTTTATTTGCAGAGCCAATACAAACTGTTTAATTGATTCTATTCATTTATTTTCTACGCCTGAATTTATTTCACTTCTATAATTTTATTGATTCAGTAACTTGAGGATTATTTTCATTTTTACGTAATTAAAATTGTAACTATATTAGGTACTTAAAATGCAATTAGTGTGATAATGATATGATCAGTAGAGTACCGTAGTTAGTGAACGGTGAAGTGATGGAAGAATTTTAAATGAATATCACTAGTAATGTGTTTAAAACTGTGTCAGTAATAGTAAAAAGTGGTAATTTGATAAAATTACGAACAAATTTAAATTATAAGTACGTAATTAGAAAGTATTCACTCACCATGTGCTGTGAGCTGGTGGCAATTGAAACACCTGAGCGTCGTAAGCGTCGTAATCGAATATAGAATTGTGCATATAGTCGTCCTCCTTCAACAACTTGCCTTTACTCTCGTCTTCGTACATTTTCTTCAGAGGTTCATTGCTCTTGCGCGGCGGCAGCTTGATCCTTGGGATGAAATTAGAATATGCAACCTTCTTGTTCGTGGAATAGAATGATAGATTGATCCAATGCGGCATAGAGTAATCGTCTATGGAATTTATTGTGCTGTCTTTGTTGTGGAACTTCAGTAATGGTACAGCGTGTAGTGGTTGCTCGCCGACGCAGACGAGGTCGCTTCCCACGCCGTTATCAATGATCCTCTGTTTGGTAACATTCGTCAGTTCCCTATCGACTTCAAAGACGCCGACGCCCGGTGTTATGACCACACTAAGTTGACCCGTCCTATCGAAACATCTGTCCAGGTAATGTTTTTCGAATACTGAAAATATGTATATTTTTTATATAATACATATATACATATTTTAATTAAAGAAGAATAAAAATTAAAATTTCTAAATATGTTCGTTAGACAGGTCACGAACATCAATATGAATTCTGTATTTGATGTGATTGAATGTATCTTTGCCATTTTTTTTTTTTTTATTTTACATAAAACCTTTTTTAAAGGATCTATTTTTCGAATTAATTTACCAATTATGTCAATTATTCATGAACTCACCATTCAAACTCATATTCAGAACCTCTAGAAAGTTCCCCTGGGCAGCCGTTGAGTTTATTGCCGTGGGTATTTCCATATTCGGTCTCTCGTGGTATTGAAGTACAATCTTCTGATAGTCTGTGAACAATCTTCTTAACTGAAGAAGAACATTGGACCAGTCTTCATATCTCTCATTTTGTACGGCTACCCTGGATTTCATATTTAATTTGTAAAATGAATATTATTTTAGCTAAACAAAAAAGTAACATAGTATAATGTGATTTAGGATTTTCTAGAGTATTCTTTGAAGTAAAACTAATATTTTTCGAATTTACTACGCGTTTATAATTATTTTTAAACTCCCGAAAGTGATTCACATCTTGTCTGCCAATAGTCACAGTAGCTGCAAAGTAACCAAAATGTTGGAAGTATGTTGTTAAAAATAATTATAAAGTGTAGGTAATCTGAAAAATATTAGTTTTATTACAACATAGTATACTTTAAAAATAAATTTGTTTAATTGACCTGTAAAAATCTTCATAAAACCTGCCCCTGTAATCTTTTTGTAAACATTCTTTCATGTGCTGAGGAAATTCTTCTAAAGTTTTTGCTTTGTAAAATGTTCTTGAAAATAGAACAATTGTCACTTCATGGTTACTCCCATTTTTCTAAAATGATGATTAAATTAATGAAGTAACAAGTAATGAGGTACCAATACAACTGTTTGATCTGACAATATATATAGATTTATGAATATAATAATTACTTGTATAATAAAGTAATTTATATCTATTCAATACTAAAAATTTTCTTAATAAAACCTTTCACAGACAAACTAAAATATTCACCTTCCACTTAGTAAATAAATCAGCAAGAAATCCATTTACAGCTTTTTCAAAATACAAATCACCATGTATATCAAAATCCCACATTTCCGATGACATTTGTATAAACAAATAAACCATGGAGGTCGATGATCTAAACACAATTTTGGTGTCCTCGGTGATAACGCCGCATGCCACTCTATCACCTTGTGACCACATTTCATAAACCTGACAACGGACTGCACCACCACAATATTCTATCTTTTTGTTTAAATATACACAAGTACCCACCTATAATAGAAAGTTTTTATTCTAAGAGAATTTGGTTTATAGTTGCTTTCATATGTTCTTTAAGTTGTAAAAGCAAAAAAAAATAAGTGTAAAAATAAGAAAATTAGCATACATATCCTGCAATTTAATATCAATATTGAAGTACTCACTAAGTGGTTTTTCAGTCTCCACATTTCTGATCTTCCTAGATATTGATCCTTAAATGTTAATTCAACTGAATCCAGAGCCACATCAGGGACATTCACTATATTAATATAAACATCAGCAAATGTTCGTAATTGAAATGTTGTTGCAATGCTTTGCTCAACACTGATTGAATCTGTAAAATTGTTATATGTTATTAAATTGTGTTTTTATTTATAATTAAACAAAGAACCTAAAATACCTCTGCCTCGCCCTGGTGCATCCACTTTTGTAACTTGTAAGAGCAGCCGCGGATAATCATTTTCAGGATGATATATTTCGACAATATCTTTCTCTTTCAATCCAGGATAATCTTTAAGATTAATAATAAGGTCTTCGGCTGTAAACACATGTATGTATTTTAATTTATCTCTCGATAAAAATTACAACATGCTATAATAATAATCTTTTACTTACTGCTAAAACTAGATTGATGAACAATTAATTTAAAAGACTTCATATTTACTTAGGGCAAATTTAAATTTCCAACTTATTAAATATTTCTGAGTGTGTTCATGGTCCCTAGAAGACTAGGGCAGATGTTTTTATGTGCCTTATTTTAAAATCACATTAATATCAAACAATATAAAATATTTGTTTGGTCAAATGAAACTTCAAACTTCTATGACAGCTATATTTTTTTTACAACCTTTTGTCTGATTAAAAAGGCAACGAACACCGGATCATACAGTTCGGTCTAGTTCTCTAGGGACCTATATTTACTTTTTTTGACAAAATATATAGAAAAGAAAAAAAGGTTAATTAAATGTTAGTTAACGTAGGTATATAAATACTGTTTCTATCACGTGAACTTCATTATTATTATTGTACATGTTAATGTACCCTCATAAAAAGAATATATATATTTTTTTTTTGAATTATATCCAGTTTTTTGTGACAGCTATACATTCACATCTGATTCTACATGCGTTTGAATAACTTAAATGTATTGCATCAACTAAAATACATATTATTTTCATTATCAATATCTGACAAAAGTGTTCTAACAACATTAACTATGGAACATTATGTTTTACATCTCAACGACGAAATTCTACCAAAGTGATTTAACAGTGTTATTTATACTATTTTGTTTTTTTAGAAGAGCCTTAAAATAACTCCTGGGTCCCACATGAATGCTGTACCGTGTATGAGTAGCCCATCAAAATACGCTAAACAAGAATATTTACTACTTGATACACCAATGATTTAAAGGGAAACAAATGATTACGTAAGTGTTTGTTATTATTGTTATAATTTGGTCTTTGTATACTGTTTGTTATACTTTGGCATGTTATATTAATTATTAATTATAAAAACAGATAGGTGACGCATTATATTAATTCTGCTTAGATGTAAAATAAATTATATATGTTAAAAGTTTATTTCATAATTTTTTTACTCATTTCTTGTTTAATAATAATGATGATCATGTGGTTAAATAAAACAGTAAATAAATTATTGCAAACCAATATTCTTTTATCTTAATGTAGATTGACTTTTTCATGTATATATAATCATCGCAAAAATAATTTTTGGAGAACTACTGAAAATATAAATATAATCGAATTATTAAAATTTTTAAGGGTTTAAGTATGATATCTTTATAAAGTGTATAGATATTGTAATATACAAACCATTTACATATTTTTGGGAATTCATTTGTGCTACCGTTAGTAAGGGAAAAGGCTTGTTAGTTATTAAGCCAGTATTTTACCTAAAAAAAAATTAAAACACCAAGATCTTTTTGATATGTGTTAACATCAGTTTCTGCTGGCTCAACAAAAATGCCCAATTTTTAAACAGTTATGTTTACTTTAATACTGACACTTGATAGAATCATTTGTCAAATGACATGTTAGATACGTGTGCCAACTGCCAGCGTTCAATTGTTTTATAAATATTTGGCTTAAAAGCTAGCTCCATTTGCATAAATCGAAATGATTTTTATTCCATTGAAGCTTCCAATAATTTGGAACACATAAGTCTCTTAGGTCACACATTCTTAACAATGTTTTTAACAAATTTTAATGAATTCGTTGCTAATTTGGCTGTTATTACAACAATAATACAATTTTTGTCGGGGATGTACGGAATTACTCCTTTCTTTATTTATTTCTGACGTTGAAACTTTTGTAATAGAGCTGTATTTTTTCTTTACTTTAGATTGGTTTGTCGACAGTATGTAGTTAATCGCACAACAGCAGAAGCTTCACCACTACCATTTATTTGCGGTTTTCTATCGTAAGTAATTATATATGTGGATTTTTGAAAATTTTGAGCATATGGTTTGAAAAATATATAAAACTTGTTTTCAAATTGTTAAATCTACAATTACTTATTTTCAGTTCTGGTTTATGGCTTTTATATGGGATATGTAAGCCTGATAGTAAAATAATAATAGTTAATGTTGTTGGTGTTTTGCTGATGCTATCATACAGTATAGTATTCTATGTTTACACTTTTAAAAAGTCATCAGTATTAAAACAGTCTCTAGTCGCAATAATATTATATCTAGTAATGGTTGTTTATATGTCTACTGAAATTGACAATGAAATTCTACTGGTTAGATTAGGTTTGTATGATTTTGCTTTAAGTATTCATATATAAAATTACCAATAATTATGTCTATTTATGTTTTATTTTTTCCAGGTTATTCTGCTTGCCTCTTAACATTGTTAACTATAAGTGCACCAATGAGCAAGTTATTCTATGTCATTAGAACAAAATGCACTGATTGCCTTCCATTCCCAATGATTTTTATGTCATTTATTGTGTCCAGTCTATGGTTTATCTATGGTTGTATAGTACAAGATGTATTTTTATCGGTAATTTGATTTTTAATTTGTCTTTGAAATTTAAATGATTTGTTAAGTTAAAAGACTATGTGAATTTTGAAATGTAGGGTAGCTAGTTTAATTTGGCCTCACTGGGGTATATTTAGATATTTTCTTATATATACAGGGTGATGTTTCCATCACTAATGAAAGCTATAAATTATGAATAGTAATAATGATAATATTATAACTATTTATCACAGTTACTAAGTTTATAATGAATTCACCTTCTTTTAGAATATTTATAATTAATTATATGATACTGTTTATGTTTTAGATTCCCAACTTCATTGGTGCTTCTTTGGCTGTGGCACAGTTGTCACTATTTGTCGTCTACCCGAGTGTGCCACAAACACCTCTGTTATTAAAGATGACAGAGGCATAAAGACAATACAAATGTTTAGTTGAATATATTTAATTTACTTTTATTTTATTTTTCAATACATGTTTGTAGAAATTGTAAATTATTTGAAAAAAATATATTAAGTTTAAAATAATTGCAATTCTAATTGCCATTAGTATTATCATGTACAAAGTTATGCTGTCTCCCGTTTCAGTTATATAGGTTAATTAAAAATAAATGATTTAAATACAAATAAAAGTTAGCAAAAGATTATATATTGTATATTGAAATTTGTAGGAACCTCTTTATTTATTAATGTGAAATTTGATATTAATAAAATAGATGTAAGGAAGATGACATTTAAGTAATTCTTTTCTTTCAATAGCATAAATGAAATAGTGTCTTAAAAACTTATTTATATATACTGATAAAATATCTGTATATAAGAAGATGAAAGTCAAGGGGAAAATACTGAGTTTAAAGAGTATCATAATTTAATTAACTTTTTTATTTAATCTGTGCTTTTATACTCTGACCCAATTGATGTATGCTTTTTCGTACTCTACCTGGTGTAACAAAAACTTTAACTGTGCATAGTTTAGGAATAATAACTGTCATATGAACATTCTTGGGTCTCAAAAAAAAAATTCGTTCTTAACATAAACACATAGAAAAATAATAATTTGTTTATTAACGGACAGGTAAAAAGCACTATACAGTATTCACAACACTCCGATATTAATTACCTAGTTGGTAATAATGGAACGTTATTATAACTCTTTACTTAAATAATATGCACATTAAAAACAATGTTCCTAACAAATTATTCAGTGAGTTGTAATATGCAGCTCTTTATTCTTTTGAAGGATTTTGTGCTTTATGATACTATATTATTTTCTTAAGTTACTAAGTATAGCGTCAGAAGGAAAATATCTGTAGTAATTTTATTAATGATGATGGCACTAAGTAGTGGATATAAAAATGACAAAAAATAAAACAAAAAATATCTCTCAATTCTTAGTCAGGACGCGGTTTACACTTCCTAGAACTGCAAATTTGTATAGTATTTTAATGTTCATTCCAAATTATTCGTGGCATCTAACAAAAATCACGTTTCGTGATAGATAATCATTTAATATACTGTGTATTAGAGTTCTGCTTGGGATGTTTCTTACAACCTTAAAGATAAAACATTTCAGAGACTGAGAATTCGAATTCATGAAATAGGCAGAAAACCAAAATTGCACTAAAAACGGTTGTATATCAGAAAAAAAATTGCCGACAGATACCTACATAGAAAATCTAGCTATCGGGTACATAATGCTATGTGAGAGAAATAAGTCTAGTAATTCAGAAAGTTGACCAAGAATATATATATATGTAGATATAGAAGGCCAATGTGGAAAAATTATGACGCGCCTATGAGATCGGAGATAAATTAGCCTCAATAATTATTGCTTTATTATCAGAAAATACTATTATCATTAAAAATGTTTCTAAATAGTCTGATAAACAATTTAATGCTAAGTATAATTTACTATAAAATTATCGAATGCGTTTTATCGTCAAATTTTTGTAATTGCCTAAATGTAATATATTTTAATATCTAATTTCACACAATAAGTTCTATTTACTTGATATGGGTGAAAGGTCGTTAATCGTTAATTGTCTCTTAATTATCTATAGATTGCTTAGTGCCTAGTGCCTAGAGAGACGACACCTCTCAGCATTCCATGGATTCACTGTGCAGGTGCCGGGACCATCGCGTTGCAGGGAGAGGAACTTCAACAGTGCCTGGGACTTGCGATCCAGCTGTCTGTTTAAGGGGCCTCTATATAACGCGCGTTAAACGCTCAAATACACTGTCCAAGCTCCTCACTCTACCTAACCAAATTTGAAACGAACCTACTAGGGCTGCTTTCGACGCACGTTTCAAGAATGCGTTCCAAATTCTATAGTAAAGTTCAGTTCTGGTAGTGTGTATAGTGTTTCTTTTAAATAATCTAATAGTAATATAGCGTAAAAATTCTATTTTCATATATAATGTAAAATAAACTAATTACATTTTCCTCTTGAATTATTACAGTATCAAATAAGGTTATCAATTATCTAGTGCCGTTCTAAACAGGCACCTAATTGATGAAACCTAACCTTATTAAATTAAGCCTCAACGACATTATGAAGTTGTGCTGTAAGTTGTAATTCTTTTTATTTTTATTTTGTATTTTAATTCAGTTATCATTATCAACATAAATGTATAAAAAAAGGTAATTTTATAAACGTACAAGGCGTCTCAATTACTTAGAAATAATGTTTATTAATTCAATTCATCAAATATCTTGATTGTGGCATGGGTCAGTTAATATAAATTAAAGGAAATGTACGGTTTCAATTTTATATTTTTCAACAACTTTTCTTACATACACAAAAAGCTCTGGTGTTGGGGTTTTTAACACAATTACCTCTAGTATTATATGCGGTTATAGTTTCAATCGGGAACACTGTGAATTCACCTTTATGTTTCAGTATTACCGCTTCGTAACCTACATCACCGGGGGTAGTCGTAAATGCCACCACATAATAAGTATTGTTCCTTATTTCGTCATTATACGTATGCGTCCTTAGAACCGATTTTATTTTTAAACTTTCACATATATAACAATCTATAGTATCGATTCTTTTTATTACATTGTGTAGATAATCCTCAGTTAATTTTATGCTACGCGTTATATCAGAGTCCTTTTTATTTATTGGGTTTAATTTGTGGCAAGTACACCATTTATCATGAACACCAGCATCAGCGCAGGTCCTATATGGGGAAATTTCATTAAATATACTTAAACAACCTGGACAAGTGTCCACTATCTTATGGGTGGTAGAGTTTTCAAGAATATTCCAAAATGTAAGGTACAGGTCGTATGGTGTTACCATTCTATTGTGATTAATTTGCATATTCATATATTCTTTCACATATTTTTTTCTAAATTCCTCAGGAACTCGTACAAATAACATTGGTAACCGTTCCTCATAATAGGATTCATGTGGAATTCTTGAGTTACCATACCGTATTCCATGATCACTTAGAAAAAATATAAAAGTGTTACTTAAAATCCCAGATTTATACATTTTTTGGAAGGAATTCACTATATCTTCATCTATCAGAGATGGGATATTATTTAAATTATGGCTGTATGAGTTTGTCCAAAACATTCCAAAAGATTTTTGGTTGCTATAAGAAACAACGAAGTCTATGGCATAATCAAGAATATGCTTGACTGACGATAGTTTTTTAGTACAAACAAGGTTTCCCGTTATATCTTCCCCCGTCAGAAAAAGCGGTCTCAAGTAGTGATCTGTAGGCGCAGACACGTAACCGTATTTTGAAAATGTGTCGGGTAGTCGTAAATTGTCTTCCCCAGTAGCAGTTATGTAACCAGCTTTTTTAAAATTTGACCATATTATCATATCATTACAGTGGTCCATACCTGAAGAGCATGTTTTATATACCGTGGACATATTCTTTCCAGTTAGTAAAGCCATGATATTTGGAAACGTGTTGTACCCTACCTAATTAAAGAAATATTTTGAAAATAAATGGATGCAATGTTGAAATATAATTTACAATAAATATTTTATTTGCTTATATAGCAGAGGAAATAAGTAAAAAAAATTATTAACCTTTTGGTACCCGCTGAAATCCAACCATTTATGTTTCTTAAAGTATTTTGCTGTTTTTGGCATGCTTGTGTAGAATCGCGCTCTCGACATGGTATCCATACCTAAAATTAGGATGTTCCATTTTTTGTGATCACTTATTATTTCAGTACTTCTGTTATATTTTTTAACAAATGCGTATGCATCTTTGTAAATACTTCCATATTTATTTTTACGTCGGTTTGGTGATTTTATAGGTTTACAAGTTACCAAAACGACTTCTTCCTCGAGCTGAGTTTCCGTACCATTTTTAAAAGGTGTGCAAATTGAATACCTGCAAGATAATAGATATACAACTATGCATCACTCATTAAGTCTAGTTTAAGTCTAGATTTTTTTTTTGGCGGAGGCTAATATCCTTTAGCCTGGAATATACGTAATAATAAATATTTGCGTGTGAAGAGGTAAATTTAAAATTTTAGAATTAATTTTGTTTTTTTTTTATTTTTATCTGGACGCATTTGCTCTGGGACTAAGATTATAAATGTTAAATAATGTTTTTTCTCACTTTTTACCTTAACTTCCTTACATCTATTTTATGGTTAGTTATTGACGGAGACACGAACTGGTAACAACAATTCATATCGTCTTTATTTATTGTAAAGATTATTATACTTTCAGTTTTCTTCTTAACAAATACCGTTCTTGTCCCGCAAGATTTCTTCAAGTCCTCTGGTTCTTTGATATTATACGTCTTTGAATAGTAAGGAATCGAACAACCCGGGGTGTAGATTAAGTAGTCACTGGCATCTAGAATATATTATGTTAACATAATGAATTTATTGTGTTCGCATTCAAATAATAATAAAACAATTTATATTAAAACATCTTCTTAAAAGCCTCTTTAAACAGTGATCCTGACAAGTTTACTGTTTAAGCAGCTTTTTTCTTAAAACCTATTTCATCTATTCTATTTATTCAGTTGTTTCCTAAGTTTTGATAGTTGAGTCGGAATTTATTCGATAGCACATTCATTCAACGGTGTAAAACAATGTTACTGACAATGTTGTGTCAGGAAGTAGGTACCTTCCAAAGCAGTTTGCGTCATCAAACTACGTATTTAATGTTACTAGTTTATCAACACTTATCCTAGGCATGTTGAAACTATCATGTGTGGATATCTATAAATGAAAGCTAAGTATCTAGTTTTAAAAAGGTTATTTTTAGTAAGGATTCATATATCGGTGGTTATCCTAACAGAACACATCCTTTGGTAAGGGTTTGTTTGATCAATGTAAAAATTTGAAACATTCATCGTTTGAGCGACTAACAGGAGCTAGTATTAATTTCTCAGATTTGACTGTCTGTATTCGACCTTGCCTGCCGTAAGATGACACTACAATTGATATCCGTCTAGTTTTACTGTGCTATAAAATACAAGGCCGTGGAATAGAGTTCTAAAATAATCCAGTAACAGTATCATACAAAATTTGGTTACACGCTAGGTAAGGCTTTTTATATAAATTTGTAACGGAATTATGTCAACCTTTGTTTAGGGTTAGGTTCCATTATTGTTATTGCTACGTAATATTTAATATTTAACTAATTACGTGGAAGTGGAACGTACATTTTAATGTGTGATCATAAGCCTAGTTAAAAAACTCAACAAATTGAATGTACAATATTATTTACGGTCTTAGGCTTGCTAAAAGCGTTATAAAAATTGAATTCAAAATATTTAAAAAGTAAGATGTAGACCTAAAACCTAAATTATTGCCCAATCTAAGGCGGTTGTTAAAAATTTGTTACTGTCTTACCGTATTTATAAACCAAATTTTGTTGCAAGTTTATTTCGTCCATCAGTAAGTCTTGATACGTAGTCATTTTGTAGTATATGGTGTATAATACGAACAGTAGAGCAGCCAAAAGTATTATTTTTAGACATGTTTTATTGTGATAATGCATTTTGAAGTACATATACTAGTATATGAAATCTGAAAATGAATGACAATGTTTAGACTTATATATATCGGACTTAATACAAATTCATTGGATTAATGACAGGACGCCAGCCTCGCTGACTTCAAACATAGTTCTATTCTATTTGATTTCGTTTTACTTTTAACAATAGTAACGACGACCAATAAGTTCTTATAATAATTCATGACAGCCTTGAGTTATTTTCATGTTGCATCCGTCATTGAAGCTGCTTGCGCCGATATATATGTATTTATTCTACACTTTATAATCATAGTAAATATTTTCTCTTCGTTTATCTTGTTAAAAAACACTTGCATGTTTATTTCTATGTAGATTTAGTCCACGTCTTTATGAGTAGAGTCATAACCATTTATGTAAGAAAAACCTTGAAACTTTATTAGCTCCCCATAATGTATTCAGTGCCCTAGTATGAGTTTAACTAAAGGCCGACAGTTTAAAGGTGGTAACTCATAGATCGTCGTTGATAGTTACATAAACATTAAAAGACATACATCTTTCTGTTCTTACCGATATTATGTTAGTATTATTTGGTGTTTTGTAAAATTTTCAGTACTTCGAATGAAAGAGCAACGATCATTCGAAGCTCCATTTATCCTTTAAAATTTTTTGTATGAATAGAATATAGGGAGTGACCGTTATTTACTAGTTAATTGTGTTACAAAACACGGGAAACAGCTACGATTAGAAATAGATATGTTTATGTCCAACTAGGATAGTTGATAAGCATTATAGTAAATATATATTTGTTTAAATAATAATAATGTTAAATAAATTATTAACAGCATGTCCTTCTTACATGTTGGGTCTCTAATTGAATGTAGATCTTGGAATAATCAGAGTTACGAGTATTCTATTGAATTAAATAAGACTCTTCTCCTTGACGTAGTCAGATGCATGAAGGTGTCCAGTAGACCAGTTACATAATTTCCGCGCCTTCAGAATGTATGTAGGTCAAAATTGTATATTTACATTTTTACTCTGTACACTTTATCAAATCACTATCAGGACACACATATATTATATAAAATTACTATATATATATCGGATTCATTACAAATTTACTATTTTAAAGACAGGACGCCAGCCTCGCTGACGTCACTACTGTCACTTGTTTCAGTACGTTCCAGATATTTTAAAATGAAACTTCAATTCTTCTAAATGTTCTTGTATTTCTCGAAGGTTCTTCATAATCACATTCTTTATGATCCGCACTCGCTGAACTCTCCAGTCCGCTGTCGTGCGTCCAGGCGTCATATTTATACCAGAATTCAAACATAGTTCTATTCTCTTTGATTTCGTTTTACTTTTAACAATAGTAACGACGACCAATAAGTTCTTATAATAATTCATGACAGCCTTGAGTTATTTTCATGTTGCATCCGTCATTGAAGCTGCTTGCGCCGATATATATATCTCCTTGCGTATGTGTATTATGTAAAAATAACTAATAATTTGACTTAAAAATTTTTGAATATAAAAGTTACGACGCCGTTTTAAAGTATTAATTTATTTTGAAAAGTAATTATATGCAGCAGTAAAATTTGCATTATATTTAAAATTTGATAAATTTGCTTTATAAATATGTTGAATGCTTACCTTTTATAATATGAAAACGAGTCTCAATTATCAATAAAAAATGTTATTTTACACAGCACATTTAACAAAAGGGTGCGTTACGTCCAGTTATTGTGACTCGAGGTGACTGTATGTGTAATGTCTATGATAACATGTAAATATGTTATGACTCAATTTTAATGAATGGTTGTTTTATTTTAATATGTAACAAAATTTCAACTCCAAACCATTCAAATTAGAAATCAACATTATTAAAATGAAAACCGCACGCGCGGAAATATAAAACACTAATTTCAGATTTAAAACCCGTAATCAGGTTAGTTAACTGTATAAATGCTAAATAAACCGGTCACATTTAATCGATTACCACTTAACTAACGAACACTGTTTTGAAGACACTTCAGGACAGTAATTTTTCACTTTACGTGTATTAAATAGGGTGATCGTGAATTTGTATTAAGGGGCACTAGTATATTTACAACTGCAATGTTATAAGAAGTTTTTCGTAACGTCCAGCGATATTATAAATAGTTTCTAATATTTTCTTTGTGCATAATATTGTAACTGTGATTTAAGCAAGGCCATGTCTAATAGCACCATCTATTATCAGCCTACAGAACTATACTAGACAACCTTTACCAAAGATTCTGTTCTTGGATGGAATAAATAATCTACATTGTTGTTGCTATAATGAAATCAATTTGGAAACGGCTCGTTTTATCTTTGAACCTTTTAAGTTTTAGGTCACAACTCTCGTTTGTCTATCAAGTAATAGCCTTGATTCTTTATATTTTGAAGTCGCTTCTTTTCAACACTATTGTTAGGAATTTGTTTTGAATATTTGTTACTATAATCACTCAAAGAAATTTCTTCCACCACAATGTATATGATGTTACCATCGATGTAAGAGAATAAAATATTATTGTTTTTTTTACAAGTTTTGACCCAGTGACTAGTTTTCATGAGAAGGATGTTTTTTTATTATATATGTATACAGTGGCGTGCACACCATAGATGCAAATAAGCACTGCTTGCCCTACCCATATAACAACTAAACCTACATTGTGTAATTCTTAGATTTTTTTAATCACACATTACGAAATACGAATGTTTACCGACATTTAATATTTCATTTCATTCAAGATTTGGTAAAATTTTTAAAAGTCGTTGTTCGATCGGCCGCTGCTAGCTGCTAGTGCTGTTATGTAGCCAAAGCGGGGGCAGGGACAACCACTCGGTGCATATTTTCCACGGAAATAATCTCAAGGACGATCTACAAATCTCGTGTTGTATGCAGAAAATGTTTGCATGTGTGTGTGCAAAAACTAAGCATGTGTTGTTTTTTAAAGACACTGCTTCCTTAATCCTATTCCTTTAACATTTAAATTTTTTCATAGAAACTGCATTAATTATTAAATGAAACGGGTCTCTGATTAGTCGGTATACTGTTCATAATTTTTTTTGCCATTTTGTTATTATTGAATATTATCATTTGTCTGTCCAAGCGCAAGTGAATAAATTTTAATTAGCCAATGAGTGAATTTATTAACGAATTATGGAAAATTATAGTTGTGGGCTCTGTGTTCGTGATGTGTGTTTAACGACATTAACTACGAGTACATTTTCAATTGCCGTTTGAATTTTTAATTTCAAGTTGTCGTTTATTGTTGTTTGATGATACAATTAAAATAATGACAAAAGAAAATGTGTGACCAGTTCAGACTTAACTAAAAAAAAAAGGTAATGTTACTCGTTTTAATAAAAAGTATTATGATAGATTTAATTAGCTAGCAGGTTGTGTACACACAAATAAGTTATTTTGTTATCCTCGTAATTATTTTTAAAAACTACACACTCCCGACGTTTGTTACTTTGTAGCAACCGTGATCACGGCACACATCTCGACCGCCCCTTAAAAATAATAGTTTCATTAAAATGAATACTTGCGGAAGTATTAGCTCTCATTATTATCAATGTCCGAGAGGAGGAAATTATGATAAAAATTGGTATTTTTTTTTCCGAACATATTCTGCTTATCATAGCCCAAATCTCTGTGCATGCCCCTGTACAATACTACTATGCTATACGTATAATCATTATTACTTTTATAGGCCCAACATTGCTTTATAAAATTTCAATTCAGGGATTTCAGTACTATTTATTTATTAGATATTCGACAATTATAAATTCTTTGGCAGATGCAAAAAATCTTGTCTGTTCTTTTCATGGTACAGCTTCCAAATCCATCGTACTGTGAAATTAGATTGATGCTTCCTACGAGAGCCAATCTCGTATCATTACGTAAGACAACCGCCTCGTAAAATGTATTCTTAGGACTCATAGAAAAAGCTATCACATAGTACAAATTAATTTTGTTACTGTCAAAATAAAAATGAATTCTACTTATATTTTGTATTGTAATATTTGAACAGCTCCAGCAACGTTTAGTCTTAATAGTTTTTAACGCTGTTTTCATGTAGGAGACTACATATTTTACACTTTTAATTCCTTCCGCGTCCGCTACATCAAGAGGATACAGCTTGTGGCAAGTACAGAATTTTTCATGAATACCGACGTCTTTGCAAGCCCTGTTATCACTTATAATTTTAAACATGCTTTGTCTTTCAATCTTATTTTCATAATTGCCTTTTATGTTACCTCGGTTTGTAACTGATTTATTGTTAGCTAAGTTATTTATATCTTGAAGAGTAGCGAACAAATCGTAAGGCGTTATCAATCTGAACTGATTGATTAAAATTCCTTTCAGTTTTGCCGGATATCTTATTCTGAATTGATTAGGGATCCAAAAGAAAAGAAAAGGCATTCTATCGTCGTAATATGACTCTAACTGCAGTCGTGGTTTACCAAATCTTATTCCATGATCGCTTATGAACACAATAAATGTATTGTCTAATACTCCTGTGTAAAAAAGTCTATTAAAGAAGTCCTCAAATAATACGTCTGCATCTTGAGGATGACTATTTATGTTGTGACTAAAAGAATTTATCCAAAAGAAACCAAAGAAAGAGTCGTTTCTGTATGTTAAAGCGAAATCGTAAGCAAAATCCAGTATCTGCTTACCGGAAGTTGTTTTACCACAACATAAAATGGAACGATTGTCTGTATAATACTCTCTATTCAGAAAAAATGGTTTTATATAATGATCAGTCGGTGATTTTCTAAAACTGAATTCTCTGCTGAAAGTATCCGATTCTAAATTATCTTCTCCATCCAATTCTAAATTATCTTCTCCATATGCAGTGACGTATCCAGATTTTTTGAATAAACTCCAAAGGAAATATTTATTACATCTATCCGTTCTTCTAAGACAATTTTTAAAAATTTCGGAGGAATGTTTTCCTGTCAATGCTGGTATTAAATTCGATAATTTGTTGTCTCCTACCTGGAAGTAGAAATGAGTATGATTAAATTAAATTATCATAATGAGTAGTCATCTTTAAAAACAGTTTAAGTTAAAGTTTACTAACTAAGACCTACTTTGTTGTATCCTCGATAACTTTGCCAGTTACGACTTTTAAAGAAATTGATTGTACGGGTCATTGTTTGAGCAAAACGAGGTAGGGACATTGAATCCATTCCAATCATTAGCACGTTATACTTATCTTGATTGACATTTTTCTTTGCGTCAGGTAATGTAATTCTTTTACAAAATATGTAATTATCTTCATAAATGAGATAGGACTTATTGTGTGTATCATAGTCAAAGCACTGGACATTAATAAAATCATTCTCTAATCTGAATTTTTCTTTATTCCTTAAAGTTTTGCATGACGTGTACCTGAAAAAGTTAGGTTATCTTAATTTTAAGTTTATTTTTTATTAGACTGTTAGTATTCAAGTTTTATTATAAGGTGAGCCAGAAAGGCGTGCGAATTTCAAAATCGAACTGATCGTGAGAGGGACGCGGGAGGGCTCGGGTATTGGGAATAGGTAGCTTGGTTCTCAGAAATTTCGTCGTCATGGAGCGTTTCACCGGTGAGCAGAGTGCGTTATGTGTAAAGGCTTATTACAAAAATGGCGATTTGTGCACTATTACACGGCGTCTATTTCGCTCTGAGTTTAGTTTACATGATTTAAATCAATGTCCTAGTGAAAGTGTTATCAAATCGTGGGTCAAAAAGTTTGAGTCTACGGGTTCGACCCTGAATCAAAAACCTTCGGAGCGTCCAAGGTCAATAAGTACGGAAGAAACTGTTAGCGAAGTCTCGACGTCCGTACGGCGCGATCCCCAGTTATCAACCCGAAAGAGATCTACTGAGCTCACTATATCAAGAACATCATGAAGGCGAATTTTGGCAAAAGATTTTAAATTTCACCCATATAAGCTGCAATTAGTCCAGGAATTGAAACCAAACGACCACCATCTTCGCCGTGAGTTTGCCGAAATAATGTTACAGCGTTTTCGAAGTTTGAAAAATATTCTCTTCTCGGATGAAGCTCATTTTCATTTAAGTGGATATGTGAATAAGCAAAATTGTCGGTATTGGGCCTCAGAAAATCCCAAATTAAAAGACCAATTCATCGGACCCCATTTCTTCACGAAAATGAGCGAGGCCAAACCGTAACAGTAAATTCTGATCGCTATACAGACATGTTACGTAACTTTTTCTTCCCACAATTGCATAATTTTGAAGCCTACAACAGCAGGACCTGGTTTCAACAAGACGGCGCAACATCTCATACATCCAATGAGTCCTTAGCAGTAGTAAACGAAATGTTTACTGGAAAACTGATATCGCGTCGAGGGGAGATTCCGTGGCTTCCTCGGAGCCCAGATCTCACGCCACTGGATTTTTTTCTGTGGGGGTACCTCAAGAGCCGACGACAATTGCCCAGGTCAAGAACAACATTTGTGAGGAAATGTCCGCTATCCCACGAGCGATGTGTCAACAAGTTTTTACGAATTCGTGATCCAGATTCGAGGAGTATGTACGTGTGGATGGTGCACATCTCAGTGATGTCATTTTTAAAAAAGAAAAATTCCCATTTTTTTACATTATTATAAATAAAGATTATCTTTCGTAAGCCTTGTAGTCTTTTTTTTATGATTTTTAAAAAATTGCATAAACTAATGGCCCACCCTGTATAAGAGTAATAAGGATAAAATTACGCTCTTAGACGAAATTTCAAAATTGGATCGATTTAACAATTTTTCGGGAGTGTTTTATGTGCTGGTATCTATACTAAAACTTCTGTGTTATGTTGTGCCCTTGCCTCAGTCGCATTGCGGTAATCAGTTCGAAATAGTTTCGCTCGTATATTTTACAGATGGTTATCATCTCCTTTTTACTAAGTTGTTTGCTTATTGGACATTTTTACCGAATTCATAGAAATATAATAGTAAATAGCGTTTTCCATAAATTTTATTGCCTTTATAAGTTTTTTTTTTTGGGATTGGATTTTTTTTATTCGTTTTAGTTTATATTTGCATAATATTAGTTGTGTTTAGGTGGCTATTTAGGTGGCTGAAGTAAAGTCAAGTACCGTTAAGGAAACAGGAAATTAAAACCTATCCAAGTCTTTTTATCTTTCCCACTACAAATATGTAAAAATTGAATGAAAGATATATTAGCAGAAAAAGAAGACATTCTGAAACCAAATATTTGATTATGAAATAAATATTTGAAAGCATCGATTCAGCCAACAAGTATACTAATAAATCCAGGGATCGGGAAGCATAAATTTCGTATGCAACACAGAAGACGACAGTCATAGACTGATTAGAACTACACTGAATAAGTAAATATAATTAGAAAAAAAAAACACCAAGCCATCTTGTCCGTATTTCCCACACGTCTATCCTTCATGTAAACTTTTTTCCTATCTCAAAATATAATAAAAACAAATTTTGAATATACTTACTCAATATTTAAATGTTCACTTTCCCTAATTTTAGCCTTCTGAAAAAATCTATAGCAGCAGTCATATTTTTTATTCATCTTCAACAATTTCATCATTTCTGCATGACGTATAGTAGCTTGAACGATCTCGTCACGATTTTTTGTCATATATATAATTCGTGTTCCACATCCTGATTTTTTAATTTTTCTTGTATAATTTTTGTAATTGACCATAGCAACAGGTATGGCACAACCCGGAGTTTTTATCATATTAACTGTTTAGAGTATAATAAAATATTAAAATAACATATTGTATTTATTCAATGCGTTTAAGACTTTCGTAATAATAATGAACATATAAAAAAACCGGCTATTTTTGATATTTTTGTTTTAAGAAATTAATTTATATTGCAAATAAAAAAAAATAATTAGAAAAAGTGAATTTGATATATGATGAAAGAGCTATCTCGCACTTTATCAAAGTTAAGTTTACCTTGTCTCGTTTCTTCCATTTCGATAGAATCCACCTCATTTGTATAATAATCTTTGTAAATTTCATTATTGTGTATATGCCTCATGGGAGTGTCGTAGTTTTGTAGGTTTCTTAATATTCGCTGGTTTATTTCATTTCTTTTGGGATCATGTTGAGCAAATGTTATGTGGTAAATATGATAAATAATTAATGTAAAGAAACAAGCATAAACTATCGCCATTGTCAGTACTATTGTTACCGACTTCACTTTCGATGTCCGGTTAAGTTTTTTTATTCTGAAAATAGAGATATTTTGCAGGGACGTGCACAGAGATTTGGGGTAGGGTAAGCAGAATATGTTCGAAAAAAAATATACCAATTTTCATCATATTTTCCTCCTCTCAACCATTAATAATAATGAGATCTAATACTTTCGCGAGTATTCATTTAAATGAAACTATTATTTTTAATGGGCAGACGAGATGTGTGCCGTGATCACGGTTGCTGCAAAGTAACCGAAACGTCGGAAGTATGCAGTATTTAAAAATAATTAAATACGAGTAGTAATCCGAAAATATTAGTTTCACTTACACATTGATAATATTTGCGCATAAGGTTACACTAGTCCAATCAGAATTAACATCTATATATTTTATAAATCTATCAACTACCTCTGAGCCACGTAAGTACCTTAAAACGATTACGATCTGTTCATCACAGCTTTATGAAAGTTATTCAAATCGGAAAATGCAGTGGAGATCCAAACATTCTTATTATTATTATTTCAAAATAACAAACAAAAACAACAAAATAACTTATTTATGTGTACACAACCTGCTAGCTAATTAAATCTATCATAATACTTTTTTTGAAACCAGTAAGATTACCTTTTTTTTAGTTAAATCTGAACTGGTCACACACCTTCCCTTTGTAATTATTTTAATTTTATCATCAAACAACAACAAACAAAAACAACAACTTCAAATTCAAAATTCAAACAACAATTGAAAATGTAATCGTAGTTAATTTCGTTAAACACACATCACGAGCACAGACCTCACAACTATAATTTTCCATAATTCGTTAATAAATTCACTCATTGGCTAATTAAAATTTATTCACTTGCGCTTAGAAAGACAAAAGATTATATTCAATAATAACAAAATGGCAAAAAAATTTATGAACAGTTTATCGACCAATCAGAGTCCCGTTTCATTTGATAATTAACGCATGATTATTAATGCAAGGCTCATAGAAAGCTTACCACGAAATGGGATAATAACTAAGAATCTTATAGTCCAATAAAAAATACATTATTGCTTACTATGTATCTATTGATACTAATATCGTTTGTAGTTAGTTTTACATCATTCTATAATAAAGTCACGAAAATAAAAAGTAATATAAATCATACTTTTAAAAACGCCTCATCAATATCAGAATAGTATAAATATTAAGACGTTAATGCATGTCTTTAATTTAAAACAAATTTCTTGCCTCCAAAAGATTGAAATCTACACTTCTATTTAATGATTTCCCTCCTGATAGACAATGTTCAAGAGGTTTCAATGAAATAAATTTACACACGTAGAAAGATTAACCCTTACATCCAAAGAAACACAACACAACAAGCCCGAACGCATTTACACTAATATAGGGATACGTGTATACTGTATAAGTTGGCCTAAATACAATTTGTCTGAAAAATTGCTTCTGTATAAATTGTCGAATATTAATAAAAAGGACATAAAAGTAAACAATTCTCACCTTTTGCATAATCGTCTTAATTTAAATATTTTCAACATTGCTCCAGTTAATATTTTTTCATTTTCATTAACTGAGTGTTGAATGTGTACTGATTCAGTATCAACTCTGTAAACAAATAGTTAGCCAATGTTGTTTAAAATTTGACTGACAATGAGACGAACAAACAAACATATTATTGTCAGCCCAATAATAACATGATATTTTGTTCATGAAATGTTGTGATATCTATATACATATTATATTTCTTAGTCCCAATTTTTATAGTGAATAAAGTTACTAAAAAGTAATTTAATTGTAATGGCTAGAAGGAACGATGAATGGAAGGGAGCAATGAGCATCATCATCGTAATATTAATTATTATTTTTTATTTTAATACACAAATCCTCTTTATACTAAATGTTACTCTCCCTTTATAATTACTTTACGCTCGCTTCGTTAAATAGTCACTTTTTAACTGCCCTTGTGCACATCAAATTTGAATATAAAATCAAATAGAGTTATGTCAGATCAACGGTCAAAGCAACGGTCTAACGAATATCAGTTTTTAAAAATTCGCAGGTAAGAAAGCAATTCCAATATTCATATACATATGTAGTTAAAAATTTATTTAAAATTTTATGAGAATTTATGTAAGAACCCAGAATTATTCTATTTTTGTCGAAAATAATTTTTATATATTATTATATCTGCTTCATTTTAATAAATTGGTTTGAAAAATGAATAAACACTATTTCACGTCCATAGCAATAGATTTTTTGTAACGACTGATATGTTTTTGTGTTACATTGTATATTTTATGTAAAATATAATAAAAAGTGAATTACTTTACGTCTGATTACAATTGATTTATTAAAAATTTACATTCGAGTAATTACAAATTGTAAGAAACAGGATTAAGGTTTTTTTTTTAATAAAAAATATATGAAATTGACATTTCTTTATTTACTTTCATATGAAAAAAAAAAAGACCTTCGGTTATCATAGATTTAAGGGACCAAATTTTTTTAAACCAATTTCAAATGGCAACGAAAACGAAAACAAACCTTATCTATAAATAAAAATATAAATTCGCACTGGTAGGTATTTAATATTAATGGATAATCTTAATTAGTGTGACTGTTTCACGAAAACAATATCATTAAAAGTAAAACTTATTGGAAGTCTTTGAGGAGGTTATAATAAATTATGTTATTAGAACCTTCCTTATGTGTTTTTATTTAATAATGTAAAACTTTCACGGGAATTATTTTGTAAAGAAATAATACTTTCTAAAGAAAATTTAATTGCTCCTAAAATTAACTTACCTTGGTATTGTATAGAATTGTAGACGGATAAATAAACATTGTATTTTTATCTCAACACGGCACTTTCAAGATTGATATGAGAAGTCAGATAAACAGGATACAGTCTACAGAGGAATCAGATGAGGGGAAAACAGCGCATGCGCGATTTAACTTTGTCAATATCTGCGGATATAAAAAGTAGTAAGTACATCGTAGTGTTTACGACTTTGAGCATATGTGTATCGGCAACCAAAATAATTTCTAAAAGTATAATCAAAATACTACTTATTATTTTGTTAGAACTAATAAGTGTTCTAAACACTACTGTATATTGCGGTTATACTTAGATTCTAACCGAGAAGATAATTAATAATTATTATTATAACAGTGAAAATATATATTATAATAATAATATATTTATTAGTAGATTAGTATCTTAAAATATCTCGTGAAGTAAATAATAAAAAGAATCATGGTTTACGCCGGGATCGTCGTTATTTTTCATCGTTTTATTTCAACTGAAGACCTTAGTAGTATGTATTTCTCAATAATAGTACATCGGGTCTTTTAAGTTTATTAGGTACTAAGTTTTGTGTCAACTGTCGTTATATAATTTACAATGACGACAAAATCATAAGCAATCACACATACATACATATGTGCTTGGTCCAATTAAAATGGAATCAATAAAAAAATTACTTAATAAAATTCAAAACCTATGTATTAATATTTAAAATATATTATTTAATTTATACTTTAAACTGAGTATTTAAAATTCTTTGACTGGAACTGAATGAGTCAAGCAATAGCGGGGAAGCTAGACAAGGAAAAAAGCATGTTTACATTAATTTTATTATTTTTTATTCTGTTTATAGTCTGTCTGCTAGTATCCGAGACATCTAAAACGGTTTCCTTTTTAGGTAGGGTATCGAACCTTGATAAAAAAAATGTAAGAAAGTTTTTAAACAATTTTAAATAAAAAATACTATCAGAACTAGAAGTCATATTTGATAAAAAAAATCAACAACTTTAAAGTACCTACAATTTGGAACACTTCATTGATGAATATTTAATTTATCTACTTGTTATTACTTATTTATGATCCGTCAAAAAGGTAAGTTTTTCATTGTTAGACGTTATTCATAAAATGTATACAAAGTTTTATTATGGTCAAAGAAAGACAGTGTTTTTTTTTAAAACTACATTTATTGATATAAATATTTTTATTCACATTCAGACTCACACAGTATATTACAATAAATTACACTCATAGCACACTTAACTTAATTATGTATTTAAAAAAAGAACTATATCTGTCATGGATTCTAATTTTTTTGCTAACATTTCACAATTTAAAAAAATATATTATAAGTATAAAATCTGGTGTTCTCATTATATCTATATTAAATAATAATTACCGCTGTAAAAAATATTCGAAAATGTCATCATTATTTTTATTACCAACCAATCGCGGCGAAGAAAAATGTAAAGATTATCTTTTTATTAAATTATATACAGCCGTTACATTGAATTTATATTATAAATTGTTCGTGTTAATAAAAGTGGTGCAATAAAATAATATCAGCCCATTATTTCAGTCTTATTACGTGACGTTATTTCTTGCAATATGAAACCGATTGTAGTGACATAAAGGAAAAAATTTGAGACTAACGAAGTAGTTAGAATTGAATCATTTATAAATATCAATTAAAGTATACAGAGTTCATCAGCTTAACTAATTAAAATAACGTAAAAAGTTACGTATGGCTACGGAGTTTGCGGGATGTAATATTTCGAAGGCAAGATAAAGGAATATACTATCAGTATAGTATTTTTTTTTTACTAAAATATCATTATGATTTCGTCTATTATGTTAAACGATTTAAAAAAAATACCTATATAATTGGTTTGTTTGTTAAGCCATACTACAAATTAGATTTTGGAGTCAAGTTTCCACTAAACTGATCCGTGTCCATGTCGAAGTCTTCTAATTGGGTGATTCTTCAGTTTACTTCATGATAATTGGTTTTATTACGCTTAAGAAGGTTGTGCTGGACATTCTGTGAAAATTTTAGTAGAAAAATATATTTTAAAGTACTTAGAAATATGTTAATACAAAAGTAAGAATATAATGACTATTAGAACACTTATTGTTAAAATAACGGTCGGAGTGACAAATCAAGTATTTGGGTCTACGAAATTATTGAGGTCATGTTTGGACAGTTGTTGTGAATACATAATGCCTCGGTTGAACTCTGGAATATTTAATATTTTTCGGACGCAACCTATAAGACGTATATCTTTTAGATTCGTCTAAAAAGAAAAGAGAAAAATGTCCGATGTTATAATGTTAAATTTTCAATGGAAACTGCAATAGGATTATGTGGTGATTTCATCTCTTGGAAGTGATAATTTCATCTTTTGTGTCTTTGCACCTACTACGTTTATAGAATTCTGTTACAAATTGCCGGACACATCATTCTGCTGACTCATATTTATTCTGCTCGTAAATATTTTTATGTTTCAATACTCACTGCAGACAGAGCAAGCTATTTCATCACTGTTGTCTCCACAGCCGTCTCTTCCGGAGCAAGCCACAGCTGTGCTCCGACACCTTCCATTACCGCACCTCAATGGACAAAAGTCCGCCGCACGCCACCTATATTATGTATGTATATGGATATTTCGATTTTTAACAACCCTGTTGATATTAATGTGTTGCAAAAATAATATTTATATTTAAAAAATACAAATATGTGTTTGATCGTAATTAGAGGATATATTTTTTATGCTGCTTAGGTGACATATCCATCAATAATTTTAAATTAAAAGTATAGTCTGCATTTTTAGTAGTTTTAAACTAATTTACTATAGGAAATAAAGTAGTGGAATAGTTACAATATCTTAAAGTGTTATTGCTAATCGCAGAACGAGTATTTTTAATATCTCACCGTGACTGCTCATTGCATAGATGCGACGGTTCATCAGAGCCGTCCTTGCAGGAGATGATCGCGTTACAGAACTCGTACTCGGGTAGACACTCGCCTGAGCCGCAGCGGAATGTATGTCGCGGACAACTGCAATGATACTGTTACTATGCATTCATTGAATACATGTACCTGTTTAATGAACGCGCGGCCCATATAAAAGTTTTTTTTATGTCAATTCGTTCTAGGATGGCCGTTTGGAATGCCGTACAAAGTCTAGTTCTTTTTAAAAATGCCATTGACTGATATATAGGGATGTCAAAAATATTTATTTATATTCTTGACTATATTATTTGCGACGAACAAAAAATTAAATGTAAAAAAATACATCATTTCAAGTAACACAAGTGTGGGGTTAAGAAGTGTTATGATATAATCATATTTCTTATGTAATATCTAACCCTCTCCGTTTAGTAGCACGACAGTTCCTCTCGTCTTCGCCACCAGCGCATTGTGGAATGCCGTCACACCGAGCTCCTCGAGACACGCACGCGCTGCCAGGACCACCGCATCGGAACGAGTGCATCGGACAACGTTCGCCCGTGTTGTCTGTAACGGTGTGAGAGGTGAATTTAAATGTCATTGAATAGAAATTCATGTATGTTAATGGGATTAGTTATATTGTTACTCATGTAATCGTTTATCTACTTCCAAAGAAATGTGCTTTCATAAGATTTTGTAACCCATACCACCGTTTAAATAAAACTGACACCAAAAGTAATTCTGCGTTATTTGTATATTAATGGCAACAGGCAAAGTTATGTGCTAAGAAAGGAAAAGGTGCATAGTTATTACCTTTACCAGTACCTTGACACCTTTCGTCCGACCCATCAGGGCAATCTTTCCGTCCGTCGCAAACGAAATACCAGCTGATACACGCACCAGTTGAACGGCACTGAAAATGTTCAACAAAAATGTATAGCAAATTATAACAATCTTAGGAAATTTCTTTCTATATAAAAGTAAAATACAACGCAGTTAAAGTGTGGCTAAGTATGGTGATTATATGCTTACTTGGAATGTACCAGGCAGACATCCTCGATTACGCGCTGAGCACGCAGACGTTGAATTAGTTCGGTACGTGCAATCGCATCTCTTGTTCAAGCATCTTGTATTCGGATCAACGAGCTGACATTGACTATCCGATAGACAGAACAACCCCAATGATGCTGGCCCTGGATCTGGTGTTGATACTATATCAGCTCGGATACGATTTTTCTCTGAAATATTTTATTTATATTTTCAGCATTACCTAAGTTTTTTATTCTTCGCAGTAGTTAAGAGCATTCAATTAACGAATACAATAGGAATCATACCATTCTGTTGAAAATTTATAATACTCTTTTGAATTACTACATTATTACTAATCATCATCAATCATCAATCAATCAATCATCAATACATATTACAAAACAAAGTCCCTCGCCGCGTCTGTCTGTTTGTCTGATCGCCATAAACGGAAAAACTACTGCATCGATTATCAAACAGTTATCACCACTCGATAGCGTGATTCTCGAGAAAGGTTTTAGTATATAATTTATTAAGGTATTGTATTTACTTGTGTGTATATTAACTATATTTGTAGAAGATGTCGGGAAAACATGCGCCGTCTGAGAGCTTTTAATGAAAACGCTGCCCAAAGTCTTTGAGATATAACAAAATAATATTAGGTGGAATTATTTATCTTATATAGGTCTACAGAAAAGTCCACGTTGGCATAAGGATAACGTACTATATTCATTTTACACCTCTTAAAAATTGGCATTACTAAACCGTTTATTGGAAAGCTATTTACATAAATACGTTATCTACATCAGTATCTGTAAATTACTTTTTAAATCATTTAAATCGGGCGAACTATTTAAAAGTTATCATAATATAAGTTTA